>NC_141139.1:4151136-4755719 GCF_053477565.2 Lygodium microphyllum
CTTTACTTTGACTTTTGGCATTTAACCTATAGCATTTTTACTCTTAGTGGCATTTGACTAGCCTTCCACATTTAATGTTAACATTGCCCTCCTTTGAGAGGAGTATCAATCCCATGGCACTCACATCAAAGATATCATGTTGTACCTTGCACTGAGTTGCAGAATGTTGGAAACAATCGATGAAGAATTCTTGATGGAGTAAAAAATGCTACTCATGAGGAACTATGGTGAACAAAGATGGTACTTATGTTGATATTGTAGATGATGTCCAAAAAGATATGGCTCAATGATGGTAAGATGATAATAACATGGGATAAAGGAATGGTGATGATATTGAGTCCATCGATGTTGATGGTTCTTCAAATGGTCTTCTACAAAAAATCTTGCAAGCCAACTTGCACTCTCCCTAAGAGGTGTATGTAACTTACACGTGTAATGATTTGTGCAAGTGTAAGTGTAATTGATTGATGGGTCAAACTCTAAGCAAGCCTAAATGTTATCCCATACTTGAGGACCCAAAACATATATAGGTTATGAAGCAAATACTATGTGAGACTATGTGCTTACATAAACTAATACATACTTAAAAGTTGACTCCATGATGGAACCTTCCATTGACTATGGTTGATGAAGCAAGGAACCTTGAATTGATGAATATAGGAGGAATTATTGTTGATAAAGGAAAAGGGATTTCTTGAAGAATATCATAGAGAAAACCAAAAGGTAGGATGGTTGTTACTTAGACATTGTCATGAGGTAACTACCATTGCCAACAAGCTCAAGTCGATGAGAAAACAACTTTTGTAAGAATGGACTTGAGGAATGGTAATTCTACTCAAGTTGACCAAGTATTGATCGGTCTTTGATTTCAATTAGGGAAGCATGAGAAGGGATAATTTAGCATGAATGAAATTGCTTTTGAGGGAGGGTCTTCACATACTTAGCCTGAATTAAGAGGCTTTTTTGGAAGAGATGTTAACTTTCTTCCCAAGTGGGATGCCTATTGGAAGCAACTTGAATCATCTCATTGTCGACAAGGAATAAATCAATTATTACAAATAATTTAGCATAGGTAGTGAATATGGAAACAAATTGAAGTAGCCATTCTACTTCAAAGGAATTATCTTTATTTTCCAAATTGCTAGACATACTGCTCAGAGATCAACCAACTAGTAAAGATTTCATATGAGTAGGTAGATTAGTTTTTGTGGCACTAATCTACAAGTGAGTTTAAGTATCCTTCTTTGAAGCGTCTTGGGATTCAGCCTACATAGTTGGGTCTAATTGGTGGGTTGAGTTCATAAGGGTATAATTCAAAGTCTCAAATAGACTACTTTTTGCTCTTGTATCTCTATTGTTTGTAGATTTATATACATCACTCTGCTTCATGTCACTTGATGAACAATAATTTTGCATGAGTAGTAGAAGTAGAGGAAAGACCTAGGTTTATATCACTCAGGCTTGGAATAAACTAGTCAAAGAACATGGGATTATATTGAAGTGTATCATGGTCATCAAGGAGTGGTGATGCTTTAAGCTGTAAAAATACATATATGATAACATCAAGTATAACATTCTCTTGCCCTATTCAACTAACAACATGTAGCTCTTCCTCTATGAGGAGTTTATCTAGTAAAGGGTGGCCGTGGACTAATTCAAGGAGCTTAAACGTAAAATTTCATATGGATGCAAGCACTTCGAGAGAAGTAGGAGCTACATATGTAGGCTCATGCATTAAACTCCATATCATCCTTCTTTGCTCAACTAGTATCATTAGTTGACAACCAACTCTAGGTGCTAAATAGTGGCTAAAATACCATTTCTATCCAAATATACTTTGTTATGAACTTCATGACGTCTTCTTTGATGGCTGGATCATGTAATCATATGGATTTCTTATATGCCTATGTCAATGGTGTTTGTAGAAGCCTTCTATGTTCTTCAGTAGGGACTAGAACATTAATATGAATATATACCTGAGCAATTGAAGTCATTTTGTTACACTGATTTCTTAGGCTTCTTAGTCACCGATTGATCTTATTGTCCCATCTTTTCTAGCTACTCCTTGATAGATCACTTGATGAGCTTAGTCTTTAAATGCTCTAGAGCTTCTAGCTAAGAAGAACAAGACTTGTGAATCAACAAATTTATTGTACTCTCTACACTAGAGTCTACATCCTTTTCTTTTCTCACAGTGTGATAGGTTTGGTTGTAGCCAAGGACTATGACTATGTCAATTCCACCTTTGAATTAGAAGTAGGAACTTGTGATTTTGTGGATTGGTCACTCATGATAGTCAAAGATGATTATACACTTGGATCCTCAAACTAATTGAAAGTAATCTTAGTCTTGGAATTTTTAGATGTATTTTTTATGACACTCTCAAAAGGAGGTTGTTGATCATTTAATACTTTCTTGATTATCCCTCGTGTATCCTTTTTCTTCAATTGATGCTTGCTTGATTATTCCTTATCGATCATTTTTCTTTGGTTGAGTAGCTACATGATAATACTATTGGTGAATTTTCTATATCAACTTAGAAAATGAAGGCTCTTTGGTTTTGGGAGACTTTGGCCATTAGGATGGACCAACAACTCTCTCATGCACTTGCTTATTAACATTCTTTGGCTCTATCATATCCTTCCTTAGAGTTTCTCCTTTATCGTGAGTAGCATTACATGGATGTGGCTACTTTATATCCTCCTCTTGGGTTGATGACTTCTCAGACACAAGAGGATTCCCATGTGGATTAGTATTTGTGTCAAATAGTTGCTCTTGTAGATTTATGGGCTCGGGTGTCATAAGAACTAGATTTTCATCTCACTGACTTGTCTATGTTTGTCTTCTCAAGTATCTTGGTCCTTGACTTAGATCTTCATTTGGATCTCTTGCTTTTCCTCTTTGATTTTGATGGGGTGCCTATAGTCATTAGAGATTGTTGTGTGCTGAAAAGACTTGATATTTAACTATTTTTTATTACTTATTTAGAGCTGAATGGATAGTTTGATGTATGATTGGATAGGTTTGGTTGGTTTTGAGAATTCTTCAGAGAGTGTGTGTTGAGGGTTAAATGGACTTGATTTTTAACTGTTTTTTGTTTATTTTTGGGGCTAAATGAATGATTTGATGCTTGATTGGATAGGTATGATTAGATTTGAAAGTGTTTTAGTGAGTGTTAGTTTATGTTGAGAATGTTTTGATAGCTCACTAAAGATTTGTCTTGGTTTGAAGAGTTTTGATGGGTTCTAATGAATGATTGTTTGGTCCTAATATGTTCTATTTACTTCTGTGAGGTCCTCTTGTTGTTTTGTTTGACATTTGTGGTTACATGAATGGATATGTTAGGGCATTATTAAATATATTTTGGATGTATATTGATGTATTAGTATGGGTTTGGTTTGGACTCTATGGGTTTTATTGAGTTCTATTGACTTTCTGGTAGTTTCTATTGAGCTTCTATAAGTCTCTATAAATGGTATGTATGTTTGTATATGTGTTCTAATGGATGAATTTTTAGTTTGAAAATGTATTTCTTCCTTAGAAAGAAGATAATGCAAGCTCAAATTAGGTAGTTCGATTGAAGAATTAGTTGAAGAGTAACGTTGTAAACTAGGAGCAACAATGTCACTGGTCTATTAAGAAGGGTAACTGTAGTGGCTCCAATGACCTTTTGGATCAACCATACCTCTTGGAGAGCGTCTCCACAACCAAATGATGGTTATGTTCTCAATTTTATTCTATTGTATAACTAGTAGAGATCATGTGTGAGAGATATCCATTTCTATGCTAAAAAACATTGTATTTGAGAGTGAGATTGTGAGATGTAGAGATCATGTGTGAGAGAGATAGCCATTTCTATACCAAAAAGCATTGTATTTGAGAGTGAGATTGTGAGATGTGGAGATAAAGACTATAGATTATTGTGGAAGAGATTAATGAATTATATGTGATGATTTCCATTCAATTACAAGCATTGCTTTGTGTTCACTTCCTTCTTAGTTTGTTGCTGTGAGGATGTAATGTGCTTAATTGAAGATAAATCTATGGGAGGTGTTGTATATGATGTTGCATGAAAATCTTGTTATTGTTCCTATTGTTTTCTTTCTATGGTCCTATAAAGAGATGAATAACATGCTTGTTGGTGAGATTTTCTTGCATTTCTTTCCATGTGTTCTTGGTACTCTCATGGGAGCTCCATGTTTTAGCGTGCAGCTGGCGGGCTAGGGAAAATTGCCATCAAGAAGCACCCAAAGATGCTAAAAATGGAAGAGATGACATTGTTGAGAACATAAGAAATTGATGGAGGATCATAGAATTCCCTCTATCCCAAAATGATTGACAAATTCCATTTTCAAGGCCACTTTTTATAATAAATTTATCCCTCAATGGTAAAAACGCAATGTCATATTAACGCAATCCTTGTATGACATATTGTTCCCACTATCTTCTAAAGCCATAAAAATTTGTATCATTGTAACCAACTATTTGGAGTAAAACTGAATAACAAAATTGAGGAGAATAATCAACCATGGAAGATTTGCACTTCATTGAAGACTAAAGATAACATCAAGTAGGAGATCATATAGAAGCTTCATGAGTCTTGGTCCGGTGAAAGTTTATTATAACAAGGGAGAAAAGTTGGACTTTATTCATAGATGCACAACATCACAATACATGGGATGCTTGGTGCATTGATGCCCTTCTATATGTTCAACTAGCAACCGAGCAGAAGCTAGTGGATCATGTCTTCTTCACAATATATACTATTGAAATCCTTAGAAGTTAATGCTATTAAAACAATGCCACAATGGCTATTCAAAGACCGATGAACTTTGAGACCTTGAGAATGGAATTCCTTCCCCCTATCTATAGTGGTATGAAGGTTGAATTCAGAGACTGTGAGAAAAAAGTAGTGGAAGAAATGTTAGCAAGAGATTCTTCCATAAACTAAAGTAAAAAGGAGACTCTCTATTTCCTTCTATGGGGCATTGAAATTTTGGGCAGAGCCAACTCTATGATAGATGAGTCAATAAAGAGATAAGCATTGAAGTGCCTCCAAAGATGCATGAGAAGGCAAAAAGTGAACGCTAGAGTGGAGAATGAAAAAGTAGGAGAAAAATACTTTGACACCCTTGTGGCACTCTTTATAGAAGTCCCAATGGCATAACTAAACCAAGGTCCCCTTCCTAAGCATATACATTCTATAATTGTTAATAGCAAGCCAACGCATGTAGTCCTTGTTAGATATGCTCAATGCCCCACCCTCATAAGGTGCCACCAATGATCCATGGTGCTCAAAGTTGTAAGGCCCCCATTATGAGGAGAAGCCATATGTGAGCCCGAATATTAGTGGAGTCTTAACTTGTATGTCAGATGAGGTCTACGTGGTGAGACGAGATGGCAAAAAGGTGGTTGTTGTGGGTCTAATCTTGGGTTAGACGGAGTAGTTAAGCTGGTAGCAACTCGAGGCACATTACATCAAGTTGCGGGGTAAGGGAGTTATCAGGGGCCCTAGCCAACGGTAAAGGGAATATTCCCTAGCCAACTAGTGGAGGTTCACATGGAAGGTCAATAGACAAATGTGCATATGGAAGGTCAACAGACACATGTGCACATGGAAGATCAACAGAAACATGGGCACATGGAAGGTCAACAGACACATGTGCACATGGAAAGTCGACAGACACATGGGCACATGGAAGGTCAACAGACACATGTGCACATGGAAAGTCAACAAACACAAGTGCATATGGAAGGTCATCCATCATGACCCCCTTCACAAGCTATAAAATCTAAACCCCTTTACAACCATCAATCATCTATCTTTCACCCAATCAGAGTTGTTCCAGCTAGCCTTAAGCTCTTCACCTATCTTCTATCTAGATCACCATCTAAGCTTCACAGTGGAAGCGCACCGGTGGACAAAGCCATCTTTGTGTCAGTTGTTTAGAGCTTTTTAAAAAAAATTATTCTCCTCTTATCTGTTGTGTACTCTCTATCTCTTTCTCAAGATTCTATTCGTTGCGCCGTGTAATTTCTTACATGGTATCAGAGCCCAAGGGGCTCTAGGGATCGAAGAGTGCGCAAGAGGCAAAGGCTTCAACAGTAAAGAGGAACTATGTTGACTTTTGGAAGCGGTTCTGGCGCATCAAGAAGTGGTGTGGGAGGTGGTGCTGCTCTACCATCTATTCAAACACTGAGGATTCATACACCAACCTTCAGCAAAGGCAAGTTAGAGGGTACAAACTATACTTTGTGGAAGTTCAAAATTACAACAATCCTTGATTCTTATAAGCTTTTGGAGACTGTGCTAGGGACTGATGCAAAACCACAACCTACCCTCAACCCATCGAATTCTATGTGATGATTCCTCCAAATGCAAACCTTCTATGAGCTTGAAAATGAAGGAATACATATGCATTGTGTGCCTTGATTACAAGTTGTTCTGACACTGTTCTGATACAACCAAAGCATCAAAGGCTTGGAATGTACTAAGGAGTCAGTATGAAACGTGAAACCAAATAATTATTCAAAACTTGGAGAATCAACTAGCCGTAGAGAAGTTTGTGAAAGGAGAGATGGTTGAAGCATTCATCACTCAAGTTAAGAATCTATGCGATCAGATGGCTAGCGCTAGGATACAAAAGACTAGCTCGGTAGAGGTGTCTTTGGATTTTTCCACAAAAGTTTGATGGACTAGTAATTGCCCTCAATACTCATGTGAAACCTCAAGCTTTGACTTTTGAGGAGCTTTGTGCATGAGTTTTGTGCATTATTGATGGAGGAGGAGTTGAGGCTGAAAGCCCAAGAAGGAAGCAACAATGGAGATGTTGCATTCTCTACCAATGCAAAAGGAAAAGGTGGTTCCTCCACAAAAAATGATGGTGACAAAAAGAAGGAGGGCGGTAAGAAAAAGTTTCAAGGAGACTGCTTCTACTACAAGAAGAAAGGGCATGCAATCACAGATTGTCATGTTAAGAAGTCAGATGAAAAGAATGGTACCCTTAATAGTAAAGGGAAAGAGACACCCAATACAGCTAAAGCAGAGTTGGAGTTATTCATTGTGACCATTGAGGAAGTGTGCTCCTCGGTGCAAGAAGAATCTACCACTAACTCATGGGTGGTGAATAGTGGGGCCTCCCGTCAACAAAAAAGGTCTATGTAGTTCTATGCAGCCTCTACAAGAAACCATCATTGTGACAGTTGGAAATGATGCAAAATGCCCTACTGCGGGCACAGGTACTATTTCTTTTGTTGCTACAAATGGTGAAGTCAAAAGGCTTTCAAATGGGTTGTATGTTCCCGACATTAGGAGAAATCTGTTATCAATTTGCTGCCATAACTGATCTTGGTCAAAAGTGAGGTTCAAGAAGACAGGTGCAGAAATTCTTGACAGTGCTGGCAAAGTTTTTGTGGCAAAGGAGAAAGAAGGAACAACATGTATGAGCTGTGCTCTTACAGCCACCACTAGAGTGGGCACAAGTAAGCTTTGGTATGAAAGGTTTGGACACATTTGATATGCAGTGTTGAAGGAGATGCACAAGCAAGGTATGGTTGCTCACCTACCTACAGTGATTGAATTGAAGGAACCATGTGAAGCTTGTATGATGGGCAAGCAACAAAGAAAGGCATTTCCACAGGATAGCAAGAATAGAGCATAGGCTCCTCTGGAGTTGGTGCATGCTGACTTGTGTGGTAAGATGCCTACATAGGCCTTAGGGGGATCTTCTTATTTTATGTTGATTGTCGATGACTACAGTAGGAAGATGTGGGTGTATTTCCTTCGTGATAAAGCTCAAGATTTGGTAAGTTTAAAGAATGGCTAAAACTTATTGAGAATGAAATAGGGAAAAGTGTGAAGAAATTTAGAACATATGGTGGTGGTGAGTTCAACTCAAAGGAGTTTGAAGACTTTTGCAAGAGCAAAGGGATCAAGCATCAATTGGCAATGCCTCACACACCTTCGTAAAACGATGTTGTGGAATGCAAGAATCACATCATTGTGGAGATGGCAAGATGCATCCTAAAGGGCAAGGGATTGCCTAACCATTTTTAGGTTGAAGTTGTTAATACTACACTCTACATTCTAAATTAGAGCTACACAAAGGCTCTCAAGGGAAAAACACCTCATGAGGCTTACACTGGCAAGAAACCATTTTACTCACATTTCAAAAATTTTGGATGTGAATGTTATGCACATGTTCTAGATGAGAAGAGAAACAAGTTAAAACCAAAAAGCAAAAAATGTATCTTCTTGGGTTATAGTGATGGGTAGAAGGCTTACAAATTATATGACCAAGAGGCAAAGAAGATCATTGCGAGTCATGATGTGGTGTTTAAGGAACAGCCGCATACAGTGGAGGAGGAGAAGGATATTTCTTCCACTTTATCATCAAGTGAAGAAGTATTCCGCTGTGAACCTGTCCCAAGCGTTGTCCCTATCCTTAAGGAGGAGGAAGCATCATCTTTAGATGATGAGGAAAAAGTTCACCAACCTGACATCACCCCACTGGAAAAGCCATTTCCGTGTTGGGTGAAGGAGCTCTATGACCAGAATAATCCTATGCCTACATCTATTGAGGAGAAGGCAAGTGGACCAAGGACAGAGAATAGAGGAGCAAAGGTAAAGTACAAGGCTGATAATACCTTAAAAAAGTACAAAGCAAGACTGCTTGCACACGGATTTTCACAAGTTGAAGGGTTTTATTTTCAAGAGTCATTTTCCCTGCGAGTGCCAGAATGGCCACTATTCACACAGTACTTGCAGTGGCCGCCCACAAGTAGTGGCCAGTTTACCAAATGGATGTTAAGTTAGTGTTCTTAAATGGTGACCTCAAGGAGGTGTACATGGCTCAACCACTAGGGTTTGAGACCCCCCATTCTAAGAACAAAGTGTGTAAGCTAAAGAAGGCATTGTATGGGCTAAAACAAGTCCCCCATAGCATGGTATCAACAGATAGATAAGTTCTTTTTAAGCTTAAACTTCAAAAGATATGCCTCATATGCTAACTTGTATATTTACAGGGATGGTGAAAAGTCTGTAGTGATTGTCTTATATGTGGACGACCTTCTTATTACAGGTGACTATGAAGATATGATCAACCAAACTTGAAAGGCTTTGAGTTCTAAGCTTGAAATGATAGACTTGGGCTTACTACACTATTGTTTGGGGATTGAAGTCTACCAAGAAATATATTCATCTCTTAGAAGAAGTATGCATGGGAGATCTTGAAGGCATTTGGCATGACTGAGTTCGAGGAGATAGGTGCACCTATGGAGGTGAATGCAAAGTTATCCATTGAGGATACATCAGCATTAGTAGACATTGGGAGGTATAGGAGGTTGCAATCTACTTGTGTAACACCAAACCAGATATCAGTTTTTGAGCAAGTTCTCAAACAAACTTCATGAGAGTCATTGTAAAGCTAGGATGCGGGTGCTCAAATACTTGAAGGAAACTCTTGACTATGGTATCACATGCAATTCCGGAACTTCTCTTATGGGGAACTATGACTCAAATTGGGTAGGAGACAAAGATTCTAGGAAGTTAGTTTCTGGTTATTATTTCTCTTTGGATTCAGGAATTTCCTCTTGGATTCGTAAGAAGCAGTCGACAGTGGCATTGTCTTCTACTACTGAAGCAGAGTACAAAGTAGCTTGTTTTGCTGCATGAAAAGCAGTATGGTTGAGAAGGATCCTATGGCATATGGGAGTGCACGATGAAGAACCAAATGTGCTGAGATGTGACAATCAAAGTTGCAATTCCATTGCCAAAAATCCAGTGTTTCATGCGCCCACCAAACATATAGAGATCCAATATCACTATTGTGTGATTTGATCGAGGATGGGATAGTGGAACTGGTCTACTGTCCAATAGAGGAGAATGGAGCGGATATCCTCACTAAAGCACTTACGAAAGATCTGCTTCAAGTTCATCTTCAGAGACTCAGCATTGGGCCAAGGTGATAGTTCAGACATTGAGGGGAGGTGTTAGATATGCTACTCAATGCCCCACCCTCATAAGGTGCCACTAATGATCCATGGTTCTCAAAGTTGTAAGGCCCCCATTATGAGGATCTGCTTCAAGTTCATCTTCAAAGATTTGGCATTGGGCCAAGGAGATAGCTCACTTGCGAGTGGACATTGAGGGGGGTTGTTAAATATGCTCAATACCCCACCCTCATAAGGTGCCACCAATGATGCATGGTGATCAAAGTTGTAAGGCACCCATTATGAGGAGAAGCCATATGTGAGCCCAGATATTTGTTGAGTCCTGAGTTGTATGTCAAATGAGGTCTATGTGATCGAATGGAAAAAAATTTGACCATTGTGGGTCTAATCTTTGGGTTAGATGGAGTAGTTAAGCTGGTAAGGGAGTTATTAGGGGCCCTAGTCAATGATAAAGGGAATATTCCCTAGCCAACTAGTGGAGGTGCACATGGAAGGTCAATAGACATGTGTATATGGAAGGTGAATAGACACATATACATATGGAAGGTCAACACACACATGGACACATGGAAGGTCAACAAACACATGTGCACATGGAAAGTCAATAGACACATGGACATATGGAAGGTCAACAGACACGTGCACATGGAAAGTCAACAGACACAGGTGCATATGGAAGGCTATCCATCATGACCCCCTTCACAAGCTATAAAAGCTAAATCCCTTCACAGCCATCAATCATCTATCTTTCACCCAATCAAAGTTGTTCTAGCTAGCCTTAAGCTCTTCACCTATCTTCTGTTTAGATCACTATCTAAGCTTCACAGTGGAAGTGTACGGGTGGATAGAGCCATCTTTTTATCAGTTGTTTGGAGCTAAAGAATTTTTTTTACTTCTCCTCTTATTCATTGTGTACTCTCTATCTCTTTCTCGGATTCTGTTCATTGTGCCATGTAATTTTTTACAATCCTATCACCAATTTGTAAGGGAGAATACAATTAAGTCCCTAGTCTTCATGTAGCAAAGCTAATCCTGGAGTGTGTAGCCAAAAACTCCAGGATCCTAGAGCATTGTCTGGCGATATTCCCCACCACTTTCAAGGGCACAGCATTTCAATGGTATGAGAGACAAGAAGCTAACACTTTTGGTAGATGGGATGATCTGAAGCAAGCTTTTCTTACCAAGTTCAAGTGTGAAGGCTTCAAAGAGAGAACTTTTGGAACATGGGATGATCTAAATTGAGCTTTCCTCACCAAGCTTAGGTGTGAAGGCTTCAAAGAGAGGTTGCGAGAAGAATTTATGAATCAAGGTTAGTTTTTTGGAGAACAAGTTAAAGCTTATGTCTCAAGGATGGAGTCTATATTGAAGAGATGGTTCAACTATAATGGGACAATGGAATTCAGAATAGTTTTCTTTAGAGGACTGTAATCAAAAGTACAAAAGTTTGTAGAACTAAGAAGGCTAGCAAATCTATAGACTGTAGTGGGAGATGACAGACTATATGATGAAGTAGAGGCAAGATTGGCCCATGAATCAAGGATAAGGAGTCTTACATTCCTCAATGCCAGGAGTAGTCTACTAGCCTAACCTAGTCCCTGAGATTGTACCCTACCCCTACCTACAAGTGCCTATAGTGTCCCAATATGGTGCTCCAACCCAACAATGGCTGTAGATGGTGCTCCAATGATGGCTCAACTACAAAAGAAATGCCTTAAATAATTCCCCCAATTGTAAATCAACAACACTAGAACCTTATCAACTAGAATTAGCAACCAACTGTCCAAATAGAAACTCTAAACCAAAATTGGAATAAAATCCCTTCTGCATTAACCCAATCAATCTATGTTGTAATCATGAAAACACCTCAAGATCTAATAGCGAGTGTATCCAGAGGGGGAGAGAGTTTGAATGACTACATATCTAACTCACTTGCAAATATCAAGAAAAAATTAACGGATGTGATAATAGAGAAAATTTGAACTCTAAAAGTGAATATTACTAGTGTCTCTATACCCATAGGAGCTGCTTGAGACACCATAAGGTCTAATACTACCTGATACCAAACATGCCATCAATTGGGATATTTAGTCATTGAATGTACCAGAGAACCCACCATTCTCAGAGCTTTTTATTCATATTGCTTAACGAATAGCCATATTGAGGATATTTAAGATGCATGAAAGAAGAAATAAAGATGAGGAAGCAAGCTTCAATCTAGTGGAGTCCAAGATGAGGAAGCAAGATTCAATCTGGTGAAGTCCAAGATGGCAACCCAATATATTGGACAAAAGCGTAGAGAATTTGGACCTAATTTTGATCCAAGATATTTCCCTCTCAAAGCTATAGAGGAAGGCAATCAGAAGGAGGTCAAAAGTTAGATATTAGAAGTGGAATGCTACAAATGCATAGAGAAGGGTCATATTTCCCAAACTATCCAAACCCTAGAAGGTCCATGGATTACAAGTCCCTATACAATAGATGCAAAGGCAAAGGCCATACTCTAAAGACTGTCCCAATCTAGTCCTTGTGAAGACAAACACCATTGCTAATCAATTAAAGGCTCAAGATATTGCATCCAATTTAGTGGAATTGGATGTTGTCACAACTATGCATGTTAAGAAAAGAGAATCATTAGTTTCAAAAGAAAATAATCCACCTATAAAAATTGTAACATTTGAGCTTCCAATAGAGTCACATAATAGTATAGTACAAGATATTACATCATTGCAGAGCACTTCAATTCCATTGTAGAATATAGAGATGGTCTACAAAGTAGGACTAGAGGTCGAGGAGATAGAAGAGGTGGATGTACCTCCAATGGTAGAGGTAGTAGGAATGCATCCACTTCTTGAAGAAATAGAAAAAATTAAAATGGGTGTTGTCCCATTCCCTAGTTGGTTGGAGAAGCTAGTGGACCCTATGAAAGAGTATGATTTGTTTAAGGACTTGGATACATTATGTTCTAATTTAACATTCTAATAGCTATTGATACTCTCACAACTAGATCAACCTGTTTATTATGCAAGCTGCATAGTCACTACATGGAAAAGAACTATATAGTGACCGAATTTGAGTACCTAGAGATGGTGTTTGCCTTTGGAGAAGTCTCGGCATTACCTTATGTTGATGCATTTCAAGTTTTATGTGGATTATGAGGATTTCAATTTTGAAGTGGTGATAGAGCTTGAACACTCCCAGGTTTTGGCTAATTATGATGGTCCTGATCTCCTTGATGCATCCCTAGTTTTAGTGAAAATTGTAACACCTTGGTATGCAAACATTGCTAACCTCTTGGCTACATAGCAACACCCTCCTAAAATCTCCAATCAGGAAAAGAAGAAACTTTTGTTGGAATCATCCCCCTACACCCAGCTCAAATGGCGTACTATGTAGAAAAGGCAAGGATTAAGTGCTACATAGATGTGTTGTAGGAGATTATATTGGGATCTCATCTTGAAAGCTTGCCAAGTATTATAAGTAAGGTACATAAGAGAAATAGAGATAGATATGGAGGGAATATAAAGAAGGAGAGAGGATGTACATAGGGAGCTTATGAAAAAAAGCCACATTGAGTGTATGGCATGTGTGCAAGAAAGTAATGCAAAAATCATACTAGTGATGTGTGTGTGTGTGTGTGTGTGTGTGTGTGTGTGTGTGTGTGTGTGTGTGTGTGTGTGTGTGTGTGTGTGTGTGTGTGTGTGTGTGTGTGTGTGTGTGTGTGTGTGTGTGTGTGTGTGTGTGTGTGTGTGTGTGTGTGTGTGTGTGTGTGTGTGTGCACGCGCGTGCACGTGCGTGTGCGTGTGTGTCCGTGTGTGTGTGTGTGCATGTGTGCGTGTGAAGGATAAGTAGTAAGAGTTTATGTTTATGTGTATGTGCACACACATGTAAGTGTGTAAGAATGTGCATGTTTTGTGACAATATAAGTAAGCATATGATTAAAATATATACTAAAGAAGATGCACATGGTGGTGTGGATCCATCTAACATGTGGCAACACCTCATAAGTTCGAGTAGTAAAATGTGTGTGTGTGTGTGTGTGTGTGTGTGTGTGTGTGTGTGTGTGTGTGTGTGTGTGTGTGTGTGTGTGTGTGTGTGTGTGTGTGTGTGTGAGACCATCATTACATACTCAAGTGGGTTTAAACAAGCAACTTGTTTTAAAGCCTTCATATGTAATTTTGAAAATCTTACATGTTTTTCAAAACTTGGTACTTTTCATGCTCTATATTCCAAATTCATCTTTTTAAAGAAGTGGTTGAAAATGTCACAAAGGCTATTGGAAATCCCCATAGGTTTAGGGTGATGGCAAAAAGATAGTGAAATATCTCTTGACCCAAGGGTAAAGGTCGATATCTTTAACTTTTTGAACTCATAAGAGAGGCCATAAGCAAAAACTCTCAATTGTGAGTTATTTATGATGTGTCATCCATGTATGATCCATGCCAATTCCTCGTATGAGGTGGCTTTGAATGGAACAAATAGAGAGGTTAAGATATAAGATAGTCATTTTTCTCTATTTGTCTTTCCATCTCCATCTCTATCACCATTGCATGAGTCTTATCTAGGGGGAAAAGAACTAGGTTGACAGGCGGCACATCTCAATAAAGGAGTATGAAGTCTTCTATGCAAATCTTACATGTTTGTTATGTAGCAGTTTTACTAATAGTGTTTAGTAGACATGCATCATGTTTCAAAGCAAAATGCATTTGTAGATAAGATTTAGCATTGTTTAAATACATGGAGGATATCAAAAGAAGAATATGTATGCATATGTAGTTTGATTCAATAATCGTGAGTATGAATGTTTACATCTTTATTTTTGCTATGTTAAATGAGGTTTCTTCTTTTCAAAAAATAATACTTTTTACATCTTGTTGGGTGTCCATATAGGTTATTGTACCTTGTCACAGTTGCACTTTTCTTACGGATGGTGGCCAGCTCAAAATTCCTAGCCTTGTCTATGCTATCAACTATTACTTCTATGTTGACACCAAAGTTATCCTCAAACGGATGGAATGTTTCTATGTCTTTCTTCATTTTCTTGATGGGATTTCTTTGGTGTTGTTGGATTCTTTTCTTGATGTCGGATGTTTGTCCTACGTACTCCTTGTCATTTTTCTTACATCTTATGATGTAGATGAAGTGCTTGCTTTTGTATCTCTACATTGACGCTTCTGGACTAGCTCGTGGGTCTTGGTTGCAGACGATGTCGAACGATATGGAAATACTTAAGCTGGTGCAGGAATTGCAACGGTTGAGGCTGCAAGTTTGGAGCTGGTAAAAGTTTGGTTTCTTCTTGTTTTACTTTTGTCTATATTCCTGCGAGAGAAGTTGATATTGTTTTTTTTTTTTTTTAAAGTTTGAGAAAATGTCATGTTTGAGAACTTGCATGTTACTACATAGTTTATGTTGTTGAACGGATCAGAGTTGGAACCATGTTTTTGGGAATAGACCTCTCTACTCAGTAGTTGGTATGTGACCTTCTCGATCATTATTGCAAGATTGTCATGACCGTGATTATATAGGTTATTTCTCATGTAATATTCTAGTGTGTCCTTGCCTTCTTTTTTTGTGACTTCTACCAACTAGTTGAGTGAGATGTTAAATCTATAGTGTAGTAGCTCAATTGGGTACGTTCCAATACCGTTTGTTCTTATGTCCAGTAGCGCTTGGGCTATGATTGTTCGTAGTGGATTGTCAACCGTGTCTTCGTACTCAAGTTCGAGTCTATCGATCTCAAATCCTACATGTTAAGTGCATATGAGTTAGCATTGTTGTTTGTAGTAAAAGTTTATGATGTGAAGTTCTAGGAGCTTGTGTGTACCAGTTGCAACCTTGTCATCTGATGCAAGATGACGTTCATTTTTTAGAATTTGAGTGCATGTAGCCATTAGTTTTTAGAGGTCATTGTACGTTGTGAAGCCATTGACATATGTTGATGGCTTTTTCCCAGCAACATTTTCCATTCTCATCTGGTTTATTGTTACATACCTGCGATTCTGTGTATTTGCAGGACAGTTGTTGATAGGGCGCTCGGTATTCCTATGGTTTTGAATGTATATCTAAAACATCTACATGCATAAATGAACGTGGCTAGATAAAGTAATCTATTAGTTTTTTAATACATAGTAGATATCGTTTGGTTTGTTTGTACCACCTCATCCCGAGTCATCTTTGCCTTCATGGGTGTTGTGTATCTGTAAAGGAGAAAATGAGGAAAGTACATTAGTTTGTTAATAAATGTATTAGTTTGGAGAACATAATTTGGAGAATACATTGGTCTATTAACAAATAAGGTTTGAAAGAAAGTATAGAAGTTTGATTTATTATTTGCTACAAGAAGCATATGAGATTGTTATGTGATAGAATGTGTTGTGTTTAATCTTTTTTTTCTGTTAAACTGTGTTGTTTCTTCATTGGAGTCATGGTATGAATAACGGTGTTGAAGCAAAGGCAGATGGATCCAGAAGGCCAACGATATGCAATTTTATTCTTTCAATTATATGGGAGAGCATTACATACACTAGTCTTGGCATGTGCATGCTTCTAATGTGTAGAAGTGTTTTTTGGTTCACAATGGCTCCTTGTGATTTGTGACCAATGATTGTGTATGAGAGGGTCAAAGAGAACATGTATTTATGGTACCAGTTGCTATTCAGTGCCTTGCATTGGTGCTTGTTGCACTGTAATAAAGTGAGTCATTGGTTCATTGAAAGGATCGTGACCTGGATTCATGATATCATTTTGTTGTTTGTTGTGTCGATATGGTTGATCTTACACATCACACAATTTGTTGCACCTATGGTGAGGTCAATGTTCGTAGTTATCATTGCAGTCGCCCCACTTGTTATCTCATCTATATTGTGAAAGTTCTTGTCATGTAGCCAGGTCTACAATGATGGTTCATCTTTTGCATTTGTCTGAACATTGACTATTTGGATCTATTCATTTGTGTAGTATTGTGATATTGTCATAGAATTCAGTTTGATAGTTGCAAATAGGCAGTAACTGTGCAAGATCACCGAATAATATCACTAGCTTCTTGCCAAATGGATTGAGCAACGAGCCTTGGTAGATGCTCACTATGTGATGTACCATTATATCGAATGTTGTCTTTGTTAACATGGACATCTCATCAATGATGATTGCATTATCTTCTCTTATTGCAATGTAGCATTCATTCATCTCTTGCAATTGTATAGGATATTGATGTGCACATACTGGTATCTTGAACTAGTAGTGGACCATGGTGGATAGGCTACATAGTCTAGTTGCATTTGTTCCTGTGCTTGCTATCAACAGTACGCTCTTATTCCTAGCAATGAGGTTGTAACTATAGTAACGTATGAGGAAGCTTTTTTCACTGCCTAGTGTGCCACTAATGACGTGTAGGCCGTATGTCGCATCGGTGAGGTGGTTGTAGACAGCTTGTTGTTTTGTTGTTAGAGTACTTTCAAGAATTGTTTGGAACTCTTTTGTGAGCTATAACATATTTATCCGTATTGATGCAACGGCATATTAACAGTTAGAAGTTGTTAGAGGTATTGTGAATGTTGCTAGGTTGTAACACCATATTGGGGAATATGGGAATTTCCCATAAGTTTGGGACATGTGATCAAATGTTTGGATTTGTCATAACTTGAACAGTATAAATCCAAATCAAGTGCTCTATAGCTCAATAGATTCCATTTTTCAAGTGCTTTCCAATGATAGGTCACATCATATGGTTTTGAGAAACGTATGGGCATGTTATCTGGGTGCCACCTTTTTAGTATTCAAAAAATAAGAATTAGGAGATTCCCAACTCACTAATATTGTGTTTTGTCTTTTATGAAAGGGATCTTCTAAATTATCATCTTTATCAATTGGTGGGTTCAAGCAAGTTTCTTTGCATGTAGTCCATGATGAACATTTTGAGGCCTTATTATCGGACACGAGACCACGGAGTTGGCACTTGATGTATATGATTGTGCCAAGTTATCGGTGCTTATTAGTTTGCTCTTTAACTTGAAGGTTATTCATTGTAGTAATGTGTTGAAGAAGAAACCTTCAGTTTGGTGGCCTGGGTGAAAATTGATGAATTATACTAGTATCATACACTCCTACAGTGTATTTCCATAAGCATCATGGAGAGTGGATTCGTGATCAAATGCAGTGGTGGTTTTGGTGATGCTATAGTTTTTGTGATAGAGATAGAATGTTAAATGCTATAAGCTTGATGGCTGAGCGCAGTAAAGGTCTACAAGGTCCTTGATGATATTCCCTATTCTTGTGAGCTTCCACTATCGTATTTGTGTAGGGGAGTTATCAATGTACTTGACAAACTGGCTTCTTGTGACTATCGGGATCTGTAAGCAATTAAACACCGCTTTGGTGGTGGGTGACACTAGCTTGCACAATATTGTGGTGGAAATTAATTTCTTCTTGTTTGAGTCCAAAGAATCAGATAACCTAAACAAACTTGATGACACTTTTATGAAGTGGCCTCAAGTCTACAAGCTACGGATTTGTTCATTTATTAGTTTTGGGTTCGTAATGGCTACAGACAGAAAGACTAGGAAATTGTATCAAAGTATAGAGAATTTGGATAGAATTTCACTGTTTTGGAAAGTATGGTTTTGGAAGTGACTTTAATTTTCCTGTCAATAGTTAATCAGGCCATATGATCCCGACTCACGGAATTCTTAATTATTCAGTTACCATAGAAAAGAGGGAAATGGAATGGATAGAGTTTCTAGCACATATGATGCTTTTCTACTGTAAACCATGTTTTGCCAGACCTTTTGTGCATAAAGCTTATCTATTTGTGCAATGCTTTGCAATCCAAGTCTATTGGCATCTTTTTTTTAGATGTTTATCTTTCCAATCGGCTCCACCTTCATTGCATACTTGAGCAAGTAGTAAGAGATGGAAGAGTTCGTTACTCGTTGAATATTCATAGGAGCAGTAACATTGGGTGATAAGGCACAACATTTTGATGCTCAGCTCCAGGACAATAGTAGATGTATCTTTGAGTTTCAAGGTCTATTGTTCATTCCATATTGCCGCATGAGGTGTATTAAATCCATACTTGCATTTATTGTGGCCGTTACTTTTGCTTATGTAGCAGGCACAATGGCACCTATGAATTTGCTTTGCCATGACAAGGGCTCTTGGTTTTCTTGTCAAACTACACCAATCACTGTTGGATGAGATGTATGCGCATATCTCATTTTTTGTATTTGCAACATCTGCCTCATGTAACCATAGGATTATGTGTGCATGTAGGGTGCCCATATGTTGGATCTCATACCTAATGACATGGTGCTAGGTGCGCCCAACATAGGCAGGTCTGCCAAGGATGTACTTGTGTGAAGAAAAGATGGAACCTAGTGTGGAACAGGATTGCGCACTCGACGGGACACTCTTTTCATGAGAATTCAAGATTGAACTTCTTTGTGATGCATTCCAACTTGTTGATCTTGGCCCACCTTGTATTGGTGACCTCGTTTGTAGTGAATGTAAGGAAGAAATGAGGCATTCCCCATGTGTCGACCATTGTGATAAGATCCTTCAAGTTATGGTAATGCAAAGATGGGGATCCTATTATTGAGGTGGGAACACTATACCGAACAACGTTCTTGAGGACCTCTTCATTGGAATTGTGCTTGTTTGTGCACCTATAGTTGTCGATGCCCCTTTTTGTAGGTAAGTCGTGCTTGTGTTGTTTGTGATCAAGACATCCTATTTCAGTTGGTTTAGAATCATGATATAAGGCTTGTGTAAGGTGTATACAAACAGAGAATAGGGTTGAAGTCCGCATCTTAATGTATTCACTAAGATAGATGTTGCCATCGTAGGCACCATGGCCAAGTCGGAATAAGAACGAAAGCATTGAATTTTCCAAGGTGATATCTAGGCAAGCTGAGCTTATTGTAGGCAAGCCGTCCATCTTAAATGTCATTGTTCTTTCAATGAGATGATTATTATTCCATAATATGATGCATGCGAACTCGTGTTGATCGTCTCTTTGGAATGCATGTCGTCAACTTGGCTCGACTACATTGTGGAGCAAACTATAACCTATTTCATTCTCGTGTTCTACTTGGATCATTGTGTCAAATGGAGAGCTTTCATGATGGAGCTCTATAATCGTTTGGATGGATTGCCTGCTAAGGATGAAAAGCCTTGTCCTTGTATGTGGATGTTCTATTATAGCCATTTTCCTCTTTCTTCATTTATCTTATAGTTTGAATAAGCTCACATATTGCATGGCTACTAATCCCTTGTAACTACCATGCTTCTTACACCTCATGACTAGCATGTTATGGCTACTTACCCCTCACAACTAGCATGCCCCTTACACCTTTAAGTCACATGGGTGTGGTCTTCTTTCCCACTTAATATAATAAACCATGCTTATTCTCTATCATGGGTGCTTCACTACATTTCAAGCTTAGTGCATGCGCTTTTATCTTTCCATACCCTTGATTTTCTTCTCCTATGAAATGGTGAAGCGTATACCCTAATATTAGTAACTCTATCCTAGTTAGCATCATGTGTTGATTGCTTGAGCCATCAAGGTGCCAAGCAAGACAAAGTTGAGGCAAGTGTGCAATATATATAACTTTTATGTCTCATAATAGCAGGATGATTGCTTAATATACTCATAGCAATAAAGTACTAATAGCCCGAGTTGAGTACATTCTTAAGAATTGTTTGCCTTGCTAGAATCCTGGAGGCAATCCATCAGACTGTAAGAACTTAGCATATTAGAGGATGTGCTTATGACTCTTGTGTTCTATTATAAGAGAGTCATGCATATGCTTTAGGTATTGGTTAAAACTAGGTGTGTTTTGCACTATGATGATGTTAGCTCTTTACAAAGCTCCATCATTGGCTTGCATGTATTGCTTGATTATACATAATATTTTCTCTTTAAGGTGAGAGGGGATAAAATCCTTTTTATTAAGTAGTTGACTTCTAATGCCTCTACTACACTAACTTTTCTCTTAGTCCTACATAAAATACTTAGCATACATTTACTATTGGATACTTCTCATGCTCATAGTATGATTTAGAGGATTAATATGTTACCAAAATGTATCGCCCTTGACATTAGTATTTGATTTGGTAAACTAAGTGTCATAAATCTTAATCTAGGAGATGACTTGAAAACACATTTTTTAATGGTAAAAAAGTATCAAACCTTACATATGGGAATTTTTTTGTGAGATGCAAGGTCTACAAAGTTATCTTGCAAGATATGGTTTATTGAATTAGAAAACATTCCCTCCATTGAAATGGCTACTTGTGCTCCTTAAGTAAAAATAGGAGGCTTACCCTACTTATGTGCTCAACTTAACTTTCTTACAACTTGATATCATTATATATTTTAGTCTTAGTAAATGTCTTTTGCATATGAGACATTGTAAAGCATAATAGAAGTGGTTACTTGATGGTAGTCTAGATCTATACTTGCTTATTTGGATGCCTATTGCAATTGTCCAATGTAAGTAACCCATCCTAAGTAAGATATGTTATTATACTAAGAAAGATGTGATGTGTTGCAGTTGCTAATGATGTAAGGCATAATCTTGTAAAGTGTTTTTCGGTCTTAGGATTGATTATTATCCCAAGAAAAAGATGTGCTTTGTTTTATGCTAATGTTCTTGAAAGTAAGGAGTATGTGTTTGTCTCACTATTTAGTCATCTCCCAACCTAGCTTACATTATCTATAACACCTCTCAAACCTCCAGCTTATGATATTTGGAAGTACATGTTTTTTGTCCTCACTCCCTTGATTTACTCTTGACTTATGCTCTCATGTAATTACTCAAAGATAGCACCATTGGGCAACCAAATCTTCTAGTCACTATGATTGCCTAAAGAGTAAGACCTAATAAGGCTTAGGCTTCATGATAGATGTTTGAAATAGTAAATCCCATAATATAGTGGATTTAAGTTTACTTGGTTTAAGGGTACACATGTAAATCTCTAGCAAGATTTAAAACTAGAAATTTGGAATTATATTTCATTCGTTTATATTATTTACACCATGTGGCTAATGTTTTTTGTGTCTATGTGTATGTGTGTCCACAAGTATATATAAAGTTTTAAAATTTATTATCAAATCTCTTTTAAAAGTTATTAATCACAAGGACAAGTTATATTATTAAATTGAACCATTACTATTGGGTGACTAGTTCTTACCTAAGCTCTTATCTCATCCCTTATACGAGTAGATACTTTCTTATTTTAATTCTTATTGGTCTAAGCTAACTCAATATTTTCATATTTCTCTAAAGGCATTTAACAATGTTATCACCTTTCTAAATTTTATCAATCGAATCAATTGTATACTCATAGGTTTTGTTTTGCAATATGGTAACTTTTTGTAGCAATTTAGATATAATCCTTAAGGTTTAGTTTTTTCTAGTGTCTTTGTAGGTGTGGCTGGGATGACAATCGGGTCCTATGATGACATAGGCATTACATTAGGTGGTAAGTTTCCTACCTTCATCTTTTGTATGGATGTAGGTAACAACTGGCCCCTTTGCCCACTCAGGCATGGAAAGTCTAATCTTAGGGATTATTATCAATTATATTCAATATTTTTTGTACATTTATATTATTTTTAATGGCAATTTGTTCAAACATAATCTCAAAGAATAAATTTTCAATATCCAAAGAATCTTTATTGGAGTGTAATTTCTAAATCATTTTTATATCTCATTGTATAGATTTAAATTATTTATTGGATTCATGATGGCTTATTAAGTTTTTAATAATCCTACAAGATTTTTTTAAGAGGGGATTTTTATACTAAACACACACATACAAATGTAGAAAATTAGTCAATTGATCAAGCTATCGTGCCGCTACACGTACACCGTGTGAAAAACTCTAGAGTGTGGCTTTCTTATTGATCTAGAGAGCCAATGCTATTTTAGACATTAGTGTTAGTGTTCATAGTGTGGATGGTCCAAAAATACTGGATTTTTTTACAAGTTTATCCAATTTTTTATATTTTAGATATTATCTCTTGTAAAAATCCAAAAACTATAGATAACTTCTAGAATAGGATGACATGTAAAAGAAAGCATGTAGCTTTCAATCATTTTGAGAAGATTTTATGTAAAAAGAAGGATCGTCGAAATCGTACGATGCACGATCACTGTTTTCAGGTAGTGGAGATGAAGAAGGAGTGATCTGGCAAAATTATGGCCAAGTGTCCTAGTATTTAATCCCCCTTTCGAAGCCAATGGAGGCATCTGACTGGCGATCTGGGTAGCATAGAGAAAGGTATTATTTTATGCACGTTTTTTTCTACAAGATATATATCTTCTCATAATGCAAAAATAAATTGGCAGGCTTCACATCTGTGAGTATTCTTCTATATCTTCTATTTCTTTCTATGAGTATTCTTCTATATCTTCTATTTCTTGGAACCCCTTCTCTTCCGTCTACTCCTCTCCTTGAATCTCCCTTCACCCTACTGTCTCTTACCCCCGTAGTAGACTTTCGACCCCAAACGCTCTGGTAGTGGTGAACTCGACATGAAAGTTGGTAGGAGAGGTGTGTAAAAATGGGGGATTCTGTTTGATCAAGTGGTGGTGATGCTTTACAATAGAAGATTGCTTTGTTGCAGCAACAACAACAGTTGTTGTTACAACAACATATGCAAACTCGGCAAGAAGTAGAAAGAATTGATTCCTTAGCTAAGAATGCATTGTAGGAGTGGGACAAGAATTGAAGTAGTTTAAAGGTCAAAATGTTTCAGCCTTCATCCGTTTATATGATGATAAGATGTTGTTTCATAGGGTACCGCAGTATGCATGGAGTCAATATTTCTCCCATTTGGCCATGCATGCTTTGCATGATCGAATTGATGAGTTACATAGAAGAGATGTTGATTGGGTAGCTTTTAAGAAAGCTTTGAGAGAATAGTTTTTCTTGGAAGATGCAGGATTGGTAACTAAAAGGACATTTATAGATTGGATTGAAAAGCCCAATAAAGGGTTAGCTGCTACAACTTTGCTCCATGAATTTGAAAGTCAGTATGCGTAGTTGGATGCCGATGAGCAGCAATCATTGGAGAGTCAAAAAATTGATTTTTTCTAACGGCTATAGATCTTGTTTTGCAGGAGAAGCTAACTGATCATTTAGAATATGCCTCTTATAAAATGGGACTGAAGTCAGATTGGGCTAATGAAACTAAGACAATGCATATGTTGGTAAAGAGAGAGCGGATGACATTAAGATGGGGTATAGGCACCACACCGACCAGTGCTCAAAAGGGGGCTGAAATTACAGCCAAGGCGCATGTAGCTATGGCAAAACAACCAGCTATACCTGTTAGTCCGGCTCTTAAAGGTGATGTTGTGGATGAATTAATCAAAGGTATGCATGATTTGAGGCTGAATTAGAACAAATCTATGCAAAAGTTGAAAATTGGATGTCAAGGTAGAAGAGAAGGCTCAGGCAACAGCCCAAAGGCCATATAGAGAAGGATACAAGAGGAGATGCATTTGGTGTGATAGATTATAGCATGAAAAACGAGATTATACAGCCTACCATGAAGCGAAAGCAAAAAGGTTAGTCTTTTGGGAAAATGAAAAAATACATGCAACAAAAGCTAGTCTTCCAATAGAGCCGAATTTTAGAAATGGTGGCATGCAGAAGAGGTTGAAAGATATGGTTGCAAGGATAGCATTTGTTGCCATAGATATAGCCACATATGGGTTGAGAATTTAAAGGCCTGAAGCAAAATCTCATGTTTGGATGCAAGCATTAAATTGCATGGAAAAGGGAAAAATAGCAAAGTCTGAATTGGGTTATGCAAGTCAAAGTATACGAGGGAGAACAGGATGGACTGCACCAGTGGATTCATTTTCAGCCTATGCTTATTTGGCTAGGGTTCATAATCAAGAAGCTCTTGTAGAAGAAAAGAGAAGAAGAGATGAGGACACTACTGTGTAAAAAATTACACGGCCAAGCGAACAGAATCTGAGAAAGAGATAGAGATAGAGAGTACACAATAGATAAGAGGAAAATTAGAAAATTTCTTTAGCTCCAAACAATTGATACAAAGATGGCTCTATCCACTCGTGCGCTTCCATTGTGAAGCTTAGATGGCGCTCTAGACAAAAGATAGGTGAAGAGCTTAAGGCTAGCTAGAATAACTCTGACTGGGTAAAAGATAAATAATCAATGACTATGAAGGGGTTTAGCTTTTATAGCCCACGAAGGTGGTAAGGTCGGCCTGACCGACCTACCATATGAGCTTCCACTAGTCAGCTAGGGAATATTCCCTTTACCATCAGGTCAGGGCATTGCCCTCTGACCCCCGCCAGGGGGGCCTTGGCCGCCCTGGGACCCCCCAGCCCCATGGGCCGCTTCCGTGGCCCCCAAACCCCAAAATAGGGGCCCCTTTTAACTCCCTTACCCTGCAACTTGATGTAATGTACCACGAGGTGCTACCAGCCTAACTATTTAGTCCAACCCAAAGATTAGACCCACAATGGTCACCTTTTTGCCATCCAATCACATAGACCTCATCTGATATACAAGTCAGGAATCAACCAATATCTAGGCTCACATTTGGCTTCTCCTCATAATGGGGGCCTTACAACTTTGAGCACCATGGATCATTGGTGGCACCTATGAGGGTGGGGCATTGAGCACATCTAACACCCCCCTCAATGTCCACCCGCAGGTGAACTATCTCCTCGGCCCAATGCCGAGTCTCTGAAGATGAAGTTGAAGCAGATCCTTCGTATGTTCTTTGGTAAAGATATCCACTCCATTCTCCTCTATTGGACAATAGACCATTTCCACTATCCCATCCTCCATCAAATCACGCACATAGTGATACTAGATATCTATATGTTTGGTGCACACATGAAACACTGGATTTTTGGCAATGGCAATACAACTCTGACTATCACATCTCAGCACAGTTGATTCTTCATCCTGCACTCCCGTATGCCATAAGATCCTTCTCAACCATACTACTAGCAAAACAAGCTGCCTTATACTCTACTTCGGTAGAAGACAATGCCACTGTTGGCTACTTCTTACTAATCCAAGAGAAAATTTCTGAACCCAAAGAGAAACAATAACCAAAAACTGATTTCCTAGAATCACTGTCTCCTGCCCAATATGAGTCACAATTCCCCATAAGAGAATTTCTAGAATTGTGTGTGATACCATAGTCAAGAGTTTCCTTCAAGTATATGAGCACCCGCATCCCAGCCTTCCAATGATTCTCATGAGATTTTTTTGAGAACCTGCTCAAAACACCAATAGTAAAATTGATATCTGGTCTGGTGTTACACAAGTATATCAGACTACCGACCATCCTCTTGTACCTTCCAATGTCTGCTAGTGCTGATGTATCCTCAATGGATAACTTTGCATTCACCTCCATAGGTATAGCTATCTCCTTGCACTCAGTCATGCCAAATGCTTTCAAGATGTCCCATGCATGCTTCTTCTGAGAGATGAAGATCTTTCCTGGCTCTTGCCAAACTTCAATTCCCAAACAATAGTGCAGTAAGCCCAAGTCTGTCATTTCAAACTCAAAACTCAAAGCCTTTTGATTTTGGTGGATCATATCTTCATAGTCACCTATAATAACAAGGTCATCCACATATAGGACAATCAACAAGTTAGCATCTGAGGCACATCTTTTGAAGTTTAAGCTTTAAAAGAACTTATCTATCCGGTAGTACCATGCTCTGGGGCTTGTTTTAGCCCATACAATGCCTTCTTCAGTTTACACACTTTGTTCTCAGAATGGGGGGCCTCAAACCCTGGTGACTGAGCCACATACACCTCTTCCTTGAGGTCACCATTTAAGAACGTTGACTTAACATCCATTTGGTAAACTGGCCACTGCTTGTGGGCGACCACTGCAAGTATTGTGCAAATAATGGTCATTCTAGTAGTTGGGGCAAATGACTCTTGAAAATCAAACCCTTCAACCTGTGAAAATCCCTATGCAACCAGTCTAGCTTTGTACTTTTCTAAGGTACCATCAGCCTTGTACTTGACCTTCCAGATCCACTTGGTGCCAATAACCTTTTGCTTTGCTAGCCAATCCACTAGCTCCCAAGTCTCATTATTCATTATGTGTCATATTGGACTTGCATAGCTGCCTTCCATGTTGGATCTGCAAGTTCTTCTTCTAAGTCACTTGGCTCCTTTACTTCTCTCATAATCTCAGCCACATCAAGGCCATATTGACTATGTGAGCAGAAGCCCTCCTTTGCTCCTCTATTCTCTGAGACCTCCTTGGTCTATTTGCCTTCTCCTCCACACATGTGGACATAGGATTATTGTAGTCATAAAGTTGCTTCACCAAACATGGCAATGGCTTTTCCGATGGGGTGATGTCAGGTTGGTGAACTTTTGCCTCATCATCTGAAAATGATGCTTCCTCCTCCTTAAGGATAGGGACAGCTCTGGAGACAAGTTCATAGTGGACTACTTCTTTGTTTAATGATAAAGTGGAAGAACTTGCCTTCTCCTCCTCCACTGTATGTAGCGGCTCCTTGAACACCACATCATGGCTCGTGATGATCTTCTTTGCCTCTCGGTCATATAATTTATAAGCCTTCTATCCATCACTATAACCCAAGAAGATACATTTTCTGATTTTTTGTTATAAGTTGTTTCTCTTCTCATCTGGAATATCTGCATAACATTCACATCCAAAAATTCTGAAGTGTGAGACTGATGGTTTCTTACTAGTGTAAGCCTCATGAGGTGTTTTTCCCTTGAGAGCCTTTGTGTTACTCTGATTTAAAATTTAGACTGTAGTATTAACAGCTTCAGCCCAGAAATGGTTAGGCAATCCCTTGCCCTTTAGCATGCATCTTGCCATCTCCACAATGGTGCAAGTCCTGCGTTCCACAACACTATTCTACTGAGGTGTGTAAGAAGTCCTCAATTGATGCTTGATCCCTTTGCTCTTGCAAAAGTCTTCAAACTCCTTTGAGTTGAACTCACCACTACCAGGTGTTCTATATTTCTTCACACTTTTCCATGTTTCATTCTCAACAAGTTTTAGCCATTCTTTAAACTTACCAAAAGCTTGAGCCCTATCATGAAGAAAGTACACCCACATCTTCCTCCTATAGTCATCGACAATCAACATAAAATAAGAAGATCCCCCCAAGGCCCGTGTAGGCATCTTTTTGCACAAGTCAGCATGCACCAACTCTAGAGAAGCATGTGCTCTATTCTTGCTTTCCTGTGGAAATGCCTTTCTCTGTTGCTTGCCCATCATACAAGCTTCACATGGTTCCTTCAATTCAGTCATTGCAAGTAGGTGAGCAACCATACCTTGCTTGTGTATCTCCTTCAACACTACAAATCCGATGTGTCCAAACCTTTCATGCCAAAGCTTACTTATGCCCACTCCAACAATGGCTATAAGAGCACTTAGCTCATATAAGTTGTTTCTTCTTTCTCCTTTGCCAACAACTTTGCCATCACTATCAAGAATTTCTACACATGTCTTCTTGAACCTCACTTCATGACCAAGATCAATTATGGCAGCAAAACAACTGATAATGGATTTCTCCTAATTTCGGGAACATACAACACATTTGAAAGCTTTTTGACATCACCATTTACAGCAACAAATGAAATAGTACACGTGCCCATAGCAGGGCATTTTACATCATTTCCAACCGTCACAGTGATGGATTCTTGTAGAAGCTGCATAGAACTATATAGACCTTTCTTGTTGCGGCAGGCCCCACTATCCAACACCCATAAGTCAGTGGTAGATTCTTATTGCGCCGAGGAGCACACCTCCTTAATGGTTGCCATGAATAACTCCAACTCTACTTCAACTGTATTGGCCGTCTATTTCCCTTTACTTTAAAGGGTACCATTCTTTTCATCTGCCTTCTTGACACGACAATCTACGATTGCATGTCCTTTCTTCTTGCATTAGAAGCACTCTCCTTGAAACTTCTTCTTACCGCCTTTCTTCTTTTTTGTCACCATCATTTTTGGTGGAGGAACCACCTTTGCCTTTTGCATTGGCAGAGAATGCAGCATCTCCATTGTTGCTTCCTTCTCGATCTTTTAGCCTCAACTCCTCCTCTAACAATAATGCCCAGAACTCCTCAAAACTCAAAGCTTGAGGTCTCACCTAAGTATTAAGGGTAGTTACTAGTCCATCAAACTTTTGTGTACAAATCCAAAGACACCTCCAAGCTAGATCCTTGCTAGTCATTTGTATCCTAGCACCAACCATCTAGTCGTGCTTATTCTTAATCCGAGTGATGAATGCTTCAGCTTTCTCTCCTTCAGCAAACTTCTCCGCTACTAGTTGATTCTCCAAGTTTTGAATCCTTGTTTGGTTTCATGTTTCATACTGACTCACCAGTACATTCCAAGCCTTTGATGCTTTGGTTGTATGCTAAATCAAAGTTAGAACAATGTTAGAATAACTTATAACTAAGGCACATAATGCATCTGCATTCCTTCATTTCCAAGCTCGTAGAAGATTTGCATTTGAAGGAATCATCACACTAGGATAGGGTTGGGGGTAGGCTATGGTTCTATGTCAGTCCTCCCTAGCACAGTCTCCAAAAGCTTATAAGAATCAATGATAGTTGTAATTTTGAACTTCCATAAGGTATAGTTTGTACCATCTAACTTGCCTTTGCTGAAGGATGGTGGATGAATCCTCAGTGTTTGAATAGCTGGTATAGCAGCACCACCTCCTGCATTGCGTCTTGATGTGCCAGAACTGTTTCTGGAAGACAACATTGTTCCTCTTTATTGTTGAAGTGTTTGGCTCTTGTGCACTCTTCAATCCCTGGAGCCCTTTAGGCTCTGATACCATGTAAAAAATTACATGGTGCAGCGAACAAAATCTGAGAAAGAGATAGAGATAGAGAGTACACAACAGATAAGAGGAGAATTAGAAAATTTCTTTTGCTCCAAACAATTGATACAAAGATAGCTCTATTCACCCGTGCGCTTCCACTGTGAAGATGGTGATCTAGACAGAAGATAGGTGAAGAGTTTAAGGCTAGCTGGAACAACTTTGACTGGGTGAAAGATAGATAATCGACGACTGTGAAGGGGTTTAGCTTTTATAGCCCTCGAAGGTAGTTAGGTCGACCTGACTGACCTACCATATGAGCCTCCACTAGTCGGCTAGGGAATATTCCAAGGAATATTTACTTTATCACGAACACCAAAATAGGGGCCCCTTTTAACTCCCTTACCCCACAACTCAATACAATGTGCCTTGAGTTGCTACTTGAAGGGGAGCTACGGAGCTCTACCCCGAGACCTACGGACTGCTTATTGATCAAGCGTTTCAAGCCGAGCAGCCATGGCTACCTCTCACATAGCCGATGCGCAAGGCCTACCTTATGGGTGTAGTGAGCTTACCTTGATGCTTGATCGAGTTCCCTCCTCTCTCTCTTGCACTCTGGTAGCTCCACGATCCTTGCGGCAAGCCTAAGCAACCTCAAGCCCCCTCCGTTAAGCTCCATCCTCCATAGTCGCACAAGAAAAGAGAAGAGAAGAGACGAAGAGAAGATGAAGAGAGAAAGTGGGGAGCTTCTTCTCTAGAATCCCTCACTCTCACACACTCACTCCCTCACACTCCCTCAATCCCTCACTACCCTAAATCCCTTTTGGGCGGTCATCCCCTTATCCCCTTTTTTACATGGCCGGTTGTGGCCTAGGCCCTTTTTCCCATTGTCCTCCTATCTTCCTAGCTTCCTTCCTATCGCCCATCTGCCTTTACAAATTGCATGGGTGAGAGCCCAATGCTCCGTAAATTAAATCACAATGCGCTTGTGCTCTTTTACAAAAGTATTGACTTGCACTTTTCCTTGTGTGTCTTTCTCCCTTATTTGGGACTTTTTTACACTTCTTGCGTTTCTAGATTTTCCTTGTGCACCTTTGTCTTCCGTTTCACTTTTCCTTGGCCTTTTTCTTCTACTTTATCTTTTCTAGATTTTCCACGTGTTCGTCTGACGATTAACATTACCCCCTCCTAGATGAGTGCTAGTCCCATGGCACTCACCGTCATAGGTAGCAAGCTTTGTCCTACACTGAAGACATGGGTGGAAGGGACATCGATGGTGGTTGCCGTGGAGGAGTGTTGGTGGTGGTGTGGAGGAAGGTCATTGGGGGCATGTTGGTGGCCTAGGTGGCTAGTGGTAGGGTTGTTGGAGTTGGTGATAGGGCTGTTCTTTGTTGGGGATTGCACTGATGGCCAGCACAAGTGTTGGTTTGTTGGGGATTCTGCACATGACGATTCTTGGCGGGCTTGCATGATGATAAAGAATAAGAATTCAAAATTGGGTGTCGATGAAGAGCGAACGACACTTTCATTGGAGTCTTTAATATCTGCAATTGAAAACCTCTCATAGTTGGTCTCACCCTAGGGGTAGTGCTAGTCTTCTCTATCATGCACAAGACATAGTTCACTTAGTTTGGGAGACAAGTCGAACTCGAAGTAAGATGAGAGTATTGTCTTGCACTTGAGGACCCAAACTGTGTATATATTTTGGTGCAGATATTACGCAAGTACTCATGCATACTTAGATATTACTTAGTTAGAAGACCGCGGGCTGGTTTCTCATAACAATGTGTGGATAAGGCAAAGTTGTCCATGTTGAGAAGAAGTACACGTGAAGGTGTATGAGACATCCTTTGCATTGTGACTGCACAATGTAGCATAATTAAACACAGGGACACCGCAGGGAGCTATTGGACTTACTTGATGAGGACGTTGTGCTTTTCATGGCCATTCACGCGGTGCTTACCACAATTGATTGCAATGGTATTAAGGCAGAGTGCAAGAGGGAATCGTGTGAATGGGTCAGGGTGATAGGTCCAACCATAGGCAAGGAAATCTCCCTAGGTATGTCATGCCCTTGATGTGCCCTGAACAATTGTGGGTGATGCTAAGAGGCTAGGGGACTAGGGACGGAGCCAGCCGACGAAGGTCACTGGACGTACCTAATTTTAGGACCCCTAGGTGATGTGTTGTGATCGTGGGTGCTTCGTATCTTTTAGTTTTTTTTCTTTTTTTCTTTTTTCTTTTTTTTTCGGCCCTGCCTGAGTACAACCATTGCAATATGTTGAGGCTATCAGCCTTTCAAAGGGTTGGGAAATGTCAAGCTTCGAAGGCTTAAGAAATGGATATTACAGTGATGATTATGTCCTAGCCTCGTTATTAGAGACACTGTCGTTGAGATGGGGAGATACACTTGAGATATTGCAACCCTCTTTGGAACGTGCGATGTTGGTACAATTGGGGTAACAGCTGCCATGAATGCCTAGCATAGAGTGTAACCCATAAAGAGGAAGTGGTTAAGATTATGCTTTAGCCCATGCAACGTGGGCACTCACACGGGTGATCTTTGCTTTCTGCAGTGTGGCTTTGCCGTGGCTCTTTGTGGGGTCGGTGGACTTGCGGTGACTTGGGCATTGAACACTTTCGCACAAAGACCTGCGTCATCCTGCATCCACTTGTCACTTCATGAGAGTATATGCACGGCATATGCCACAACTATAATAAACTAGTGCAACGCAAGGAGACATCACTTATCTGAATTCCATGGTGTTGACTTAGATACTTATCACATGCGCTTGATTAGCTTGTTTGTTTTCTTAAAGACGTGAAATATATTAAACGCAGATATGAAAAGTTTGTACAATTGGGGAACATGTTAGCACTTAACCATTTAAAGACAAAAATTCATGGCCAGGTAGCATTTGATAAGCCTTTTATACAAGATAAGGCTACTCTATTTGTACGAGGCGGGGTGAGTCTGGGTGGTCGGGCAACTGAGGCTATGCTGGTGAGGGGCTCCTGTGAGATTGGGCAGAGAAAATGTCAGCTGGGACCCGAATGGTGTAGTCTCTTGTCGCAATTGTCTCCAGAATGCTTTTAAACAATGCATCAAATTCCTGCTTGTCTCGAGCTGCCCTCTCCTCTTTTGAGCACCTAGCGCCCGAGCATCTGGTGGGAGCCTGCACGACTGGTGTTTCCATGCCCCATGTGCTCCCTTGAGCTTCTATTTCCCTGGCCTTGGGATTTTTTGGCCTATGTCTAGGGCAGTATTGCTTGGGGCCTCATTTCTTTGCATACCTTTTAAGGGTAGATATGTAGCGTTCCGGTAGAGGAGCTTGTGCTACATGCTCCCTTCGACAGCGGATAGCATCCTTGCAAGCCAGCTGCACTGGGTGCTCCATGTCGGGTACCATAGAGGGACCTGCAAAATGCGGACCAAGGATTAGGCCTTGAGGCAGGATAAAACTATTCACATGGAAGGGATTATACAGTGGGTTATCAAATGCATATGATGAGGAGGGGAGAGGTGAGGCATGCAGTGTTTGTTGTAGAGGGATGGCCCCCATGATGATGTTCATTTTTCCTCCAACCATTAGTAGATATTGGCTTATGCAAAGTTGTGTGGGTTGGTTGTCATGGAGTGGGGTAGCGCTCATCCTCGGAAGGATAGACAGGAAAGGGAAAAACGTGTATAGAAAGGGACAATACCCTATCTACACCATCAGAGATGTTGGTCAGGGCTTCCTATGGTGGTAATGAGGGTTGCATGCCCTCCACCTGGAGGTGGGAATGGTCACACAACTTCTAAATGTGTGGTGAGAGGAGGACCTGAGGAGCTTAGCCTGTTGAACCCAACTCTTCTCCCTGTGCTTGACTATCATTGCTTGTGTGTGTTGATATTGTCTATACATGGTCACAAAATTCATTGTTTATTTATGTACATATTTACGAATCCATGTCACTTCACAAGGATAAAAGCCAATTGTAGAACTCCAGATTGTACTGGAGTGTGGCACACGCATCTAGTACTCGTGGCAGCTTACTCAATACCGATAGATATTTTGCAACATTGAGTAGCATGGAACCTTGTCCGAGTCTACTGGCAACATGTAACTCCTCCTCAGTGAGAACCTTATCAGACAGAGAGTTCTCTTGGCTAGTTTCAGCTAAGCCCGTATCCCAAATGGCAGTCAGCACTCGAAAGGAAGTTGGTGCCACATAGGTTGGGTCTCTTTGAGACCGTCATTTGGCCAATCGCTCCTCTGAGACTGTCATGATCTGGGCTCCTAGTTCGGCCATTGCAATACAGTTTTCAAACCAATGTTGTTCAAATTGACTTCGACCCTCTGATTATCACTTTAGTTTCTCTATCTCTAAGAGATTTGGTTGGCAGAGCACATCATTGAATGTTACAATTAAGTGTAGTTCATCGGCTTCCTATCTCTATCGCTTTAGTTTCTCTATCTCTAAGAGATTTGGTTAGCAAAGCACATCATTGAATGTTACAATTAAGTGTAGTTCATCGGCTTCCTCATCAGAGGTGAGTTGCATGCATTCATGCAGGAGCCTATTATAGTGCTCGTCAAGATGTTCTTGCTCTTCCCAAGATAAGGGAAATGGCAAGTATTCTTCAAGCTACTCTTTAGGGAACGTGCCCATGTCTACCAGGACATAGACACATGCGAACACTTTGAGCTTAGCATCTAACTCGATTAAGCATTCTGCAATACTTCTATGTTCAACAAGGGCTTGCTCGTTGCTATCTCATGCAAGGTTCTAGGAGTTTGCCTAGGCTTTAGCATAGCTGGGGGCTCAGCCTAGATGAGCAAGATTGGTCAACGCTAGGACTTCTTATGCTCTTGGGGTTTCCATGTTTCTCCTGAGGCTTTGTCATTGCGTCATGGTTCTCCTTGGATGTGACTGGTATAAATTTGTCACCCTGTCGTGACAGCATTGTATCCACTCTTGATTGGTCAATGCGAGTTCTGTTGTCAGTGGATTGAGTGCTGCAAGAAACCGTTGATGGTAACAACTGCTTTGATTTTTCAGAGCACACGGATGTGTCTGAGGTTTCACTGCTATTAGGAGAGGCATCAATGGGGTCATTGGTGGATGGACTCGATGTTTTATTCCTTAGCTCTCCAGCGCTCTTGGTGTCAATGTTCTTGGGGTCCACAACCACCTGTAACTGCTATTGTTTTTGCTGTTTCTCCTCTTTTTCTTGGTCAGTGAAGGTGCATCTCTCAATGACTCAGGACCTTAGACTAGGTCAACCGTTGATGTATTTGGTTGTGGGCCTCAGCATTCTCTTTCTCTAGTGTGTCCTTATGGGACATAGCCATGGCCTGCTGAATAGCCTCGCTAGGTTGTGAGGGTACAACTGCCTCCCTTTTTGGAGAGTCTAGCTCTTCCCTTCTATTTAACTCATCCAGCCTAGACTTTAGGTGCTTTGGAAGTTCTGGAGTTGTCAATGAAGTTGGTTGCGATACCTCCTCTACCCTTCTTGACTCTCCCACTTCATCTCGACTCGCTCTTCTTTGCTTAGTCTTTCTTTCTTCTCCTTCTGGCTCTTGTCACTCTTCTTTTGCTCCCGTGGTTTAGCCGCTTGAGTAGGTGGTACCTCTGGCTCTCCACTGCCATATCTGATTGTGGAGGCTTTCCAAGCAGGCTTTTTCCTTGCAAATCGTGCAGTAGAAGTAGGAGACTCCCCACCAGCGCTGGTGCTGCGGGCTGAAGCTAGGAGCGCAGCTAAACTCTTGATAGTTTTATGCACAAAACCGTTCCAATCCACCTCCTCTAGAACTCCTGTAGCAATGCTCTCTAGTAATGGCACCCCGATTCTGTTCATTAAAGCATTGTATCTCTGTCCTGAGAAAAGGGCGCGGACCATTTTAGCTTACATCTTTGTTGCAGGGTCTGGAATATCAGCCAAACTGATTCCATCCACTGCGTGCATGTCATCTTTTTTTACTCCCATCATGGTATATACATCTCTTCTTGCGCACCTCTCCTTCTTGGACACAAGCCCCAGGGCTTTCTCGACGATAGCTGCATTAAGAGGCACTTGCACCCTTCTTTTCGGGTCACTAGTCCTTACTGTGATCCTTACTGTGACCGTGCCACAGCTCCTACCTTCATCAAAGCTCCTTAAAAAGTCAGTGCACATGCTGTAATCTACAGCCTATCTGACCTTTTTCACATACTTTTGGAGGTTGCATTTATCCACCAACTCCTTCACTGCCGGCTCTTCCAACATGGCATCGTCTAAATTCAGGGTATGTTTGAACGTGAACTGGCTAAATCCACGTGTCTCAACATTGATCCCATACTTTGTTGGCTCCTCTTCAGTGAATGGAAGTTTACCCCCCTTTTCTTGTCCTGCCATGGTAGGTGCGTGTTATTACACCATGCCAATATTAGCGTTATGAATTGACTCATCACTAACAAAAACCCAAGAAAGAATGCGTGTGACAATTTTTCGTGCTACTTCAGAGGTATGAAACTTGGAAATAATTCAAAAGCAACATCTATTTCCTCCTTGCATTCTTTCCTATTTAAATTCAATTGATCATTTTCATCCATCACTACACCTTGCTACATCACTTGGCTCTCACTTTGCTCCCCCCCCCCCCCCTTCCTTAAGTTTTAAAGGAATCCTTCCTAGAATTAGCAAGGGAAGGAGGACTCACATGGACTTTGTGGAGCGAGTTACTTGGCCAACAGCCAAGTATAGAGGTTAGGGTTATATTCAAGATGGGCATGATGATCAAGTTCACATGGTCGTACGGAAGCTTGGGTGATATAGGTCAAGACATCATGAAAGATGTCCCCAAAGTTGAGGCGGCTAGCAACGTGCAATTCCTCTTCTATAAGGAATTGGTCAATGTAAGGGTGGGCTAACACATGGTCATCTAAGTGTATGTTGCATGTAATGGCCAAAACCCTAAACGAAAGAGGTGCCACATAAGTAGGGTCGTGTTCAATTGTTTTGATTGCCCTTCTTTGCTCGGCATTGGTCATGATGCAGTAGCCTTTTTTCTTCCATTGGAGTCGCAAGGCATACCACAGTTGTGAGAACAAAGAATCATAGCTGGCAAGCTGCGTGAGCTCCTCCAATTCTTGTTCAGGTGCAGAGCGAGCAGGCTTGAGTTACGAGGTAATTAGTCTTCTGAGAATGGCTTGCTCCTTTGAGATTTATCCATTAGCAATTAATTCAACGACAATTTTGGGGAATTTGACGGTCATAAATTCGTAGTCTTCCCAAGTGCATGGCAATGCACGAACATTAGAAGCAAGGGATTCATCGAGAAGTCCTAGGTCAAGCCTCTCATAGCTCCTAGCAAATGTGGTGAAGGTGTCATCTAACACCTTGATGCATGTCACTATGTCATCTCCTGAGGTCTCAACAAGATCCTTGGCCACTGAAAGGAAAGATCATCTTTCATAGGAAGGCCTAAGACCTACTGGTGGTGATGATACAATTGGGCTGGACAGTGGTGACTCCATTGATGGCGTCACAGATGGGACTTTGCACTCAGAAGCACTTTGAGATGTTGCAGGGGGCTCCAGTGGCATAGGAGGTGTGATGCATTCTATCTAAGCCAGCATGGGGGTGCTCAACTCCTCTGACATGGATAATTCTAGGACATATAGCTTTGGACAATAAATGTGTTGGGATTCATTAATCACAATCGGTGCTGGTCCAGCTTGCTTTGTAGCCTGGGCTCCGTATGTGCAAGCCTCTCTAGCTAGAGTGAGCTTATTCACAAGTTGTGCTTCGTGCTTTCTAGTGCTCAGTGCGAAAACAAGCTTTTTCTTTTCTTGTAGTGCACCTTTGGTGATGAAGTCAAAAGTGAGGTGCAGATGTAGGAAATGCTCAATACAAACTCCACTCTTCCCCTCACGTTCATAGCCTGATATGGCTCTAACCGCAGGTTCTACCTAATCTAAGGTCTTACTGAAAGTCCATGCTACGTTCTCTATTCTACTTCAGGGTTGGTTGGTTGGTTACAGAAAGTCAAGTCAAGTTCTAATTTCGGTCCACTCAATGTCTAGTTGTTTGGGGTGAATCCTTGGTTATCTTGTCTAGTCTCTAGCTTCTAAGGGCTAATTTGGGTTTCCAAGGGGGATCAGAGATGTGAACCAGGTGGCCAGGACTGTCTGACAGGTTCAAAAACCCTCTATTTTAAGTTTTGGTGAAGTGGTCTAATTCTCATAGTTGGACGGGGTGGTCCAATTCTCACAGTCACACACGGTGGTCAGATTCTCGCAGTCGAACAGTCCGACTCCAGAAATCGGGTGGTCTGATTCTGGGAATTGGACGACGGGTTGGTCCGACTGCGCAGACGACAGCCCGTGAGTTGCACGCGATGACTCAAGCTCAGCGCCTACTCCATGGAATCATCTAGTGCCTTCCAAATAGGTGCAAAACACTACAAGGAAATGCCAGACATACCTAGAATCACTATGGTGCTCGAATCGAACGGCACTCCAAGGATCTCCCTGTAGCTCTCTCTCTCTCTCTCTCTCTCTCTCTCTCTCTCTCCATGGCTCTCAAGCTCGCTCTCTCTCACAAAGCAGAATGTCAAATGTGGTCTTTCCTGGTTCCTTGGGCCTCTTATTTCCCCATCCCAGCCTGCTGTAACCTCAGAAGCTAATCCCTCACACTCTTCCAACCAGAAATTTGAATTTGTGCCCCTATTTTCCTGTTTCCAGCAGCAGCAGAATCCTTTATGTTTTCCTTCTTTTTTCTATCCTAATCTTAACCTAATACAACAAAAATCGAAAACAGAGATGGAGATGGATAGTCCTACTCTAACATTCAACAACAAATCAAATTACTTACTTGCTCCAAGGATTAAAACCTCCTAAATCCCCTAACTATCTCGAGTACCGGTTCGGGCTGCAAACCCTACTTCTATGCTCGATTCAATGCGCGCAGTGCTCGAGGCTCGATTTTGTCGACAACCGAACCAAAATGAAGGGGAGCTACGGAGCTCTACCCGAGACCTATGGACCGCTTATTGATCAAGCATTTCAAGACGAGCAGCCATGGCTACCTCTCACATAGCCGACACGCAATGCCTATCTTACTGGTGTAGTGAGCTTACCTTGATGCTCGATCGAGTTTCCTCCTCTCTCTTGCACTCCGGTAGCTCCACGATCCTTGCGGCAAGCTCAAGCAACCTCAAGCGCTCTCCGTCAAGCTCCATCCTCCATAGCCGCGCGAGAAAAGAGAAGAGAAGAGAAGAAGAGAAGATGAAGAGAGAAGATGGGGAGCTTCTTCTCCACGATCCCTCACTCTCACACACTCACTCCCTCAATCCCTCACTCAAGCACAAGCAAGAAGGCAAGAAACAAGAGAAGAAGAAGAAAAAGCTTTGGCCACACACAAGAATGAGCTTCTCATTCACTTTTCAACTTTATATACAAAACCCTAAATCCCTTTTGGGCGGTCATCCCCTTATCCCCTTTTTTACATGGCCGGCCGTGGCCTAGGCCCTTTTTCCCATTGTCCTCCTATCTTCCTATCTTCCTTCCTACCGCCCATCTACCTTTACAAATTGCACGAGGGTGAGAGCCCGGTGCTCCTTAAATTAAATCACGATGCGCTTGCACTCTTTTATAAAAGTAGACTTGCACTTTTCCTTGTGCGTCTTTCTCCCTTATTTGGGACTTTTCTGCGCTTCTTGTGTTTCTAGATTTTCCTTGTGTGCCTTTGTCTTCCGTTTCACTTTTCCTTGGCCTTTTTCTTCTGCTTTAGCTTTTCCAGATTTTCCACCTTGTTCATCTGACAGTTAACACTACCAACTTAACTAATCAGTCCAACCCAAAGATTAGACCCATAATGGTCACCTTTTTGCCATCCGGTCGCATAGATCTCAACTAATATACAAGTTAGGACTCAACCAATATCCATGCTCACATTTGGCTTCTCCTCATAATGGGGGCCTTACAACTTTGAGCACCATGGATCATTGGTGGCACCTTATAAGGGTAGGGCATTGAGCATATCTAACAACTGGTCCTTCCTCTTCAGGCCCATCTAAACGCATAACACGAAGTAAAATGGAGTAGCAGAAAGCTGAGCATATTATAGAGGATCATCTCAAGAGAAGAAACAAGAAGGGAAGAAAAGGGGCAAGCAGCCCGGTTATAGGTTATAGTCAGATCTGAGACTGCCACAAACCTTAAAAAAGTCTTGGAAGATTGCATACTCGGCAGTAGAAAGAATTCACACTTGGAGAAGTTCTTGGAATTGCAAAGTGTGAATTTCATGATGCAATCATTGATATGCTGAAACGAAAAACACAATTTGATGGTGAACTTTTGCAAGCATTGATGCAGGTTGACAAAGACATAGAGAAACATCTTCAAAGGGAATATGATTATGCATATAATGTTGTTTTAGGATAAGATGATCCTGAAAATGGGTTGAATGGAAGTGTAGACAGCAAGCTTGTGGTTGAAAATGGTATTATGGGCAACACTAAGCATAGAGAGAAGGTTATGTATAATAGGGATGTCCATCAACAAGCACATGAAGAAGATGATGCTCATTTTATTCCAAGCAGTCATTATTCAGGAACGCATTGGGCTCATGCTACAACACAGACAATTGTTAAAGTGTGAGAAAGAGAGACGCCTTGCATAGCTCTATTGGATCATGGTTCCAAAATCAATGTTATGGCATGCAACTTGTATGAGAATGGAGGTTGGCCAATTGATGTAGATCTGAGATGGCGCATGCGGACAGCAAACAATTCATCAGGGGATCTTTATGCTGCTTGTCGGAATGTACCCATGACTATTGGAGATGTTAGGGATGAATATCATTTTTTTGTGCAGGATTCATGTAGTTATCCGATGATTTTGGGGTAGCACTATATTTCGAAATCAAGGTTGCAAGCAAAAGCCTTGGATGATGGTTCTTCATATGCTCAGGTTCGGAGTAAAAACAATACAAAGATAGTACAGTGTCTCACTGTTTGTGTGAATCATCCCCACAATCGAGATAGGCTGTGGGATAATCCTATGCCACCTAATGCACGAGAGTTTAAGGGTTTTTAGACATCACTGATGTAAGTGGAGGCTATGGCAATGCCTCTAGGAAGATAATTATGTCTCCAAGAAAGAGGGAAACTGTGTTTGTGTCTGGATTGCAAGAATGGACAACATGTAGTCTTGGTAGTTTTAAGAATATTTCAGCCATGTGCAGGGCTAAAAATAAATATGTAGGATGGGTTGAAAAAGAGCTGAAGACCTATAGTTTGATGGCTACAAATGAAGGTACCTCATGGCTATTTTTAGGGCTGGTTGATGTTGATATAGGTGGCTGAAATTTCTATAGCAATTAATACTGAAAATATGGTTAAAAAAAGAGGTTATTTATGTTGACACTTTAGACATGTATGGAGTAATTCAAGAGTTTGCTGAGCATGAATATGAGAATATGAAAGAAGAAGAGGTAGAAGATGAAAACATTGACATGGCAGAGGATATTTCTTCTAACACTACAGATCCATAAGACTTTGGCACATGCCAAAGGATGTGCAGGTTAGGAGGGGGTGGATGTCGTGCCACTACATGCACACCATGTGAAAAACTCTAGAGTTCTGCTTTCTTACTGATCTAGAGAGCCAATGCCATTTTAAACATTAGTGTTAGTATCCTTAAAGTGGATGGTCCAAAAATACTACATTTTTGGATAAGTTTATTCAATTTTTGATATTTTAGATATTATCTCTTGTAAAAATCTAGAAACTATAGATAACTTCTAGAATAGGATGACATGTAAAAGAAATCATGTAGCTTTCAGCCATTTTGAGAAGATTTTATGAAAAAAATAGGATTGTCAAAATCGTGCGATGCGCGATTGTTGTTTTTAGGCAGTGAACAACACTTTGAAAGTGGGAGATGAAGAAGAAGTGATCTGGCAAAATGCTGGTCAAGTGTCCTAATGTATTACCTCCCTTTCAGAGCCAATGGAGACATCTGATTGGTGATCTGAGTAGCATAGAGGAAGGTTTTATTTTATGCATGTTTTTGTCTACAAGATATATATCTTCTCATAATGCAAAAATAAATTAGCAGGCTTCACCTCTGTGAGTATTCTTCTACATCTTCTATTTCTTGGAACCCCTTCTCTTCCATCTACTCCTCTCCCTGAATCTCCCTTCACTCTACTATCTCTTACCCCCACGATAGACTTTCGACCCCAAATGATCCGACAATATGCTGCACACACACACACACACACACACACACAATATACACCACTATGTGCACTCACATATTTATCCTTAGCCTCTTATTTTCACACACACACATACCCTCCATTAGGACCCCACACGTGAATGGGTGGTGGTCCCTTTCATACTACCACCCATTCATTCATCTTGCAAGTATGGGTTTAGTAGCATGTACTCTCAGCACACATACATTTTTTATTATCTTCACAAGATTCTAATCTCTCAGGACAAGGATATAAGATTGTATTTCTACAAAAGCAACTATGCATTTGGGTCTCACATTGACCTTTTTCATATAGGGGTTGGAAATGTATGTAAGGTATTTTTGGAGAAAATGGGATACTTTGCATCCCCATCTGTGGTTCCCTTCTTTTTTGCTAGGGTTTCCTAGCTTTAAAAACTTCTCTCCAATCACTTTCGTCCCCTTTACTTCCCACCCTTGAGGATAGCTTTTGAGCTATGCACAATGACTGAAAAAGGGTTGATATCTCAAGATTCTCCTTGTTGCCATACTTCCTCTTTGTACTCTCATCCATTATTAACTTGCATTCCACCCAACCTTTCCTTGTTGGATGGCTTGATCCACCTTGAGATGCTTCCACATTTGAGCCAATTGCAGTTGTTTTCTAGTCTCTACCATGACAACCATAGCATAAGCTTTGGGACCTTTTGGTGGATTTATGGTTATTGCACCTCTTTGAATTTGTATCTTTCATAAGCTAAGGTGTCAAATATTTGGATTGGTTCTAACCAATTTTGATTATAATTTGAGTAATTGATTTATTGTCCTTTCACCTTTCCTTGAACTATACAAACTTCTAACTCACTCTAATTTCTAATATGGCTTTTTATTCCCCCTACTAACTGTCTATAGGAGTATCTATTCTTTGATGGATTAAAGAGTTAGATGACTATTGCATCTACCATTTCACAACTTTTTACTTAGTTATTTTTATTTAATTTATTTTAATATACATGTTGGTATGTCTAGCCTTGTCCCAAAACCAATGATTTGCCTAGGCATTGTGATGACTACTTTCTCACTATAATGACTATTGCTATATCTTCCCATGAGGAGATCCCTTTTGATCTTGAGCTATGGAATAGAATCTTTATTAGCATGGTTCAATAGAAATAGATGAAATTGGTTTAGAAAATATTGTGTATCCATCCTATTGAGAATATGTGTCGAAATATTTTCAATACTCATGTGAACCTTTTTTGCAACTCCAATTCTATAGAAATAGATTCCAATGTTGCCTTCATGTGATGGCAAGAGCATAATTAGGGAAATGATGCAAGAGCATAAATAGAGAAATTGGTTTGGATAGATTCAATACACAAAAATTCAACAAGAGAGAAATCTACTGTGTGCTTGAGATAGATCGAATAATTTTTGGGTTCCTACAACAATCCTTATTTTTGAATTGTACATTTTTCAATTGTTGGCTTGCACCTTATATTTAGTTTTGTAGTCCTCTGCCTAATCCAAACTGCAGTATACTTGGAACTAAAAGTTGATGGTTACTTTTAATGTTACTAACCTTTCAAGCAATCCCTATTTCCAAATGATGCTTTTGTTTATCTTTGGTCTGCATCATCTTGCACTCCTCTATTTGATTTGGATTGTAGTAGGCCTAGCATTAATCAAATCATAGTATGCCTTCATCAATGGACTGCTTGCTTTCAAATCCTTTCTTGCAATTGTTGGTCCTCCTTATAGGGCATTCACTACATCTATCTACTTTCTTCTCTCTCTCATTCAAATTATTGCAATCACATAGGTCATATAGTGGTGCCAAAGTCATTTCATTGCAATGGTATTAGCTACTTGCTATCCTTACAAATCTTTCAAGAGGCATGGAATATTGAATGCTCCGATGAACTCATCTCAGATTGTTCAGAAGGTATCTGGAATCTGAAATTCCCACTGCAAGATAGGCTGTTTCTTTACCATGGATTACTGGGCACAATGGTGGATTAATGTGCACATGGTAGGCTGCATATCTAAGCTCTTAGTGCTGTGTTCCTAAAAGTTGGCAATAACTAGATGGTCTGCTACATGCCACAAGTTGAAATATGGACAAATATCTGTCCATCTTACTAAACCTTGGACAAACCTTGCATTGCTAATAGCTTGGCAAGCAGAAGTTGCCAGCAGAAGTTTAACACATTGGAATGTAGCTATGAAATTGTAAGGCTCAATGTATCAACACATGATCTCATACTGCTGTTTATTGTTCATCAGCAAATAAGCCATACATCTTACTGACACTCTGTTCATCAGCAAATAAATCATACATCTCAACATAACCTTCAGATTTTACACAAACCACTATTGTTCGTAAGCAAATATCGAACCGAGACAACCAACACAACCCTCAAATCTTCAAAAGTTACCAGTGCATCTACAAAGAAAAAGTAAGTATCAACCTGTTCAGAAAATCCATAAGTACTCTGTGCCAAAGACTAAGTAGCAACAGAAACATACTTCAGCATATCACCCTGCTCAAGAAATATTCAGTAGCACAATATTATTTTCTTCAGAGGAGGAGAAACAAGATCTGGAAGATGAGAAATCAGTCCCCCTTCTTCCTTCAAGGACAGAAGATATGGAATGAGAGGTAAACCATCAGTTCCATACCTCCTCCTTGCACTTCCTCCCTCCAATTTTTACATCCTTAATAATTGACAAATAAAATAACCTAGAACAAGATGTAGGAAAGACCCATTTTGATTTCCTATGGTAGAATTACCCTCAAATTGTAGATGTGTGCTTAACCTATCCACTATGTTTAACCACCTCAGTGTGCAGACCTTGGTACACATGCATTCCAGTGAACACAATACAACCATATGGATCTCATGATTGTCATGATTCTGAAGCTGTCATGACACTGATGGCTGCAACAGAAGACACCATTGTATTTATGCCACATTCGCTAAGCCCCCGACACAGCTTGTAATAGCCTTGTTCACCCCAATGGGAACCCCAAGAGTTTTTCAATATCCAGTAGGGTTTGTAAGAGAATCTGAGCATCGAGTAACCCCTCTCTTGATAACCCACCAGAAGCACACCATGGTTGACAAAGTTTTTACTACAAAGCAAAGGGCATGATACTCCCCCGATATATGTCTGCATGAATGCTGCATTCAGCGCCACTGTCACCAGATAAAAAAGGTTTTTAGCACAGAAGAACTTCAAAAACCACACAACATGAAACAAGCAGTGTAACACCATTTGCATCCCTTAAGTCTTGTACAGAAGCCCCCCAAGAAGAATTAAATGATTAAAGGGCCTATGAACTTGGAGGAGGTCTGAGTGTGCTGTCAATAAAAGCATTCATTTACCTGCCAAAGGTCCATGCTTCACTAGATTAGCTGCAATCTGATCTTCATCAAGAGAGATTATGCTGAAGTTTCCCAGTTTCACAGCAACTTTGTTTTTGTTAAATTGACACTGTCCAACTGTGGCCTTGTAAGGATAGTCCTCTGCCATCATCAGACCGCCAGCCTCCATGAGATATTCATATGCATTTGTCATAAGCCCACCTCGACATCCTGAATCACACGACCTCTGGTCTGCTGGATTGCACTGCAAACATTGCATCATGGTGAGCAATTCCTTTGTAATCATGTACAAAATGTATGTGCTTGCAGGAAGAATTTGAATGAGTTGGCACTTTGCCAAATTTTTTTAGGTATGGAGCTGCACAAGAAAACATCTAGTGCATGTGCTTGCAGGAAGAATTTGAATCGAATGCGCTCTTGCAGACAATCTCAGCATGGAGCTGCACAAGAACATAGCTAGACAAGACGGCTTTCCTATGACCTTCTGAATTTATCAAGATTCAATACTTAGTATTGTGCATAAAAACACAATGATCATGACTCCTACAACCAGCCACTCAGTGCTATGTGAGCTCACCCAAGATTCCTCTCCTAGCATGTGGCATACACGCCTCTTGGCATGTAGCACTCCAAGTAGACGTCTCCATCATTGATACCAACAAATCACCACCTCTCCTATACTCTACAATCCAACTCCACGTCAACTTGTCATGATCATAATGACCATGACTTCTTGTTCTCTTCCCCACCATCTCCCCCACCGATTAGTCCCCCATGATCCTCAACTAGTACATGTGTCCCCCCCCGCCCACTCCCCCCCTTTCCCCAGGGGGTGACGAGACTCACACTTTTTGATGTGGTTGCAATGATAAAAGTTGCTTAGAACAACTTGAGGAATGAGGGGTCACCATCCCTAAAATTTAGGGAGTTACTACTTTTGGACCCGAGAATCTGTTCGCATTATTATCTTTGCTTTTGCACGAGGATTAATTCTCTGGTCTGTGTTGAGGTCAAATTTTGCACCAATCATGGAGAATTTTAAACCGGAAGGTTTAAACAGGAAAATTATTACATGTATGCCATGTGTCACAATTTGGACACAAATTCCCAAAAGAGAGAGAGCAGCAACGTTGAATGCAGGAGGGGCACATCTGACCGTGAAATTGTTTTCGGGACTGAGGGCAGATTGCTGCAAGTACATTAGCTATGGAGAGTACTTCTTTGTCTCTGACTCATGTGCGGAGGTAGAGCTTACTCCCTCTGGTCAACTCTCTCTCTATTCTCAAAGGAAATGCTCTGCATGATGGGCTGATTCAATCGAATGTACAGTTTTGTATTTTCTTTGCTCTTCTGCTGAGGCAAGAGCCTCACTGTCTAAGTTCAGGAGTAGTTGATTGCTTCTCCAATGCAGGAACTAAAGAAAGTGATGGCCACGCCACACAGGAACAGTGTTTTCAGCTCTGATTTAGTGTTGTTTGTGGGACTGTTTTACTGTTGGAATGATCCTAGGGTCAAAGGGTTTGTAGTCCAACTGGTATGGAACAAATTTGGAATGGAATAAGGCAGTGAACAGGTGAAAAATAGAAAATACAGAGTTTTGCAGATTGCAATTCTACACTTGAATTATCGAGTTACGGTCACAGAAAGTGCTTTCCTACTTGGGATGTTGTTCTGGATATGCTTTACTGTCCTTGTGCAACTGAAATTTACTCAAAAAAGATGAAAGTCAACTATTCATAGGCTTTATACTTTGGAACTTTTTTTTTTGCGGTAACTTTCCATCTTTTAATTGATAAAGAAATATTGAAAGGGGCGCCGGACTTCACGGCCAATCTAGTGTTGAGCAAGGGAGTGAGGTCTTTGTTTGTGTGTGTATTAAAAACACCAGGTCTTAATTGAAGGGACTACCACTTTATGTGAGTCATAGATTGGTTTCATGGTTCCACCCATGGGATTTGAATTATTTTTTGTAAGAATTTAAGCTTGGACAATTTTGGGTGAAAAGGCCATACACACAGGTTTTACAGAGATTACAGGTGAGAAAGACTACGAGATTTTTCTTGGATACAGCATTTGCTGGATACAGGACTAGAGAGATGGCAGACATGGACAAAGGCAAAGGAAAACTCCCTCATGAAGAAGAATAGTTTTTCTTCTGCTCATAGACACCGAAGAGAGAGAATTGGTGCACAGGTGTCAGCACCTTCTAGAACCGAGATTGAACCACACGATGAGGAGCAAGAACAGGAGGACTTGTTTATGGCACAACTCCTCAGTATGGTTGGCTCTTTCGAAGTCATCACATCATACCATGGAGCGCTCAAAAAGGAAAACCTCTAATGTGGATGAGCATGTGGAAAAGACAACAAACATGGAGACAAGTCCAAACATGAAGACAAGTCCAGTGTAACAAGAAGCACAAGCACAGGACCAAGGAGTGAATGGTCAAGGCAGTAATGCACAAGTGGCACAGCAAACTATTCCTCCTCACTTTGCTACCTATCTTGGTTACTTTGGTGGTGGGTCAATTTTTCAAGCAATGGCTGGATTACCCACTGGTTATCAGGGATACTTGCCCAGAGGGCCACCAGGAATGATGCCTATTGAAGCAGTGAACCCACTTTATGCTAGTATTGGTCTACAGCCCAGTTATCAAACTCTTTAGAGTCCTTATTTGATGCCTAGAGTACAAAATGCAGTGGTGGTTTTTTCTCAGCCTAGTGGGCATATGGCAACTAAGACATGTGAAATTAATGCTGATAATGCACCTAAGGGACTCCCCTTTTTACAGCCACCTATCTATGACAACCTAACACCAAAAAGTGCAAAGCCTAAAGACTATAAAGAGGGTGGTCATGCATTAAAGTTTGAAACCTTCAATGGTATGCAAGATAAGTTGAAAGCTTTGACATTTATACACGAGTTTGATGCAGCTTACACTTGAGGGAATTTTACTGAGACTTCTAAGGTGTGGAAGGCTGCAACTTTTTTGAAAGGTAATGCTTTGCAGCATTGGAATATATTGTTGATGCAAGGATATGCATCTGCCACTTGGGTCCATTTTAAACAGTTGTTTGAAGCTTCATGGTTAACTAACACATTTGAAGTAGATGTCATGACTGCATGGCATAAATTGGACGCAGCAAATTGTGCGGATTTAGAAGAGTACGATAAGAAATTTTGGGAAGCACTTTTGCTTGCGAGTTCTTACAAGACAGTGCCCCTATTGTCGGAACAAATTGAAAAGTATAGTTGCAGTTTGCCCAAAGCCATCATGGATTATTGTACCGAGACCAGGGGTACAAATATGGTATAGTTAATTGAAAATGCTAGTGTGGAAAATGCATTGTTAAAAGGAAAAGCTGACAGCTTTAAAGGCACTGAAAAGAAGCATTCTCAGTTCAAGTAGGATCCTGGCAAGAAGAAGAAGCAATTTCCAGAAAAGACCAGCTTTACAAAGAAGTCTTTTTGGAAGAAAAGTTTTCAGCAGCAGCCTTGGAAGAAAAGTTTTTATCAGCGGCCTCAAACTTCCCTTAAATAGGGCAAAGGATAGAAGAGGCCACTTTTTGGCAAAATCATTTGAAGAAAGAAAGGCTTTAATGATGGCTGGGAAATGGTTTATATGTGAATAGAAAGGCTGTATTGCTTCTAAGTGCCCACAACAATCTTCTAAAGATGTGGAGAATAAAGATGCACCAAGTAAAAAGAAACCCAATATTGGCTTAGTGCCTGATATGGTGGGAGATCAATCAGCTGATGATGCTACAGAATTGTGCAGAGCTTGAGAAAAGATTAGAGATTCCACAGTGCTTATTTTCTTTGATCTTGGAGATCATGCAAACTTTATCTCACCGGCATTGGCAGCTAAGCTGGGTATACGTCCCGAGGAAATGGGACCAGTTGGACATGCTGATTTGGCATGCCCAGGACATACTGAACTTGTCACCCCCATTCTTAGCAAACTCCATATACACATTCAGAGCTATGTGGACACAGAGGAGTTCCATATTATGCCTTTAGAGGGCTATGATATTTTGTTGGGAATTCCATGGTGCCACAGGAAATTTGCTATCTTGGATACTTACAGCAGAACGATTACTCTTGTACATAGGGGCAAGACTCATGTGTTAGATGTGAAGCTTAAAGGAGAGTCCGTCCCAGTTGTTTCTGCTTTTGCAATTATTTCTGTAATGAAAAATCATATTTCTGCATACTTGGTTTTTGCAAAGCAAGTTAATAAAGTTGATAGTAATGTGTCTGTACTAGATGAAAGTAGAAGGGCTTTCTTGGATAAACTCAATGATTGTTTCTCAGATTCGTTACCAAGAGAGTTACCCCCCCTGAGAGGCTTGAAAATCATACCAAAGATCTTATTCCATGGACTAGTCCGCCCAATAGGCCACCGTACAGGGTCAGTGTAGTGTAGCAGAAAGAGATTATGACACATGTTAATGAGGTTTTAGAGAAGGGACTAATTCAGCCCAGTAGTTCTCCGTTTTGTTCACCTGTGTTGCTAGTTCAAAAAAAGGATGTCTCTTAGCGAATGTGTATTGATTACAGAGCCTTGAATAAGAACACGATCAAGAATAGGTTTCCGATTTCGAGGATAGATGACATTCTTGATCGATTATAGGGAGCAGGAATGTTTAGTAGGATAGACTTGAAAAGTGGATACCATCAGATTAGAATCAGGCCGCCAGAGGATATCGAATGACATTTGGTCTCTATGAATTCTTAGTCATGCTGTTTGGATTGACCAATGCTCCTGCCATGTTTAACAGGATGATGTATAGAATTTTCCGCCCTTATTGAAGTTTCATTGGCACATTCTTTGATGATATGATTATCTTTTCAAAGAATGAAGAGAAGCATAGAAAACACTTAGTTACAATCTTTAATGAGCTTAAGTGTAATAAATTGCTCATTAATGGCAAGAAGAGTGAATTCTTTTTGGGAGAGATTCACTTCCTTGGGCACATAGTTTCTAAAGATGGTCTGAAGATTGATCCTGCAAAGATAGAAGCAATTGTCTCTTGGCCAAACTTGACAACCGTTCATGATGTGTGCAGTTTCCTTGGCCTATGCTCTTACTACAGAAGATTTGTAAGACACTTTGCAGAGATTGCTTCTCCTTTACATACGCTTGAAAAGAAAAATGTCAAATGGCAATGGATTGACAGAGAGAAATCAACATTTAGATGTTTGAAGGGGAAAATGACTACAGATCTAGTACTTATTTTGCCAGATTTGTCTAAGCCATTTGTAGTGTAGTGTGATACATGTGGAAACAACATTGGTGTTGTATTAATGCAGAATGACCGAGTTGTGGCATACGAGAGCACTCTTTGTCGTTGAAAGGACTTACCAAATTTATGAGAAAGCTGTGATCCATGCACTTTCTAGTTGGAAGCACTATTTGCTTGGTGCTGATTTTGTAGTGCAAACAGATCATCAAACACTTAGATACTTTCTCACACAGGCTAAATTGTCAGAGAAACACATGCATTTGGAAAATTTCCTATCTATGTTTCATTTTCAGATAGTGCATGTGGAAGGCAAGAAGAATGTAGTTGCAGATGCTTTATCTCGCAAACCACAGGTGTTAGTTGTTTCAATTTCTTATCACCATGAATTGGATGATATGAAAGAGCAATATGTTGATGACGAAGATTTCTCCGAAATCTATGAACAGTTGATCAATGGCCAACATCATGATCATTATGTGTTCAAAGAAGGCTTTATCATGATGCATGGAAAACTATGCGTTACAAAACAGCTAAGGCCAAAAGTTTTATTAGAAATTCATGCTCCACCATATGCAGGACATCGTGGTATAGATGCTATAATCAAAGTGGTAGAGACTTTCTTCTATAGGCCAGCCTTGAGATCTAATGTTGATGCATATGTTAGATCTTACCTTGTATGCCAAAAGGTCAACTTTGATAGACAGAAGGCACCAGGGTTATTGCAATCACTGCCTATTCCAGAAAGGCCATGGGAAAGTATTGCCATGGATTTTATTTTTGATCTTCCAAAAACTTCTTCAGGGAATGATGGAATTTGGATTATCATTTGCAGATTCAGCAAACATGCACATTTCATTCCTGTCAAGTTAGGTGCGTCTGGTGGCTTCGATTGGGCGGCTCCATCCCGAACCCCCTAGCCTCGGGGCACATCAAGGGCGAGGCATACCTAGGCAGGTAATACTCACCTATGGTTAGACCTGTCACCCTAACCTACATGCATCGCATCTCCCTTATGCACAAATTGGATCCTCAACTATGGGGCAAAGGTTAAGTTAGAACACATGGTAAATATATTTATGCATAATATCTTCAAGTACCATGGAATGCCACGATCAATTGTAAGTGATAGAGATCCAAGAATGACTAGCTTGTTTTGGAAAGCATTCTTTGAAAACATGGGCACTACACTGAAATTTTCATCTTCTTTCCATCCACAAATTGATGGACAGTTTGAAGAAGCAAATTTGACTGTTTTAGATCTACTAAAGTGTTATGTTTTAGACCATAATACTTCTTGGGAACACTACTTGGCATTGTTTGAGTATGCATACAATAATACAATGCACTCATCTACTGTCAAAGCACCTTTTGAGATTGTGGAAGGTGGAAAGAAACTACCTCCCATTTTGCAAAAAAAAGATAACATTTTTGAAGGAGATCGTTATGTAGAAGATTGGGAAGAAGCATATAAAAAGGTCAAGTATGCCTTAGAAAAGTCACAAGCTAAATAGAAAAGAGCTGCTGATAGTCATTGTTGGAAACTCTTGTTCAAAAAGGATGATTGGGTCTTATTGCATTTTGAAAAGGCACGTTTGAGAAAACAGAAGGGCAAAGAACACATGTTTCCAAAGCTGAGTATGCGTTACTATGGCCCTTTTCAAGTCTTAGCGAAGATCAATGACATAGCATATAGGCTGAAATTGCTAAAGAATTGGAAAATTCATAATGCATTCCATGTGAGCCTATGAGGCCTTTTATTGGTGAAGTGCCAGAAGATATGATTCAAGAGGAACAACCCGATGTAGAGGAATTAGATGACATTCTAGTTCGTGAGCAGATCCTGGCACATAAGGATAGGAAAGTGAAAGGTAGAGTTATAAGAAGATTTTTGGTGAAGTTCAAGAACTATTTACCAATGGATGCCAAATGGATGGAAGAGGCTGAATTGGCAGATTCACCTCTATTATTGCAACTTTACCGAGAAGCTTTCTTGCTGGAACCTACAGTGACTTAGAATGCTTTTTGATGCAATGTACATTCTCTATTGTACAGTTGAATACTGCATCTAACTGAATAATGCACAATGTATGGTTTACACTTAGCGTTAACATGTGTATCATTGAATGAAATCTCAGTGCTTTGAAGTTGTATTTGTTACACTATAGTTGAATGATTATACATGTTGTGACACTAATAGTTCGGGGATATGTGCTATTGCCCTGTTTTGCATCCGGAAACATGTATATTAGAAAGGCTCCGAGTAACCATAGTTGGATACATGATGTGATCCTCCACCTATGTGAGAATTGAACTTGCAATGGCACAAATGGTAGTGGGGAAACTCCTACCATCTCCCCGTGTCATCTGTTAGCAAGTGATATATGTGATGGCATTAATAACATGGAGAATCTTGTTATCATCCTGTGTCATCCATTAGCATGTGTGGCATGCAATTGAGGTTGTTTGCTTCTTTCAAGAGGGGGTATGTCACCATATGGTGATACTTTTTGCAGTTACTTTCTTTATTTACTTATATAAATATTTTATTTTTCTTTTCTTTAGTTGTTGTTACTTTTTACCCCGCGAGTTCTCTTAGATTAAGTCGGGATCTTTGCATGGCCAAAAGAGGCAGCCATTGGGACAAATTGGACTAATGGTTTGTCTGAGCCTCGGGACCGAATTGAATGGGCACTGAAGAATATAATGCTAGTGGTTTGGGACTATGTGCTTAGCCACTCGAGATGGTGTAGGACAATGAGCCTGGCCAAGACAAAAGATGCACATGTGAGAATGCCCACGGAATAAAAGTCACCGTAACCGAGCCACATTACTCTTTTTGATGTGGTTGCAATGATAAAAGTTGCTCAGAACAACTTGAGAAATGCAGTGGTCACCATCCCTAAAATTTAGGGAGTTACTATTTTTGGACCCCCAAAATTTGTTCATGTCATTATCTTCGTTTTTGCACGAGGATTAATTCTTTGATCTGTGCCGAGGTCAAATTTTGCACCAATCATGGAGAATTTTAGACCGGAAGGTTTAAACAGGAAAATTGTTACGTGTATGCCATGTGTCACAATTTGGGGACAAATTCCCAAAAGAGAGAGAGTAGCAACGTTGAATGCAGGAGGGGTAGATCTGAGCATAAATTTTTTTTTGGGCTGAGGGTAGATTGTTGCAAGTACATCAACTATGGAGAGTACTTCTTTGTCTCTGACTCATGTACGGAACTAGAGCTTGCTCCCTCTGGTCAACTCTCTCTCTATTCTCAGAGGAAATGCTCTGCATAATGGGCTGATTCAATCGAATGTATAGTTCTGTGTTTTCTTTTCTCTTCTGCTAAGGCAAGAGCCTCACTGTCCAGGTTCAGGAGCAGCTGATTGCTTCTCCAATGCAGGAACTAAAGAAAGTGATGGCCATGCCACATAGGAACAATGTTTTCAGCTTTGATATAGTGATGTTTGTGGGATTTTTTTACTCTAGAATGATGCCAAGGTAAAAGGGTTTGTAGTCCAACTGGTATGGAATATATCTGGAATGGAATGAGACAGAGAACAGGTCAAGAAATAAGTGAAAAACAATAAATATAGAGTTATGCAGATTGCAATTCTACACTTGAATTATTGAGTTATGGTCACATAAAGTGTTTTCCTACTTGGGATGTTGTTCTAGATATGCTATACTGTCCTTGTGCAGCTGAAATTTACTAAAAAAAGATGAAAGCCAAATATTCACAGGCTTTGTACTTTGGAACATTTTATTTATTTATTGTAACTTTCCATCTTTTAATTGATAAAGAAATACCAAAAGGGGCGCTGGACTTCAAGGCTAATCTGGTGTTAAGTGAGGGAGTGAGGTCTCTGTTTGTGTGTGTATGTGAAAAGACCAGGTATTAATTGAAGGGACTACCACTTTATGTGAGTCATAGACCGGTTTCATTCGCCGCCTAGTGCGAAATTTCCTCTCGGCTGGCTCAGACGGTTCCAAGGATTCCTAGGCTAAGGTGATGTGGGCAACCATCATCCGGCATCGGTTTGAGGGAGGGATTGGGATCATCAACCCAAAGTTCTAGAGCCTAGCCCTTTTGGGCAAGCTAGTGGTCCGTGGTCTCACACCAGGTGGGCAGACCTGAAAGGTCCTTCTACAAGATGGTCTCTAGGAGTGCAGGACCAAGGCTTGGCGGTGGTTGGAGACCATCCTTGAGATGGATCTTCATGACTTCCCATATCATGCCACCCAAATCTTCCTTCCTCCGCAACTTACTTCGAGTGTGGTAGGGCCTTCACAAGGCCATCGTTCAAAGGCCCCCAGGATGCCAGGAGGAGGTTAGAGATCGGGACAGAATACAGATTGGCGAGCTCCCCCACATCTAGTGGGCTAGCTGGGAGGCTGGCCCTGCTCGTACTATCAAGACATGGTGGGAGGTGTATAGGATGGCGGATCGAGGTGTTGCAATGGGCATCAAGTTGTCAGCGAAGAGCTAAGGCGAGGAGGAGGGAGATTGACTCAAGGATCCCTCAGGAGTGGCTAGACCCCTCGATTTGAGAGCCGGTGGAGCTGGTGAGGTGTGGGCTACTAGATTCTCATTGGTAGGTATCCCCTTATAGGTGGCAGGAAGAGTGGGTGGTGCCCCCTATGGGACTTTCTTCACCGTGCAAGAAGGGGCGTTTGGTTCTTGACAGAGGGCAACAAGATGAGGAGATTGTTGTCCTTCCTTGGAGGAGGATTTGTGCGGTTGGACTCTAGGGGAAGACCTAGTGACTGGATCCTTATGTGCCCTGGGAGGTGTTTCGAGAGTGGCGCCTTTTGATATGAGAGAGCAGGCCACTTGATGAGTTGGAGTAGGACCATGGGGAGTGACTATGGCCAGCCACTTTCCACTGCCGTCGCCAAGAAGCCACTGAGATTCTTGGAGTACACAGCCAGGATTAGTAGACATGTATTGATGCAGGAGGACATGGATTGGGCACCTTCGCGTAGTAGATATTGGGTAGAGCACAACATCATGGATGCCTTCTGTTGGACTTTCTGGCGTTGCCTATGGGATGGATGGAGGCCAAGGAGGGTGTTGTATTTCCTTTGGCTTTTGGTACATGGGGGTATGGCTGTTGGGAGTTGGTTGGCTTAGATATAGTAGGATGGAGGTTGTAAGCGCTGCCCACAGCAGCACTTGGAAACTCCAAAGCTGCCTTTGGTCTTGCGAGGCGGCATAGCTCGCATGGAGAGGAGCCTGTTGTATGCTCCACCGTGTGGCACCCATCCTTGGATGTATCTCGTAGGGGGATTTTTGCTGGTTAACAGTCAACCAAGGCCGTCACCTTTTGTATGAGGCCAGGATGCAGGACATGATTTTTCTCATTGAGGTTGGGTCTTGTGTAGTGGTCGGCTTGGAGGCTTTACCCAACCGCCAAGTATTGGAGCCCATAGCAAAGCGCTTAGAGGTATGGGAGATCATAGGAAGTCTTATAGGATGGCACATTTGGAAGGCATATTAGTAAGTGGTTTTTGGTGGGGAGTGCCTTTCAGTATATGAGACTTTAAAGAAGCAACTCGCTATTGTCACAGAAAGTTCAAAAATTGCTCTCGACCGACACGTCGCTGCTCACACCCCCGCCATTGCAACCCCCCCCCCCCCCCCCACCCTGTGGCCCCTTGTCACTTGCCTCCTCCCCACTGGTCCTATGGTCCCTTGCCTGCATTTCATTTGCAAGGGGACTCTGCTCGACTACCTGCAACCATCCGTGTTGCCTCCCCTTCCTTCCCCGCCCTGGTTTCTCCCCTGTGCTGCCCCCAGGCAGACGTACTAGTCCCACCAACCTGACCCCCCAAGCATGGCCTCCACCCTACGGATCCAAGCTCCCCACCTGTGCGACTCCAACGACGCAATCACACGTGGCACCCAGTGCCCCACCACAGTCAAAAAATAGATCCCCCTGTCCTCGCTATCACACCCCCCCCCCCCCCCCCCCCCCCGCTCTCCCGGTTGCTCCCTCCACTTGCAGCAGCAACACCCCCTCCTCCGGCGGTACAACAGTGTGTTTGGTAGGTTTTTAGAAGGGACACGCAATGGAAACCTGTAGTCGGAAAACACCGCTGCATTTTTGCGAGTGCCCCCTAATCAAATACCTTGTGTATAGTCCTCTATGAGCAACAACTCATAGCAGTCTGTGCCACAGAGCTGGAGCTAAAAGAAACAAAGATCTTTGGACAAGTTGTAGGACACTCCCCGTCTAGGGCTCAGCTTCGGGACTGCTTCACTCCATGTTGCGCATCAGCATGGTGCAGATAGTGGAGGAGATTCTCATGGGGCAAGGGATCTTCATGGTATGACTCACCTCAGTAGACGCAACCTAGGAGTTAGTGGCCAGTTCACCCTATGCCTCCACGAAGGGGGTCATTTACATGGTCCCTTGGTACAGTGGTTTCTCAGTGGAGGCATTCATACTCCACAACAATTTCCTTAAGACATCCCGTCACCCTACTCTTCCCCGGACTGGCGATAGAGTATCGTCAGCTGTGGAAGACTTTGGAAGGCTCTTTGGCACTGTCCTTCCCACCTCTTTCACGGACGCAGTGACAGTTGTCACAGGAGTATCAAGGGTACGGGTGGCAGTGAAAGAGAGAAAGAACATACCACAACTTCTAGAGATTGAGGTAGATGCACACTTCCTTCAAGTAGCAGGTTATTGTGACGGGGCAGCCCAAGCAGTGCATGCATTGCCATGACTTTGGGCAATTGGTAGTAGAGTGCATGTGCTTCAGAGCCAAGGGAGCTTTGTCGACATGCCTACAGGCGGACGTAGATGGCTTCACATAGGTCTAGAGACGATAGAGAGGGAGACGACAGGGGGGCTGCAGCCAGCCCTTAGACACAGCCACGATAGCAGGCAGCAGGAGGGCGAGTATCGCCCCCCAATATAGCACCACGTGGGGCCTCCTCGCCCCACTCGGTAGGGACCACACATCTGCACATCCACCCCCCACAGAGGCGTCATAGGCGACCTCACCCGAGGGCTCACATCCCCCACCTCCTTAAAAAACCCCCCCTCCCCATGGTTTCCCCCTCGATCCTAGTCCACATCCCCCCCCCCCTCCAGAGCTAGCAGCCCCCCCCACACCCGCCGGGTGCCTCCGACGACCATCGCAACTAGTACCCCTGATCCCCACCCAGCATAGGCGAACCCCCCCTTCACCCATCCGCCCCTCCCCACAAGAGTAGAGGAGCCCCATACACCGAAATCCTCTACTCACCGGCAGTCTATCCCCACCCCACCCCCCTCCCGACACAGCCACCAACTCCTCCGTCCAAGCTACCTGTTACACTTTCCCGAGATAGGTGCAGCTGCTACCACATGAGTTCTTTCGTAGTGGATTATGGTCTTACCTGAGAGTTGCGGAGAGTTCCCACTACCCTTGGAGATGGGAATCTTCGTGGTACGCAAGTTGAGGAATGGCAAGGTCCATCTATTGGCACCACCGGATGGACCAAACTATGACTTCTTCATTCATATGTCTCACACAGGAGATTGGACATCGATCTAGATAGAGGAGGAGGTGAAGAGCCAGGTGGTAGATCACATCTCCCAGTGGATGGGAGAAGGTGGACTAACACTTTTCTCCTAGAAGTTGCCAGGCTGCATGATGGACATTAACTGGTGGGTTGAGGTTGAGGTCCCACATTTGAGCATTATCTTTCAAGCCCATCCGCAGTGGAGAGTGCGGATGGATGTGCTCGAGTGGCCCCTAGCACAGGCGGCACGTTTCTACCAGTGTACGGAGTCTCGCCTCTTAGCCTGGTTGATAGATGCCTTGGTGGTACCACGAGGCGCATCCATCATCCCCATGGTACCATGGGGGAATGGAGTTCACCATCCAAGCCAGCAGCGAAGCGTATATGCATGCCTCATAGTTCCTCTTCTTCGTCAACAGCTTCCACACCGAACAGATGCTTGTTCGGTCAGTCACAGGTCTCCCTATGAGTTTACACCTTGCATCCTGGAATGTGAATAGCCTTCACTATAGTGGGGCACGTGGTTTCAGGAAGTTGATTGTTCAGTAGGAGTTGCAACCTACCCTTGCCAGAGAGATTGACATCCTACTTCTACAGGAGCACAATCTCACTCCCGCCCAGGCCTAGCGGGTAGGGAAGGTCTCGGGCAATTCACACACTTACTGGGAGTACGCCATTAGTGCCCATGGTAGGAGTGGGGGCATATGCACCTCTATTGGCCCGAGTCTCATTGCCCATGTGCGAGACCACGGGACGATAGTGGCAGGGAGGGTTCTATGAATCAGATTGGATATTGGGGACTCGTGCCTTTGTCTATGCCCCTACTGAGGTTAGGACACGCAATAGGTTTTGGGTGGAGATTGCGACAGGACTCCCAGAGGTGGACTCTTGGATTGTTGGAGGAGACTTCAACAACCTGTAGGCTTTAGAGAACCAGCAGGGTAGAGGCAGAAACTACCAGGGCATGGCTAGGGAGAAGTAGGAGGCATGGGAGGTCTTTCTAGTGGCAGTAGGAGCATGTGATGCTTGGAGAGACCGTGCCTTCCATAGGAGGGAGAGGTCGACTGGACTTCTCTTGGGGATACAAGAGCAGTTGGACATGTTCTATGTGGGTGAGTGGGGATGCTCTCGTGGAGGCCAGGTTGGGGCACAACGTTGTTGGATCATTGCCCGGTTCTCCTGACACTCGATCCCCCAACATCTTCCCTAGACACATGATCCTGTTGGATCCTTGAATCGATCTATGGGAGGGAGGAGATGAAGAGAGTGATTGAGTAGATTTGGACCAGGAAGTGGGGCAGGAGGGACCGGATCGCAGAGGAGGTTGCAGAGGTCCTAGCCAAGTCGAGTAGTATTTGCCAGGAGGTAGCCCTACAGGCCAGGCAGCAGAGTTGGGAGGAGGAGAGAGCATTTCGGCAAGACCATGTAGCCACACAGAGGAGGTGCATACACGAGCAACCATTGCCAGCCTAGAGGATAGGCACTCGAAGTTCTCATTCCGTAGCTCAGAAGCCTTTTGGGCGCGGTAGGGGGGGGGCACGATGTGCAGGTAGTTTTTTCAGGTGCACCAACCCCGCACCTCGGGAGAGCAGACACTCAGCCTTCGGGATTAGTATAGGACGACTTGTTCTAGCCCAGATGAAGTGATAGAGATTGCCACTAACTACTTCAGACGCCTTTTCCAATAGGGAACAGCCTCAGCTAGAGGACTGTGATGTAAATCCACTATTGTATTGTCATTGTCAAAATATATTTATTTCAACCTTGTGGCATCTAAGGATAATGCTTGGTAGTTATGGGAAAAGATATGAAAATTTTATGACAAGAAAAGTCGTGCTTCATAGATGTACTAGTTGAAACGGCTCATGTATCTTTGGATAAAGGAACAAACTTAGTATTGGATATTATTGACATTACAGGTTCTGTGAGACTAGGAAATGACTTAGTATTGGATATTATTATTCCTATCGCAACATGACAAGTTCTGTGAGACTAGGAAATGACTTAGTATTGGATATTATTGACATTAGTGATGTTGCTTCAAGCAACACTTTTGTTCTACATGATGTATGCCATGTTCAAGCTTTTGACCAAAAGTCTACTCTCTGCTGGACAATTGGATGATGCAGGATATCATGTATCTTTCGGTGATTCCGCACGGAAGGTTACCCATGAAAAATCTTGTCTTTGCTGGAGATACCAAGGCTAGTAGCCTCTATCCCTTGTTTGTATCTGGGTCTATTGACCATATTTTGGCTATGGTTGACATACCACATGTATCTTTATGGCATCATTGCCTTGGGAACATGTCCTTAAAATGAATGAAAACACTTTCTCATTTGAAGTATCTTTTATCCGTTGACCACAAATGTTTTGATTCATGTGATCATTGTCTTTATGGCAAGCAGACACATAGTTAGTCAAGCATTACATGCATGGGTGAGCCTCTGGCTCTTGTTCATTTTGATGTATGTGGTTCCATGCCCTATCAATCACTAGGTGGTGTGAAGTTTTTTGTGACTTTCATTAATGATTATTCGCATAAGTTCTAGCCATATCCCATCAAGTAGAAATCAGATGTATTGGCTACCTTTAAGCATTGGCTTGCTCTTGTTGAGAACCTGTTTAGGTATAGGTTGAAATGACTAAGGTTAGATGATGGGGGTGGAACGTCTCTAAAGCATTTGAGTAGTTTTGCAATATGAGGGGTATCAAGCGAGTTGACCACTCCTTACACCTTATCCCAGAATGGTGTTGCAAAGCACATGAACATGACGATTCAGGAGAGAGTCCATAGCTAACTTAGCTAGATAGGCTTACCACAGTAATTTTGGGCTAAAGTAATTACTACTACCGTGCACTTGATAAACAAATCCCCATGCATTGCCATTGGTTGCCATGCTATAGAGGAGTTATAGTTTAGAAAACCTTTGCCATATGCTCACTTGCATGTCTTTGGATGTGAGGCTTTTTATCATGTTCCGAAGGACAAACACAATAATTTTGGATCCTAAATCAATAAAATGCATCTTTCTTAGTTATGGGGATGCAAGTGAGATGGGCTATTGCCGATGGGATCCGCAAGGGCTAGGAAGGTAATCCGTAGCCATAACGTTATTTTTCATGAGGAGAAGATGCATAAATAGCCTAAGTAGGTAGTCGAGATACGTAGGATGATATTTCAAGAGCAGCCTTTTGTTACCGTACAAGGAGCTAAATAGCTAGCAAAATTGCAGTAGCTAATATCCTAGTGGCCCATGATCATGATGTTGGATAGGATGTACAAGCCCCATGGCCTGTTTTGAGGCACTTTATCAGAGAGAGATGTTAGTTTGATCTATTTGTGCTCTCCATGGACTATGCTATGGTGATAGATTTTGGCGAGCCTTTTACTTATGAGGCAACCATGCACAGAGGTGATAGTCACTCCTGGAAGAGGACCATGCAGTCACAGTACGACTCATTGCAGAAAAGCCATATATGGGATTTGATTTCTTTGTCCAATGGGAAACATGCATTGCCATGCAAGTAGATGTACTAGTTTAAGAGTACCCCTAGACTAGATTAGATGCTAAAAGTTTTAAGTAGAAACATGGTGTTCACTTTGATGAGGTCTTTTCTCTATTCGATCGATATTAGGTGGCTTTCTTACGTGGAAATTTGCATGATGAGATTTATATGCAGCAATCTAAGAAAAGGATAGGAAACACCTAGTGTGCTAAGTGTCACAGACATCCCGTGATCAAGTGTACAGATTAATTTTTGCTTGTGCCATATGAATCCACACCCCATGCAAACACACCCTTAATAGGACATCCTCGAGCCAACCATGCGAACCCACCCTTGCCATGTTATCGTAGAACCTTCTAGAAGGTATGCCATGTCATCATTTGTATCATCAATGATGTCATCATCGAGCATTTTAGAAGATCTTTAGCCACCCTCCAACACCTATAAAAGGAGGGGCTCACCATAGAGCTCTTCAGTCTTGCCAATGCTAGTCTCGGGAGCTCAAGGAGTCGAGACCTCCAAGTAACTTCAAGTTCTAGTTCTAGTTCTTGTCTAGTCATGGTATCTAGTCTAGTCTTGTCTTCCATTATACTTTTGTTGTCCTGTCACCTTGTAATCTTGTAGCACGAGATCTTGTCTAGTACTGTCTTGTATCTTGTTCATTTCCGTCAAGGGAGATCTCGTAATTTTGATATCTTGTATACATACCTACGGTCCCAGGTTGTGGGATTCTTTATATCCTATCGAGTCCTATTGTTTATAACTACAGTACCGGGTTGTGGAATTTTCCGCATTTTGTTATCATTGTACCTTGTGTCCTTACGTGGGATCATCTTGAAATTAGAATTCTTGTATCTAGTCTAGTCTCTGGAGCACAGTCTTGTTTCCATAATAGTTTGGCAAGACTACTTTCTAGCCCTATTGAGCACCTACTTTGTGGTCAAGATTTATTATGGTTTGCCCCAATCTTGGAAAAGAATATGTCAGTACTTCATAACTACGAGGCATTTCTTTGCGAGCTCACTTCCACATTCGGAAGTGTAGGCACTGTTCGAGTAGCAGAAACAAAACTTCGGAAGCTACAACAAGGTAAGCGCCTTGCCTCTACTTATGCATTTGAATTTAGGCAATTAATTTGTGACCTCAATTGGCATGAGGAGTATTTTATCAGCCAATTCAGATGGGGTCTTCGAGATGACATCAAGTACCTCATGCTCACTATGCCTGAGGCAAAAATACTTAACAATTATATCATGCAAGCCATCCAGTGTGATAAAAGATTGTTCGAGAGGAAGCAAAAAAAGTGAGAATAATTAAGGCCTCACCAATAGAACCTAGCCCCAATTAGAGATCAAATCAAGAAGAAACCAAGCTTGAACCGATGCAAATAGATAATACCAATAGAACCTAGCCCCAATTAGAGATCCAATCAAAGAAGAAACCAAGCCTGAACCGATGCAAATAGATAATACCAAATTCCAGCCCTTGACCCCACAAGAAAAGCAAAGATGAAGAGAGAATCATCTATGCCTATATTATGGAAACCCTAGACACATCACCCTAAATTGCCCATATAAGAGGGCAAGAACCCCAAGAGTTGCTACAACCATCCTCCGGTTGTAAATGAGACCGTACAACCAAACCTTGATATAAGAAAGGGTCTATTGATCCTAGCAACACCCATGGAAACTTTCCTTGTCATAGTCCAAATGATCCTACTGAGAAAGACCCTTTCCCTCCAAGCCCTGGTCGACTCCGAGGCCTTCGTATGTTTGATGGCTTTGTGAATAGATACCAAATTCTAGTACTCCAAAAGACCAATCTTGCACCAGCTGAAGTCATAGATGGAAGACCTCTAGTATCCAAATATATTACCAAGGAAACCCGGCCACTCATGGTAACTCTTGGCAATCCCAAATTTCGTGTATGCTTTAATGTCATATCTAGTTCCACAAATCCAATCATCCTTGGGATGCCTTGGCTAAAGAAGAACAACCCAAAAATTGGTTGGGTTAAGCAAAACATTACACATCGTGAAAATCAAGGAAAGCTAGTATATATCTAGGAGCCAAAGCCTTTATGCATACAACTATTGGAAGATAGAAAAATGATCTATGCTCCAGGCAGAGATGCTTTGTATCCCATAAGCACAGTGAGGAAAGAGGAACAACTCAAAGGCTATGTAAGCATGTACATAGCTCTCATTTCAATGCAATGCTATTATACTTTGTACTTCCAATCTGTGTCCTTGTCATGTTCTACTCAAGATTGTGTTTATGAGTCCAAACACTTAATCTTAGAACCTAATTCACTTGAGTAACAGTCATTGTGTCTTGTCTATGTCATCATGGTTCTAGTCTTTGCCTTTTCCGACCTCCATAACCAACCATGCTCAAGATCCATGTTTCTCAACATGGTATTAGAGCCATGGTGAGTATGGTTTATCTCTTCTCACTACTTTTCTAGCTCCCCACAATCTCAGTCCAGCTTAGCTCAATCAGAAGACTTCATCTCTCACCTCCATGTTCACCCTACCTTCTTGTTTGCCATATCCAGCCTGCACCCACCTCACTTGGGGCTCGTGGATCTCTCTATACAAACCATATTCATTGAGATTTCTTCTTAGGAAATCTCCTTTAGGTCAAGACGCTCCCTTCTGGCACATTAAACCTTGACATTACTTATCATCCAGCCTGGCATTGCGTGATTTTCAGGTCGATATTAAATCTACGCTCATTCTCAGTCATATAGCTCGTCTCGGTTTTGTAGGCTACGATTAATCCTGTGAGCATAGGGCTTTGATAGGGCACTATATGAGTTTCCTTCTCATCAAATATCTCGCCAAGTTATCATTTCGATGAGTTGTAGGCAATAAAAAACTAGTTGCCTATAAAACCCTAAAACATGGCAGCCATAGCCATTGACTTTCAAGCTCATAATACACTTCATTATCTCACTCCTCTCAGCTTACTCAAGTGTTTACCACTTTGATCTAGTGTTGCACTCAGTTTCTAGCACCTCAAATTAGTAAGGAGGGGAGAAATCATCCAACAACATTGTCAAGTTCTTCAAAGCATAGTATCTTTTGATACTCATTTTAGTGATTCTTGGCAATTGTATTTCTTGACACATCCAAGAACAGCTCATTTGTTGGTTTTACTTCAGTTCTTGCAATGAAAAACATAAAGAATTTTAATGTGGAATGCCCAATTATCCCTTGTAAGCCTCAATCTCATTGTAAAAGGATAGACACTGCCCAAGTATACTTGTAGTAAGACCTTCAAAATGTCTGAACTTGAGCAAATACCTAAACTCAATGGTGAAGGCTTTCATGCCTAGAAAGAAAAGATAATGTACCATCTCATGAGGAAAGACGTCTGGGATCTATTTGAGGATGATGCAAGAGATGCAGATGGCAAGAAGGAAGATGCTAAAGACGGGTTCATTGAAGAAGTCCAACCCAAGACTAAAAGAGTGAAAAAAGATGAACAAAGCTCTAGGCATCATTGCCTCGGGACTACGTGATGATGTATTGCACCATATCTCTGGCATCAAAGATGCAAAAAAGGCATGGGATGAGCTTGACAAGATCCTTGGAACTCAAGCTAAAAACTCAAAAATAGAATTACTCATGCAGTTCTATAAGCTAGATGTAAAGGATGGTTCTTCTATGACAATGCACATTAACAAGTTTAAGAGCCTAAAAACTCAACTTGCAACTTTAAAGAAGAACATAGATGAGGATGAAGCCATAGCAGTGCTACTAGCAAGTGTAAATCAAGAACCATATGAGAACCTTGTGCCTACCCTAAGTAATGTTCCTAATCTCTCACTCAAAGATATTGAGCATTCTCTACTTGATGGAGAAAGTAAACTTAAAAACATGCAAAAGAAATCATCTCAAAAGATAATCTCTTGTACACCAAGGGAACTTATGGAGCAAAAGGACATGGACGAGGATTCAACACCACCACCAAGGATTGGATTATATGTCATTACTATGGCAAGACTAGCCATACAGCCAATGAATGTTTTCATAAGAAAAGAGCATAGTAGGTGCAAAATGATCACCACCAGAATCAGTTCATGAATGAAAAAGATGCTTCCGCTATCACCATCAACTCCAACAGACTTTTTTGAAGAATTTTCTACTATATCTTTCCCTTAGTGGATCATGTGTTTTTCCATAGTGGACCTTTATTTCCCTTTGTGGATTTTCTTTGTAAAAAACCCTTACCAAAGATGTAAAGTTTCAAGCTGTAACTTAACTAGGCTGCCTATGAGCTAGTCTCCCGGGCCATGTCATCATGTAGGGGGGGGGGTGTGGAGGGAAAGACAACAAGTGTAGAAAATCCTCATTTGAGGGGGCATGTTGGAAGATAGACAAATGATGTATGCTCTAGGCAGAGATGTTATGTATCCCATAAGCACAATGAGGAGAGTGCAACAACTCTAAGGCTATATAAGCATGTATATGGCTCTCATTTCACTTCAATGCTATTGTAGTTTGTACTTCCAATATGTGTCCTTGTCATGTCCTACTCAAGATTGTGTTTATGAGTCTAAGCACTTAATCTTGGAACCAATTCAATTGAGTAATAGTCATTGGCTCTTGTCTATGTCATCATGGTCCTAGTCTTTGCATTCCGACCTCCAAGAAACTAACCTACATGATATATCAGATACCAACTCAAGAATCTACTAAGGATGAGTCAGTCAAGCTACCAAGCCAATATCAAGAATTCCAAGATGTCTTTGAAAAAAAGAATGTAGATCTCTTACCCGAACATAGACCATATGATTGTGCTACAGAACTCCATGGGGGGGGCTCAAGCAACTTTTAGACCCATCTATAGGCTATCCCCTAATGAACTAGCTAAACTATGCAATAACATTGATGAGAACTTAGCCAAGGGGCTCATTAGGCACTTGAAGTCTCCTATTGGAGTCCCACTTCTGTTCATCAAGAAGAAAGACGGGTCACTTTGAATGTATATGGATTATCGAGAACTCAATAAGATAACAATGAAAAATCGATACACTTTTCCATTGATACCAAAGCCCTTGGAAGACCTTGAAAAAGCCAAGATCTTTACAAAGATTGATCTATGAGGGACTTACAATTTTGTATGGATCAAAGAAGGAGATGAATGGAAGATAGCCTTCCACACAAGGTATGGTCACTTAGAGTATGTTGTTATGCCATTCGGTCTCACCAATGCTCCTCCAGTGTTTCAACATATGATTGATGATATCTTCCAAGAGCATCTAGATGATTCTTTAGTTATATACTTGGATGATATCTTGATATTTTCAAAAGATCCAAAGGAGCATGAGCACCATGTAAAATTAGTTTTGGAAAAGCTCAAAGAAAAATGACTATATGCAAAACTCGAGAATTGTTTCTTCCATCAGACAAAAGTGGAATTCTTGGGGTACAATGTCTCCCAAAGAGGGATCTTCATGGACACCAAGAAGATCGAGACCATTCTTGATTGTGACAAGACACCCACATTTGTCCGTGATGTCCAATGTTTCCTTGGATTTGCCGACTTCTACAGGATATTTATCAATGATTACTCAAAGATAGTCACACCACTCACCAGACTTATAGGAAACTCAAAGTTCTCATGAACCCAGAAGCCGAGAAGGCCTTCTAGCCCTTGAAGACCACTTTCACCATTGCTCCACCAGTCCTAGTCCACCCAGATCCTACCAAGCTCTTTTTCCACTCAAGAAAGTTCTCCCCTCTAGAGATAAACTATAAGATCCATGACAAAGAACTCCTTGCTATTGTAGATGCCTTTGATACTTGGCATCATCATCTAGAAGGTATAGCCCATAAAGTTATTGTCTATATAGATCACAAAAAATCTAGAATACTTTATGACAACCCCCATCCTCAATTGAAGACAATCCCGCTAGAGTAACTTCTTATCTAGGTTTGACTTTATCATTACCTATTGCCCAGGACGCCAACAATGCCAATCAAATGCTTTATTAAGAAGATCCTACTTGGCACGTGAGAAGAAAGAAGAAGCTTTTGATCAACAACGAGCAATACTACTCAAGCCAACCTCTAGCTAGCAACCATCTCTAGTTGTCACCAAGACGACCCTACCTTGATCCAATTAATACATGAAGCCCTGCCGCATGATGATTTGGCCAACAATGTCAAGAGAAAAAATCAAGAGGGAAAAGGAAATGAAGTTTGTGAGTTTTAGGAAACTAATGAATTGTTTCAAGAGGGAAAAGAAAATGAAGTTTGTGAGTTTCAGGAAACTAATGAATTGTTATACTATAAGGATCTACTTTACATCCCTCCAGGAAAGCCAAGACTCAAGGTACTCCAACAACGCCAAGACATCCCAGCACAACAAGACACTTTGGAGTTAATAAGACCTTAGAGCTTATTTCAAGATATTTTTTGTCGTCCCAAATGTGGAAAGAAGTTAAGGAATATATAAATCATGTGATACCTACAACAGCAGGGCCAAGGCACCTCGTCACAAACCACATGGCCTCCTAGAACCCTTGCCCATTCCAACACGACCTTGGTCTTCTCTGTCTATGGATTTCATAACAGATCTTTCCAAATCAAACAAATATGACTATTCTTGTTGTGGTAGATAGGTTAACAAAAATGACACATTTTATCCCTACCACTAAGACCATCCCACATGAACCTACCGCTAGAATTCCTCATATACATTTTCAGATTACATGGACTCCTAGACGAAATCATCAATGATCAGGGTCCCAATTCATGTCTAGTTTTTGGAAGAGCCTTTGCAACCTCCTTGGAGTCCAAGTTAAGTTATCCACAGCCACTTATCCATAGACTAATGGTCAAACAGAATGGGTAAATCAAGTCTTGAAACAATACCTTCGTTGCACCATCAACTACCATCAGAATGATTGGTTTGAGTTGTTGCCCTTTGTAGAGTTTGCTTATAATAATAATATGCATGCATCTACCAAGCAAACTCCTTTCTTTGCAAACTATGGCCAATATCCAAGGCTGGATATACATCTCTCTAATCAAGTAAAGAACCCCACCGCCTGAGATAAAGCTCAACACCTATAAGATATACACCAAGAACTCAAGCAACAAATTCAAAAGGCTCGGAATTAGCACAAGCACTATGCCGACCAGCATCGTCTCCAACATTCACCATACAAAGTCGGTGATAAAGTACCCAGGTATAACCTTGAGACAACAAGGCCTTCCACCAAGCTAGACCACCAGAGATTTGGGCCCGTCACTATCATAGCCCAGATCAATCTAGTTGCTTATCAACTCCAACTCCCTAGCACCATGAAGATCCATCCAATCTTCCATATTTCCTTGCTCGAGCGATACCATAGCTCACCATTGAGGGGGGATAGATCTAATCCCCCACCACCTATCCAAGTTGAAGATCATGAAGAATGTGAGGTCATGTCTTAGACTCGAGGATCTCTTAAGGTCGATTGGAATACTTTGTTCAATGGAATGGATATGGCACCAATGATCACACTTGGGAACCTGTAGAATATCTCCAAAGAGCACCTCTCAAAGTTAAAAGAATTTTACAAGTCCAACAAAACTTGGACCAAACCACCAAGCCGCTCCTCGTGGAACTCGTCGCTAGAGGAGGGGGTGATGTCAAAGATATGCCATTATCAAGTGTATAGATTAATTCTTGCTCATGCCATATGAATCCACACCCCATGCGAACGTACCCTTAACAGGACATCCTCGAGCCAACTTTGCAAATCCACCCTTGCCATGTCATCATAGAACCTTCTAAAAGATATGCCATGCCATCACCTGCATCATCAATGATGTCATCATGGAACATTCTCGAAGATTTTTAGCCGCCCTCCAACACTAATAAAAGGAGGGGCTCGTCATATAGCTCCTTAGTCTTGCCAATGCCAATCTTGGGAGCTCAAGGAGTCAAGACCTCCAAGCAATTAACTTCAAGTTCCAATTCTAGTTCTTGTCCGGTCATGGTATCTAGTCTTGTCTCGCCTTTCATTATACTCTTGTTGTCTTCTCACCTTATAATCTCATAGTGCAAGATCTTATCTAGAACTATCTTGTATCTTGTTTATTCCGTCGAGGGAGATCTTGTAATTCTAATATCTTGTACCCATACCTACGGTCCCGGGTTGTAGGATCCTTCATATGGTTTTGAGTCCTCTTGTCTATACCTACGATCCCGCGTTGTGGGATTTTCCATATCTTGTCAAGTTATCATTGTACCTTGTGTCCGTACGTGGGATCATCTTGAAATCAGAATTCTTGTAAATAACAAATCTTGCATCTAGTCTAGTCTCTCGAGCACAGTCTAGTACTCCCATAGCACTAAGTTGAGAAAGACACTTTATGGTCTTAAGTACGCACCTAGGGAATGTTATCGTAAGTTTGATGCATTTATGTCGTCGGTAGTCTTACTTCCGTAGTGATACGGATCCATGTCTCTATATGAAGAAGGCTCATGATGGTAGCCTTGTTATTTTGGTACTTTATGTAAGTGATATGTTGATTGCTCAGAGAGCTCATGGTGAGCTGGATGCTTTGAAAACTCGGCTCAAGAAAAGCTTTGAGATGAAGGACATGGGACAAGCCTCACATATTCTTGGGATGTGCATCACGTGCAATCACTCTAAGGGGTTCCTTTACTCCTGTAAACCTTATTATTTTGGTACTTTATGTGAGTGATATGTTGATTGCTTAGAGAGCTTATGGTAAGCTAGATGCTTTGAAAACTCACCTCAAGAAAAGTTTTGAGATGAAGGACATGGGACAAGCCTCACATATTCTTGGGATGTGCATCACACGCAATCTCTCTAAGGGGTTCCTTTACTTGTTACAAGAGTACACATATAAGGTCTTTGAGTGCTTCCATATGCAGGATGTTAAGCCTATTGGTTATCGTTTACCTTCCCATTTGAAGGTTAATCAGGTAAATTGTCCCTAGTTATGGCCAAGATTCATTATGTATTCTCGCAATGGGCAATTTGATATATGTCATGACCGCCACTTACCTTAACATACCATTTGCAATGGGAGTTGTGGCATGCTATATGGCTATACTTGGCTGGCGATATTGGGATGCCATGAAGGGTATGAGGAGGTACTTAAAAGGCATTGCAAAAATGAGCATCTACTATGGTAGCCAAGATATACAGTCGTGGATTACACTAACTCCAACTATGTAGGACATGCAAATAGTAAAAAGTCCATCTCTAGGTATATCTTCACTTTTGTTGAAGGTGTTGTTTCTTGGATGTCTAAGGTGCAGAAATGCACAATGTTATCTACTATTGAGGTAGAGTAAGTTATAGCTAGTGAGGCTTGCAAGGAGACCCTATGGTTAGGCCGTTTAGTGGCAAACCTTCACATTATTGTTACTCTTGCACTACATTCAAATTATATGAGTGCTATTCAGTTGGCCAAAATCCGATTTTCCATGCAAAGACAAAGCACATTGAGATGCGCTATCACTTCATCAAGGAGGTGGTACAGGACAAGTCTGTTGAGCTTGTCAAGATCTCGACTAATGAGAATTCTACAAATTTGCTTACTAAGAGTCTCTCAGCGGAACGTTTTGCCTTCTTTAGGAAGCTGATAGGCATAAAATGAGATGACATCTATTCCTCATCTTGTTATACTTTCTATACATTTGTACTTTCTAGTGAGACTTGCAAGGAGACCCTATGGTTAGGCCGTTTAGTGGCAAACCTTCACATTATTGTTACTCTTGCACTACATTCAAATAATATGAGTGCTATTCAGTTGGCCAAAATCCGATTTTCCATGCAAAGACAAAGCACATTGAGATGTGCTATCACTTCATCAAGGAGGTGGTACAGGACAAGTCTGTTGAGCTTGTCAAGATCTCGACTAATGAGAATTCTACAAATTTGCTCACTAAAAGTCTCTCAGCGGAATGTTTTGCCTTCTTTAGGAAGCTGATAGGCATAAAATGAGATGACATCTATTCCTCATCTTGTTATACTTTCTATACATTTGTACTTTCTCACCTTTTTTCTTGCTCCCTCCTTACCAAAGGTAAATTTGCTTTAAGTGGGAGATTGTTGGGATAAAGGCACATGTGCCTACATAGCCTTGTATTTACTTCACACACTATGGCCACACACCTATACACTGTAGGCGTCCGCTAGGACGCCTATCATTGTCACTTTATTTCAATAACTATTAAATAAGGGAAGGCTAGTCACACATTGTGACTATTGGAGTTCTCACATATAATGTCTCTCTCTCTTGCTCTCTTAACTCATCTGCCATAGCTCTTGCTTTGCACTTTCTTCTGCGTTGTGCTTTCACTCGGGCTCTACCTTTTAGACTATTCTCATCTGCCATAGCTCTTGCTTTGCACTTCCTTCCGCGTTGTGCTTTCACTCGGGCTCTACCTTTCAGACTATTCTCAATAGTCTTCCTAATTCTTATTAGAGTTGTGTCTAGTCTTTGGTGATAAGGGTAATCCCAATGCCTCTATCACTTCTACTAATAAAAAATTAGCAGGTGCTATACAAACAAAAAAAAACTAATAAGAATGAGATGAAAAATGAGCGTTAAGAGCTTCTGCAAGTATTGCAAGGCAAGAAATCATGGCATTAAGGACTATCCTGAACTAGTTTTGGAAGAGGCTAGTTATGGAAGAGGCTAAGAAGAAATAGGATAGGTGCACAATCAATTATGATTCTTTGCTACACAAGTCTTTCATGTCTATTGTGGATTAAATGTCTGGTATTTTTAGGCTCTCACATGGCTTCTCCTCATACTAGGGACCTTACAACAAGGATCTACTATAGGAAACCTTGATAAACTCCCAACTCTCCGCACCTTCGCGTAGTGTGTCTTAAGGGTTGCTAGAGACTTAACTACTCTATCTAACCTATAGGCTAGACCCACATAGGTCACCTATTTACCATCTAGTCACATAGACCTTTATCTAACATCAAATTCAAGACCCAACCAATGTCAAAGGCTCACACATGGCTTGTCCTTATCATGGGGGTCTTACAAACCATGGATCATTGGTGGCCTTTTATAAGCGTGGAATATTGAGCATATCTAACATAGCAACCATTTGTAGGGAACATTTGGAGATTTATTACATGGCCATAACAGTGATTATCAGCAGAAAATAGACTCTTTTGTAGCCATTGATTGGCACTTGTTTGAACAGGTTGGTGGATTTTTCAGCAGCAAGAAAATAAGCACAATATGCACAGCTAGTGCTACAGCTCAGGAGCTCCAAGACCCTAATGACAGACAGCAGTGGAGTGCATATGAGCAGCGGCTTTAGCTCGATTGTTGGCCTTGAAGAGCATTGAAAATAAGCAACAGGCTGTGAAATCCTGAAGGCAGGATAAGTTGTCTCAATTATAGACGCTGCATAGTGGACGGGTTGGTTCACTGAACTGGTTCAATCAAGACAGTAAACTGGTTCTAAAGCTAATTGGTCCCCTGTGAGCTCACAAAAGGGGTTCATATTCAGAGTTTGTGAGCGATTTTGACCTATGCAAGTGTCTATTCATATGCAACAAGTTTTTCTTGCCTTTAATCAATGTTTTGACATGCATCTCGCCATATAATGGATAGTGATTTGAATGCACAAGCAAGGAAGGTGGCAGCTTGTCACTCCTAGCCTTTTGCTGCACAGTTGCTTTGGAGTTCTCAAAATCATGTTTATTCACTTCTATCTCAAAATCTTGTGTGTTCTTTTCGGCCCACTGGGCACTTTTATAGTTTTAGGATGTCTTTCCACACACTCATCTTCTAGGCTGCATGGTCTTGAGCTGCTTAATTCTCATTGTTTGTGCATCCATTTCAGCAATTCCAACCCTGAACCCAACAAGCATCACCATGTTCTCCGTTATTTCTCTTTTGGGGGTGTTTTGGGTGGGCTGGGGGTTAAGAGCTGGGTCACACCTAGTGTCAGTGGGAGGGAGTGATACCCCACTCCCTTCACTAATGCTGGGTTGTGCGCGTAGTTTGTGGGGGCAGTAGGGTTACCCAAACCCCAGCCTCACCCCACTAAACCCAGAGAAATATGCTGTCCTAGTGCAACGTTAGTAGTACCAACAAATCCGAAATGGCTAAAATTTCCTCCATAGTAGGCTTCAGCCAATCGTGCGCAGCCTTTTGCCATTAAGCTTAAGACCTTCACCCTGGTGCAACTGCAGGGAAGTGGAGCGTGTTGCTACAGTCCTCTTACCCCTATTAGACCTGCCCCAACCCAGCCCTAAGAGAGCACCATAATTGAAATTTTGTACTGTGCATTTTCTTGTATTCCATTTTTAATTTAGGAGGATAAACACTAAACAGCATATATTGATATGAGCCCACTTAACACCAAACATTAATCTGAACCCACTTTTAAGACACCAAATGGGTATTTATAATCACAACTGTCATTGGTCAGATTTTGCAAACCCTGGTTAGGTGATACAGCCTGGCATGATACTGTTCATTTAAGTTGTACAATAAACAGCCAGCTTGGTCCATTATCAGCAGATATTAAAAACGTAAGAAATGCACTAACACAAGACAGCATGATCAGACTTATTACAAAATTTACTGTCCTCTCAGAAACTTATGAGACATCCCGTGAGGTACATCATTGGCACACATGAACAGACTATAACTGTTTCTGATCAGCTCACACAGATAGATAGTATTAGACAAGTCACTAAAGGTAATCAGGTGAATGCATGCAAACGATGCAAAGGACTAAGACAAGCCTGTGCCCAGTCCCAAATAACACATTGAAAACTTTGCAAGTTGTGAAAGATAATATTCTCGAATCAGGCAAACCAATTAACACAATTTTGAAAAGACATACAGGAGCAACAGAATGCAAATGGCTAGGCCTACTTGTACCAGCCCTAAACAACGTCGAAAAGGTTGAAGAGAGAAATTCATAGGACTCAGAATCTTACAATTAAGCATAAGAACACATAGCTGATAGTAGTGGCAGGAGAAATGGAGGTCAAGTAGCAAGAAACAGTGATTTAACACATACGATTCAGAAATGTTGGTAAGTCAAAACCTACCTTTCTGTCACAATCCACTAATTGCTGCTCGCTAAGCTTTAAGAGCTTTCCAGTGGCCAGATAATTTGCTCCTTCGAGTGCACCAACCGTTGTAAATGCCCAGCATGCACCACACAGCCCCTGGCAACATAAGTCTACCTCATAAACCCACGTTGATTTGCATTGACCTCCAGCTAGGCACACTTCATTGTATATGACGGTTCTGAGTAATATAATTAGCCACACTTCATTTTCTCAGGGAAAAAAAGAGCATCAGTCCCATACCAATAGTGAGAGTGACTAGTTTGAGCTGAATTTAGATTTCAGACTGTACATACAGAAGAAGAACAATCAAGTCCAGGAGGTTTGAGACCACGTTTATTTTGAAGCTGGTATGATGATCTATATGAAAGTGGCATAGGGCATTATAAAGATCAGTTTTCTGTAACAACTCCATATATTCAGCTCTATATCAGGTGCACACTATTCAAAACCTGCAATTAGTTTAATGTGTAACCATTTTAGCAAATGGGAACCCTTGGTGCTAGAACAACATTAAGTTGGTGAACTGGAAGTTCACTTTCAACTACACTATTCTGCAGAAGCACCTACGACATCTTTTACATGATGTTCAGGCTGGCTGTTAGTCTTGGACATCATTTTTTAATGATGAAATAACTTTTATGTTTTGGTGGGTTGCTGTCGCATCTGTTGAGAAGGCATTCCAGAAATATCTCATATTAAGGCTATGTAAGCAGTTTCAGGATATATTTGCATGGAATTACACTGACATGAAAGGCTTTGATTCCACGGTCTTCTAGCACAGAACTAATTTAAGGAAGGATGCCAAACCAATCATTCAAAAGCGAAAGCTAAATCATGTAGCAATAATTTCTTGTTTGTTGGTAGTGTCAAATTTACAAGATGGACAGCAAAAACCTGAATTCCTGGAAAGACAACCTGAGTTCTTGCAACAACATGGAAAGTTTTACAACATTTTAAAATGCATGAGATGCAGCACAAAGGACTACAAACTCAAAAACAACAATTACAGCAGCAACCTGAAGATCAGAGATCAGGAACCTGAAAATAGACCTCAAAGTCAAACAGATACAGGTTCTATCAGTTTGGATATATACTAAGCAATACTTTGCAAATGCCATGATGCACATTGAAGTTACGGAAGATTATGATGTAGATGCAAATGCAGTTCTGTATTGTTTTCTTTTGCAGGTTTTCTTGGATTATCTCGCATATTTCTTTGGTGATGCTTTTTCTTGTTTGAGATTTCAAGTTGTGTGGTACATTGCTTATGATGCAGATGCTGGAGTGTCATCGATATATTTCTTGATCGATTAAAGCAACAAATGCAATTGATCAAAATTATATTCAGGGTTACCTCCCAATGTTGTATGTTGCCAAAGTTCAACAGTCCTGATGAATGTGTCAGGGTGTCGGACTATCTAGATAGCATGGGAAGTTAGTGGCCTGCTTATCACTATGAGAGAGGAAACTAACACAATAAGCCGCTATAGGGTGAGAAGCTGGCCTGATGCTGATCAAAAAACTTAAAGAGATTCAAGGGAGCCCACTCCAAAATCAGCTTAGAACGACACAATTTGGATATGTTGCATGTTAGCAAATATGGTCATCTCGTTCTTGTAAGCCCTATACAATGGGGAACACTAAGGGCTTTGTCCACGTAAGGCCACAGTTCAGTGCACTGCCCTCTTTTGCTCCGACCACTTGTGTTTGGCTTCTTGTCAAGACTCACTTTGCTTGTATATGACGGCCTGTCAGTATGGAGACTTTATACTTTACATTTTACATGACGGCCTGTCACTATGGAGACTCGGCTTTAGACTTCATTCAGGCACCCTTCCAGCCTTCACCCTCAATGCCTTCAGAACACTACCAATACACAACATGGCTGCCACTGTATTCAGGCTTGTTCATTGTCTATGGGGTATTCTTATCGGCTTTTATCTATTCCTCTGTTCTCCACATTCATGGACAGGTCAGTAAATTTTGCTTTTTAGCCTGATCAAGCCGCTAGTTGATCAGCTTAAGAGCAGATCATGAGCTGCGCTTGTCTGAAGGAGCCAGAGCTGTGCACTTTCAGGCCAGAAGGAACAAATTTGCATTTATATCTATGGCATCACTGATGAAGCCTCTTTTGCCTCTTGCTCAGAGCCCCCCTCTTCTGCCTAAGAAGTAGCATCAACCATCTAGACGCCTCTTAAAGAGGAAGATAACTGGTTGGACATAATAAATAGACGACAATCATCCATGAAATGTAAAGGTCCATAATCATCAGTATGACTAATACAACATTGGTGAGATTAGGCAAGAAGAGTTCAGCAAGTTAGTAAGAAAGTCCCTGATAGGGCTGCTATCATAAGCAATGAGCATGCTATTATGGGGGCACAAGAGGGCTCCCAATTATATCCTGCAGGGAAAAACAAGGGAAAAGAGCCCCTGATATTTCCAAGTGGGAAAATGTCAAACTTCTTGTGAATGCTTGCCTGCAGTACCATGTACCCTTGTTAGGAAGAGAATAAGAGTTGCTGCATTTCACCTGCTAGATAAAACAATGCATTCACCTGCTACACGTTGATCTAGATCAAAATTAGTTCACATAATTGTTGGATCAGGTCCTCTAGCAAACAGTTTAAAGATATGCTCCTGTGTACTAGGCTGATCATGATATATGAACATTATGTCTGAAGGTATGGCATATACGATCTGCATGGAATGTCTTATATACTAGATAATAAAACATGATCAGCAACAACCTGATTCTTCACTTCTGTGACAGCTCCTCTGTCTCTCCAATCAAAACTCGTAGGCAACCCATCAACAGGGAGAAACGGAGCCGCTCTGCCACTCTCATTCGCAGAGGTTGTTGCGAATTGGAGAGGCTGAACGCCCAGGAACTGACTTTCAAACTCCTCTTCAGACAGGTCCGAGAACGGTGTGATCCCATGGACGGCAGTGGGGTCCATAGCCTGGTGATGGAAGGCTTTGATCAGATTCCTCTTGAAAATTTGGAATCTGTGGAGGTACTCATCGTGGCTCCTGTAGACCCTGCCATGCTTCTTGATGAAGCTCCGGAAGCGCTGCTCAGCACCGCAGAGCGACAGCGATGCAGACTCGTGGAGGAGAGGGTCTTGATGCTGCTGATCATCAGGAGGTAATTGTGAGACGACTTGAGCGATGTGGGGGTCACTTCGAGCCGACGAATGTGCGTCTTCGGCTTCGTGTGCTGCAGCAGCTCCATGTGATGATTTCTCCTTGTGCAGAGAAACGAAGGAGTAGGCAAATTGGAAATGAAGGAGAGGGATATTGAACAGAGGGAGGCTGATCAGAGCGAGCCAGAAGATCGATGTCTTGCGAGAATATGAACCCATCTTCTCTATGGTTTAGTGCGACAGAGAGCTTGGACGGGGGCCGGTGATGCGGGGGAATTGAAGCAGAGGGGCAATATATGATCTGGTTTCTGCGGCTTCTTCTTCTTCGTGGGTGATATTTGCCATAGTGTGGCAACCTTGCATGAAGCCACTTCAGCACTTGCCAAAACACGTAATTATCAGAAGCCGTAAATTGCTGATTGAAATTAATAATTTCTAGTATTATTAACCCAGGAGCACGGTCACATGAATAATACCCAGGAGCATGGTCACATGAGGTAGAGAGACACCAAGAAGAAGAAGAAGAAGAAGAAGAAGAAGCGCTTTTACATGGTAGGAACAATCCCAAGTTGCGTTTAAGGCATATCCCACATGGTTTTGAACTCTTGTGGGTTCTTTTTTTGAGGCTATGCCAGTTTGGGGTTCTCAAGAGGGAGCGTAGACCTATTCATATGCAATCAGTGTGGCCGAGTTGGCACCTCAACGCTTTTGTCATGCATTGCTTTCATGCTTGGGTAAGCACAATTATAGAAGATAATTGTATTTCATCCACAAAAACTATGACATCGCAGTGAGAGGAGATGTGACATCTAGATGAGACAAAAGAGAAAACAAATATTGCATGCCATGAGCTAGCATGTCTCACATGGAAGAGAGCATCCCCAAGGTCAACATGGACATTGATGTTGGGGCCACAACCACCACATTGCAACCCGAGACCTCCACAATGAAGTTGACCGAGCGAGGGTACAATCCCTCATAGGTGGCCCATGTTAAAAGGCCCTAGGATTGAGAGCGATCAAGCATGCCATTGACATGGCAAAGTGCATCCATGAGATGGATGTGATGTGCAACTTGCTAGGACCTTAGAACATTGTATATCAAGGTTGTGAGGATCAAGTACACCCTCTGATGAGCTTATTCATGAGATGGGTTATGTGGGAAGTCTTGGACAATGGGTGAAAGCTTGATCCAACAATATCACATGGGTCAATAAAGAATGTTGCAAATACAAGGAACCCCCCCCCCAAAATTCTCTTTCCCATGTACTTTACCTCTCCCACCATGGCCCCATTAGTTGTTCAAAAAATGGGACATTTGATATTTTTTTTCCCCTTCCCAAAAAGGGTCCTTTTTGTCTAGAAGCCCATTAAATATCATGGGAAAAAAAGCTAAAATTGCATATTTCCTAAGAATAGCTTCTTCTTTGGACATTTTATAATCTCAACTCTAAAAATATTTCCATTTGGTTTTTCCATCTTATCTTACCTTTCTAGCCATATCCATAGCAATAAAGTTGGCATTGCCTTTTATTCTTCCATAATAACATTTGTCCCTTTATTATCATCAAGGTTCTAATTTCACACCCCAAAAAACTCTAAGCATTAGTATCTTTTTTGCCTTCTTCTCAAATCAATGCCAATGGCCAACAAAGGTGTGCTTAAGATTCCATGTATGTTATTTTTGTGTATTAAACAAGACGAGCATGGACAAGGGAAAGGAGTAACATTTACAAAGGATGCATGGGTAATCTTTATCCCAAAAGCTCATTTGATTCCATGCATAGCTAAGAAAAATGTTATTTAATGTCTATCTTGGAGAATAGGTCATAGTTTGGACATTCTTTCCTCGTTATGAATCTTTTCATTATATGTTACTTTCTGTGACAGACACCATTGTCATTTATCCTTTCATAATTAGCATTAATTTATTTCCAAATATTGAATTTCTCTCAAATCTCAAATTACTATCAATAGTCATTGTTACTTGTGCCATCTTTGAAAACATCAAGAGGGGAGATAGGTGAAGAAACCAATAGCATACACACACACAAAAAAATGGAGACTTAAGCACACATAAAGATAGGGCTGAAATCTTCTTCTTCTTCTTCTTCTTCTTCTTACACACACAAGAACTAAGTCTACAACATGATTAAAGACTAATATGAAAGTACCATAATGTATGTACATGTAGTCACTAAGTGTGAACCCACTAAGGAAAGAAGAGGTGTCACAATGAATGTGCCATAACCAAGGGTGGACTATGTAGGTGTAGTATCAAGACACATAGTGGATACCAACTCATGTAGAGCTCCACATCTCGACACTTCCCCTTGAGCTTAGCATGAGCTTGTGAACTCTAAGCATCTCAGGGGGGGGTCACTCGTGAATATATGTATATATAACGTGAGTTCAAAATAAAGGGTTTTTAAAACACCATTTTTATACATTTTTTACATACAGAAAGGTGTCATATAAAGGGGTTACTTACAGATTGAATAGAAAAGGGTCGTGTTTTATTCAAGAAAAATTCACAGATTAGGATATTTATAAATAGGCCATGAACGCACGTTATATAGAGAATATATATATAGTGAACCCCCCGAGCTAAGCATAGTCTTGAAGTGTGGAAGCTTCTTAGCTTCCAAGGCCTTGGTGAAAATGTCAGCAGCTTGATCCTCTGAAATAAACCAAGTCAATATCACCTGTCATAACTCGCTCTTGAATGAAAGTGTAATAGACCTCTATGTGTTTGGTCCACGGATGATACACTAGTTGGTTCCTAGCCAATTGAATGCTACTAAGGTTATCATAGTAGATAATAACATTCTTTTCCACGTGTGTCTCAAATCACCAAGTAGCTTGCATAGCTAAGCTACTTCACATTCTACAATTGTAGCATCTCTATAGTCTTTGGATGTTTCTCTTGCTACTCCACATCACTACCAAAGGAAAACATAAAACCAGAGGTAGACCTCTTGTTTGAAATACTACTAGCCTAATTTGCATTTGTATAACCATACAAGTCCAATGGTATGTCTGCATTATAGAATAAGGTATAATCCAATGTGGACTTGACATAGCGTAATGTGCGCCACACTACATCCAAATGTGGCTTTTGTGGAAGTTGCATAAACTAACTCTCCAAATGATGCCAGGAGGCATATTTAACGGTGGATTCCGTGACTATATTTATTTGCCAGGGCTCGTACACAAGGAGGATTCCTTGTGCAAGAAGTTGACGGGGACACCTGTCCTTTACGGGCATCAGATTAATTTAATGTGCACGTGGGTGATTCCATAGCGAGTGATTCCATAAAATACATATTAAATTAATGGGCGTTTACGAGTTTAGAGTAAGTACTCGAATTAAAGTAAATTCAAGACATAGTTCCAACCTATATAATTATTTTGTAGTTGAAGACTGCATGGTATTCACTTTTGTTAGGTTTTATTTAATTATTTTCTAACAATTGTGAATGCTTCAATTGATGTGTAGAGTAGGCGGCAGTGGCGTTGGGTAGTACCAAGCAATGACGTGAATCCAAATGCCTAGAAGAATTACTATTTTTTATGGACGTGCGCCTTATCACTAAAGGCATAGCGCTAATATTTATTTAAGTACGTTTATTTATTAAAGCACTTGACAAAATATTTATTATCTTGTATGCGCATAGGCGCTCAGTTAAATATTTCATTATTTTTTGTATTTGGGCACAACCCGACTTTTGAATGCCCAAACGCCTTACTTTATATTTGGGTAAAAGAAAATGCAAATGCAAATGCATGCTATTTGTAAAGTGGGCTATTTTTGGGCTTGAAGATAAATAAATCTATAAATACATACCTTGTGAAGCGCTCACACAAGGCATGGGGAGAGATTGCTCCCAATTGGTCTTTTTGTCTCATGTCGTGCAAATTTACTTTTGCTTTGTACTTGAAACTATGAAGGTTTGTAGAGTTCTTTGTTCTTGGGGACCTTCCGACATTCACTACGCACATGTACATCATTCGATTAGCACACCGCTCTACAGGTTGTCTCGCGACGAACTGACAACATAGGCGTGTTCTTGGTAGTGAAGAATCCCTTAGTGTACCCTCTGATCGCAAAGGACCTCTTGCAGGAGGCGAAGGACCACTCAAGAAGTCCCTTCTACAAGTCATTGATTTTCAAAGAAGAGATAGAGAAAGCAATGTTAATGCAATGTTAAGCTTATTGTTTAAGCTTAGAGAGAGCTTAAGCTCTAATTCCACAAACAAGTAATTCAGCATGTACTTATGGGTAGCGATTCCAATGAACCTATACTGTTGTCCTGCACCGAATTCATCAATTTGCTTAAGCTTTTTAAAAGCTTTAAGCTATTAAGCTTAATCTAAAGCTTAAAGTTTAATTATCAATCTTTTACATAGTAGGTGTTCATACTGTGGTACTCCCGAATCGGTTTTGAAGCTTCAGTAAGCCCCTATTCCCACCTACAACTTGGCTGAATGGATTTAAAGCAAGTAGGTTGTCACTATTTTGCTTGAAAGAATACCGTTTTCAATTGCCATACCCAAGAAAAACAAGATCGTAAAAACAAAGGCATACTAATAAACAAAGCAAGTTCATGGCGAGTTTCTTCACACGTGACAAGAAGATGAGCGACGGATCTTCAATCAAATCCAAGATGTCGGATCATAACATGGACGATTTTATGGGCGAAGGCAATTTGCCAGATCCGACTATGGAATAAAAATTGGATCTAATTATGATGCGGCTTCAAGAAGAGAGAAAGGAACACCAAAACTTGCAAGCACAATGGGCTACACTTCAACAATCCATTGCCGATCAAGACGTAGTGCAATCTGAAGATGTCATTTGACGTACTATTGATGTGACGCTTGATGCACATGCTCTTAGGAAAGAGGCCAAGATAAGTAAAAGAAATTTTAAATTCTGCACTTTTAATGGGTAACGTGATGGCAAAATTGTTATTGCTTTCATTAGTCAGTTTTATGACTATTTTCATGAAGAGCAATATGCTGAAATAGATAAACTTAAATGCGTCACTGTAAACGCCCCGAACAACGTAGTATGCTTAACAATTATGATATTCGCTTGTTTTCGAGATTTAATATAAAAGAGAATGAACACTTAAAGCTGAAAATGAAAATTACTCACAAAATTACAGCCATGAAAATGTAAAAGTAATGGAGACAAGATTGAGGGTTGAAGATGGGCAACCCCCCCCCCCCCCCCCCCCCCTCCCCCCGAAGGAATGTATTTCTGCTCAACCCAAGTCCCTTAGGGAAGAGCTCAATTACAATCAACCTAAGAGTGAGAATAAGTAATTCTCACTCTCACAAGATCATGCAAAGATATACAAACACACATGCATTATCTATTATGCAATGATAAGAATTGATTTCTTTACAGTATGAGAGAAGAAAAAGGGGAAATCAGCCTTTCTCCATTGTAGATCAGCAGTACATGGATAGGGCTTGCTTCTTGTTGCTAAAATGGAAGAAAGAGCTCTAGAAGGAGGTGCTGTAATGAATTTACAAGCTTGCTGTCCTGTAAAACAACAGTGATAGAAGAGGGAATATGGAGGAATTTGATAATGGAGAAGTGGGAGATGATGATGGGGATGGATGGGGCCAGTTTCTGGCTATCTGTGGGTGATGTACATGAGTTTACAGCAAAGAAAAATGATGTTGAATGAAGAAAAACGAGCTCTTATTTATAGGAGAGGGGAGAGCTAGTACAAAAGGGGAAAGTGGAGTAGCACAAGACAAGTGTCCAGCCACATGTCATGAGATGTGACAAGTGGTGGGACACTTGGAAACTTGTGTGACAAGTGTCTTGACACTTGTCTCTTCTCTATGGCATTCCTTTTTGGGTGGAATATTGTCAAGAATAGAAACAACCAAATTTAGTAAGCACAGTCAGAGTACAGAACTTACTATTTTTAGAATGACATCCCTATTTTTTAGGACTAGCATTTTTAGGCTAATTCGAGGCTCCTAAAATTTAGGGACCCCCCCCCCCCAATATGGGTGTCATATGAAAGCTTTTTCCGTGTACATCGCAAAAATGGTATCCGAATCTTCATGCGACTTTTCTACGCAAAGAAATGTGCATTTCAAGCTTTCAGCCCACACATGCACATTATACAAGCATTTCATGATCATGCCATCTTGTTGATTGTAACTGTTTGTTCTGGTAGATCTAGCCCACACTTCAAGGCATCAATCCTTTTTGTGTGCGAGTCTAACCCTGATATGCGTGAGTTCTAGTCACAGGTGCCCAATCGGGCCATATAGGTGGAAGTGTGAACTATCTTTTCTCTAACCCACCGCGTGGGTCCACCATAACCTGTGACCACTCATCAGTGGCCAGCTCCAATGCACTGTTCTTTATATCTAATTAGTGAAAAGGAAATAAATTTAATAAATCATTATATAGACAAATTAATGAAAAATGATATAAATTCTGTTTCTATAGAGTTGTGACAGTCCTCTGGCTTTTATTCAGCTGTCCTTAGCTGAAAAGCTTCTTGATATTACTGTAGAATATTTGGGTAATCCTTCATGAATTTTTCATCTATCCACTGTGCATCTGTTGTGGGTAGATTCTTGAATTTTAGTAAGAATTTTCGTGTCACAAGGCCACTTCTCGTGGTTCGATCCTTGAGAAACAAAATCTTTTCAGGTTCCAAGAGTTGCTCTGTTTCTTCAACTTCTGGGGGATCTTCAGTAATGGGTTCCTTTGGTTCTGGTCCTATGTAAAGCAAACTTACATGAAAAGCGTTGTGTATTTTCCAATGAGCAGGAAGCTCAAGTCGATAAGAAACTTCATTTATTTTCTCAATCACTTTGAAGGGTCCAAAGTATCTACTGGAGAGCTTTGGAAAAGATGAATTTTGACCAGAACCTTGTTTGAGCCTGCTTTTATCAAACTTTAGCAAGACATATTGACCTTTTTCAAAAGCCAAAGGTCTTCTTCATTTATCTGCTTGCGTCTTTTGTCGCTCTTGGGCAACTTTGATAGTGGCTCGAACTTGATCCATTGTGGTTTTTAAATCTGAAGCAAACTCATCAGCAGTAAAAATCTTATCTTTAGTGCGAATAATTGGAGGAGGAATCACTTTACCCTGTACTATTTCATTTGGAGCTTTCCCTGTGGATGAGTGCACTGTATTGTTGTAAGCAAACTCCAATAATGGAAGATATTTCTCCCATTGTGACTTATGTTCACTAACATAAGCTTTCAACATATCCAAAAGAGTGAGATTCATCACCTCTGTTTGGCCGTCAGTTTGAGGATGAAATGCTAAGGAGAACTTTAAAGTGGTTCCCAAATTCTCAAATGAAGCACGCCAAAAGTTACTTGTGAATTTGGAGTCTCTATCTGAAATGATCTCAGAAGGCATACCATGTAATCTGAAGATATGTTGAATGAAAAGTCTTGCAGCGTGTGCGGATTTCAATGTTTTATGACATGGAATAAAATGTGATTGTTTGCTGAATCTATCAATTATGACCCAAATCATATCATGACCTTGAGGTGTTCTTGGAATACCTGAGATGAAATCCATTGTGATAGATTCCCATGGATCTTTGGGCACTGGAAGAGGTTGCAACAATCCTGGAATCTTCTGCCTATCATATTTGGATTTTTGGCATACCAGACAAGCCTCAATGAAGTTATGTGTATCTCTTCGTAATGTTGGCCAATAAAAGTAGCGCTCAATTGCACTTAGAGTGGCTGCCCTCCCTCTATGCCCTGCATAAGGGGGTTCATGACTTTCTTTAAGCACCTTTTGTCGAACAAGAAGAGTGACACAAAGGCGATTGTTCATGAGAAGGTAAGCGTCTTTGATGGAATAATCTGGATGAGAGCCTCCTTGCTGTAAATTTGACCAAATTGTTGCAAAATCAGTATCTTCATCATAAGTATTCTTCATCGTTTGAAATTCTTCATGATGAGCCACTGTAATAGTTGCAATGCGAGGCACTCTAGAAAGTGCATCAGCAACTACATTTTGTTTCCCTGGAGTGTACATAATTTGAAAATGAAACATAGACAAGAAATTTTCCCATCTTGCATATTTCTCCTGCAAATGCTTTTGAGTCTTGAAATACTTCAAGCTTTGTGATCAGTTTTAATAAGGAATTCATTGCCTAAAAGATAATGTTTCCATATCTTTAAAGCATGAACCACTGCTAAGAGCTCATTTTCATAAATGTCATACCTTTTCTCCACATCATTTAGACGGCAGCTTTCAAAGGCTACGGCATGGCCTTCTTGATTTAGCACTGCACCAATACAATCACCGCAAGCATCTGCTTCCACCACAAATGGTTTTACCAGATCTGGAATGATAAGAACAGGTCCAGAAGTAAGAGCTGTTTTCAGCCTTGTGAAGGCTACCTTCTCTTTTTCCTTCCATTGGAAAGAGATCTTCTTCTTTGTAAGATCATGAAGTGGAGAAGCCATATGTGCAAAATTCTTGATGAAGCGGCGGTAATAAGAACATAAGCCAAGAAACGATCGCACCTCATGTACATCATGAAGATGAGGCCACTCTTGGATTATCCTGATCTTTTTAGGATCCATCTGAATCCCTTCAGAAGAGATGACATGCCCAAGGTAATTTATTTTATGCATGAAAAATTCACTCTTTTTACCATTTGCCAAGAGTTGATTTTGTTGTAGTAATTGTAGAACAATTTCCAAGTGTTGATGATGCTCCTCTTCATTCTTGCTAAAGACAAGAATATCATCAAAGAAAGTACCGACATATTGTCGATGCTCTCTAAAGATGCGCTCCATCATTCAATTAAAGGTGGCTGGTGCATTGGTTAATCCGAAAGGAACCACCAAGAATTCATAAAGACCATATGAAGTGCGGAAAGCAGTTTTGTGTACATTTTGTGGTATTACCCTAATTTGATGATAACCACTCTTTAGATCAATGCGGTTAAAAACCTTTGAGCCTCCTAGACGATCCAAAATGTCATCAATTCTGGGAATAGGAAACCGATTCTTCACAGTGATTTTGTTGAGGGCTTGATAATCAATGCACATCTTGAATGTGCCATCTTTCTTTTGAACAAGAAGAACCGGTGAACAAAATGGTGAGCTACTTGGCCTAATTAGCCCACGGGTGAGTAGGTCTTCGACTTGCTTTCTGATTTCTTCTTGTTGAGAATGGCTCACACGGTATGGTGCTATATTAGGAGGAGAACTGCCCAGGATAATATCAATATGATGGTCTTCTAGCCTTTCTGGGGGAAGCTGATAAGAAAGATCTTCCGAAAAACAATCTTTATACTTTTCCAAGAGCTGAAGTTGCTCTTGGTTTTCAGCATTCATATTATCTTTTACATCAGTGACATAAAGCAGACAACACTGAACACAATCCTTAATTGCTCTAGAGACTTGCATATGGCTTACCATAGGTATGGTGTCTCCAGAAACTCTAGCTTGGATCTCGTACTTCTTGCCTTTGTTGGTGAGTTCTACCTTCTTTTTCTGAGAGAAGATGGTTGAATCTACTCTATGATTCCAGGGCATGCCAAGAATCACATCGCAACCATAAAGGTCTCCGATACAGAAGGTATCTTCGTCACTGTAGCCTTGAATTTGAAACTTGAGCTTGCCAATGTAGGGTATCACAGTCTTCACTGTGTCACCTTCATCAGCATTTAAAGCTTGGTGAACTTTTGCCAGAGTGTCCATCTCTTCATTTTTTAATCCAAGCTCTTTAGCTAATTGCAAGGAAATGATATTTTCATTCGCCCCAAGATCTATCAAGAATAGTGCTTGCTTACCTTGCAACTGTCCCCAAGCTTTTAATAATTTGAGCGTCTCTGGAGTGTGAGTTGTGTTTGCAACTACATCACTGATGGCATTGATTTTCACTGGCGACTTAGGCTTGTTGTCAGAAACCTTGCTTTGTCCCTTGTTTGGACATTGCTTCGCTATGTGGCCTGTTTGTCCACATTTAAAGCAATTCCCTTCTTTCATGAAGCGTTGCTTTTCTTCTTCGGAAAGTTGCTTTGCTTGTGGGTATAGATTGGAGCGAAATTGAGGAGCATTAGGAGGTGCATAGGGCTTCATCTTCTTTTGATTTGATGGCTGCTTTTGCCGCTGTTTTTGTCCTTCATTTGGGGTTGAATACTCCTCATCGTCAGCTACTCTCTTGTTATCATTCTTTTGGAATGATTTCTTGCCATTGTGCTCCATTTCCCATATCTTAGCATGGTCAATGAGTTCCCTGAGACTAGAACAATGATAATGATTAAGAGCAGTAAGAAGTTTAAAATGCAAACCTCCTTGAAACTTCCTAAGCTTTTCCGAACTGCTGATCTTCTTGAAATGTTGGACCTTCAAAAGTAGCTCCCAAAATCTCTTGGTATAGTCACCAAGTGACTCATTTTTCCTCTGCCAAAGCCAATCCCATTCCATTTTTACATCTCTTTTGAAATGAACAGGAAGAAATTGGCTTTGTATCATGCGAACAAAGGACCGCCATGATTTTGGGGCAGCATGATCATATTCCAACCCCGTCCACCAAGTATGGGCTAAGTCGGTTAAATGTAAAGCTGCAAACTTAATCTTTTCTTTTTCTTTATACTTGTCACGACCATACAAAATTTGAAATTGACGAATAAACTTCAGAAGAAGATCAGGATTTCGGGAACCATCATACATACTAAACTTGATCTTCTTTTCAAGTTGAGATAGTGACTTAGTCTTCTTCTTCTTCTTATGCCTTCGTCCATGCTCGGATCTTGAGGTTGAAGATGATGAAGTGCTTGATGGGGATGAAGATGGAGACAAGGGTGAAGAATGTCTACGCCTTTGACGATGATGAGGTCTTCCACGAGAAGGGTGTGACTCTTCGTTACTAGAAGAGGATCCATCAGAATAGGCGCCAGATGACTTTGAAGAAGAGGATGAGCTTCGACGCGATCTCTTTCTTTGTCTTGAAGTAGAATGGGACTGCCTCTTAGAAGTAGTTGGACTTCTTGATCGGCTCCTTTCATTGGTATGGCTTTGTCTCCTTGAAGTAGATGGGCTTCTTTCCTTGAATTCTTTGGGATTCTCAACTTTTTCTAGTTTGAGAAGTTGCTCACGAATTTGTTGATTCTCCTCTCTCAGACTTTGAATGGCTTGAAGGATAGCACTCGACTGATCTATTGAGACTCTTAAGAAAAAAAAAAGCTCAAGCACTCAATGCAAGGGCTGAAAACAAACAAACTTATAATTGTAAGTACTACCAATGTTGGGGGTGAGGACCGAGCCAAAGCTCTGATACCACTGTAAATGCCCTGAACAACGTAGTATGCTTAACAATTATGATATTCTCTTGTTTTCGAGATTTAATATAAAAGATAATGAACACTTAAAGCTAAAAATGAAAATTACTCACAAAATTACAGCCATGAAAATGTAAAAGTAATGGAGACAAGATTGAGGGTTGAAGATGGGCACCCCCCCACCCCCCCGAAGGAATGTATTTCTACTCAACCCAAGTCCCTTAGGGAAGAGCTCAGTTACAATCAACCTGAGAGTGAGAAGAAGTAATTCTCACTCTCACAAGATCATGCAGAGATGTACAAACACACATGCATTATCTATTATGCAATGATAAGAACTGATTTCTTTACAGTATGAGAGAAGAAAAAGGGGAAATCAGCCTTTCTCCATCATAGATCAGCAGTACATGGATAGGGCTTGCTTCTTGTTGCTAAAATGGAAGAAAGAGCTCGAGAAGGAAGTGTTGTAATGAATTTACAGGCTTGCTGTCTTGTAAAACAGTAGTGATAGAAGAGGGAATATGGAGGAATTTGATAATGGAGAAGTGGGGGATGATGATGGGGATGGATGGGGCCAGTTTCTGGCTATCTGTGGGTGCTGTACATGAGTTTACATCAAAGAAAAATGATGTTGAATGAAGAAAAACGAGCTCTTATTTATAGGAGAGGGGAGAGCTAGTACAAAAGGGGAAAGTGGAGTAGCACAAGACAAGTGTCCAGCCACATGTCATGAGATGTGACAAGTGGTGGGACACTTGGAAACTTGTGTGACAAGTGTCTTGACACTTGTCTCTTCTCTATGGCATTCCTTTTTGGGTGGAATATTGTCAAGAATAGAAACAACCAAATTTAGTAAGCACAGTCAGAGTACAGAACTTACTATTTTTAGAATGACATCCCTATTTTTTAGGACTAGCATTTTTAGGCTAATTCGAGGCTCCTAAAATTTAGAGACCTCCTAAAATTTAGGGATCTCCTAAAATTTAGGGACCCCCCCAATATGGATTCATATGAAAGCTTTTTCCTTGTACATCGCAAAAATGGTATCCGAATCTTCATGTGACTTTCCTATGCAAAGAAATGTGCATTTCAAGCTTTCAACCCACACATGCACATTATACAAGCATTTCATGATCATGCCATCTTGTTGATTGTAAGTGTTTGTTCTGGTGGATCTAGCCCACACTTCAAGGCATCAATCCTTTTTGTGTGCGAGTCTAACCCTGATATGCGTGAGTTCTAGTCACAGGTGCCCAATCGGGCCATATAGGTGGAAGTGTGAACTATCTTTTCTCTAACCCACCACGTGGGTCCACCATAACCTGTGACCACTCATCAGTGGCCAGCTCCAATGCACTTTTCTTTATATCTAATTAGTGCAAAAAAAAATAAATTTAATAAATCATTATATAGACAAATTAATGAAAAAGGATATAAATTCTATTTCTATAGAGTTGTGACAGTCACTAACCATCTCGTAGACAGAGCATCATTATGGTGGAATGTTGTCCATAAGAGTGTTGATTGTCCCTCTACTTGGGAAGCCTTTGAAAAGAAAATTTTGCAAAATTTCCTTCTACCTTAATTCTATGAGAAAGCCATCCAATAGTGGGATCTCCTGCAACAAAGAGATCGTGAATCCATCCCACAATACACTAAGCATTTCTAGAGTGCCTTACTTCAACTTTGAATACTTGAAGATGTTCCTGAGGCGACCCACAAGCACAAGTATATATCCAGTTTGCTTGGTCACTTCTATGCGGAAGTGAATTATATCTTCAAGCCAAAGACTTTAAAGGATGCAATTTCTTTAGCGCATGATGTGGATAATAAAATTCCTAGATGAGAAAAGCGATCGCAACAATTTTTTATTAATGGTAACTTTGGTACAAATCAATTCAACTCTAACTTCCAAAAATTCAATCAAAATCGCTTTGCTCCTTTCCATAAACCCTGGACTCTACCTCCTGCTTTACTATCAAATATAAATTCAAACCCTAAGCCTTCCCTCCAGCCAAATATACCCAAACTTCTAACCCTTACCAACTTTGTTTCCAAAGTAAAGCTTATGGTTTACTACAAGTGTCATGAGCCTGGACACTTAGTAGCAAACTATCAGTCCAAAAAGCAAGCTGTTCAAATCAATCACTTGGGAGCAACTGATGGCGAGGACCATGAAGATATGCCAGACTTCACTAAAGAAGATGATGATATCGACAATGCTTCAAATACTTTACTAGGTATGTCAAATCCTCATTCGTTATTAACAATGAAATGTATTGTGCATGGTCAAGAAAAGATTATTTTGCATAATGATGGAAGCTCGCATGATTTTATTTTTGCAAAGTTTGTAAAAGAATTAAATTTATCTATTGTTCCAACTCATTATCGCATAAAGGCTACTACATTCTTAGGCACTAGATACAATGGTACACAAGAAGTACATGATTTAGATATTAAAATCGATGATTATGTTGAGCGCAAAAATTTCTCGGTTGTGCCTTTGCAAGCTAATGATATTATTTTAGGAATGCCTTGGCATCACAAATATAACCCTGGCACAGATTATGCCACACATTCCATGAAAATTCATTTTAACGAAAACCAAATCACATTACATGGATTGCACATCTTTAATAATTTTCCACTGCTTAGTCACACACATGCTAAACGTGCATTGAGAAAAGTCAGCAAATCATATTTAGTATGGGTGAATGAAATTGAAGCTAAGGAAAATCATATGCATCTTAGGCATGCACAATTTCTTTCACAATTTAAAGATTGTTTTGTGGCTGATTTATCACCTAGTTTACCACCTACACATCTTGAAGACCATAAAATAGATTTAATCCTAGATTCTCAACCACCATGTAAAGCACCTTATAGGCACAATCAGATTGAACAAAAAAAAATCCAAACACAAGTTGAGGAACTATTGAAGCGAGGACTCATCAGGCCCATTAGTTCTCCTTTTGGTGCACTTGTCCTATTAGTTAAGAAGAAAAATAATACCCATAGGATGTGCATTGACGATCGTGCCCTAAACAAAATCAATGTTAAGAATAGACATCCGATCCCTAGGGTAGACGACCTCATGGATAAACTACAAAGGGCCACTATTTTTAGCAAGATAGATCTCAAATCTGGATATCAAGTACGCTTGGATACACTTGACATTTTTAAGAATGCATTTAGAACTCAGTTTAGTCATTATGAATTTCTTGTTATGCCTTTCGGTTTGACCAATTCACCAGATACATTCAGTCGTATGATGAATCATATATTTTTTAAGTATTAGAATTGTGTGATTGTTTTCTTTTATGATATTTTGGTTTTCAGTAAGGATGAGAATGAGCATTGTGAACATCTATCTTTAGTTTTCAAATTGTTGAAAGAGAATCAATTGTATGCTAACCCTGATAAGAGTGAAAATTTCCAAACCCATATTGAATACTTAGGTCACATTGTTTCTTCTGATGGTATTCATGTTGATCCTAAAAAGATTGAGAAAATTTTGAATTGGCCAATCCCTAAAAATGTGTATGAGTTATGTTCTTTCTTAGGCCTTGCCAGCTTTTATAGAAAATTTTGTGAGAAAATTTTCATTGCTTGTATTGCCTTTGACGAAATTACTAAAGAAAGGTGTTGTGTATCGTTGGTCTGATAACTAGCAAAAGTCTTTTGATTTGTTGAAACATGCTTTAACACGTGCACCTGTCTTGCAATTACCTGATTTTAATCGATCATTCTTCCTCACTGATGCTAGCAGATCAGGAATAGGAGCTGTTCTCATGCAAGATTCACATCCCATAGCCTATTCTAGTTGCAAACTTAAACCTTTTAAATTAAATTATTTCACCTATGATAAAGAATTGTTAGCTGTAGTTCAAGCTTTACGTCAATGGAAACACTATCTCATGGGATCCGAATTTATGATTAAAACTGACCAACAAAGTATAAAACATCTCCTTAGTCAGCCAAAAAATTTTGACCGTCATATTAAATGGGCTGCTTTCATTCAAAGTTTTCATCCACTTATCCAATATCAGCTCGGAAGAGAAAATGTTGTTGCTGATGCATTGAGTAGAAGACCAAGTATCCATAATATTTCCATTCTATCCTTTGATTCCCTTACTCCTATGAAGGATACCTATGACCATGACCCCAGTTTTCAAGCTGATTGGAACAAATTAGTCGCTAATAACTAGATTCCAATTGATTCTTTCTCTTACTTTGATGGATTTATGTTTTATGAGAAAATATTGTGTGTCACTATTCAATTTAGATAATTTGTGTTGCACAAAATTCATTGTCCTCCATATCAAGGTCATAGAGGTATTATTTCCACTTTACGAACATTGGTTGAAGATTTTTACTGGCCGCAAATGGAATATGATGTTTCTAACTTTGTTTCTGAGTGTTTAATTTGCCAAAGAGTCAAATGACACCATGGTAAGCAATATGGTTTGTTAATGCCTTTACCAATTCTTGACCATCCATGGGAACATATTTCAATGGATTTTATAACCGGTTTGCCTAATACACAAACTAATCATGATATGATTTGGACTATAGTAGATCGATTTAGTAAACAAGCATATTTTCTACCATGCAAGAAAACATTAACTACATCTCAAGCTCCACAATTGTTTTTGAAGACTGTTTTCACTAATCATGGTTTGCCAAAAGTTATTATTTCTGATCGTGATTCTGGATTTTGTAATAATTTTTGGACTACTTTGCTTGCTAATTTGGGTACTAAGATTGATTTCTCATCTGCATTCCATCCTGAAACCAGTGGGTAAATAGAAGCTACTAATAGTACAATTCTAGATCTTTTATGTGCATATACAATTTCAAAACCACAAACATAGGACACACATTTACATCTACTTTAATTTGCATACAATAATACACCACACATAGCTACTCATAAAGCACATTTTAAAATCATTTATGGACAAAGATTGCCTACATCTGTTACATCAATGTCAAATAAAGTTAAAGCTGCTAATGATATTGCCAATAAGCATGCTACTATTTTTGCTCAAGTTAAAGACATGACTGCAAAAGCCCAACAATCATACACTAAACAAGCTAATAAGAAAAGACAAGCCATGAGTTTTAATGTTGGTGATTATGTTTGGTTACGCATTAAAAAGAGAAGATTAAAAAGTGTTGAGAAACACCCTGTTGTTAAATTAGCACCTAGGTTTTATGGACCTTTCAAAATAATTCACAAGATCAATGACAATGCATTTAAATTAGAACTACCCAAACATTGGAAGATCCATAATACTTTTCATATCAGTTTGTTACGACCTTCTAGAGGCTAATTACCTATCAACCCTATTTACGAAAACCCTCCTTTGTTAGAAGAAGAAACTGAAATCCTTGAACTTGAAACTATTCTAGACACTGACTTTATGACCACTAGAACTCGCCGTAGATATTCCAGATATTTGGTTAAGTTTAAAAATCATCCTGTTGAAGAGGCCCAATGGATGCACACCCACGACCTAAGTGCTTACCCCTCACTGCTCGCTCCACATTGACCTAATAGCAATTGAGGACAATTGAGGACAATTGCTATCCCACCTTGGGGTAATGATGCTAGGAGGCATATTTCACAGTGGATTCCGTGACTATATTTATTTGTTGGGGCTCATACACAAGGAGGATTCTCGTGCGAGAAGTTGACTCGATGCCTATCCTTTTTGGGCGTCGGATTAATTTAATGTGCACGTGGGTGATCCCATAGTGGGTGATTTTGTAAAATACATATTAAATTAATGGATGTTTACGAGTTTAAAGTACGCACTCGAATTAAATTAAGGTCAGGATAGAGTTCCAACCTATATAATTATTTTGTAGCTGAAGATTGCTAAGTACTCACTTTTGTTGGGTTTTATTTAATTATTTTCTAACAATTGTGAATGCTTCAGTTGATGTGTAGAGCAGGTGACGGTGGCGTTGGGTAGCACCAGGCAATGGTGTGAATCTAAATGCTTAGAAAAATTACTATTTTTTATAGGCGCGCACCTTATCACTAAAGGTGTGGCGCCAATATTTATTTAAGCGTGTTTATTTATTAAAACGTTTGACAAAACATTTATTATCTTGTATGCGCATAGGTGCTCGGTTGAATATTTCATTATTTGATATTTGTATTTGGGCACATCCCAACTTTTGAACACCCAAATGCCTTACTTTATATTTGGGCAAAAGCAAACGCAAAAGCAAAAGCATGCTATTTGTAAAGTGGGCTATTTTTGGGCTTGAAGCTAAATAAATCTATAAATACATGCCTTGTGAAGCACTCACACAAGGCATGGGGGGAGATTGCATCCAATTGGTCTTTTTGTTTCATGTCGTGCAAATTTGCTCTTGCTTTGTACTTGAAACTATGAAGGTTTGTAGAGTTCTTTGTTCTTGGGGACCTTCTGACATTCACTACGCACGTGTACAACATCTGATCAGCGCACCACCAAACCAATTGTGTAGTTTAAGTTTGGCCTAGTGATTGTTAAGTATACAAGGTTGCCCACAATCTTCCAATACAAAGTGACATCCTCAATCAAGTTAACCTCATGTGTATTAAGTTTGGCATTAATAGCCAAAGGCATAGAAATAGGGTTGCAATCATCCATACCATACTTCTTTAATATATCTAATGCATATTGTCTTTGTGACAACCATACACATATCGAGAAAATAACTCAACTCTTCTAAAATATTCATCTCAAATTCAATATTGAGGAGACCCTTTAGATTTTCAATATCTATCTCACTATCACCGTGCTTTGCGAAATCCAATGCTGACAAGGTAGCCTGCAATCTTGTCATGCCATGCCCTAGGTGCTTGCCTAAGCCCATACAAGGCCTTACAAAATCTATATACATAATTTGGATGACTCTCATCCATATAACCAAGTGGCTACTCCACATAAAATTCCTCTTGTAACTCCCCCTACAAGAAGGCATTCTTAACATGTATTTGATGCATAATCCAATCTTTTGATATAGGCACTCCTATGACAATCCTTATAGTGGCCATTTTAGACATTGGAGCAAAAGTCTCCTCACAATCAATACCATAATCCTACGCATATCCTTTGGTAACCAGTCATACCTTATAGTGCTCAATAGATCAATCTCTTGACCTTGTAAACCCATTTGTAGCCAATAGCTTTCTTGCCTCTAGGTAAAAGCACCAACTCCCATGTTTCATTCTCCTTAAGTGCAACCATTTCTTCATCCATAGCACGATCCCAATAGTTATTATCCACTGCATCCTCAAAATAAGTGGATTTCATATCCTCCACAACCTCAGCCAACCATGTATGCATATTGATGAGCTACATAGCTATCATATGTCAATCGTTGTGTTGGGTTTCTTACTCTTCTCAACTTGTATGGACTTGGATCACTACTAGGTGCTTTAGCATCCTCTTGTGACTTCTGCCAATAGATGGAATCCTAAACTCCTTATCCAAGCTCTATTCAAGGCCATTTGAATCAAGATCAACATGAGAGAAACCTAATGATACATCTGTCATAATAGGCGAGTCCCTAACTTTCTCTTTACCTTTTCTTGATATCGGTGATGTACTTGGTAGAGTAACCTGTGACCTTAATTTACCACTCCAAGGTCTATCAACAGAACCATGACTAGGAGACTCATGAGGTCCACTCAATGTCTATGACTGCTAACCTGTTTTCTACACAATCATACTCTCATGCTTATCACCCCCAACCACATTCTACACATTACTATACTAGCTACTCATTTAATCAAATCAAAGTATTGAAGCTTTTAAAGTGAGTGAGCACCTCACTTTTCTCGCACATAAACTAAACCCATACCTTGCAAGTATGATCATCAATGAAGGGAACATAATACTTGCAACCACTTAAAGTTGTAGTCTTTCTAGGACCCCATACATCATAATATATCAATTCAAGTGGCTTCCTGCATACATATTTTTTATATGGAAATGCATGTCTTGCTTGCTTCCAAATTGACATGCTTCACATACTTTATGTATCCTATCAACTCTAAACTTAGGGAAACCATCCACAATCTATTTTGATTGCATGTCTTTCAACTATTTCACATTCACATGACCAATTCTCTTATGTCAAGTTTTAGTATCAATACACAACACTCGAACCTTGTGTAAACATGGTAATATCCATTGCAAGTAGACTTACATTAAGAGTAAAAAACCTACTAGCACATTTTCCTTTTGCAATCAACCTATAATCATTTTTAGGATCTTCTACATAAAACTATCACATATGAACCGAGCTTGCAATCCCTATTCTACCATCTAACCAACATAAACCAAATGTTTTGTAATATTTGGTATATGCAGCACATCGGTCAGGTGCTTAGTTTTACCATCTTATATACTCAAAGGAACATTTTCAATATGAGTAATGGGGTGAGCTGTTGTATCATCCCCTATCTCCACATAGCCTAGAGACTAGATTGTGCAACTCTCTAAACCACTCTCCATGAGAAGTCATGTGGTTAGAGACAACTGAGTCTACATACCATACATCATTTCTTAATGAACCATCAACAGTCATAGTATTCATAAAGTGTTGCATAATAAATAACCATTCACTTCTGCATCATTGTTTTTGTTTATTGGATGCATAATTGCCTTGTTGCTTTTTTTCATATCTAATTTCAACCTTCTTTTTGAATAAATTTTTAAAAATGTAGCCTTTCTAACCACAATGCTAGCACTCCCTGATGTTATCACCAAAATTATGTTGCCTATTAGAATTTGTAACTTGGCCTCTTTGACTCTCCCTTACTTGATACTATCCTCCTGTATTTTGTTGTGCATCGTAACTTTGACCACGACCACCAGATTGGCCTCTGTCATGACCTCCACCTATTAGTAGAGTAAAATACATGTTCAAACTCGTTCTTGCTTTGAGAAGAAGAGGAATCCAAGACAAGGTTATTATTCTCAAGTATTAGCATAGAAATTAAGTTTGCAAAATCAAGGATATCATCCCTTATATTCATAGATGACATGAAGCTCTTGTATTCATCTCCAAGTCCATCTAAGCATGCAACACACAACATCATCATCATCAATTACCACACTGATAGATCCAAGAGCTCCCAAAATACTCTTGATCGTCAAGGCATAATCATTAATACACAAGTTTATTCTTTTCACTTGGTTTAGCTTTGACTTGAGTTGTAGCTTTTTGGCATTTGTCTTTACTTTGAATAGCCTTGCCAAATTATTCCATGCAATAGCGGGGGTATCAGATTCTTGCAAATAGGCCATCATACTATCTATGTGACATATATCCAATACATGACTTTACACTGTGTCTACTCCCAATCTTGCTAGCCTTTACTTGGTCTTTGTAGTAGTAGCACTTCATACAAGAACGTCATGTGCTACTGCCATTTCTCATTCAATGTAATTCCAAATACCTTTTCCCTTCAAGAAATTTGTTATCCTGAACTTCCATGCAAGATCGTATTAAGCTTCTAAGATAATTTGTTTGAAGTTGTCAAACATTTTGACAAAACAAACAACCTTGCCAAAATTGCAATTTGCAAGCAAGCTAATATCAAATGCACCACCACTAAACACGTAGCCATTTTCATTGACTACACAATAATAATCGCAATTTGCAATCTGTATGGAAAATGCCTTCTATGTTTGCAACCCAGGGTATACCTACCAGATTCAAAATCTATAACATATGCACTTGTAAAGGTTCATACATTGAAACTATAGTATATCCAAAAACTATTGTTGGACCACCCCAAGTGTAGAATGGGGACCGAAATAACCTCAGATGCCAAAAATGACATCAAACAAGCCCTAAAGGGCATATCTACGGTATGTACACAATTTTTCCTACTCGCCAAGTTTTACTACAATTAGATAGCCTCCTTCAGCTATAATCTAAGGCAAACTAAGCAAGGTGGAAGAGCTTATTACATGTTGCTTGCTTACTTAATTTTGTGCTCTAATGCCTTCACCTTAGCCTTTAATCGAGCTCTTTGAAGCCGTGGGATGACTCTTATACCATGAAAATAGACAAGAGGGGAGAGAGGTGAAGAAACCAAGAGTACACATATGAAAACAGTAAAGACTTGAGCACAAAGAGAGATATGGTTGAAATCGTCTTCTTCTTCTTACACACACAAGAACTAAATCTACAACATAATAAAAGTCTAATATGAAAGTACCACAATGTATGTACACATAGTCACTAAGTGTGGACTTACTAAGGAAAGAAGAGGTGGCACAATGAATGTGCCATAACCAAGGGTGGATATGTGGGTGTAGTCAACCCTTAGAATCACTGGCATATCCTCATGTCCACCTAAAATGCTAATGAGTAATATCCTGCCACATAATCAAGGTACACACTGGATACCAACTCATGTAGAGCTTGAGACCTCAACAATCTTCTCAAATCCATTGCAATGGCATCTAGAAGAAATTAAAGGTACCCTTGTGATTCCCATTTTGAAATGACATATATGAATAATGGAAGAGAGTAATACTTAGGAAAGTTTTGTGGTGACATATATAGCCACTCGTAATTGGGTTCCACCAAGTCAAACATCATGGTGTGTTAGATAATCATTAGAATACTAGATTGATTAGATTTAGAAGGGTTAGATACTACTGTGACATGTCTTATTGTAGTACTCTCATCCCCAACATCAACACTCAACTTCACATTTTGCTCCAATGGTACTGAAAGAGGCTTTCATGCTATCATACCATACTTGGATAACATATACAAGCCATACTACCTTTGGGATAGCCATATACCAACCTCAACAAATGCATATTTAGGGTTTCTTCTAGTGTTCTTTTGGGCATCATCTCTCCATATAGGAGATAGCAATAGATCTTGCAAAGACTAAAAATATTATAGCCCCAACCATGCCAACCAATCTTAGACAGCTGAAGGGATTTCTTTGCCATGTTGGCTCTATTACAAAATGTTTATAAATAAAGGCAACCCTTCTACATCAGCTTCTTATTAGGAAGGATGGAGAGTTTATTTGGATTTTGAAACAACTTTTAATACCCTAATATAAGTCCTTATTAAAGTGGCCATCTTATAGCCTCTTGATTGGACTAAGGAATTCCATGTGCACACTGATGTGCCAATCAAAGGATCATGTACAGTCCCATACCAGAAAGGTTCTTGAAAGATAGATCAACCTTTTTACTATGTAAGCCACAAAGCGACTAATAGGAAAAGAAATGATACAATGACCAAATTTGAGTGCCTCACAATGGTATTTTCCTTAGAGAAGTTTTGGTATTATCTTTTGTCAATGCATTTCAAGTTCTATGTGAATCATGAGGCTTTGTCATCCTCGATGAATAAATATGATGTGAAAGGCCACATAATGAGGTGGTTATTCCTGTTCTAGGATTTTGAGTTTGAAGTGGTTATAAAGCCTGATCACTCCCATATACTAGCTAATAATCTATTGTGAATCCCTTAGAGTGAATAAGAGAAGCAAGATGATCTAGACCTTCTTGATGCTTCCATGTTTCCAGTGGAGACTATTGTCCCATACTACATCAATATTGCCAATCACTTGGCTACATAGTGATATCCTATTGGAATCTCTATATGAGAAAAGAAGACAAGGATAACGTACTATGAAGGTGTGTCACAAGATATGAGATTGGGATCACACTAAAAGCTTGCCATGATGAGCCATGTGCCCAGGGGGTCCAGTAGGGTTTACCGTATGGTACCACGTGAGTGTAAGGGAGGGGAGTTATTTAAGGGAAGGAATGTACATTTTATAAGGTAAGGTCCCATAAATAGGGGGTAGATAAGGGGTATTTTCATAAATTTCTTGCACGCATGTGATGTCTCCTTATTACTACTAGTGAATCCCCCATGGCCATGTGGTAGTACTATGATGCATGCCAATGAATGGGGAAGCCCATGAAAACCAATGCCATGCTGTGGCAATCTATCCTTCTCCTAAAGCCATTCAAGAAATGGAGCATCAATTTCATGGGTCCAATTGACCCTCCAACCAAAAGGAAGTAGAATAGATACATCTTAGTATGTACTGATGATTACGTGCTAAAGTGAAGCCAAAGCTCTCAAGTGAGATGATGGAAACAACACATCCCTATTTCTATATGAGAATATTATTACTTGTTATGGTAGTCCCTTGGAGCTTATTAGTGATAGAGGCACTTATTTCCTAAATAAGATAATGGAAGAACTGATCGAGATCTACAAGATTAGGCCGAACGGACCGAGGTTGTGGTCATAAACCGTAATCATGATGGATGACCGAACGAAGATAATCAGGTTTAGTACATAAGAAAAGGATTACTTTTAAGCTATTAACTCTAAAACTTCCTAATTTTTCTATTTAACACAATATTAATGAGTTTGGGAATCTCCCAATTTCCATTTTTTGAATACTAAAAAGGTGGCACCCGGATAACATGCCCATAATTTTCTCAAAACCATATGATGTGACCTATCATTGAAAAGTGCAAAATGGAATCTATTGAGCTATACAGCGCTTGATTTGGAGTTATAGTGTTAAAGTTATGACAAATCCAAAGATTTAACCATGTGTGCCAAACTTACAAGAAATTTCCATATTCCCCAATATGTTATTTTCCATTATTTCTTTTTTACATCTTATGATAAAATGAGGGATAAGTTAGTAATGCTAGAAAAACCCATAGGATAAGTCTGTTACATAGATTACTATTAGTTAGAACATACTTAAACTTACAAAAACATGTTAGTATTATCAATTGCTTTTTAGGAAAGAACACAGGAATTGATGAGGGTAATAGATTCTATGCATCGCATACATTGACCAATGTCTTAAAAATGTTTTATGGTTATGACTGTTTTTGGATTTGTAAATGATGAATTATGTCTCTTATGATTCCGTGCTTGAGAAAGGTGGGCGTTGGATTGCTATTAGGAGTAACTTTTCCACACTTCCCCTGTGAAGTAGAACTGAGATTCCCATGTTCAACTAAGTCCTAGGTTTCCCATGGGGAGACTGGATGGTGATGTGCATGGATATGTATTTCGGTCGACTACCAAGAGGACTCATCTGGGTCTATTGGAGAAGGAGGCACCCCACACAATTGATTGAGGCTCATTTTGAACAATGCATTAGTGTCACCTATAAGTTGATTTGGTACCATGTTTTTATTTTAAGGTAGCTTGATTCCCTATAGTGTGCCTTGCTTTACTTGGTTTTCTATCAATCAATCAAGAGTGTCAACTCTGTGATAGTAAGAAAAGGGGAGCTAAAGGGAAACCCTACCTTATGGACATGTTGAGGGGGAATGATTTTTATATTTTCCCATTTACAACTACTCGCGCACTTGCATTACCAAACAGTATGCTAATATTTGATAAATCATTTCCCAAGCCCTATATCATGAGGTGATTGATAACATGAAGCTCCCATAAACATTGTCAAAAGTGATATTGAAGAAGATGTACTCTTGTTTTGTTTTATGAGAAAACTCAAAGCCTTTCCACATGGCAATTAAGGAATCAAAGATAAAACTACCCTCTATGAAACTTTTTTGTTCTCTTAATCCATATATCTAGATGGTGAGATAGCCTTCTTACTAATGTTTTAGTAGCTAGTAGTGCCCCAAGTCTCATAGATTCTTTCCAAACCCTACAAAGAGGTTGTAATAGGAATTCCCTGAATTCTTTGAATAATTAATTTGGAAGACCATCAAGGAAAGGACTTTTACTCGTTACTTGCTTATCTAATGTGTCATTAGACTCTGCTTCAATTATTTCCTTATCTAGTATTTCTACCATATTTTAAGGGATTATCTTTTCTTTAGCCACTACAGCTCGATCTTGGGTTACTTTAGGTGTCTAGGTAGGGGGAGGACTGAACATTTTTGCAAGAAAGGATCTCAATATCTCTAGGTTTTCTATGTTGTCCAATGATTTAGCCATCTTTCAAGAGAAGAGAGAGATCATCTCTCTTTTCTTTTTCTTTTTGGATATGAAAACATATTTTTGGTTGGACAATCAAATTTTCCTGCTCACCATGATCTAGTGTGGAGGTGAATTCTTTTAGCCTCTTGCTCTTCCAACTTATCTGTTTGGTATGGATTGAAACTAGTGATGAGGCCCTTTCAAAGAAGTTGATGTTCTTGGATCTTGTGGATAGTTTCCAGCATTTCCTGGGTGGATGGCAATGCCCCTTAGCACTACTTTAGTAAAATGGGTATTTTCGTTTGTGTTAGGTGGGGGGGGGGGGGGGGGAGTGCATCATGTCAAAATAGAAGAGTTGTTGAGGAGTGTGTTTACCTAATTATTGTGGTATGCCATAGAATAGAGGGGATTTTTGAAATGGAGTTGTAGATAGCTCTAAGAGAATTTTCCATGCTTGAGCTTTCTCCATGGAAGGATGACCTTGCCATTTGCATGATGGTAGAAGAGATTGAGCCAAATTGGGCATCACATTCAATGTTGGTTGGTCTCTTCTTCTAATAGGTACTAGTGAGATTTTCGGCTGCATGGTAGTATTCCAACCCCTAAAGGGGAGAGAGGACGTCATGTTAGGCTTTACTCTAACACAATTTACAAAAAGATCAATTGATTTGGAAGGGTGAGACATGCAAGCATGGATCGCAATAGACTAGACGAAGCAAAAAAAGAAACTTCCTATTGGATATTTCCATTCCTATGAGTTTTCCCTAATCAACCTATCTTTATTCTTTCAATATCATTTTGTCTTTTTATACCAAAAGCCTTTTTTTTACCAAAAGTTTATACTCATATAAACGTTAGTTATTAGAGTGTGCCGTTTGGTTTTCAATGTCAGATGACTAGTAGATAAGGTGTAACACATTTGTAAGTAAAAAACCATAGAAGTAAAATTTTGAGAGTTTCTTTTAAGATTTATATGGGATTTTAAATATGTACCTTGTGGTAAAAAACATAGTTTTTGGTGAATTTTCACGTTTTTTGATAAAATATTTGGAGGTAAAAATGAGTTTTCAAAAATCACACATCATTTATTTATCCCTTTTATTATGCTATTTTACTTAAATACTAAGCACAACATATGTTATGCAACAAATTACCTGTAATTTAGAAAAGAAAGTTAGCTAGGTAACTACAATATGAGAATGTGCACAATTTAGATTATAGAATTTTAATTGACTTCATATCCCTTATTGAAACTCAATATTAAATTGTGACAGGATTATGAGTGATTTTTTATAGCAAAGTTTTTCTTAGGATTTATACAATCCTTTGATACACTTATATATATATATATGTGCTTTTGGCACGATGCAAACCCTTGGACTCCTTCACCATATGTGCAAATATTGGAGTTGGGATAGATCAAATTAGGTATAAATTCTTTGAGCCAGCACTTGGTTTTGTGGAGCTTAGTACATTTACAAAAATATTTGTGCTACATATATGCAAAATATCACTACTGCACATCGGCCATTCTATGCTATTGAAATCTGGTAGGTGTGTATGCTCAAGTTCCAACTTCTCTTCTATCCTTGGGTAGCATATACTTGAAAACATAGAAACAAAAAAGATCTTCTATGAGCTACTTGGGCATACACCCCTCAAAAAGAAGTTGACCAATTTCTATATGATAGCACTCAAAGGACCTATGGAGCTCTCAACATTTTGCCACCACTCATTGTAGTCCAAAGGGTATATTTCTATAAAAACAAGAGAAAATCGTCACATAAATATTATCCAACTGCAATGTAATGAAGGAGACCTAACTGTCCTAACTAAGAGAAAAGAGAGAGAGAGAAGGACTGCAGAAGAAGAGGGAGAGGAGAGAGAAAGGTAAGAAGAAGAGAGAGAAAGAGGGTGACGAGGAGAGAGAAAGACTAGAAATAGAGAGAGGAAGGCAAGAAGAGGAGAGAGAAATGGCTGGCAGCCATGGAAGGACAAGGAAGAAGGTGAAGAAGGTGAAAGGACAAATGTGTATTCATCAAATGGTGCCCATGCAGTGTCCCTTACACCTTTTATACTTAGGTCAACTTAACCTAAGTATTTTCCCTCCATTACAATCCATCCCCACTCAAAATGAAGTTTTTGTCCTCAAAAACAAAGATCGGACTTATTGGTATAGCCAAGTAGTGGGCTGCAGAGTACTACTCTATACAGCATTACAAGTGGCAAAAGGTAGTTGGGGGAGGGGAGGGGGGGTTCTTGGCATAGACCTAGTAAAAGATTGCCTAATATTCAAGAGTAGTACTAGTCTATGCAGAGGGTCAAGGTCAGCCAATAGCCACCCGGGTCAAAAGGGAAAGTGGTATCGCTGCCATGCATTGGATAAGCTTTCATAAGGTCAAAGTCAAGTACAGCTGGAAGCATGATTAGCATGGTGGTATTCTCTAGCTCTTCCATAAGCCTCTTAGGCATCACCATGCTCTGTATGACTGAAGCATATGAGGCTGAAGTCACCATTGCATGGACTGCATCAACCCCCTAAGTGTTGCATATTCATGGACCCTGCATTCTTAGTGATATCCAAGCATTTAAACTGCAGGTCTGTGGACTGAAGGGGCTCCCGCATGGGGTCATGATCATCCAAATCCACATGATGCCCATGGTCTTCTTTCTTAAACTGAGGTTCTTGTTGTGGACCCATACCAAAATGGTCTTCAACAAGATCTTCTCCATCCTTTGCATCATAATAATCTAATACCAAGAGTATTTTGGCAGTCTTTACCTTGCATGTGGCTTGATGATTACAAGATATTGGCTTAGCACATCGATAGCATAAGCCCGTAGCATGCAATTCCCGTATCGTATCACTAGTAAGATGTCTAATGCGTTTAGCCTTAGATAGCAATTTACACACCTGCTCATCACCATTGGTTAGCTCAGTGATAGTTCTGACATGCTGCTCATAGTCATCTTGCTGCTCATGTACAACAGATGGCTGTCCATGCTCATGACCATAATGCTCATGCTGTCCATATGGATGGTCATACCAATGTGGCTGTTGCTCACAATGATATTCATGATGTCCATACTACATATGGTGATAATAACCCTGCTGCGCATCAGAGAGACAATTTGGTTGAGCATATGCATTTGCTTCCACTGATGTTTACTGCTCACGTACATAAGCATGCTGCTCATATACAGCAGATGGCTGTCCATGCTCATGACCATAATGCTCATGCTATCCATATGGATGGTCGTAGCAATGAGGCTACTGCTCATAATGATACTCATGCTGTCCATATTGCATGTGGTGATAATAGCCCTGCTGCGCATCACATGCATAACCGTCATAAGCATGCTGCCTTTGATCATTGATCCCACAGCATTGGTCATGCTGTCCATAATCTCTCTGAGAATGCATGTCACAAAAATGTTCATGCTGCTGTCCAAATACATCTATTTGTTGTTGACTACTACCAAAACTTTGGTCATATTGTTGCCCATAAACATGCTGCCCAAGATTGCATGATGACTGTCCAACATGACTACAATGGTATCCTTGCATCCTAGGCTGACCATAAGTATGATGATTGGCAAGTCCATGATCATAGGTATCAGAATGATGTCGGTCATAATCACTTGCTTGTTGCTCTCGCATTGCATCAGGATCTCCATGAGGCAGCTGCCCATATGGTTGCATGGCATAGGAATCTCCATATGCATGCTGCTGATAGGAACCATGTTGTTGTCCATAGGGACAATGTGGTTGAGTATATGCATACATGTTGCCTACTAATGTTGCTCACTATTGCTTTAAACTTCAGACCTCGTAAGCAACTGTTGCCCACTATTGCTTCAAGCCTCAGAACTGCTGCTCACTGGTGTTGCAGAATTTCAGACCACTTAAGAAATTGTTGCTTACTATTCAGGGCTCACAAACATATTCACCACTACTATTTGCATTTAGAGCATCTTCATTCAATGATGACAATTGAGATGCATTCACTGAGTACTTTGCAAGTGCATACGATACACTGTTATTGTCAGAATAGAGTGTTTATCGATCAAGCATCAGTATTCACTGTTTGACTCTGCTATTCTTATTCCGCAAGCTACTGCTGTAACTAATGTGTCCAACAACTAAACAAAATTTGCTGTAATTGACTTTTCAAAACTGAGGCACATGGTACACCTATCTCCCACTGCATACATTCACCATACATCCATCAAGTCATACATTTACAGTCCATACATGTGCAAACTACTTGGATGTCAATGATTGGGGCTTGGGTTCCCAATTTAGAGTACCTGCTTGCTGCATCCAAATGTTCACAAGAGTTGGACCAAACAACTCAAGTAGTATGTCAAGAGAGGCAGAATTGCTCTTGCTGATATTTTTCCAAATTTGAAACAGATATTAGAGAGTCCACTCAGCTCTTCTGAAATATCCAACTTGCTTCCAACATCTATGGTACATGATTTGCAAGCTACTGCTATGTTGAGATATCGAGCTCCACTCATGATATGCCAGGGTGACCGTTGTGCATTTATGTCACCGACTTGTCAGTTGCAAATGCGGTTTGTACACCGCCCATGAATAATAGCTAGATGACAGCTATCCTTATCTACTCTAGTTCGTGGCTCAATTAGTATGCCACCTTAGTTAGTTGAGTTTGGTTTGAGACCCATATATAGGGTTCTTCTATTTCTTTGTATGAGAGTTATTTTTGGCTTACACAACTAAGAAGAGGAAAACTGTTTTTAGCCTCCACCTTTGTGTGTATTCCCCCATTGTGCAAGCAAGAAAGCTACAAGTGAGACTCCTTCCTTCTCTCCCACAAACTTGACATGGTATCAGAGCCTTGTTCGTGGTAAGGAGCTCAAGAAAGCAAGCCAAGCTCACGGTGTTCTGGTAAAAGGAGCAGTGTTGCTTTCATTTTCTGTTTTGGGAGCAAATCTCTGTAGGTAGCACTGCCGGAAATTGCAAGAGTGCATTGTCTCAGGTTGAGACGCCCTTCACGGTGAAGCAACAGGGCAGTATATATTGTGGGAAAGGGTTTTAGCCCTCGGTGACCCTGTTTTTTTTATTTGAGGCCATTTCAGGGCCTGTTTTGGAGGCGAAAGTTTTCTGCACGCACTCAGGAAAAGGCCATGTTTTATGCTGTGTGACCACTGTTCTACAGGTCGATGAAAAGCACAGAAATTGCATCGTATGCTTGTGTGTAGAGACATTGGGAGTTACAGAATCATTCTTGGTTCCTGTTTATGCAAAATCGTCACTAGGAAGTGACTGTGTGGTCAAATACCACTTTCGCCAGTTTTGCAGATTTGCCCTTGTGAGGGTGAAGCTGTGTTTTTTGCAGTGACAGAATTTTTTGCAGTGTTCTGTAATGGCGTTTGATTCTCTTTCACAGATTGTAACTGAAAAGCTTGACAAGAACAACTTCCAAGCATGAAAGTTTAGAATGACGAATTTCCTTATGGGAAAAGGATATTGGGAATTTGTTGCAGGAAATGAAGAAGAACCAGTTCTTCCTGATGTTCCCAATCAACAACAAATACAGGCATTTAAAGCATGGTATGAGAGAGCTAGGAAAGTTATGTATTGGCTGTCTATCAGCATTTCAGACTCTATGATTGTGCATATTCAAGATGCAAGTATGCCAAAGGAGGCATGGGATACTTTGTCAAAAATGTATAACACAAATACGCAAGCCAGGAAAATGCAGCTCAAGCAAGAGTTGCACAATGTGCAAAGAGAAAATATGAGCATCAATGACTACCACATGAAGGTGAAGAAGATTGCAGATGCACTTGCTTCCATTGGGTTGCCAGTGGAAGATGATGATTTAGTTTCTGTGACCTTGAATGGTCTAGGAAAGGATTATGCACAGTTCCGAACATCCGTTTCCGTCCGTGAAAGATTTCCTGATTTTGAGGAGTTGATTGCTCTTCTAATCTCTGAGGAGCAGAGAAATGGTGGTGCATCTCCTTCAGGAGGAACTTCAAAAGAAGCTATCTTCTACTCAAATGCTGGAAGAGATAGAGGCAGAGGTAGAGGAGGCCGATTTGGAGGCCGTGGTAGAAATCAAAATATGCAGCAAACTCAAGAAAACCAGTCCTATGGAGGAGGACGTGGTAACTCTAGAGGCAGGGGGAGCCAAAGAGGTCGTGGTGGATGGCAAAGAGGCCAAAATGCAAACAGTAATGTTGAATGCTACTATTGTGGTAAAATGGGTCATATGGCTAAAAACTGCTATAAAAAGCAGAATGACATCATGAATGGAAAACTGCAACAAGGGAATTATGCATCTTCTAGTAGACAGGGTGATGACAGAAATGAGCATTTGTTTATGGTGCAGCACATGAATAATTCTGTGACAAGTGCAGAAGAAAGCAACGATGTATGGTATGTTGACTCAGGTGCATCAAACCACATGACAGGTCATGCAGAATGGATGGAGAATGCAAGGAAAATGAAAAAACCAGGATTTGTGAAGACTGGTGATAATACTGCACATCCTATTGTGCAAATTGAAAAAATTCCTTTGTCTATGCAGGATGGGAAAAAGAAATACCTATCCGATGTATTTCATGTCCCGAATATCACCAAGAATCTGGTTTCTGTTGGTCAAATGGTTGAGCAGGGCTTGTAGGTCAGATTTAATCCTCATGGATGCTTTGTTGAGGATATGAAAAATAAAGGTCGCTTGATAGCAAAAGGAAAGAAGAAGGGCAGAATGTTTACGTTGGATGCAGGCATGCCTGAATTGAGTGCAGCAATGTTTGCACATGGGACCGGTGTAGTTGCAGATATTGATATCTGACATAAATGCATTGGTCATGTTAATTTACAGCGACTTAAATCAATGCAGGCCCAAAATATTGTTCCAGGATTGCCTAAATTCAAGGTTGCAGAAATGCATAAGGTATGTGAAGCCTGTCAGTTTGGAAAACAGGCAAGGAAACCATTTCCTAGACATGTTCAAGAGAGTAAGAAGCCATTGGAATTAATCCACTCTGATGTGTGGGCTACTAAAGCTGCATCTCTTGGAGGCTATCATTATTTTGTCACTTTTATTGATAACTATAGTAGAAAAGTTTGGATGTATTTTATGAAAAAGAAAAGTGAAGTTTTTGGGCATTTCAAAACTCTTAAAGCTATGGTTGAAAAAGAAACAGGCCTGCAAATAAAATACCTAAGGTCAAATGGAGGGGAAGAGTACCTCTCAAATGAGTTTGCAAGGTTCCTGCAGGAGCATGGCATAAAGCAGCAATATTCATGTAGTCATACCCCACAACAAAATGGAATTGCAGAAAGGAAAAACAGACATATTGGAGAGGTATCTCATGCCATGTTCAACGAAAAAGACTTGCCAGATTTTTATTGGGCTGAGGCAGTTGCTACAGCAGTCTACATAATGAACAGGACTCCCACTGCAGTAATACATGGGATGACTCCAGAGGAGAGGTATACTGGTAGAAAACCAGATATTTCTCATTTGAAAAATTTTTGTTGCATTGCCTATGTTCATGTGCCAGATGAGTTGAGATCCAAGTTGGATCCAAAAGCTGAGAAGTGCATCTTTATGGGTTACTCTTTGCAGCAGAAAGGGTATAGATGCTATAACCCTTCTACTCGTAAGTTTACAGTGAGCAGAGATGTTGTTTTTGATGAGATGAGTAGCTGGTATAAACCAGTAAATGTGATTGATGATGTAGATGCACAAAATGGTAATGCTACACAGAATTCACAGCAGCAGTCACAAAATATTAGTGGACCTAGAGCGTCCTCTAGCAGTGGTTCACATTCTTCGCCATGGACAGACAGATTGAGATCAGGAGAATCTTCTCAAAGCAATATAGATAGTTCACTCTTATGTGGATGGTGAATCCAATGGCTCAGAACAGAGCATTGATGATGAGTTGGGTATTCCTTCTATTGTTACACCTGGAGTAAGGAAGACCAGGGATATTTTGAGAGCACTTGGGAGTGAACCTACTTTGCGCAGGTCTACCAGAGCTAGGTATCCTGTGGATAGGCTGAAATATGATGGATTTACAGCCATTCACTATGCATATATGGTCAAAGTGATACAGGAACCAGAGCCCACTTCTTTTGAGTAAGCCATGGGAAAAGAAAAATGGGAGAAAGCCATGGATGAAGAAATGGATGCCTTGGAAGCAAATGTTACATGGGAATTGGTACCTTTGCCTAAAGGTAAGAATGCAATTGGCTGTAAGTGGGTTTATAAGGTGAAGCACAATGCAGATGGTTCTGTGAACAGATACAAGGCAAGATTAGTAGTCAAGGGGTATGCACAAACATATGGCATTGACTATGAAGAAACATTCAGTCCGGTTGCAAGGATGGCAACCGTAAGAGCAGTCATTGCTATGGCTGCATCAAAGGAATGGTCTTTACATCAGATGAATATAAAGAATGCCTTCTTGCATGGTGATTTGCAAGAAGAGATCTATATGGAGCAGCCACCAGGTTATGTGCATGCCGTTCATCCTGAGTTTGTTTGCAGGTAGAAGAAAGCCTTGTATGGCTTGAAGCAAGCACCTAGAGCATGGTCTGACAAGATAGGACAGTATCTTGTCACTATTGGCTTTCAGATTTCCAAGGCAGATTTCTCACTTTATGTGAGAAAAACAGATAAATGTATTATGCTACTTGTCATTAATGTCGATGATTTGATTATGATAGGTGACAGTGATGAAGATATCCTTCATGTGAAAATGCTATTGAAGCAGAAGTTTGAGATGAAGGCTTTGGGAGAGCTGCGTTATTTCTTGGGCATTGAGGTGGTTAGATCACCAAGTGGGATATGGCTCTTGCAGAGGCAGTATGGATTGGACATGCTATCCAAATATGGGATGACAGGCTGTAAGCCTATTTCAGTTCCTTTGGAGCAGAATGTGAAGCTGAGTACAGATGCAGGTGAGCTTCTTGAAGACCCTACTATGTACAGACGCATAGTAGGAAGCTTGATTTATATGACTATTACCAGGCCATATTTGAGCTATGCTGTTGGATTGGTAAGTCAGTTTATGCACGCTCCAAGGAAACCGCATTTGGATGCAGCTAGATGCATACTCAGGTATGTGAAAACCACATTGCAGTATGGACTATTTTATGAGACTGGGGTTCAGATACAGTTGCATGGATACACTGATGCTGATTGGGCTGGTAGCATTTTTGATAGATGATCTACCAGTGGATATGTGTTTTCTTTTGGGAGTGCTGCAGTCACTTGGAGCAGTAAGAAACAACCTACAGTTGCCTTGTTGAGCACAGAGACTGAGTACAGGGATGCAACAATGGCTGCATGTGAGGTAGCTTGGTTGCATAAGCTACTTTATGATATGCATCAGCCTACAGATGGGCCAGTTGTCATTTATTGTGACAACATGAGTAGTATACACTTGGCAAATAACCTAGTCTATCATACTAGAACAAAGCACATTGAGGTGCATTATCACTATGTGCGAGAGAGAGTTTTACTAGGTCTTATTGATCTAGTTTATGTCAGCACAGAGGATCAAGTAGCTGACATATTCACGAAGGCATTGGGCGCAGAGAAGCTGTGCAAGTTCAGAGGCCTGCTTGGTGTGCAGGAATTGGGATTGAGCTCGAGGGGGAGTGTTGAGATATCGAGCTCCACTCGTGATATGCCAGGGTGACCGTTGTGCATTTATGTCACTGACTTGTCAGTTGCAAATGCGGTTTGTACACCGCCCATGAATAATAGCTAGATGACAGCTATCCTTATCTAATCTAGTTCGTGGCTCAGTTAGTATGCCACCTTAGTTAGTTGAGTTTGGTTTGAGACCCATATATAGGGTTCTTCTATTTCTTTGTATGAGAGTTCTTTTTGGCTTACACAACTAAGAAGAGGAAAATTGTTTTCAGCCTCCACCTTTGTGTGTATTCCCCCATTGTGCAAGCAAGAAAGCTACAAGTGAGACTCCTTCCTTCTCTCCCACAATCTTGACACTTCCGATATCAAAAACACACTGCATTAACAAAACACAGCATGTTCCTGGGAGCCATTGCACCTGATTTCCCACAGGTTTTATACAGGTGAAGTAGTTTCTTTGTGGCAATAAGAGCGACAGACTTCATGTTCAGCCAAGATTTAGCAGCAGTAACTCAACTTTAACCAGTAGCAATGGTGCGTGTTTTACCTAAGTAGCAAGAGTAATCTGTCAAGAATGATATGGCCAACAAGGGCTATCCATAGTAGATGAACTATAGCTCATTTTGACCACAATGAGAAGAGTGAGAAGCAACGGATAATTTGTTGAATAGTAGTACTTTCAGATCGGCAATTGTAACCATTCAAATAGTGTGAACAACAGGAAGTTCACCAGAGTCGGACAGCAAAGAAGTAGGGAATTTCTCACGGATGGAATTGGATGTCCTCCTACACATTGCGGAATGCACCATTGTGTCACAGCTGAGTGATGACCATTTGCCACTGATAAAGGCTTATCTTCTGACCCTGTCTACACTCTCAAAATGTGCATGACTGAGCTAGATGAGTCCTGTGCTGCAAAGTTCTTCAAAAAGAATCTTGCAACTGCCTAAGAGATGACCTCAAGATCTGGGATTTCTACCCTTCTTAGCACTCTGGGAGCACTGGTGTAATGCACAATCCTGAGACCCGCCTCCTCACGTACAAGAGTTATCGAGATTCCCAGAATTCACCAGGATTCTACCCCTTTTATGAGCCCATTATTGAGATTGCACGTTAAAATGAAGGCCTACTTTCTGCAACACTCTTCTCAGGTTAGAGACACAGAGGCCATGGGTTGAGGCCGGCAAGCTTATCCAATCCTGCTACATTGATGATGCCGCGTGTCATGACTTGAAACTCTTGTGCAACTCACAAAAGAAAGGGCTTTATGCTGTTTTTCCTGTGTCAACATACAAATACAACATGCACGCATACTCACCCATACGTAGAAAGTATGTAGAGATCGAGGTTCCCATATTTCTGCTTGCTGGGACGGGGTATCCCTCGAATCAGGGTCTGCCCTTGTAGGATAACAGACAACTTTGTGAAAAGAGCTATAATCTCTTGCCAATCAGAGAAGCTAAAGATACCAAATAGACACAGAATTTCTTCATGGCCTTAGAGTGGGCTCTGCTAAGCTATGTGGTTGGAGCAGAAGCCATTATGTTATTGATGGTAACAATGTCAGGCCTTGGAAGGTTGTCAAAGGGCATAATTGTGGTATCCAAGAACTCTTTGCAGCCCCTATTGGCCATAGTGCCATTTTGCTTGTTCCTCCTGTTGGACATCTATTGGAAGTACGAGCACAGCTTATCGACCTGCTGTGGGCCAGACTGCTCCCTTGTGGAGCAGGCAAAGCTCTCTAAGTCAGTGATCAAGAGTGAAAGGAATGTGCTTATTGTCCTTGCAGCACTGGTCCTGTACTGGCTGCTGTATAATGTCACACACATGCTTGTGCAGCTCGAGAAGCTCAACCAGCAGGTGAAACAGCTGAAGTAGAGGAGCAGCTCATCTGACTAGAGAACTTTCCCACACATGCCTGCAAGCTTGTCAATGATAAAAGCACCTCGAAGGGCAACACCCTGGCTAGGAATGAGGACATTGTAGGCTTTCGAAAAGGTTTTTGTTAAGTCAGCAACAAGTGGATATTTCAGGTCACCCAAACCGCCAGACTTCCTGTCATTCTGGATCCATGCAAGGTGGGAAAACACACTATCAATAGACACACCAAGCACTTCAATGTTCAGCTTCTCAAACTCTGCATAACGGTCAGTGAAAGTAGTCATTTGTGTGGGGCAGACGAATGTGAAGTCAAGTGGGTAGAAGAAGAGCACAACATACTTCTTGCCCCTGTAGTCAGAGAGTTTCACGTTGATGAATTCTTGATCAAAGACAGCTTCTGCCTCGAAATGAGGTGCTTCATTTCCTACAAGTGGAAGCTCACCCGCGGTCACGACCAGGGGGCGAGATGGGGCGTAACATCTAGCAGTAGCAGGTCCTGCACCTTCTAGTTGTGATGTTTCCAGATTTGATATTGCAGTTCGAAAAATATTGCAGAGACATTGCTGAGCAAGTGAGAGAAGCTTTAGGACAGTGGAGCCGTAGTACGCCGCTCAGCTCTGTGAGCTTGCCCGTATTGTCGAAAATCTTCCAAAGGTCCTGTGCTTGAAGAAGAAGAAGCAGGAGAAAGAGACATGGATTGGCAGCAAGGATTGCAAGGAAGGGATTCTTTGCCTCACTTCTAGTTTCTTTTGTGTTTGTTTTCGTACTTGTAGCAGATAGCCCTGGTCTGCTTCACGTATCCCTAAGAAGCAACCTTGTCTCCTCCCTTTGGCAATCCAGCCTATACTTGGAGCCTTCTGTGGCATTTCTATGCGGTATGGAAGGTCTTTGGAGTACTTCTCAGACAGTGCATCATGTACCTGCAGACATCAAGCTACGGATGAGCTTGAGTTTGCACATTCACTTCTATGTTCTATCCAGTGAAGTTGCTAATTGGTCGGGCTTTATTCTTCAGTAGTTACTTCAGGATCATGACAGTTCAGCCATATTGTCTCCGGAGGTCGTCAATTTGAGTGGATTCAGGAGTATGACTTTGAAGAAGATGCGGCTTCATTTGAGGAGGATCCGCATTTCGCCATCGCATACACCGACTGGGAGTTGTTACATGAGTTTGATTTGCAGGCGGCAAATCACTTTGTTCTGGGATCTATTCAAGAAAGCCTAAGCAATGATCTGAATAGGAACTTCTCTCATCTGAGTGATTCTGCAGATGTGAGTATGCTTTTGGAAGATCTGATGAAGTTGAAAGGAGGAGATCCGGGAGGTGACAGCATGGAGGTCTTGCAATATCTTTTGGAATATGCAGAATTCTGCCTCGGAGAATGGCCCTCCCTGCCCATCCGATGCCCTTGCGCAGTGTCTTGATCAAAGCTACCACAACTTCCACAGTAGTGTCAGAACCTCAAGGAGGTGAAGTGGTGGCAATAGGTGAGGCACGAATACCATGGCTGGAGTAAAGCCTCAAAAGGCTTATCATATTCCATTTTTTCTCTACAAGTATCGCACCCTATGCTAACGGGATGGACAACGCAAACTCAGGGTACTTACAGCTGAGGGCCACATGAAAAAAAACCAAGGTAAAGTGGTGCTCAAAATGGAGCTCAAGGTCAGGGTAATCAAGCTACACAAGCCTTAGAAGCCATAGCAAGTCCAGGTGTGAGCTATGAAGATCCTTGGCTGCATATTTTCATGGAAGCCCAAACGAAAAAGCTTGAAAAGAAGAAGAAGCGTCCTCTGTTGAAAAATAACCGTAGCTTCAACCTTCACTCACTGTTGTTATCTCTCTCTTCACCAAAATACCTTCAAAATTGGCTTGAGGTTAAAAAAAACAAGCTGCCATCTTTGTCTTTTGGCCTCCAAATTCGGTCAAACCTCCAGCCATAGTTGTGTAAACTCCCAAGAAAGCTACCATCTCTATAGTACTTCTTGGCTGCTGGGGTTCTTCAATGCTATACCTATGCACAGTAGGGTTTCTTGAGACTGAAAAAGGAACTAAATCTAAAGGAAGGAGAGAGAAAGGAAGGACCTAAAAACTAGGCTCTGATACCAATTGTAATGAAGGAGACCTAACTATCCTAACTAAGAGGAAAGAGAGAGAGAAGAACTGCAGAAGAAGAGGGAGAGGAGAGAGAAATGTAAGAAGAAGAGAGAGAAAGAGGGTGATGAGGAGAGAGAAAGACTAGAAGTAGAGAGAGGAAGGCAAGAAGAGGAGAGAGAAATGGTTGGCAGCCATGGAAGGATAGGGAAGAAGGTGAAGAAGGTGAAAGGACAAACGTGTATTCATCAAATGGTGCCCATGCAGTGTCCCTTACACCTTTTATACTTAGGTCAACTTAACCTAAGTATTTTCCCTCCATTACATGCAACATCCTTAATACATTATAATGACTTATTGTTATTATTGCAACACTTAACATTAATTTCCATGGGTGCAACATGCATTTCTTTGTGTAGGAGAACATGTTGCACCAATGCTTCTATAACAATGTGAGAATCCACCTTTCTTTGTCTCAAAGCTAAAATTCTACTCTTCTAATACCTTTCTTTGTCAGAAATCTAAAATCCTACTCTTCTAATACCTTGATATATCTCTAACTTCAAATGCTTTAGCACCAAAAGTTCCCTTCACAGTTGGATGCGTGTGCACCGGAAATGAAAAATGGTAAGTATCAGCAATCCATTTTTCTTCCTCATCTTGTCGATTATATGCACTTCTATTGAAAGAATGCTTACTCTTCTATCTATCATTATGACATACTCAATAGATGTAAAGAAACACAGATTTTCAATCAAAGACATGCATATCAATACCCACTGATTTATAAGCAATAGCACAAATATCTTTCAAATATATAGGATGTTTCTCGACCACAAGTTGAAGCATGAAGCCTTGATAGTGTAAATTGATGGGCATGTAGGGATGGAGTCAAACAAGTGATGTGCCTGGGATATCACATGTAAAGGTAGCTAAGTTAAAAGTATGGCTATATATATACATGCACATGCTCGAGTGCAAAGACAACCATAAATATAATACATGTGAACAAGGCACCACAAAACGAATGAGGAAGAAATGGAGCTACAAGTGTGGGGAGACTAGGCAAAACTTCCGAGTTTAACCTGATAATGATACATAATTAACTTTATTACGGTCCTTAGCTATCTTTACCTATTAGTTAAGAGGCCCGAACACCTCATATCCGGCCTGAGCAAGGCCACAAAGAGTGATGAAGATATGGTTGATCTCTCTATAGAAGGAAATAGTGTAGTGGGAGAAATACTTAACCCATCACACAAGCGTGCAAGTGTAAGCAGGCTACGACTGAGATCTTGACTCTAACTCTATTGTTTCAAGATGGCAAGCAAGATTAAGAGAGTTGTGCCTCAGTGGTCTCTATCATTTTAAGCACTGGATGGGCGGCCTTGACACTTCTAATAATCAACCCAAACATGCAATCGATAGTGCAAGGTTATCTAAGGCTCTTAAAATGAATTGGAATTGGATAGCTCAAAAGTGGATATTCCTCATTTCACAACACCTCTCCAACATAGGGAAGAAATATGGCATGCCTCCTGCTTCACAATAAAGCACTCATAGTTGCTCTAAAAACCACATTTATCCATTCAGATTTATTCAACAAACCCATTGATTACTCAAAGATCATCAGGGGCTAAGAGACTAATATCAAGAAAGACATGTTCTCGCGTTGTTTTGAGAGAGAAATTGGGCTCTTAAACTTCCACTAAAGGACAAAATTTTCTTGTGGAAAGTGATGAGTGGTGCTTTATTCTATGGTCTCAAGCTAAGAAAGAGAAGTATGGAAAATAGCTTTTGTAGCCACGAGCAAGAATAATTGCTCTGGCACATCTTTTGGAGCAAATACATTGCTCAACAAAAATATGGAACTAAGTTCATTAGCACGTCACAATTCAAGGAGATGATACACAATGCATGGTTGCTTGGATTTTTGGCAGCATAGATACCAATAACAACCCTAAGTATCTTCATTAGATTTCTCACTTTACAAGCCTTATGGAATGTTAGGAATGATAGATTGTTTTTAGGAGCTAGTCACATAGTATCCTATTCTAGGGGAAAATAGAATTTACGACTTTTTGGTTTTGGGAGATGACATATAAACTTGGTAATCTCACTAAAAAGAAATGGCCAAGGCTAAATCTTATGTGTGTTAACCTAGAACGAGGGACTTAAGAGCCCTTAGGATATGGTTGTCGAGGATTTCTTCATGGTTGCATAGTTGTCACGATCACAGGGTGTATAGGCCACTGAGTTCATGTCAACTGTGGATGGTGATGAGGTGCAAAGTTAGAGGAGGAGGGGAGAGGAATGCTATGTGATAGGGATTTGCCATAGCCAGGTAGGAAAGTTGTAAAAGGACAAGACCATGGGGAGGATGTCATGGATCTCATGGTGGGGAGACTTACTAGAGTTACAACGTTGAATGCACGCAATGAATGCAAAAAGAAGCTCACTTAAGAACACAATAAGAGAGATGGATGCCAAAAAAATTTGTTGATGGTTTTTCTTCTTTCTTCCTCACACAATACAATGTACACAAGGTATAGATAAGATACAACATAAAGAAAAGTGGCATATTAAGTTAAATAGTGCATAACTTACTCTACTAGTCAGCTGGCACTATGACTATCATAGGTAGGTCTAACTAACCAAATACAATAAGTCATAAGTTAGTAACCATGTGAGGATCATACTGACCACTAAGATGCTAAGTATAGATGTATGGACCCATCTAACTAGGTAGTTCATCTCATCAATTTCAGTATGTCTTGAGCTTGCCATCTCAACTCTTCCTCTCAAGCACAACTGCATATCTAGGACTCGTTAGTTACCTAATCTTGTGTGCTGACATATAGTCAGTCTAAGCTACAATTACCTTCTTTCTAAAAAATGATAATGCACCTCAATATGTTTTATGCTAGCATGAAACATGAGATTTCTAGCTAACTATATATTGCCACATGTTGTCATAATGAATGATAGCTAGATCATCTCTCTACAAATCCAAATCACCTAATAACCTTTGCATCCATATCACCTTACATGTTGCCACAGTAGCACCTTTATACTCAGCCTTTGTACTTAATAAAATAATCGTTGGCTACTTTTTGTCACTCCAAGTAGCTACTACACTACTAAAAAGAAACATGAATCTATTGGTATTTAAAGCACAAATTACTCTCGCCTCTTGAGTCACATATCCTTATTCTTGCCTACAAAAAGTGTCCATAACTAGCCAATCTTGGTAGTATCTTCTTTTATCAACCTTATGGTGATGGAGATAATCCTTTGATACTTGATATCCAAACAACATGGCAACTTCAAATGCTCAATAAGTATGGTCATAATAGCTTGCTAGCAATGGATGCAACATTTGGCACTAATAAATATAAGGTACTATATTTCTTATTATTTCTTAGCTTTAATTTTGTAATTATATTATCCCGAATTTTTTTTACTTTTAAACTTCTCTACGTAGCTCCATTTGCATACAATTCTTGTGTTTGATCATTTTCACAATGGAGTGCCTATGGCATGGATCATTACATCCTCTTCTTGTACCACATCAGTTACATCATGGCTAGCTACATTAAGAAATTGATTCTTGTACTATAACAATTCAAGGGAACCAAATGCTTTTATAGTGGATGATGCTCAAGCAAAAATCAATGCTATTTGTTAAGGTTTCTTTCTACAATTACATTTGTTGTCTTTTCTCATCATGGTTAACCACAAAGTGGTTTTATCCATTTGTGTTTTCACAAGGAGGTTTTTGATATTCCTATATATCTATGTATATGGCAAGTTTGTGCCAATATGTTTAGAGCACTTTACAACATTATAAACATGCAAGATACACCTAATTCACATGAGAATGTTAGGATAGATGAGGCTCAAACTCTACTATCATAGTTCTATGAAAAATACAAGAGGAAGAATAATTCATCAAGTACTTCAAGAATACATGGTCATCTTGCATAGGTAACCCTATATACAATAGTATGCTTGTTGCCCAATTCAAACCTAAGACCGTTATTGAAGGAAGCCATGCAAATGTAGATATTGTGTTAGACTCCCCTTCTCTTTCAACTTTTCCTATTAGTAGGGACAAGGAGTACATACTACTATTAGACATCCAAATACTCTTTAATCTCGGGGAGAATTAATGTTTCGCAATCATTGCAAAGGCTTCTGATGCTGGAAATGGCATAGTTGATGTCGAAGATGAATCAAATGAAGAGTTACTTAAACTGGATATTGAAATTGTAGATGACAAGTTTATTAATGCAGGGGATGCCCTTTCTCTTTGTTTCAACAAGGCTAATGATGTTGAGAAAGAATTGGGGATTACTGATGAGGAGTTTAATTGTCTTCAAGACCGACTTGGAATTTCCAATTTTGGAAGAGAGCAATCAGAGTATATTAAAGAATTCCAAGATACCTATGAGAAATCATCATCAATTGATATATGGAATCCAGCTAAGCTAGAGCATGATGAAAACCAATTGGTACTATTATTGTAGGAATGTGGATATGTGCTACAAGAATTATCCCTCATGCAAATCAAGAGATAAATGGTAGCACTGAGTCTTACCACTCAGTTTTGAAGAGTCACTTTCTTAGCGAGAAATGCAACTTGCATGGTCAACAATGCATCGACTAGTTAATTGAGAAGTTAGTTTGCTCTTATCATGCATACTATTGGTACCAAGATATGCTAAAAGATGTGGATTTCAAGAAGTACTTTAATGTTTTGAAGGTCATACAAATTCAAAGAGCTAAAGAAATACTAGATTTTCATGTGAATTTTATTCATGGTGATAGAAGTCCAGGCTTCAATATAGAGTTGCATAAGAGATGGCCATTGGTACCATGTTCAAAATGTCGACTGTAGTTGGGCATGTTGTACTTGTGATTGATCACAAACACGAAATACATGTAAACTTCAAACCAAAGTCCTTATGTTAAATGGAATAGAAGTGGAGACCATTGTAGGAAAGTCTAGGGAGTTATATGGTGCACAATTTCATGAGCACTAAAGTAAGTATTTAATATATCGCCACTATGGCTGATTGAAGAATTTTCCAGTACGTTTTTAATGTTTGCATTCTAATTTTTTCCTTATTTTGGATATAGGAAAAGTTTTACCCTCAAAGGAGAGCGAGTCACATATCCACTCACTTAACATGCACACTATAAAGGTATGAGGATGAAAGGTATGGTGTAAGAATAATGATGTTATCAAATGCCATAGGGTGTAAAATGTAATGGTAATATGTGATATATAGGGTTACATAGAATTTAAGGAATGGTGTGCAATATTGATCTATGTTCAATAGCATCATCAAGAAAAGCAAGGGGAGGTGTGCCACAAATCTATTGTAGAATTAATTGATTATCATTAGCTTTACCATATGCCCCATGATTGACATACATATGAGAGCTTGGATTTTGTGAGTTCTTTTAGAAATGTATTTTGACCTAACAATTTTGACACCATCATAAAGCTATCTCAATAAAAATTTCAATACCTTAAATGTGGTCATGGACTTTATGATGCAAGCCAATGCCACATCAAAATATCATGTAGAGTTTTTTTATCTTGAAGATACAAAGTATGAGTCTTAGGTGTTGGTGGTATAATTTTATGAATATAACTTGTGAGGGGGACTTGTTGCAATTGCATTTGCATTTGCAAACACATTTTCTCTGTACTATGGGATAATGGTAAAAAAAAATACAAGAAAATACCTCAACTAATTGTAGGTATGGCTCACATGTAATAGTGTGGCTTTTCTTGATTATCATTATCATTGTTTGTAATGAATTAAGTTACAATGATTGATCGGAGTGAATCAATACTATCAGTGTTTGTTATCAATTTCATTTTAATTTTGTTACTAATTTGATTATATTCCACATCTATGGATCCCATTTATTTCAGCATCCTTTTTAGGCCTCTAGTATCTCGAATTACCAAAATCATGTGCCTTATCCTAGCATCCCAAGTGTCCTTAATTGCCAAAATAATGTACATTATGCTTGCATTCTATCATGGAGCCTCCAATGTTGTCCTATATCACCTCTCATGTATGTTATGCTAGCAATATTCTAGCCTATGTGCTCCAATGTCTAGCTATATCACCAAGTTTCTCACTCGGTCACAATAGCATACCATGTGTCCTCTATGGGTTGTTATGTAACATTATGATAACAATCTAACTTAGGGCCTCTAATTTCTAAATATATCACCTCTATCATGGACATTATACTAGCATTTTAAGCTAGGGACCCAATGTGTAGCTATAGCACCCATTTATACATTATGGTACCATTCTAACCTTATGGGCTTGAGTGTCTAGGTATCTCAAACACCATGGCATACTAAAATTTCTCCTCTTTATATCATGTAACAATTTGTGAGACACCTAATTATATATGACACAATGCACGCAAGTTTGAACCTATTATGCATTTGCTTTCCCATGGTCTTATATCTTATAATCTTCTACTATGTCCTTACAATTGATAGAACTCACAGGGAACAAATTCTATGGATGGATGATAACAACATGCTCACAATTTTGGGTATTGTATCCCCTTAGGTAAAACCTCAAGGGGGGGTTGTTTATGGCCTTAGGAAAAACCTCAAGGGTATTATATCCCCTTAGGAAAAACATTAGTATGCAGAAAAAAAGGGGGTGGTAGCCCTCCCATCATTCGCGTGCAGTTGGACGATAGGGGGGCTACCACAACCCTTTTTTTCCACACACCTTGACAGCTTCTAATGAACCTTAGTATGTAGAAAAAAAGGGGGGTGGCTCCATCATCCGAGTTGGGGTGGCAGCCCCCCATCATCTAAGTGCACTCAAACGATGGGGGGGCTACCACCCCCTTTTTTTATACACACCTTGATAGCTTCTAATGAACCTTAGAGTGTAGAGAAAAGGGGGGTGGCAACCCCCCAATCATCCGAGTGCACTCCAATGATAAGGGGACTGCCACCCCCTTTTTTCTACACACCTTGATAGCTTAACTTAATAGCTTCTCATGAACCTTACTCTGTAGAAAAAAAGGGGGCCCCCATTATCTGAGTGCACTTAGATGATGGGTGGGCTGCCACGCCCCTTTCTTTCTACACACCTTGATAGCTTCTGATGAACCTTATTGTGTAGAAAAAAAAGGGGGATGCCAACCCCCCATCATCCGAGTGCACTCGAATGATGGGGGGGTTGCCACCCCCCATTTTTCTACACATCTTGAAAGCTTCTAATGAGCCTTAGTGTGTAGAAAAAAAGGAGGGTGGAAAACCCCCCATCATCCAAGTGCACTCAAACACACCTAGACAGCTTACCTTGATAGCTTCTAATAAGCCTTAGTGTGTAGAAAAAAAGGGGGGTGGTAGTCCCCCCATTATCCGAGTGCACTTAGATGATGGGGGGGCTGGCACCCCCCTTCTTTTCTACACACTAAGACTCATTAGAAGCTATCAAAGTGTGTAGAAAAAAAGGGGTGGTATCCAAGTGCATGGTTTCCACATCCCTTTTTTTCTACAAAAAGGGGGGGTGGTAGTCCCCCCATTATTCGACTTCACTTAGATGATGGGGGGCTGCCACCCCCTTTTTTTTCTACACACATTGATAGCTTCGAATGAATCTTAGTGTGTAGAAAAGAAGGGGGTGGCAACCCTCCCATCATCCAAGTGCACTCAAATGATGGGGAAGCTACCATCCCCCTTTTTTTCTATACACCTTGATAGCTTCTAATGAACCTTAGTCTGTAGGAAATAAGGGGGGTGGCAGCCCCCTTTTTTCTTTACACACCTTGATAGCTTATAATGAACCATAGTGTGTGGAAAAAAATGGGGGTGTCAACCGCCCCATTATGCGAGTGCACTCGAATCATGGGGGGCTGCCACCTCCTATTTTTCTACACACCTTGATAGCTTCTAATGAGCCTTAGTGTGTAGAAAAAAATGGGGGTGGAAACCCCCCATCATCTGAGTGCAGTCAGACACACCTTGATAGCTTACCTTAATAGCTTCTAATTAACCTTATTGTGTAGAAAAAAAAGGTGGATTACCTTGATAGCTTCTAATGAACCTTAGTGTGTAGAAAAAAAGGGGGGACTGCCGACTTTTTTTTATACACACTAAGGTTAATAAGAAGCTATCAAAGTGTGTAGAAAAAAAGGGGGTGGTAGCCCCCCATCATTCAAGTGCACGGCGCAGATGATGGGGGGGCTACCACTCCCTTTTTTTCTACACACTAAGGTTCATTAGAAGCTATGAAGTGTGTAGAAAAAAAGGGGGGGTGGCAACCCCCTATCATTAGAGTGCACTTGGATGATGGGAGGGCTGCCACCCCTCTTTTTTTCTACACAGTACGGTTCATTAAAAGCTATCAAAGCTCCATTCACACATAATAGTAGGGGGAAAAAACCAATTAAATTAGTCTTTCATGGCTCCATCACCAACCCAAATCATATAAATGATGCTCACAAACAACTCAAAGAGATGGAATGAGAGATTTCTTTTCTAATGCAAGGTTCTCTTATGGTGTGACCAGACTATCATCTTGTAGGGTTGAAGTAACACCTTGCATGATTACTTGAGATTTCTAGCTCTTTCTATGATGGAATGACTGGCCATCCCAAATAGATCAACTAGAAAGGATTTATTTGGAATAAAGGATAAAGTACATGGTGTATTTCATAAAATATAGTCTCCTAATCATCTCTTAGATGTGAGTAGAGTGTTCTTATCTATATTAGTTATACAACCATCACTACCAAGTGTCTTTACTTTCAACACAATCTCTTTACCTATCTATCTTGGTTCCGAAATTGCAATGTCCATCTAATCCTTTTCATATAGTCTTGTATCATCACTTCACACTTCTCTCCTCTAAATGTTTCCATGATTTCACACAAGAGACCAACCAAAGCTTGTAGCATCAAGTTTCACAATAATACAAAATTATTATGAAGCTATATGCATATTGTTAATAATAACTAGATGCACTCATCTCCTAAGAGATGAAGCCTTCAAACTCTCATAGAGCATCACCCATGTCTTGCTACACAAGCATTCATCCCAAAGGTCTTCATGCTACAATTGCCCTTGCACACCCATGTATTGATACAAAAGCACTCATCACAAAGTCTTCATGCTACAATTTCTCTTGCACACCCATGTCTTGCTACATAAGAACTCATTGTCGAGGTCTTCGTGCTGCAATTTCCTTTGCACATCAAAATGTTTCTCATTTCCTTGTATCTCTCATTCTTTTGCTCATTCATTGTGCAATACTCCAAATATAACTTCTCATTTCAAGTCATCATTGTCTCAACTTATCCTATTCATCCCTCATGGTGGTTACACTCAATATCTTAACTTATTAGACTTCTTATCTCAAACACAATGGATATATTTCTTCAATCCCTTGCTCAATTACATAACCTATATTCATATCATCCATGTTTGGCAACACAAATTGAAGATAGGACTCTACATAATGCCTTTACCTACTACGAGCACTCTACCTAATGCAAATGCCTTTACAACACAAATAGTAGGTAGGTAGAGGCTTTCTTTTCACCTCTTAGAAATCTATTTGCAACCCTAAGAATATATATGAATCTACCTAATGCCTCTGCTAAAGCATAGGTTTCGCCTACAGCCAATCAAGGAGTGATGGCAATGTGACTCGAACCAAGACTTATGGAGAAATATTTCCTAAAGGATAAATTTTGTGACAAGATATTGCATGGACCAAATTTCTTTTATATCTCATTCCATATCTATGATCTATCTTTGTTCAACATTGAAATCCACGAAGGCTAGGATGAGGTCAAAGAGGAATCCCTTCTTCACAAATAAGAATGATTGAAGTACCACCCTAGCTTTGTATGCCATTGCGAACCACCTCTGAAATTTAGCCCTTCTAGCCTTGGATACAACTAATGTGCTAGCACTCTTCTTATCCCTCAGTTTGTTGTGCAAGATCTTTGCTATTTGGTTTCTTAAATAAATCTCTCCCAGAATTACAAGAGCCTATGTCACCCCAAATACTTTTAGATGGGATCGATTTCACTTTCTACTTGCAAACTTCTCTTTAGATGTCATACCATGTATAACAATAGTGGTTGTCATATTCATAATATATATAATAGTAGCAATTGCTTCAGCCCAATAGTAATGAGGCAAGTTTTTTTTTTAAACATCAATCCATGAGCCACCTTTGAAATATGCATGTTTTTTTGCTCAGCAACTCCATTTGTTTGTAGAGTATGTCTACATGTATATTGCTTTGTATACCATTTTTCTATAAGAAATCAGAAAACTCATTAGAGAGATATTCTCCCCCTCCATTTTGATATGTAACCCTATCTTTTTCTCAACCAAAGTCTTTAAGCTTTTAAAGTGAGTGAATGCCTCACTCTTCTTATACATAAAGTAAATCCATACTTTGTGAGTATGATTATCAATGAAGAAAACATAATACTTGTAATCACTCAAAGTTACAGTCTTTGTAGGACCCCACATATCAAAATGTATCATTCAAGTGGCTTCTCGCATACATTTCTTTTAGTGTAGAAATTCATGCCTTGCTTGCTTTTTAGATTGACATGCTTCATATACTTTATGCATCTCATCAATCCTAAACTTAGGCAAACTATCCACAATTTATTTGGTTGCATGTCTTTAAGCTATTGCACATTCACATGGCCAATTCTCTTATGCCAAATTTCAATATCATCCATAATACTTGAACCTTATGCAAATATAGCAACATTTATTTTAGGCAGACTTATATCAAAAGAAAACAATTTGCCAATATGTTTTCCTTTTGCAATCAACCTGCAATTACTTTTAGGATCTTCTATATAACAAGTATGAGATGTGAATTGCACCTGCAATCCCTATTCTACTATTTGACTAACAAAAAATAAAATTGTTGTAATATTTAGCATATGCAGCACATTAGCTAAGTACTTTATTTTACTATCTTACATACTCAAATGAATATTTTTAATATAAGGAATGGGGTGAGATATATCATCCACTATCTCCACATAGCTTGGAGATTCTAGATTGCACATCTCTCTCAACCATTCTTCGTCGTAATCCATGTGGTTAAAGGCTCTTGAGTCTACATAGCATACATCATTCTTTAATGAACCCTTAGCAGTCATATTATTAATAAAGTGATACATAACAAACACCTATTCACTTATGTCATCATTGTTTTCTGCTACTAGATGCATAATTGCCTTGTTGCTTTTTCCATTTCTAATTTTAGCCTTCTTTTTTAAGTAGTTTTTAGAAATGTGGCCTTTTTCACCACAATGTCAACACTTTGCTATCATCAGAATTCTATTTCCTATTAGAATCTACAACTTGTCATCTTTGACTCCTCCTTAGGAATGTCCTCCTCTATTTTGTTGTGCATCATAACTTTGACCACAACCACCACCTTGGCCTTTGTCATGACCTCTATCTTTGCTAGTAGAGTAAAGCACATGTTTAGACTTATTCTTACTTTTGAGAAGAAGAGGAATCCAAGCCAAGGTTCTTCTCCTCAAGTATCAACATAGAAATCAAGTCTGAAAAGTAGTCATATCATCCCTCATATTCATAGATGACCTGAACCTCTTATATTCATCTCCAAGTCCATCTAAGGATATACACACAAAATCATCATTACCAACTACCATACTAATAGATCCAAGAGCTTCCACAATACTCTTAATATTCAAGTCATAATCATTAATGGATAGGTTCCCTCTTTTCACTTGGTTTAGCTTCGAACTTGAGTTGCAGCTTTCTAGCCTTTGTGTTTACTTTGAATTGCCTTGCTAGATTCTTCATGTAATAGAGAGGGTATTAGATTCCTCCAAATAGTGTTGCATGCTATCTGTGGTACTGATAGATAGAAAATACATGACTTTACTTTGTGTTTGCTCCCAATATTTCCAAGCCTTTACTTGTTCTATAGCAACATTTGCATAAGAACTTTGGGTGCTATTGCTATGTCTTCTTCAATATAATTCCAAATACCTTTACCCTTCAAGAAATTTGTCATTTTGAACTTCCATGCAATATAATTGAACTTCAAGAAATCTAGTTGAATTTATGACATTTCAACAAAACAAATAATCTTACAAAAAACTATAATTTGCAATCAAGCAAATACTAGGTGCACGACAATTAAACATGTAGCCTTTTTTTACTGACTACACAACAATAATTGCAATCTACAACCTGTATATAGATGCCTTCTATATCTACAACCCAACAAATACCTAAAACCTTATAAGTCCAAAATCTGTAACCTATACACTTGTAAATGGCTGACACAGTCAAAACTATAGTATACCCAAAAACTAATGTTGGACCACTTGCAAGTCTAGAACAGATACCAAAATGACATTAGATGCTAACAATAGTAGTAGGATAGTTGTAAAGGGCTTATCTACAATATATATATTTTTCTTCTTGCTCACTAAATTTCATTGCAATCAAAGACTATAGCCTTGCCAGTCTCAAGAGTCTCCCATAGCTATAATTAAAGGTAAATTGAGCAAGGTAGAAGAGCTTCTTACCCTTTCTTGCTTCATACTCCAATGCTTTCGTTTCAACCTTCAATAAATCTTTTTGCAATCCTGGGATGGCTTTGGTACCATGAAAACAAACAAGAGGGGAGAAAGGTGAAGAAACCAAGAGCACATACACAAAAACAATGGTGACTTGAGCACACAGAGAGATAGGCTTGAAATCTTCTTATTCTTCTTTTACATAAAGAACATGATAAAACACTAATATGAAAGTACCACAATGTATGTACACATGGTCACTAAGTGTGAACCAGCTAAGGAAAGAAGAGATGGCATAATGAATGTGCCATAACTAAGGGTGGACTACGTGGATGTAGTCTAGCTAGAGAATCAATGGTGTATCATCATGTCGGTCACATTGAACATGCCAGTGAGTAATATCTTGCCGTATCATGAAGGGACATAGTGGATGTCAAGTCATGTAGAGTTCAACATCTCAACAGATGCAACATTTTGCTGAAGGCAATGTAAAATTAACTAGTATTTAGTTGATGCTCTCCTTGTTCTTGTTCATTGATAGTTCTTGGTTTTCTTTTCTAAGAATGCATCCTTGCAACTAAGTCTTGATTTACAATGATGAATTCCTTACTTATGCAAGGGATTCAAGAATGTCAGCTGCTACTAGTAGCTCCAAATCAACAGGGCAAAGAAAAGATACAGCTCTTTCTTGATATATTGAGAAATTTGATCACATAAAGGTAGATGATATGCATAAATGCAACTACTATGTCCTAGAGAAAGATTATATTAATTTGAGTGAATGATAAATGTTATGTTTGCCATTACAGAAAATAATTTTTCACAATGAGTATTCCCTCGAGAATGCAAGGTTTCCCCTTTTTGCATATTGAAGGTGTTGGACTAGGTTTTGTGGAGGCTATCCCCTTCCAGTGAATATAGATAAATTAATTTTAATGGAAAAGAGATTTGCATTGTGGGTGTTTGTTGGCATCAGGTATGGATACCAATATTTAAGGCATCTTTACTATATATCATGTGATGCTCATGCCATTGCAATGGGGGTAGAGATTGCATGCATAATTTGCATCCTTACTCAAAAAGACAATTTTTGTGGTGGATGAAAGGCAGGGTTCCTGCGAAGTCACTAGAGGGCATGGTTGAAGGTTGGTTGGTGTTTGAGGTGCTAGTGCATATTTCACAATGGCTACCAATGGTGGATGTAGACAACAAAATGCTATGGTCGCTGAAGAACGATGATAGACTGACCAAAGATGTGGTGGTTGAAAATAGGGTAGAGAAAAGAATGGATCCTGCAATGGAGGAGAAGGTGAATCGCTTTTGTATGTTGCACCATGCCTCTATGGAGACGTGGCTTGCCAAGTACCAGATCACTAGGCAAGATCAACACGAAGCGGCATCTGAATTTCAACGTAGTACTCACCATCGACCAATTCGATATCCCGAGGGCATGGAAAGATGTCGTGGTTCATGTCAACATGATGGTTGCATGGAGCTTTGAGCGCAGCTTCTTGCGAAGGGGTGAAGGTCTCAATGGAGGAGTGGAAATTCTCGAGGGGATGTAGTCCAAAGGTAATGATGTATTTAGGATTTGTCATATCTATATTTTATATGCGATAACTAATTTGAGTATTTCAATGTACAATACAAAATATATAGTGTAGCGTGGTTGCGCGGACAATATTTTCGTGTGGAGCGTATTCCATCCTCTTCAATCCCATGTAGGAAGGAGAAAAAGGCTTATATTATCTACTCTTTGAGCCCCATTTTTGGCCTTACCTCTCCCTAGAGACCAACCATTGTAAAAAATTCTCATTTGCATATGAATTATTGTAAGCTTCATGTCTTTTCTTTCACCGTTTTTAATGCAAGGGCTATATCTGATTTTTGGCATGTCCTCTTTGTTTCTTCTACTCTTGTTCTTTGCCAAATTACTTTGTAAAACCACTAGAAAACTTCTAGTAGGCTGTTTGCCTTTTGTGCACCATTGTTGTGTCTTGTATGTTTGAAGTACTTAGTCCTTGCTTGGTAATGGGACTTCTTCGTTCCTTGAGTAGACCAAATTGATAGACTCCCATACTGCCATACAAACTCAAGGCTGCCTTTATGGAGGTTTTGAATTTGTTGAGGATCTTCTTGAAGCTTGAGAGATATTCCTTAAACCAAGATGTTTTATCACAATACATGAACTCTATGTCCAGTGCCTCTCCTAGACTTGGACTTCCTCCTCCTTGCTCTTCCATCATCCTCATGGTCTTTGACTACATTGTGTAGCACTTTCCATTGGTTGTAATAAGTTCCTTGTTTTTCGATTGCCATGGAAGCCCAAAAACCTTTTGATCTTAACTCCACTTGTTGAGGGTTTCCTAGAAAAATGTTTCCATTTTTAGATCTCTCAAGATTTTCTTCCATCACAACATTGCCCTTGTGGAGACCAATGTCAAATAGAACCTTTCCAATATCCTTGATAATATCCTCCTTGGCCTTTTGGGGTTGTAGTTTCCATGTAAATCTAATGTAAAGGTGCACAATTTTATCTACTATTCTACACAAAGCATGCAATGTGCACATGTGGATGATTGATAAAGGTATATCTAGAATATATTAATGTTTGGATCTTTGATGTATCTGTCATGTAGCTTATTCCAACTAGGAGCATTACACTCCTTGGCCATGGCCATACAATAAATACAAGGACTCTTAGAAGTTGCCCTCACTATTTGGCTACATATCCCCATTCATCAGGGCGATAGAAACTCTCTCCATCTTCTTAAGATTTACAATCTCTATTTCATCCAAGTTGATAACAAAAATGGCAATCCCATTTACTATTGTATTCTCTAGCTTGTGAAACCTTATCATGGCTCTCTATAAATTTCTTAGGTCAAAGAATATGTTATTATACAACTATCATACTTTAGCACTCTCATCTTTTTAGGATAGCTATCTATGATGCGAAAGGAGTCACCAAGGACTTCCAAGATTCTTTGGTTGATATTGAATCTTGTTTGTTGATTCGAGGATGGATTTGGAAGTAGAGACTCCTTTACCCTTTTCTTTTTCAAAATCTATTGCATGACTTTGAACAATTGAGTGTAGCTTTGCTTGCTAATCTCCACTTTGTCTAGGGTGCTTTGGATGTTCTCTTTGTCCATGCAAGACCTTTCTAGGAACTTTTCATTGCATTGTTCCTTAGTCTTCCTAAATCTATTCTTGGCCAACACATTCATTGCAGCTTTGGGAGGAATGATGCTGCTATAGGCTTGCAATGCTCCCTCCAAATTCCTTGTTACATTGTTCGTGGTGAAGCCTTGTCAATCACAACAAAAATGATGACACACAAATGATCATGTATTCGTAATGCATCCATAGATCCATAGAATGCTCTCGAAACACAATAGAAGAATATAACTAATCTAGCATGAGTAACCAATTGTTACCATATTACTATTATTCTTCTCCTATAATCTCCACTTCTAGGCTTGAGTGTCATGATATTCTTCAGGCTCCTCTACCTTTCATGCAAACCCAAGTGTTGTTTCCTTCCATTTGGCTATGGGTAGTTGGGTTCCAAGAATCCTTATTTTTCCTTGGCTCTCCTCTAGTTGTTTCCTCATTGTGTTTATTTCCTAGTAAAACCATTGGTACTTCAGCTTCAAAATGTTGGAATGGCCTACTAGATTTTGAGTATATGTGCTAGAAGTCCTTGATGCCCATCTCCAATAAACCTCAGCAATGAGGAATACAAAGAGAATGGAGGGGTTCTTCTTATTATAGGATCCATAGGATAAAACATACCACCATCAGTCCATAAATCAATGTTCTTTCTACCCTGTGATCTCATTACTTCCAATGCACTTGGTGTATGACCAAACATCTTGTTTCTTTTGTGAACAAATGCACACACATCATCTAGATCAATATGGAGGTGGTATATACATTTATGGTTATCCATGCTTGCAATCAAGTTACCAAGAGGTGATCCGAGTTTGCAATCGAAGTGGTTTCAAGGGACAAGATGTGATCCAAGCTTGTAATGGAAGCGGTTTATAGTCCCCCAAAATGAAAAATTTGAAAACAAAGAGGGAATATTTTGAGAGAGTCATTGCCTCTTGAAGGGAAGCAGTAAGGCATTGAAGGTGACAAGTTCATGTGATTCCTTTGAGGTTTGTCATCGTCAATGAATGATAGATAATGAGAGTACTAAGGTATAAAACAATCAACATTCCTCGAGATGGTAAATTTATTTTCCAATATTTTTTTATAAATATTTTTTTCCAATAATATTTTTAATAAATTGCATTGCACTTTCTTTATCACCAATTTCTTATAGGGCCAAAATGTGACCTCAAAGGTTCCCTAATGGCAGTTAGTGGTAGGGCTCTAGTTTGTAAGTAGTAGGGAACCACTTTCAAATGGTGATGCATTGCCAATAACTTGGTAAAGACACTTCACGATGGGCATAAAGCTTTTTAAGTGGTATAAGAGCACTTGAACTGATGATGAACTTTTTGTAAGTGGTGGAGCAGACCACTTGAAAGTTGTTTGCACCACTTTTAGTAGGGGACCAGTAAGGCAAAGCAAACCACTTGGGAATGGTAGCTTGCCACCTAGAAGTGGTAGCACTCTAGTTACAAGCTCTATGGGAATATTTGGGAGATGTAATGCACTACTTGCAAATTGTAGGGTCCAAGTTGCAAGTGGTTGGGAACCACTTTCGAGTGGCGAAAGACCACTATTGAGTGGTAGGGTACCACTTTCGAGTGTTACGGGACCACTTTCCATTGCTAGGGACCTCTTGTAAATATTAGGTTAATAGTTGTAAGTGGTAGGAGTCCACTCTCATATGGTTTTAAGGAAATATTTACAAGTTGTATACTACTTGGCTAGTCGTGTTGGACCTTTGACAAGTTTTGATGCTACATTGGCAATCATCCATTTGAAAATAGGGTCATAGAATGATGCTATGCCCAACACTCAGACTTTCATTTTACAAAAAAATTTCAACTTGAATCCAACAATAACTTCATCCATTTTCCCCTTAATCTAATTTTCCCAAGTAAATTCGAGATTTAAATCATCTAAGTATTCACATGTATTGAACATAATTTTTACTTCAAGACACCCTAGCTTTTGGCCCTTTGTTATGTTGTCTAAATTATTTGGACTTAAGTTTTAATTTTTTCTCATAATACTTTTTGCTAATGGCATTTTGCCTGTATTATGTAGTTCTTAATTATTGAAATTCAAATAATTATTGATCTTATTTCTCTCAATGGTAATTCATAAGTTAATCTTGTTTTCACTATACTTTTCTCTAGCATCTTTAGACTAAATAACATATGTTTGATTTTTCTAACCAAGTTTCAATAATTTATATCACTAAAGTTTTCCATGAAATTTTTTTCAATTTTTTGAATGGATTTAATTTATAAATACATGATTATTTTTCTAGATTTTTACTTTTTCAAGTATTTATCTTAAATTTATTTTAAAAAGTTCTAAATTCTAAATTTTCACATTTTCCCTTTAAGAATTTGTCATTTTGAAAATTCAATGTAGAATAATTATTCTTATCAAGCTCCTTGCTAACGATTTGGTTGAAGTTGTCAGACATTTTGGCACAATAGAAAATCTTGCAAAAACTATAATGTGCAAGCAAGTTGATACTGCGTGCACCACAATTAAAACATGCAACCTTTTACATTAACTGCATAATAATAAATATACTGTAATCTGTATGCAAATGCCTTTTGTGTTTGCAACTTGGCAAACACTTGAATCCTTACAACTTCGAGATCTATAACATGTACACCTGTAAACAATTGGCATAGTCGAAACTATAGTATACCCAAAAAACTAATGTCATGACCATTGTAGGTCCAAGATGGACGTCATAATGACCACATATGCCAAAAATGATAGTAGAAATTTCCTAAAGGACCCATTTGCTGTAGATACATTGTTCTTCTTACTCACCAAGTTGCAATGCAATTGGAGATTGCAGCTTTTCTAGCCTCAAGATTTGTCTGTTGGCGATAACCTAATGCAAATCAAGTAAGGTGGAAGAGCTTCTTTCCCATTGTTTACTTTCGTGCTCCAATCCCTTCACCTTAGCCTTCAATCAAGTTCCACCGTCCCACGTAGCCATGGGACGACTATGATACCATGAAAACAAACAAGAGAGAGGAGAGATGAAGAGACCAAGAGCACACACAAAGCAATGGAGACTTGAGCACACACAGAGATAGGGCTGAAGTCTTATTCTTCTTTTTTCTTTTTCTTCCACACAAAAAAACTAAGCCTACAATATGGTAAAAGAATAATATGAAAGTACCATAATGTATGTACATGCAGTCACCAAGTGCTAAGAAAGAAGAGGTGGCACAATGAATGTGCCATAACCAAGGATGTGAACTATGTAGGTACAATCTAACTATAGAATCATTGGCATATCCTCATGTTGGTCACCTAACATGCCAATTAATAATATCGTGCCACATCACCAAGGCACGTAGTGGGGATGCCAGCTCATGTAGAGCTCGACATCTCAATTTGAATTGCATTCTTTTTTGTTATCATTTCATATTATGGTTTGTGCTTTACAATGGTACAATGATGGCATGCCATCATTAAACAATTAGCCTTAGTTTGATTGAGTTAATAACTAATTTAGTTCATCTTACCATCACAATTTTTACCAATGAGGCTATCTCATCAAAGATGACATCTCTGCTCACTAATGCATCCCGAGTAGAGGGATCATAACATTTTTATGCCCACACTTATGTGATTTTGGATCCAGGCTTTTCCTTTTCTCGTCAGGTATGTGCACATAAGGCAAGATAGCCAAATACTTTCATGTGATTGACATCAGGCTTGTAGCCATACAGCTTCTCAAATGGTATGTGCACATAAGCAAGACAGCCAAATACTTTCATGTGATTGACATCATGCTTGTAGCCATACAGCTTCTCAAATGGTATCATCTCATGAATATCTGTAGTGGGAGTCCTGTTCAAGATATATATGGCTGTCATAACAGCCTTAACCTAATAATAGAGCAGGATACTCTTCTCATTTATTATTTCCCGAGCAGCTTCCATTAATACCCTGTTCTTCCGTTCAACTATCCCATTTTGCTGCGGAGTGTAGCTGTATGTAAGCTATCTACATATGCCATTTTCAACCAAAAATTTGTCAAACTCATTTGTCACATACTCCCCACCATCATCAGATCTCAAGCAAGAGATATAACAATCAAATTCCTTTTCAACCTGCTTTTTAAACTATTGAAAAACAACAAACACTTCATCCTTTGTTTTTAGTATATAAACCCAAGTATAGTGACTGAAGTCATCAATGAATGTCACATAGTACCCGAAGCCTCCCATACATGCATTATGGGCTAGCCCCCACACATTAGAGTGAACTAACTACAACGGTCGCGTACTATTTCTTACATGCCTGACAAATGGCAACCTTGACTATTTACCAAAGTGGCAAGCATCATAGGCATGACCAATATCTGTATACTGAAACTTGGGTAAACTTGTCACAAGCTATTTCTTTTGCATCATTTGCAATCATTGAAGATTAACATGTCCCACTCTCTTATGCCATATTTTCAAGTCTCTAACTGTGCCAAAGCCATGGGCAAACATTGTTGATTTTAGTTGTGGCAAAATGGCATCAAAAGTAAACATCCTGCCATTCCTATGACCGCGAGCAATCAATTTGCAGCCATTTCTAAACTCCTCAATGAAGCATCCATGCTTGTTAAATTGGACCTGCAAATTCTACTCAGTCATCTGACCAACAAACAATAGATTTTTAGTAATTGACGGGACGTGCAATACATCATGTAAGTTCTTCTTCCTGCCATCATGGATTACCAAAGGTACTTTGCCTTTATGTTCTATGCTATGATGCATGTCATCCCTTGTGCATACATAGTCATTCTTCTCAGGCACCATATTAATCTTTCTCTTTCTTTTTAAATTAAAATATGTAAAAGATAGGAACAAAAAGGCTATGCTCTAGTGAATGACAATGTGCACTTGTTACCTGGTACTCTTAGAAAGATTTTGTTCATTGCCAAGACTTTTTGGATCACATTATATATATTGCTAAAGAATTCTTATGATGCTCTCATCTTGTTCAAAAACCAGCATGGTTTTTGCACACATGTGATACTAAGTCAAGAGCCAAACATAATAAACCCTATCATGTAGGCCAAGATCATGGTGTGAGTTATAAAACTTTTTTGGAGCAATCATAGTAAGCAACCAAATGTTAAATAAACAACATATTGAAATTGATAATTAGTGATAGAAGGGAAAATATGCTATTTACCGTGGAGTGCAACCAAATGAAGAAAATAGTACATTTTTGGGTAGAACAAGCTCAGTTTGAGCCATGAATGCTTAAGCTATCTAGGTATGGATGCCATTGTGGAAGCACCTACTCTTTGATTGGTTTTTCTTTAATAGGTTCAGAAAACAATGCTCTTAAGCGTACAAGTTCAAATCACTTTTCAATGTACCTAATTGCTATTGTAAGTTTGCATGATTTTTTACCAATATTGCCATTATTTGCTTAGTAGTCTTTGTTATACAATTGAACAATGCCTTGGAGCACATCTTTGATATCATTGTAACAAGATGGAATGTGTGTATTCTAGATTTCATGACTCAAATACAAGCATTATACATCCAAAACATCCATGGGGACATTCTACATAGTTTAAAGCCGAATTGAATAGATACAAAAGTGACTTAGAAGCCTTACAAGCTACATAAACACCAAACTAGTTACAATCAACCAATTTGTGACTCCCTTACTAGTTTTATTAATCAAGGTAAGGTTGGAAGAGTGAACGATCTTTAAGCATGAGATTGCATACTTCCTTTAGCATCTCTCTAGCCTTTTCTCTTCAATCCTTAGTCCCAATTTAAGAGGGTAATAGTGCAATTTGCAACCACTGTCAATGATGCTGATCTAAAAGGCATACAAAGACTTAGTAGTGCCCATGTGCTATGTACTACTTGGATATACAACTAGAGAGTGGGAAGAGCAACTTGTCCAAAAACATGGCCAATGAAAAGCTTCATGAAAATGTCTCCATACTATTAGACAAGGTGAAACTAGTTTGAAATAACCAAAGGCTAGTAGACTTGAAGTTGCACACACATAATCTTTAAGATTGAATTTTAGCAATCGACAAGAAAAGAAAGTTATGGAGCTAGAATGCTCATACTCCACAACAAAAATAAAGATTGAACTAGAGCTTAGTGTCCCTTGAGGAATTGTCTATACAAGTGTTTGGATATCCTTGCTATTTAGATATTTGATATTGACTTTCAAGAGGCCAACTTAGTACTTTTACTCCACATATTAATATTTCTCTAAAACTTGTCTCTTGTTGTTGCTCTCACTAGCCAAGACATATAATACTATATTTGAATGTAATTTCTATAGTTATTGATGATCCCACAAAAATACAAGAAGACCAATTTTTCCAAACCTTTGATCTTCTCAAATTTCCCATTTTGGTAGTGCAAATTGCAAGGATTGCTTGAACTACCAAAATCTTCACTACCACACATCCAACACTTGCCTTTTTGTAGGAGATCATAATCTTGCCCAAATCCTTCATGATCAATGTAGAAGAATCCTTTTGACAAGGTCTGTCATGATAGACCTCTTCTATATATCACAAAACACAACTATAAAGAACATAGGGCCATCAGTGATCATATTAGATGAAGGGCTACATGATCATACTTAGAACAACATTGTTCAGGCTAGAACAACATTACCTTGCCTAGGCTACTCATCATCATTCCTTAAATAGTCATCACCATGCCTAGAATAGCTTTGCTCTATCTCAAAATAAGGCTATAGTTCCAAAAACAACACAATGTATGCTAGGTGCAAGATAGCCTATTTATATTGATAAAGCCGATGTGTAGTGTAAATATGCCTTTTTCCCCCTTTCTTACACATTTTTTCTTTTCTTGAAAATCATTTACTTTTTAGTGAAACAATTAATTTACTAGTAAGCTTTAATTATTTTCCCATTAAATTATCCAAGTTAAGTGTTATGGCATAAAACTTTGACTTGGCCCAAATTTAATAAATCAATAGACACTTTCTCATTAAGATGTTATTGAGTTGATTGATCATATGTCCTTCCAAAGTTTTCATCCTGTGCATATTACATCTTCATCTCATCCAATTTTTTATGATAAGAAATATACATGGTTGAAACTTGTGGTTTCTTAGATAAGCATCAACCACAACATTCCTTTTCCATCTACATGCATTATTTGAATGTGAAAGTGGGATAAGAGGTTAGCCCATCTTCTATTCTTTTCAAATAGTTTGGTTTAAGGGAGAAAGTAATGCAAAGTTTGTTTATTAGTTCGGACTTCAAAATCATCACCTAGTAGGTAGTGCTTCCACACAGTAAGAGCATGAATGAATACTACAATCCCTTTTTCATAAATCTACAAATACTTTTTAGCACCCTACAAAACTCTAATCTCATTCACTACCCCTAGCCATCCTGCATGGGAATTACACAAATGCAATTGACATATGCTTCAAAATTTTCTAAAAATACTTATTGGAGGTTAGATGAATCAAAACTAGATTTGAAGAAAGTGTTTTCGTCAACTATTTGAATATTGTAATCTATTTTTAAGCCTATTTCAAAGGTGCTTTTCCTCTTACAAAGCATGAAGGAGAGAGGCTATCTTTGAAAAAGGGCTAAACCTCATGAAGTAAGAACATAACCCAAGGAAACTAGACACCCTATGCATCCTAGGATGGGAGTACTTAGTAAACCGGATGCATAAGGCTAACATTGTTGCTATGAGCAAGAAACTAGAGATTTGGGAGAGTGCGAGGGGGGCTAGAATGTAATCTAGAAATCCTTCTCTATCATTCTTATGACATGACTGTGGATGTATGACTCTAAATAGTCAAAAAGTCTTGAAATAGGTCAATTCATCTAACAAATTTAAGGTGGTTAAATTAATATGTGCCTCTTCTAATAGTTAAAACTATAGTCTAGATCCATTCTAATGTCAAGACACTTTGGCCAATTAGGTTATTGACCCTTTTGACAAGCATTTATATTTTTTTGTTGCATGAAATGGTCTGTTTAGTATTGTTGCTCTAATAACCATTCTCCACTCTCTAGAGTTGAGACAAAAAAGAAAAAAAAAGGCATAAAGGAATCAATTTCTAATTATTTTTTATTTGCCATCTCCTTGCAAAGACTACATTAAGATGGGAAAAGTGGTCTTGCTGTGCTGATCTTTATCATTGCAGAGGAGTCTTTCCCTTTCTCAAAAGGTCTCAATAATGTTTCTCGTCTTGTTGATGATTATTTGGCTTATGCTAGCTCTATGATTCATGTCACATATCTACTTGAGGACTTTACAAAAATGAAATGCAAGAGAAAAGATGAGAAAAGTGGAAAGAGTTTGACTACAACCTCCTTTCAAAATAGGGATGGCTAATACTTCTCCATGCACGTATTCTTGAATTGGATTTTCTTGGTTTTTTGGGCCACTTTACAAATTTATTACAAGTGAGATTGTTAAAGCTCATGTGTTTTTTAGTTTTGGGATTTCTATTATGGTGTTTCTTTCTTGCACTCTTGAATAGTTTTGTTCTAACAAGTATCTTACAAATGACTAAGTAGGAAATTGCACATTTCTTCAAACCAAGCCAAAAGGTTAGCGCCATAAAATGCGTGATGACAAGCACAAGGAAAAGGAAAATGATAACATGCATAAAAAGAATGATGATTGTAACATTATCCCTAGTAGGTCTAGTGTCAATATTGAAGAGATTAATATTGTGAAGACTAATTTTGATGAGATGTGACTACATACTTGTAGCTTCTTCTCTTGATGTTTCACAGTTGACTAGTGCCTTGTCTACCTATGCTTAGTGTTGGTTGCTTGATTCGGGGGCTTCATTTCATATCACCCCTCATTGATAGTGGTTCCACTCCTATTGCAGCATGATGGGATATGTTAGATTAGATAATGACTTGGCATTGGATATTGTTGGTATTGGAGATATCCAGTTGTAGTTTCCTTTAGGTAATATGTTTACTTTGCATGATGAATGCCATGTTTCGGCTTTGACTAAAAGCCTACTTTTGGTTGGACGGTTGGATGATGCAAGTCATGTTGTCATGTTGTATCTTTTGGTAATTCCTCATGGAACCTCACACATGGAAATCTTATTCTGGCATGAGGTACCAAGTCTAGCACTCTTTATCCCTTACTTGTATTTGGGTCTATCAACAATATTTTGGCAGTGGCTGTAGCACTACATATATTGTTATGGAATCATTGTCTTGGGCACATGTCCTTTAACGGAATGAAAATGATTATCCATTTGTAGTATCTTTTGCCACTTGACTATAAGTTTTTTTATTCTTGTGATCATTGTCTTTATGGTAGATAGACTCGTAGTTTGCATAAGAAGTCTCGCATTATGTGCATGGGTGAGCCTTTGGCTCTTGTTCATTCTGATGTTTGTGGACCTATGCCTTGCAAGTCTTTAGGTGGCATGAGTTATTTCATTACTTTCATTGATGATTACTCACATAAGGTCTGGGCATATCCCATTAATCAAAAATTGAAAGTCTTGGCTACATTTCAACATTAGCTTTCTTTTGTTGAGAACCAATCTGGGTATAGGCCGAAATGCGATTTGATAATGAGGGAGAGTATGTATCTAAAGCCTTTGAGCAGTTTTGTGATGAGAGGAGTATTAAGCATCACTTGACCACCCCATATACCCACCCTAGAATGGTATGGCTAAGAAGCTTATAGTATGCTTAGCTAGGTAGGCTTATTATCAATCTCCATGCAAAAAGCCTAAGGGATTTAAGAAAATTTGTAGGGAATACCTAGTGTTCATGCATTCCTAGGGATGTACCTATAGTGATATGGATCCATGTTTATACATAAAGAAGGATCGTGATGGCATCCTTATGCTTTTGGTACTCTATGTTGATGATATGTTGATTTACTTTGAGCACTCATGATGAGCTTGATGCCTTTAAAAATCAGCTCAATAAGAGCTTTGAGATTAAGGACACGGGATAAGCCTCACATGTTCTTGGGATGCGCATCACACGTGATCACTCTAAGGGTCTCCTTTACTTGTCGCATGATGTTAAGCCTATTGGCTATCCTTTACCTTCTCATGTGATGGTTAATCAAGTTGATTATCTACAGTTTGATCAGCAAAAGGTCGATGTGGCCAAGATCCCTTATGCATTTGCAATGGATAGTTTGATGTATGCCATGATAGCCACTCGTCTTGACATAGCATTTGTAGTGGGAGTTGTGGCATGCTATATGGGTACACCTAGCAAGTAGCATTGGGATACCATGAATGGTATCGGGTGGTACCTTAAGGGCACTACATATATATGCATATGTCATGGTGGCTAGAATACATGAGTTGTAGGAAATAATGAATATGATTATGTAAGACATGTAGATAGTAGGAAATTCATCTTTGGCTATGTCTTCACCTTTTACTAGAGGCATTGTTTCTTAGATGTCTAGGGTGCAAAATGCATGGCCCTATCCACTATAGAGATAGAGCATGTTGCAACCACCACACTGAGGCTTATAGGAGGCTCTCTAGTCAGGCCATTTGGTGGTAAACCTTGGTATTATTGATGTGGTCCCTAGAGTGCATCTAGATTCTATGAATGCTATTCACTTGGCCAAGAATCCGGTCATCCATGTGAAGACAAAGCGTATTGAGGTGTGTTACCACTTTATCCAAGAGGTCGTCGAGGAAAAGTCCATTGAGCTTGTCAAGATCTCAATTGACTAAAAACCTGCAAATCTGCTCAAAATATCTCAGCAAAGCATTTTTCCTTTCTTAGGAAGCTAAGGGGCATTGGATGAGATGATGTCTTTCTTCATCTTATTATACTTTATGTACATTTATCCTTTGCCACTTTTTTCTTGTCTCTCCTCACTAGGAGCACATTTGCCTTTAAGTGGGAGGTTGTTAGGGGTATGAATGTGCCTAACTGTCTATTTTTTTATTACACTAATAGTACATGCACACTTGTGCACTATAGGTGGTAAGCACCCATCACTATCACTTTATTCTTTATTCTTTCAATGACATTTGAATAAGGAAAGGTCGATCACACATTGTGATTGTTGGAGTTTCCATATATTCTCTCTCTCTCTCTCTCTCTCTCTCTCTCTCTCTCTCTCCATCTGCCATTGCTCTTGCTTTTCTTTTGCTTTCGCTTTCACTTATGCACTTCCACTCGAGCTCTACCTTTTAGGGGAGAGGTTAAATTCACTTCTACAAAGCCAATGTAGTGGGGCTAGATACACGGTTAGGGTTCACTACTTCAACCATGGCATACACTTGCATTTAGTTGGAATTTGATTTTGAAATCAAGTTCAGACTTGGGAAAGAGAATGTGATTGTTGATGTATTAAGTCGTAAAGCTTTTTTGAATGCACTTATCATGGAAGAGCCATCTAAAGGAGATACTTTAGCTACCATAATATCGATGCCTAGCAATCCAGTCATTGAGCTAGTCAAAGAAGAGGCAGACAAGGATCCTAAGTATCAGCTAATGCTTAGAGAAATTCTAGTTAAAGACATTGATCCTAAGCTCAAAGTCAAATACCAAAATTTCATTGTGGATAATGGACTTGTCTATTTCAGGACAAGGCTCTGCATTTCCCTCAATCAAGTGCTGAAAAATAAGATATTATGGGAAGCCCATGACTCCCCATTCTCAGGATACCCTGGCTATGCAAAAACTCTTAGTGCAGTCAAGAAAAGTTACTACTGGGAAAGATTGAAGCATGATGTACTTAGATATGTCTCTGAATGCCTAATTTTCCAGTGGGTGAAAGATGAGCATGTCAAAATTCTAAGCAAGCTCGAGTCACTTGACATTTCACAGATGAAATGGGAGTTCATCAATATGGATTTTGTAGTTGGCTTACCTTCTATTCAAGGAGGGTATAATTCAATCACGGTGATTGTGGATATGTTGACAAAGGTCGCTCATCTTATCCTAGTCAAGACCAACTACAAAGCTTCAGATATTACATGATTGTTTGTGAAAGAAATCTTTAGGCTTCATGGTTGCCTAAACGGATCATTAGTGACCGCGACTCTCTGTTTACGTCACATTTTTTGAGAAGCCTATTTGAAGCAATTGGAATCCAGCTTTGCTTTAGCACAACTTACCATCCCCAAACTGATGGTCAAATAGAGCAGGTTAATCAAGTCATTGAAGATATACTGAAAGCTTATTGTTCCAGAGAACTGACAAGGTGGATACAGTATTTACCCTTAGTAGAATTTTTCTACAATGCGTCATATCACCAGAGTATTCAAATGCTCCATTTCAAGCATTGTGTGGGCAAGATTGTTTGATGCCACTAAATTTCTGTGACCCAACCCTAAAGATTGAGGCTTCTAAGAAAATGCTAGAAGACATGGATGATCAAGTCAAAACTATCAGATAAGACATCCAAGTTGTGAAAGACCGCCAGAAAGCTTATGCTGATCTAGAACAGGAAGAGCGTATCTTCCAAGAGAGAGACATGGTTTTCATCCGTGTTCACCCAAAGAAGAGTTCTCTATCATTAGGAAAGTTCAAAAAGTTGATTCCAAGGTATTGTGTACCATACAAGGTTCTCAAATGCCTAGGAGCTAATGCCTACAAACTGCAACTTCCTAATCATGTGAAAATCCACAATGTATTTCACGTTAGTCTTCTGAAAGCTTATGTGGCCAATCAAGATCGTATTCATGATGACCAACAAATCATAATGCCTAGTCAAGGAGCCCTTGAATTCCAACCTGATAAGATTCTAGATGTAAAAGAGAAATCTCTGACAACAAACAAAACCATTAGAGAGTAACTTGTCCAGTGGATAGATTATCTTGAAGAAGATGCCACCTAGATAGAAGAGACAGCTCTAGAAAAATAGTTTCCCCAATTCTTTTTGAAATGAGGATATCTTGATTCCTCTCAGGAGGAGAGGATGTAATATTCCCACCATAACGCTTCATATCAAGAAACGAATTCGGGCTTGAGATGGTTTAAAAATTACTCGGTGAGCTATCACATAAGTGATTGCACATAATTTTTTTAATATCAAGTCTTGCATTAAATCAATTCCGCAATCCAACACAAGAATATGCCTCAAAGTTCCCAACCAACAAGAAGCAAAGATGCCTCGTAAATAATATTATGACGGCTTGACCATAATTTTTACCACATTATATTTGATTTAGCATTCCCGATTCCATTTAATGTATCAAAGATCGCATTGATTTTGTAACCACAAGACAAATAGTAAAAGCCTTAATCGGTAGACAAAGAACGCATAAGAACGAGCATGACATTGAGTAAGTTAAGTATCAAAGAGTATGGCATCACTTTATAAACTAGATAAGTCATGAGGTAACTTAGCCAAAAACCACCAAATGAAGTCATTTGAAGAAAAAAAGGCGTTTTTGAAAAAATAGGCAAAAAATCATGACTTTTTTATGCATGGAGGGAGAGAAATTATTTTAAAATCATCCCCATGCCACCATCCAACATGTAGGCAATCAAAAAGCATTTTTTCTAAAGCTTACTTAACTCTTGACAAGTAGCCAAAAGAATGAGTCGATTCATGATCCCCCTCATGGCTATAAATATACCCCCTCTCCTTCACAAAGAAAGAAAGAAGGAAGACCTCTTGATGATGGAAAATTTTCTCTACTTCTCTTTTCCATTCTTCTCTACCCGTGTTACACCTTCTTTCCATACAACCATATCACTAAGTAAAATGCTAGCAAAATTTTTATGGACAACCACCAACTCTTCCTAAACTACCACGTTAATTGCCTGACAACCATGGCTCCACGAAGTTGCAAAAATTCAAGAAGCCCATTTGAAGAAAGAGAAGCAAGAAAACATGGTCGATGGAGAAAATGGCATGATAGGAATTGGCAAAACCCTCATTACCACAAACCTGATAGAGGTAACATCTAGTCAGTTTGGAAAATTTTAATGTTTTATAATTTTATCACTATATTTGGCTTTAAATGATTATAAACGCATTCTAAAGAACATGCATATGAACTGCCGCTTAGGAAAATAGTGTAAGTAATATAATAATTAACTATTCAGTGAAAAGACTCTTTCCACCAATAATTACACATGCTAGACCAAGGCTAGCCCAGTAGCCCTTTACTTCAAATGCATGTGAATGTCTAGTTGGCTTGGTTATTCAGATTTGAATTTGTATTGTATTCAACATAACTTTTGACACAAAAATGAAACAATAATTGAATATTTTCTAAAGTTCGTTCAAAATGCAGTAGATGAACCAATAATTAATATAGATCAATGTAGACATCCCTATGTTGTAGAGCTTGCATTTCTTCTTGTTGATTGCATACATGTGTTTGACTCATGTTGAGATTGGTTCAAGGGAGGCTTGTGATGTATGGTGCACACTAGTTTACCATAGAGATGGTTTCAAATCCCATTGATATTTTTGTTGCATGTTGTAGTACCATATTTAAAGACATGTTATGTAAATGGCTAGAAGCTTTTGTAGATGATCTATATGTTTACACAACTTTTGGGAAGAGTACTTAGTCAAGCTTCATCTCATCTTTGAATGATGTTTATAGTATTAGTTATCCCTCAATCCACTAAAATTCCATTTTGGATAAATCATGCTATTTTTCTTGGACATGTTATGTCCAAGAATGGCATTGCTATTGGTACAATTAAGATTAAGGTTATCATCGATCATCCACCCCCAAGCATTCAATGCTTCCTTGGGCATACTAGCTATTATCACCACTTTGTTTTAAACTATGCTACTATTGCTAGGCATTGTATAAGATTTTGGTGTGGGATTGGATTGTTGAATCAAAGGAAGCCTATGAGGCCCCAAAGAAGGCTCTTGCTTTTGCATCTGTTTTACAAGCCCTAGATTGGACAATTATCTTCAATGTTTATAGTGATGTTTTTGACATTTTCATTAAAGCTCTATTGTGCCAACCTGGTGAACAAAGGATTTTCCTATAAGCTTTCCAAGAAAGAAACTCACTAATATTGAGATGAATTAGTCCACCATTGAGTGGGAAGGTCTATTAATGGTTTATGCAACTAAGAAGTTTCAACATTATTTGCTTGCCACTCCCTTCACCTTTTTTGCTAAATTAAGCTCTACTTTATAAGCCATGTGCTATGGGAAGATTTGGCAGAGATGGTTATTTCTTTTGCTTGAGTTTGATTTTTATGTGGCCATGCACAAAGGAAAGAAGCATTACATGGATGATCGCATGTATTGATTGACAAATGTAGAAAAGGCAACTAGTATAGTGATACGATACCGAATGCCGACTTGTTTAGATTTCAGTAGGAGGCCCAATCGTTCAAGGTTGATCTCACACCTTGTTGTGAAAATGTTTCAATTTTGGAGGATGAAATTCATGAACATCCCATTGAGAAGGCTCGCCTCACTAGGCTTGATGAGGCCTGTCGGCCCTACTATATGATTGTTGGTCAACTTTATTAGCTAGAGTAGGGTAGGTCTCCTTCAACAATGTGTGTATAATCATGAGATTGAGTATGTGTTTCAAGAAGCCCATGGTGGCATCATTGGTAGACATTTTGATGACTAGGCTAGTCCTAAGTTTTTATAGTCCTAGTTGTGGTATCCCACCTTGTTCAAGGATATGGCACACTTTGTTAAGCATTGTGACAAGTGCCAATGCGCCAAACTTCTGATTCACAAGGATAAGATGGAGCTATCACTAGTTATTTCTAGACAACCCATTGAAAAGTTGGGAATTGACTTTGTAGGGCCTATCACTTTAGCTACCTAGTACTCACAAGTACATTATATGATTGTGGCCACTAACTACATGATTCAATGGGTTGAGAAAAGGGCCACATGTAAGAATGATGCCCATATCACATCTAAGTTACTGTGGAAGTGATTTCTTGATTTGCCTACCTAATTAAGATAGTTAATGATCAAGGGACTCACTTTTTGAATGAGACATTGCTCTCTACCTTCCTAATTATCCACCAAAGTCATCTCCTTACTATCCTCAAGCCAATGGCCAAGCTAAGTCTACTAACAAGATTTTGATTAATGTTTTGACTAAGAATGTCCTTATTTTGCATTCAAATTAGGATAAAAAGATTATGGATGCCCTATGGGTATATTGTATAGCTTTTGAGATTGTGATTGGCCAAACTCTATTATGACTTACCTATAGTAGTACTGATGTTATTATGCCAATAGAGTTTCTCATCCATAGTCTTTACATTACAATCCAATAGTTTTGGGAAGGCACAAGTGATTAGGCTAAATGCCTTGTTGAGTTGGAACACCTCACTAAGACCCACCTTTTAGCAACCCATGCCCTCCTTATGGAAAAGGATTAACACAAGGCTTGGTTTGATAGGTATGTGCAATAGCAATCCTTTGATAAAAGGTGACATGGTGCTCTATATTCTTCTAAAGTCCATAAGCAAAAATTGAAAAATTGAGGCCTAGAATCATATCATCTTTGTTAGATTAGCACAACATGCAGTGTTCACCTTGATACCTTGGAGAGTGAAGATATTGGTGAAGAGCACCCTGCCACGGCACAATATGAACCACAAACTGGCTAGGTAGAGGCTACAAATACATTGCTAGACACAAAACCTGCAAGAAACCTCTTCTTCCTCACCAAGAACCATGCTCTCCAAACACACAAGAGAGAGGCACACAAGAAATTAAGAGAAAGTCTTCCATCCTCACCCTCTTCCTCTTCCTCACTCTCCATTAGAAATGAGCATGAAGCACAAGAGAGGGAAGCAAGAACAAGAAAGATGAGAGTTGTGCCAAAATGAGAGAGGGAGAAATGAACCGTGACAAGAGAAGATAAAGGAAGAGAGGGTGTAACCACCTCAACCTCCCACCTCCCCAAATCCCACGGCTGCAACCACCTCCTTTTCCTTTCTTGAATTATAAAATTCAAATTTGCATACATTGGCTAAGATCTAAAGACCCTTCAATTTTTGGAATGAGACAAAAGGGTTTGACCTTCCCTTTTCCTTTCAACATTTTTTTAATGTGAGCCTTTTGGACTACACATTTTACATTGCTTCATATTTGATTTTTGACAAAGGGGTACATTTGCAAAGTACCAATTTACAAAAAGTTGTTTCCATGTGAGCACATTTTTGTGCCTTCATTTGCACTGATTTCCTGGTCATCATTCCTTCCACTCTTAAGTGTGAAGCGTCCCCGTGAACAAACTTGAAGAAAAACCACAATCAGCTTGGACAAATCTTCATCTTCAATCTTCGGTCTTCATTTTTTTCTTCATCATCTTTGAATTGCCATTGGATAGGGAAATGAAATAATCACAAATATACACACACAACTAGGTCGTTGAAGCCTAGGTAACAAACACTCCACAAGAAAAATTCACTGAGCACACAAAACATAGGGCTCTTAATCAACTTACACACAAAGTTAACATCACACCCAAGATAGGTTGAAACACAACCACGCCATGAAGCTCCTTAAAACCCAAAAAGATATAACCATCCAACATTCCCTCACAAAAGCTATTGCAATTATGCACTCCACCCGGTTCTTTTTAGAAAGGATAAGGAATGTAGGTTTTATTTGAAAAGAAAACTAAGAAGCATAGAAAGATAACTAGACGTGTGGTTTTATGAGGACAAAAGTTCTTGATGAGATAAAGAAAGAGGCACAAGGAAGAATGAACCCAAGGATGTGAACAAGATTTATAAGGGAAGGGTAATTTATTAGATTTAAATGTTATTAAGATTAATGATTTTTTTGAAGGAATTCTTTGTCTGACAAGACGAAGATAAAGCACATGTGGCATATAAAGAATCTAAGAAGAGGAGATGACATGACGACTAATCTGTTGCTTTTGTGTGGAGGATGGGTGGAGATGAAAATGATAGGAAACCTGATGACGAGATTATTTCTGTTTGTGATTGCGAAGATGGCAGCAGCTGACAATAATGCGCCATTGCACGAAGACGACAGGCATATGGTGGAGGTGCTAATGGAAGATGAGCTCGGCTCCTCTTGCATCTTCCGACAATATTTTCCGATCTCATGCGTCTGTTCATCATCCTCTTCATATTCATCACCATGAGGACGGTATTGCTACTTCAGATGTTGAGAAGCAGACCACGGGCTAGTCGGCATTTCATCCTTCAATGGGCTATGGCCTGGATCTGAACCGCCATATTATGATAGTGGACAATGATGATATCACACTAGTAGCTGGTAGGCAGTGGTAACCACAAGTTTTTTTTTGTAACAGATGTTGTCGAAGAAGCCTAACACTGTACAACTGTAGTGAAGAAAAATAAGATGAGAGGCCATGTGCAAGAAGGTGTCGAGGGCATCACCGTCTCTCTCTTTGTAATAATAATCTCGTTTTGAAACCAGCATCTTCCTGAGACGACTCCCATGCTCAATGGTAAATCTCAAGCAACAAGAATAGAGGGTTCAATAAACCATCTTCTTCTCCATCTTCCCATGGATAAAGCTTTTATCTTCTTAGTACCAGAGCACCCATCTCTTCCTCTTGAGAATGCAGCCAAGAATGAAGCCTTCCATGACCCAAAATCAGACCTGCAAACCTTTTCTCTTGCAAGCTCCATGACCACCTCTTCTCGGCCAGTGCACCAAATGAAGAGCACCCTGCCACGGCACAATATGAACCACAAACCGGCTAGGTAGAGGCTGCAAATACATTGCTGGACACAAAACCTGCAAGAAACCTCTTCTTCCTCACCAAGAACCATGCTCTCCAAACACACAAGAGAGAGGCACACAAGAAATTAAGAGAAAGTCTTCCATCCTCACCCTCTTCCTCTTCCTCACTCTCCATTAGAAATGAGCATGAAGCACAAGAGAGGGAAGCAAGAACAAGAAAGATGAGAGTTGTGCCAAAATGAGAGAGGGAGAAATGAACCATGACAAGAGAAGATAAAGGAAGAGAGGGTGTAACCACCTCAACCTCCCACCTCCCCAAATCCCACGGCTGCAACCACCTCCTTTTCCTTTCTTGAATTATAAAATTCAAATTTGCATACATTGGCTAAGGTCTAAAGACCCTTCAATTTTTGGAATGAGACAAAAGGGTTTGACCTTCCCTTTTCCTTTCAACATTTTTTTAATGTGAGCCTTTTGGACTACACATTTTACATTGCTTCATATTTGATTTTTGACAAAGGGGTACATTTGCAAAGTATCAATTTACAAAAATTTGTTTTCATGTGAGCACATTTTTGTGCCTTTATTTGCATTGATTTCTTGGTCATCAATTGGACACTTCAATGGTAGCCATATTAGGAAGTATTACTCCCTAGGCCATCACTTACATGACTGCTCTATGCGTCCTCCTAATGTTCCTATTAGCATTGTCATTGTAGCTAAATAAACATGATACATGCAACTTGAGTAAAAGGCTGATGCCTTATAGATGGCTCCACCTAGTCCTGTGTAGAATTCCTATTCATTCTTTATTGCTCTATAGTGGCCAACCCTATGCACTGCTGATGGGTAAATCTAACATTTTACTTACTGTTGAGATTGAAAGCACCCCCCTTCTTTTTTATGTTCTTCTGAACAAAGAAGATGTGGGGAAGGAAGTTCTCTTGGGTTGACCCTTTAAGTATCAAGTTCCATGCAATATCAAATATGTTGATTAATGTGTTAACTTATAATTCCTTGATGCCCAGGTCATTTCTACTTTGACTAAGGGGGATCACTTTGTGGGGAAATGTCGACTATCCATCCCAACCCTTCTCAATCCAATGGCTCATTACTTCACAATTGATCCAAAACTAGCACCACTAGACTACTCCTAAGCCTTAAAATCCAAGTCTAAGAAGACTAATCATTTGTAGGGGCATCCTTGCACCCTATTGTCCCACCACCACCCACTAAACCTTCAAAATTAATGCATGCAAGACATTGACCCAGTGTTATAAAACTTCTCCAAAGCTAAAATTTTCTTTTTGTTAGGTGGCACATCCTCTCTTAGAGATCCAAGGCTAGTACAAGGGTAATGTATACATTTGGATCCCAAAACAATCTAGCCCCCTATTGTCCCCTTCACCTTGGGCTCGATCTAAAGTGGCTCCAACTAGATCCCACCATCAAACTTCCTATCGATGGGGCAACCTTATGCACCACTACTTTTGACTAAACCCTCTCAACCTGTCTTTGTACCCTCTTTAGTCCAGCTTGCACAATTGCTTCCTAGTGAGTCTACTATGTCATTCACATCAAACCCACTTTCTACATCTTTTACTGATTCTCAATCCCAAGATCCTCTCCTACTTTTTCTCTTGAATCCTCCCTTGAGAACTCAAAATCTTATGTGGCATCTTCCACTCCATCTCAATCCATCCACTAGTTGGATCAAGTAGTAGCGTAAGTAAAATTCAACACGCACATGGGGAACATGTGCAAAATCATCTCCAAATTTACTTCCATTGCTCTTGATCCATCTTCTAGTCTCAAAACTTTGCTCATTTGATGCTCTCTCAATAGCATGGTAGTAAACTTAGCTCAAAAGGATAATTTCTTAGAACCTAGTTTATTATCCAATTTGAATCTATGTTTAGCACTTTTTCCAAATTGTTTTCTATGATTGATCTTAGCCATGTAGATGATGAGGCACTTGAAATTGCTAAACGATGGAATCCTATGATTGATCTCAGTCTTGCTGACAATTAAGCACTTGAAATTATTTGCTATGATTGATTTTAGCTTGTTGATGATGAGGCACTTGAAAGTGCTACACGATGGAATCCACTTGGGAGAAGCATGGACATCTCTTTTGCAAGAGTCTCCAAGTGCAAGATGAGCATGTTAACACTCTTCCTCAGGTGCATCTCTAGTCTTCTAGATTCATCTCTTCTTTTGCTCTAGTAACCAAATGTGTTAATTACATCGAGATTGTAGAACTTAAGGTTAAACAAACCACCTACTACTTTCTTACACGAATGGTATGGATGTTGGCTCGAGATCACTCATGCTAGTAGTCATCTCATGACCATTGCTGAGAGCAATGGTGTGCCATTAGCACCCTTCATGCCAACCCTACATATCACTCCAATGTCTCACTCCACGCCATTATGTTGACTCATGACCTAGAAGTGCCATCCAATCCATAGCACCATCCATTGTTTAACAAGATTCTTACTATTGTAGAGGAACTATATGTGGCTAGTCTCTTTGCTAGTCCCTATCTACTCATAGGTATTACCATTTATTTCTGTGGCTTAGCTATGCAACCATTTGACCTCAATGCATTTGCTAAAATGGAGTATAATCCCAACTTTTACATTATGGATGTCCATCCTCACCTCTTTTTCCCCTCGGTTGAGTAGTCTTTGGATTTTATTTGTATATAATTTTTCATTTTTTAATTTTTATCTTTTTACTCTTCCTCTCTGCCTCTCCCACTCCTTTCCTCTCCTTCTTTCCCTATCTTCATGTCTACTTTCTTTCTACTCCTCATCTCTACTCTTTCCCCTCCCTTTTTCAATATTCTTTTATTTTTTCCTAAATCTCTCCCTCTTTTCTATTATTTGTATATCCCTCCAAAACATGGAGCCTCGAGAAGAACAGCAAGAATAACAAAGAATCTATTGTAAGAAAATCTATCTTGTCACACCAACAAGCATGTTCTTCACATTTTGGTTATCCAAAAGAAAAAAAACAACACCATTCTTCACAAATCTTCACGTAGCATCATATAGCAATTCTCCCATGGATTTATCACATCAAATCTTCAATACATTCTTCATATTATTCATAGAAACCATCAAAGAATCACAATGACACAAAATAAAGTTCAACTTTGAATGGAATTCATCACATACTATTCATCTTTCATCATCTTCATAGTCTTCATAGTCTCTCTCTTATGTAGATACAATGTTTCTCATTAAAATTTGCCATCTCTCTTACATATACTCTATCTCTCTATAGTACATTGGATTTACCAATGAATATTCCTCAATAATCCTCTCTTGGTCATGATGGATACCCCTCATAAGAGGTATGCCTGATATGAAGAATCACCAAAGCCACTATAGTGTCCCCTGAGAGCTTACTATTGTCACTATTACTATAGTCTTCACTTCAAGTCTTCTTCATCTACTTCTTCGAGCCATTTTAAGCTTGTATTCTCCCTTTTCCAAGATTTCAAAACATTCTCCAAGCTAAATATCCATCCATCAGAACAAGTATAGAAGCAAATAGAGGCTTAGAGAACAAAGACATAGGCTCTACAACACACAAAGGGTCAACAGAAAGCATAAAAACCATACAACTCAAATCAAAACCACTTCAAACCATCTAAAACCATCCAATACACTCTCAATAATTCCTCAAAAGACTTATTCACAATCCCAACCTTTCAAATAGAAAGAGATCAAATCAAAACAAACCCTATCAGAACCAAACATATCTCAATCAATAACCATCATGAGCTTCTTAAACATACTCAACCCATTACAACACATTCCAAAACACTCCCATGATAACAAAAATCAATTAATAAACCTTCAAAATCAACCATTCAACTCACAAAAATAACAAAAATCAACCCAAAACACAAGTCAATTAAGCTCTCAATATATCCTTGCACTTAATCAGGGAGCATCCTCATGACCTTGAAACAAGGAAGAATACTAAGCCCAAAAACTAGCTCAACACTACTTTCTTGAACATCAATAAATTAGCATATCTACCAACAAACCTCAAGCCCATGAATCTCCAAAATAACTTGGATCCATCAAACAAATTGACGAAAGGAAAACACCTCAAAACATAAAGTAATTCTTAGTTCTCAAAATAGAACCAAACAAATAAATAAAGGATATAAGAGGTTCTTCCATTCCTTCACATCGTCAAAACTTTAACCAAATCCATAAAGTAGCAACTTCAAATCTTGGTTGCTTTCTTGAACCATATCTCTAGATAAACACAAATCAAACACATCCATTCACTAACACATAACACATAAAAATTGAATGACATCCTAGTAAGGGAGAATAGAAAATAGAGATTTTATTAAAACTCAATCCACCAAGTACATCCATAAAGAAATCATCAATGAAGATGTTCCCTTTTAAAGGCCAAATGATTTCAGAACCTATACATAGAAAGGGATTCGCCTACAAATATCTTGGGTGGATTTTGAAAGAATTAGAAGTAGCACATCCTCTCCACAAGGATAAGATATCTGCTCGGAACACAAAAGCCATGAAAGTACAAGATACCTAATTGATAGGGACCAATATCCACATGGACATTCAAGAAAAACTTTGGGACTTGCTTCTAATCATTATGAGAGTGTCGATGCATGTATGCTAGATACCAAACAAAATGAGAAATTGATCTAACTAAAGGATCAGTAGATTGATGATGGATCTGACCAAACTGCAAATAATTCTAATAAGCTTGGATAGGAGTTTTCCAATCCCCTAGAATTACAGGCTAGTTAATCTAAGGTCCTATTAATGAATAAGTTTGGCTCCATCGTCTTTGTCTTTGTATCTACAAATCAAAATCAAAGTTGTTACTAACCAATTGAGGGGGGCTAAGAATAAAAGAGGTAGATGGAGGAAGTGGAATCAACACCAAGGGATGAAGTGATGGATAGGAAAAATCATAAAAAAAAGAAAGGTCCAAAGATGGAGATTCGGGTAATTTAACGAAATCAAATAAAAAAGGGGTTAAGAAATAGGTTGAAAAAGTGGAAAGGAGTGTGATAGACGATGTTGGACAAGGAGGAGCAAGAGAGAAAACATGATTGACAATACATGGGCATGGAGTAAAGATAGGAATTTGAGGAGCACCTTATGGTTGGAAAAGAAGAGAAGTTACATGGGGAGTCATTTTAAGTATGGAGAGATAAGAATTCAATTTGTGGGCCATTTGTTGACAATAAGGGAGGGCATTGATGGACCTAGAATAGAGCGACAATTATAATCTTCGAAGAAAGAGGTATCAAAAGGGAACTGATTAGAAATATGAGGTAAAAGATCTTCCCTCAATTGTTTAGCAATTTATAATTATGCATGAGCTTTCAACAGTCTCTAATTCAATACCATAGACTCAATCATGGAATGCCAAGAAATCTCAAGACATGCGTCCACTTTGGATGGATAGGCTTGAAAAATTGCATCCAACTGCAACTCCAAGTGTCAGACATGAAGAACAGCTTGCAAGATAACATTGTCCACATACCAAGACATATCCTCATCATCTAAGAATCAGGCAATCACCTCTAAGATACATATAAGATATCAACATTTTGTTTGGTATGACTAAATCCACAAAAACCATTCTTACAACTTCTATTAAAAGATATGAAAACCAAGCACCACCCCATCTATCCTTTGGAGGATGCAAATCCATAGTGGAAAGCTTCATGTAAAAGACCAGCTTTTGTTGTTGATAGTGTACAAAGAAGAAATGATTTTGCAAGATGTATTCCAGAAACTGCTCAAAATAAGACCACAAAATATCCATTCTAGACTAAAGTCTTTCCACTTTAACTTGGAACAAAGGATAAAAAGTTGCTTGACATTGAAGAGCAGCCAAGTCCGATAAAGATGGTACTAATGCTACATTCGAACTTGAAGGAATTAAGCATAGCCGAGATAGCTTTCTTTTAACTCCTTAATCTTGGTGTTCTGATGCTCAAGTGTATCATTGGCTGATTATAACTCCACTATTTGGGTAGCAATTAAAGCTTTAAGCTCTTAGGTCTCTTGAAAAAGATTATCCTTATCCTCATTAAGAGTAGTTACTTGAGCTTTTGCTTCAGCCAATTGAGCTTGCAAAGAGGAGATTTCCATCTTCTAGGCTTCTAGCAACTGAGTCTATGACTTCCACTTAAAAACATCAGAAAGAGTTTCCTTAGATGAGGCAAGCTTAGTGGTAACCTTATGAAACTCCTCCTTGGAGTGTTGCATCTTCTCATGGAAAGAAAAATACTGCTGCTGAACACAAGCTGTAAACTGAGATCTCTATAGAACTCTAAATGTCCTTAGAGAGGAAGGAATTGCATCTCCTGAAACTAGGTGATGCAGAGAGGGAATTTGTATGCCCAAACTACCATATCTTATGTGCCTTAAGTAAATTTGGAATTGTGAGGCATGCAGGAAGGGTATTGCTTAATGTAGTAGGGATTTGCACTAGAGGAACAGAAGTAGAAACTGTTTCTACTACTTGCTTTAAGTGCTTCCTCTGAATGACCACAAAAGGAGAGGAGTCATGATATTCAAAGATAGGTTCAGAATCCTCAAGAGAAGGAGGGGAAACCATTGGAGGGTTTTTAGAAGGTGGTGGAATTTCTTTTGCAATAGTAGAGTATGTCAAAAAAATATACAAATAAGAGCCATATGTGACATTAGTCACATTACCCCTAGTCACCCTCATAAAGTGTTGATCCATTTTAGCCAAGAGATAGGAACTCCAATCAATACCTATGCCCTTGAGTACCATTCTGGAAGCAATGAATAATTCCTTGAACATATAATTGGACAGAGTCTTGGCATCCTGAAGGAACTAACATAGTTATTACCAAAAGGATCAGATATCATGGAGACACAAACCCAAAGGTAGTGATGACCTATTGGGTATCCAATAAATCTTTGGTTTGTCTCTATAAGAGCTTCAGAATATTAGCATTGGAAAAGGGTTGATAGGCTATTGGAAAGGGTTCCCCATGATAGGGAAGAGACAAAGTCTTTCCCAACCCTCGAGGTGTCATCAAAACATTGGTACCTCAAGCAGAGTTAGACTATAAGAGGTTAAAAATTCATCACATAGGGTAGGATCATCATGAATAAGTGGTAATGAGAGAGCCATAAACTGGGAGAGCCCGGCCTCAATAATAAGGTTCAATCCCATCTCACTAAGAATGAGCTTGAGTGACCAATGGAACATATTGGACAGGAGGAGGAATACGGGGTGCCATTGAGATAGAAAAAACAAAACAAACACTACAAACAGACATAAGGAAGGCTTGCAAAATAAGGAAACAAAGAAACCAATAAGATCTTGAGAGGCTCAGTTTGTCCACCACAACATAGAAGACTACCCCATGCAAACCACATCCTAGAAAACATTTGGCATGACCTACCCACACGTATGGTCGATATCTTCATGAAATGCAACAAATAGGCATTCTGATCCTCATATCAAGCAAGAAAATAAAAATAAATATACATATCGTATCCCAAACCACATCATTGTGACTAATAAAGCAAAAGGAATACCATAAACTACACCAATCTTGACACAACTAAACCAAAACTAGACTAAAACCTGTCAATATGGACTGAGTAATAGACTGCGTCTCTCTCTTTCCCATGTATCACGTTCATTGATTAGATGAGAGATGTGCAGTGAGGATGGATTTAGGTTTAATGGAAGGTGGATTTTACTAATGATCAATAATGGGTGATTTTTTATTACGTGATTAACCTTAAAAAGAAAAATATGGTTCATTTTATCCTTTCAAAAAAATTATTACATTTTACGGCATATTAAATGAACCCGAAATTTGATCCCAACTCCATGGATCTCTAAATGCATATTCATTTTATTTCAATTGATTGTGTGTGTAGTGCATTTTTTGCCAACGCATGCAAGAGTGACGGTTGGTTCATTTTATTATCAATTAAAAATTATGTGTATTTAGTACATGAATGCATGCAATGTGAATAGCATGTTGATTTTATTTTAACTAAATTGATATGTGTATTGAGTGTGCGGATGCACGTGGAAAAAGTGATTATCTAGTTTTCTTTAATCATTAAATCTCATTTGGGTGTAGTAAAAATAAAATAAAATTTAAAATACTTGCAGGGTGTATGAATGCATGTTAATCTGATTTCATACACAAAATCAATGAGTGAAGAGAAAACAACCTCGAAGCAATCCAAAAGACAATCCCACTAGACTCAAAATTTACAACATGACGAAAAAATACAAAAAATACTACATTTATTTTTTAACTTTTTTTAAAGAAAATTTTTGGATTCTTAGAGATATATTTTCTCATTTTAATTTAATTTTAATATATTTCAAATTTTATAGTTGTGAAAATAGGTTATAAAAGATTAAAAATGGGGCATGAAAATAGTTGGAATTATTTTTACATTTTATGGATTTTAAGTTATTTTTTAAAATTTTAATGTTTTTAAATAGAATTTTAAGGTTTTTAAAATTTTAAATTTCTTTATTTGCAATTTTCGGCTAAAAATTATAAACAAAAATTTCAATGGATTTGTGAAACATTTTTTATTTAAATTTTTTAATTGTATTTGAATTTTTTGGTGTTTTTGAAAGTTTTTTTTGTGTTTATGATATTTTTAATAATTGAAAATTACACAAATGCATGTTTAGTGATTCGTGATAGTGCATGTGAACAACAATAATACCTCGCACAATTGAGACCCCACATGCGTCGCTGCACATAAATGGTATTAGAGCTGAAGGAACACCCCCGCATCCATGACAAACTCTTGCATGGACAACGACGAACAAAATGAGACCAAAATATGGAGGCACAAAGACTTGAAAGCAAACACAAGGCACATGCTTAGTGGTAGTTTGGGGATGGAATAGGGGGTTAATGGTGGTGGGAGTACGAGAAATGTTTTTGGTTTGTTTTTTGGTTGTTGGACGGTGAGGCGAGAGAGAAAAAACAAGAAAGGGAGAGAGAGAAAAAAAAAAGAAGAAAGGAGGGGGGGGAAGGGTGGGAACGATTGGAAAGGAGGGGGGGGGGGATAATTGACGATTTTGAATTTTTTTTTGTGTGTGGTGTGTTGTGAAAAAAAAAAAGAATTAAGGGGTGGTTGTGTAAAAGTAAAATAATAAAATAAAACAAAAAACACAGTGACTACTTTTCCCTTACCCACGCATAAGCACGGGGTGGGGTAAAAAAATTTGATGCGACGAGAATGATCAACAAGGGAAAATGACGGGTGTTTGGACCACTAGAAGGCAGTCCTAAGGACATACAATTCAAGGCAAAAACCAAGCATTTGCATGGACATGCAAACGTGACAACATGGTGAGTGGGGGTGTTCACATTGAAAAAATGACAAAAACGCACACGAAAAGTGAAACAAAAATTAATTCAAGACAACTCAAAAACAGAAACAAGGGGCAACAAAAAGAAAAAGTGTTAGGGAGTGGTGTTTGATAGGGCAGTTAGGTCAAAATGTGATGCGGGTGAAAAAAAGGCACATTCACATAAAACAAATGTAAAAAATATATAGAAAAATATAATTAATAAATTAATAACACAAAATCAATGGGTCATAATGAGTGGAGGAAAAAAATTTATTTTTGTTGACCAACGACTCAAGGCATTCCAAGCAAGACACCATTTTGACGAGAAAAGAGTGTATTCACATGGAAAAATAGTAAAACTCGCATAAGAAAATACCCATAAACATGCAAAAATGAATAATTGTTAATCCATGCATCGAAATGATAGGTTGTAAAAAGGGATATCAATAAGGCATAGATAAAACCTGATATTGTTTAAAGATCATATAGTAGTGTGTATATGGTGCATCAGTGCATCTCAACCCATTTGGCACAGGTGTGAGAAGGCATGCCAGGGAGCCTTGTAGTTCAGTGCATAGAACAAAGTGATGTATTTGGTGTGATGGTAGAGGCCCATCTCGTGTGTGTATAGGAAAATGGAAACGTACCTGGCCCCAGTGTTATAATGTCTCTCAATCCTCACCTCTTAGAGTTGATTGAAGGAAAAATTAGTCATGCTCAGCCCACTCTCTGTCTCACGCTCTGTTGATGAATACAAGAGGGTAGCCCATACGCACATCTCCATGCAGTTAGGATCACTCCAAGGGTTTGTCAGTAAAGAGCAGCTTCGTTTTGTCAATGATGTAAAATAATATCTGGTGATGAAGAGGCGTACCCAAGGAGGTAGCCAATAGATCAGGAACTTGATTTGCATGTAAAAGAAATTGTCTACTATAGGGTTTTGATGCCACTATCCAAGCACATGATACAATGCACCAAGGGAGGTGGCCTCTGAATTGCATCCTAGGGATATCCACTGAGGAGTCAACTGTTCTGGATTGCAAGGTGTTGCCACCTTTTCCACAGCCAAGTTCTTGTCCAAGGGTGTTTTCCACCTTTTCTTGGAACAACGCTTATCATGACAGGGAATTTATTCCTTTTCTCTCATAAAAATGTTTATTATTCTTTTATTTTTTTTATTTTTTTTCATTTACCCTACTCCCGAGGGTGTCCCCACGTTTTCTCGAAGAGTAGGTTGGTGTATGACAGGGACCGAAGTCCTTTTCTCTCATGATCTTTTTTTTTTTGTTTATTTCCCCCTTCTTTTCTCTTGTTTTTTAAAAAGTAAATGGTAGAACACCATAGATCAGAACTAGCCACACCATATCAGCTGGATTGAATAGGAGGGTAACTAAATAGAGGTAAGAGGTAGAGATGAGGGGCTAGTAGAATGGCGCCACCCAATGAGGCCGAGAATGATGGATATCAATATTAGCATAAGAAATAGGAAGAAGCGACACCTCAAAGGGAGAGAGACTATCGATTGTAATTGTCGGGATCCCTCGGGAAGGTTAATACTTCTTCAGGTGAACCATTAATCAAGAAGGGATCATCAGAGGCATCAACGCTTGCACTTGGATAGAGCCGTTAGGGTTGACAGCGAGTAGCTTGTAGGGACCCATCCAACATTGTTGGCGCTTTCTTGGAAACTTGCCAAAGTATGAATCATAGGCGAGGACTAGGTCACCTTCCTTGAAGTCTTTGTACTTGATGAAGCTATCATGGTAAACCTTTCCTTGAGCCTGTGTGAGTTCCATACACTATAAAGACATTTGTCATATTTCACCCAAACATTCCAAGTGAAGAAGGTAGTGCTACAAGGACTTAGTATCTCCCAAGTGCTCGATGATGGCCATTCACAAAGAGGGTAGCTCTAACTCGAGAGGAAAGACAACTTTTGTGATGTACACCAACTCGAAAGGTGTTTGTCCTATAGCAGCTGTATGGGAGATTTTGTACGCCCAAAGGGCCTTTGTAAGTTGATCATCACAATCACGATGATGTGCAACAATTGTCCTTGTCAGGATGATCGAGCAAAGGAAATGATTGGTAACTTCGACTTGGCTGTTGGCTCTGGGGTAATATGGTGTGGACTTGTGATGGGCAGATCTAGTAAAGCTGTATCGGCTCTTCCATAATCTTGTTTAGAAAGTGAGTGTCTCTATCATTGACCAGCTCTAGGGGACTACCAAAGTGAGTGATGATATTATCGTACAAAAATAGGGCTACGCGGTTATCGTCATCTTGTTTGAGAGCTTTGGCCTCACAACACTTCGTCACATAGTTCCTACATACTAAGATGTACTGGTTCTACTTCCTTCTGGTTGGAGGATTGATGGGGCCTATGAAATCGATATCCCACTTTTTGAACGGCTTTAGGGGAAGGATGGGATGTAGTGGCATGGCACTAGATTTGGTAGGCTTTCCAATCTGCCGCCCTTTGCTGACAAGCGTCACAGTCATTTGCAATAGTCATAGGTATCTTTATGTAATGTAAGCCACCAATGTCCAACCACTCTATCTAACATTTGGTCTCTAAAAGGAATAGGGGAATGATCCTTCTTTATCTTGGAATTTAGCTTGCGAATGTCCCACATATTCGCAGCTTCCATTCTTCTTGGGTACTACCACGATGGGTGAAACCCATTCACTATTGGCCACTAGATAGATAAACTCAGCTTCAAGGAGCTTAAATAACTCTGCTTTTACCACCATGGCTAAGTAATTTGGATTCGTGCACATGTATCTTTGACTTACTAGCTTGGCATCGGACTCTAGGTCAATGTGATGCAAACACACTATGGGATCAATCCTCTTTAGATCTTTATATGATCATGCAAATATGTCAAGCTTCTCATTTAGTAGGTTGTGCAGGATTGACGGCTCTTCTATAATACTAGTACCCACCTCTAGATGATGTTCAATGCCATTTGTTTCCACAAAAGTTAATTTCTTTTCACCTTCCAGTTCATGGATGAAGGTCTTGTGCACTACTTCTGGTGGGTATAGATCTGACTCCTTCAAGGGGAGTGACCTCTTCATTTGATGCCCCACTAAAAGTGACTTCTTCTTTCCATGGGGACTTGGTTGGCTCCTTGGGATGCTGAAATGGTATCATGGTTGTTTTAGATTTTATGGGAGAGTTAATTACTTCTTGACTTGAGGACTCATCTTCTGAGGATGCCTCTAGGAATGTCACATAACAAGGACCATCTGAGTTTTGCTTGGGTTGCTGGATTGGTGTTTATTGGCAAGGTGCATCATCATCGTCCTTTTTTGAGAAATGTAAATTAGGGTGACAAGAGCCACTGCTAAAGGAAGGGTTATTCTACTTAATCCATTTCTTATGGAGGTTGTGCATATGTGATGTGATTCATTTATCAGTCCAAAGGGTATCAGAGTCATTCTTTCCCACAGCATGGGAGCTTTCTAAAACCTTAGAGACTTCATCCTTGTTTCTATCCTCTTTCGATTGTATAGCTTCTTCCATTTCTCTTTCATTATCTACATCTTGACTTTCAACATTGTCCTCTTCAAACTCTAGCTTTGCCTTTGCTGTTGTGGCTATGTATTAGGGAGAATAGTACATCAATGCCTCTAGCTCACTGTCAGAGGTAATTTTAGAAGGCATTCCTTGTTCATGTAGCAGGTATTCAGCCATCGACAAGGACTTTGCTTCTTTTGGGAGTTGGCCTACATTGCCTACTATTAGGGACTATGCCTCTATTTTCTTGGGAAAGATATGTTTGAAAACTCATTCATCTACTAATGTCCTATCTGTAACTTTGTTGGAGGACTATGTTAATACTTCGATGGAGGTGAATCCATTATCTTTTTGCAAGCCATACAACTTTACTACTACCTTGTTGGGGCCTCTACCTAGGGTTAGGGTTCCCTTGAACTAATTTGTTCATGCTCTTGCTTCAAAAAGCCATGGTCTTTTCAAGGAGAAGAGGGTATAAGGTCCTACAGGAATTTGCTTTTACCACCAGATAGCTCAATCAATAGTCTCTTCCTATAAGAGTTATATTTACATATGGGAGAATGCCCAAAGGCTTAATTGTGCTTTGGTCTACTAGTCGAATAAGCTATTGTGTAGGCTGTATGCCTTGCACGCCTAGATCATTGTCACATCTGTCATTATGTTCAGTGATGAGCCACCATCAATCAATGCATCTGCAATAAAATATCCTTTAATCCCAATGCCAATCTCTAGAGTACCAGGATCCAAGAAGGCATTAGCCACAGCTACTTTTTTCACAGGCTCTAGGGCTTTATTGGACCTAGTGGCAACTGTGGGGCAATCCTTAAGCCACATCTTCTTGTTAGTATGCTTTTAAATTTCTTTTGACAGTTGGGGGACAACACTAGCACAATTGTCAAAATGCTAGGTTTGAAGGTGTCTAGGTCTTTGACCAAGTTATACTCTTTGATGGGATCCATGGGCTTCTCTCTTGGGGAGGTCAGTCATAAATATATGCATATATCACGTGGATTCAACATAAGAAATTTTTAAAATAAAAATTTTACACATTTTTAAACATATAGAAGGGTCCCACATAAAGGGGTTACTTAGAGGTTGAATAGAAAAGGGTTATGTTTATTAAGGGAAAATTCAAAGATAAGGGTATTTACAAATAGGCCTTGAATCAATTACTTACCATGATTCCAACCCCCTCAAGTGGGAGGTCCCCACACTTACCTCAAGTGATCTTTGCAACCAACCACAAGGTCACACAACCTATCTCAAGTTTGCTATTTATTTCTCACCTCACCTTGTGTGAAATAGCCTTGAGTTTTGCAGTCCCCTTCACTACCCCATGTGGAACCTTGGGCCCATCCACATGGCGTGTGCAACATTATGATTGCTGAGCAACCACATCTAGACCTAGGGCACAATGGCCACTACTTACCAACTACCTCAAGCTTCATGCTCGCATTAGCTAAAGTTTCCTCTCACCACTACTGAAAGTTGTGGATTGTAGCCACACCTAGTTTGACACAATGATGGCTTGCTATGCATAATCACCATTGTATTGAGGGCCAACCCACCTCGAGGACTCACACCAAGATCACAATCGAAAAAAAGTAACCTACCTTGAGTGCCATACATGCCACATTTTACCAACTCAAGTTACCCTACCTTGAGTACTATGCATGTTCAAGCCTCTACTTTGAGTGAATAAATGTATGCCAACCTTGTAGTCGAGTCCTGAGTCAATGCAAAACCTCCCATCAGTTGCATTGAGTCTTTAGCCTTGCTACACTTAGCCCTTGTAATGAGACCCACCCTGAGGATCGTGACTACTCTTCCTTTGCCTACACACTGAGTTGCACCTCCCAGAGTTGATCACTCACCTTGATCTTCAACAATACATGTGGACAAGTTAATCATTGACATGATGGATCCTGAGTCAATGCAGAACCTCCCATCAATTGCAGCCCTTGTCACGAGACCCACCCTAAGGATCATGACTACTCTTCCTTTGCCTACACACTGAGTTGCACCTCCCAGAGTTGATCACTCACCTTGATCTTCAACAATACATGTGGACAAGTTAATCATTGGCATGACAGATCCTAAGTACAAAACATTTCAAGTCAGTACTAACTAGGGCACCCCTATACACTCCAAGTGGAGGTTCATCTTCTAGTAGGAAAAATAGCAAGTGAAAAGACAATAGAAAGTTGTCAAGGCCTCCACAATCATGTGTTTTGCTAGTATCCAGTCTCACCCCCTCCACTTCTACTCTTGCATACCCAACTTGCATACCCAAGTGCCATTTGTAGTCAAAGTTTGTTTGAAAGAATCCCAAAGCACATCAACAGCATCACCTCCACCATGATGGTTATTGTAAGTCGGCAAGATGATGATTTCCATTTGAAGTCTGGGATGACATGATCAAGGAGGCAAGCCAAGGGAGCATGAAAGGCAAGGACATAGGGACCATCTAAGGTCATGATCCAACTAGGTAAGAGATGATGGTGGGTGAAGAAGAGGTCAATGGCATAGGTGCAAGTGAGATGATTATCTAAGAGAGGGTGTGTATGAGGTCAGGTTTGCCTCTTCGATCCTCATTGCCCCCTCCCAAAGGACCTCAATAACAATTAGAGAGAGAGAGAGAGAGCTCTTGAAGGAGGCAACAGATTGATCTACACATGTGGGCAACCTTTTTGTGGCCACAGTGGCAGCACAATTGAGTAGAGATATGATTGTGCCTTTAGAGTTGAAGAAGACTTTGGAAGAGGATGGTCTAGGAGGGGGCCCTTAGGCAACTAGAATGCTAGCAACCCCACTTCATACCATTGGCATGGTGTGGCTTGTAGCCAATTGTTGGGCTTCCCCATGCCCTGCATCGTTAGTATCACCTGTGCCTACAAGAAACTCTCAAGCTCCCTCCTTGCCTCCACCCTCCGCTATCTTAGCCTCCACCACAATTGAGTCTCCAACCACCTTCCATCCTCCCTCTCCCTTGTCTTCATAGCCTCTTCCTCCAAAACAACCTTCTCTCTAGCAAGATCCCTCCTCCTTTGCCTCCCTCCCCTCCTTCCAAAACCTCAACCTCTCCTCCAACTAGCTCTTTTGCACCATCCCCCCACCCTCACCAACTACCGCCAGATGCAACACCTCAATCTCACATGCAACGACATCTCCAGTTTCATCTTGGATGGCTTTGCCACCAATCTGTTAGAGCTACAAGAGCTGGATGTGTTAGTGAATGCATTGTCAGAGACGATATGAAGGGACTTAGGCAATCTAACTGTGCTCCAGAGAGAGACATATTTTCTCCTAGGTTCCTCATCACCTTATAATGATATAGAGTCTAGACTCCTTAGAGAGAGAGAGAGAGAGAGAGAGAGAGAGAGAGAGAGAGAGAGAGAGAGAGAGAGAGAGAGAGAGAGAGAGAGAGAGAGAGAGAGAGAGAGAGAGAGAGAGAGAGATGTACTTTAAGCGCACACCTATTTTTAGAGGTAGTGCGCTTAGAGAGAACCCCTAAGAACAAGTGTGTTGAGTCTTTGTATTTTGATTTTGTTTTCTTAAGACCTTTGGATCATCTACTATAAGAGAAAGAGCATCTAAGAATAGAGGTGTTAGAGTGCTTGTAATTTGATTTTGTAATGGTCATCAAATATAGAGGAAAAAAAGTATTTTAGGTTTGGGGTATTCACATAGATGCCACATAGGATCAACGCTGGTTTGTGAGATTTGTCAATTCTAAGATGGTATAGATTTCATGGTAGACTATCATCACCAATTTTCCTTGCTCGCAATGGGTAGGAATAGCCTTTTAACCTTGCCAACAAATCAACATACATACTCAGTAGGCTACTGCAAAGTAGTATTGCTCCGTCTTCTTTATGGTTGTTTACACATCGAGTCCAAACGCATTTTGGGCACATGGGCATGATCCAAATGTGTCACCATTTGAGAGAGATTCAAAAATATGTCTGTGAGAAAGAATCCCATCCAATGCGTTTATATCACCCAAGGAAAAACTACATTAAAATTTATGGAAAATGTAAACTTGAACCAACACCAAATGTGGATAGAACACTCATGTAAACAATCCATAAATGAGAGAAATGACAAATGGATTCTAAAACTTTACCTATTACTTTTTGTTTGGATAGTGTGAGAAGGCAAGTAATCCCTTTTTTAGGCAATTTCCACACACCTTGGTGTGTAATCAGGTTGTTTATCTTGCCTTTTGCATCCTTGATCTCTGTTCCACCTTCTCTCTCTCTCTCTCTCTCTCTCTCTCTCTCTCTCTCTCTCTCTCTCTCTCTCTCTCTCTCTCTCTCTCTCTCTCTCTCTCTCTCTCTCTCTCTCTCTCTCTCTCTCTCTCTCTCTCTCTCTCTCCCCCCCTTGCCTCACTCCCTCACTCCCTCCCTCTCTCATCCCTTTTTTCTAAAATACCTTTTTTGTCAACAAGCACTTGAGTATGTGGAGAGTGTGTGCAGTAATAAATCTAACCAATTTGAAGTATCTCCTCTAGTCTTTTTAAGTTTGGGATTAGCTTCTAAGTTCTAAAATGCTTGTGGTGCTTGGATGAAAACCATAGCAATGGCCACATTAATATTTTATTCTTTTCTCTGTTTTCTTTCCTCCCTCGCTTTGCGTCCTTTTACTCTCTCTAATTTTTCTTCTACTCTAATTGTTTCTTCTCTAATTGTCTCTCTCTCTCTCTACCCTCCAATTTCATTCTCTTTTTTTTTACCTCCTGTGTGTGTGTGTGTGTGTGTGTGTGTGCGTGTGCGTGTGCGTGTGTGCGTGCATGTGTGTGAAGAAGCTTATATTAAATGAGAATAGTTACATCAGGTCTTCTAGCTAACCAAAGAATGATACAACCTCATAAGGGAAGCTAAAAGGATACCAAAGCACATCACAAAAATTTCATATGGGGGGCACAACAGGAGTGGAGCAAACAATATACAACCATGAAGCAACCATTTTAGCAAGGACCACATAAGTCAAAACCATGGAAGAAATTTACCATAACACCATCCCTCAAGCACATCTCACATGACCATGGATACCCAAGACAAAATCAAAAGTAAAGGCATTATGAGTGCCTTTATGTGCTAGCAGGCAATCCATCTAAGAAACCAAAAAAGGCAAAGATTATTAGGTTACCAGTGGTCAAAGAATGCAACTTGCCCATAACTCAAGAACATATGGATGTTCGCTATTGTGTTATCAAGGTCCACACATAAGAAATAAAGCTCCAAATTTGTCTTGCAATAGGGTAACATGAATCACGGCCTCATTACGAGTAGTGGTAAGGATACAATAGCCATAGGGGATCTTGTGATAAGCATGGAACACATCCCTAGTGGGAAGATTACCAATAGACAATCTCCATATGAAACCTTTCCCCTAATTAAGGAATCTTCGACCTCCATACCTAAGGAAGTATTTTTAGCCACTTTCCTCTGCTATCCCAAACATGCCATGCTTTGTTGGCTTTCTCAATGACCCATCTCTTATCCTCAACCATCTTATAGTAAATTTGATTAGCCAACCTATTTAGGAAACGACCTAGTTTTACAAACACACAATCATCATGCCAAGGTGAAGAAGTCTAAAAATCAAGCAATGACGTATGCAATTGAAGCTACTCCTCCATAACCAAATTTGGTTGTGGCCTCTAGGCACCTGGAAGTACTAGGGTGGATGCAATGAAAGGAGCTAAGATGGGGATATTGAGGAATGAAAACATCACGTACAATTTTCTCTCTCTCAATCTCTCTCTCTCTCTCTCTCTCTCTCTCTCTCTCTCTCTCTCTCTCTCTCTCTCTCTCTCTCTCTCTCTCTCTCTCTCTCTCTCTCTCTCTCTAGTGAAGAAATTTTAATTAATGAGTCAAAACATGTACAATGGGCCCCTCTAGCCAACCAAGTAGAATCAAAGGCAAGCAACAAATACTAATGAATTTACAAAATACAAAGCTATCGGAACAAGAGAAGGGGGTCATGAAGTAGGCCCGATAGGGGTGTTGCAAAAAATATATAGACCTGGAGTAGTTGCCTCTTCAAGTATCAACCAACTGAACCATGGAACTATTCTATTATAATAGCATGCACATGATCTACATGACAATGGGTACTCAAGGCCAAGTCAAAAATGAAAGCATTACAAGTTTTCTAGATGTGCCAACAAAGACCAATCCATCGCACAAAATGAAAGAGACATGGAAGATGTGGTTGTAACAAGGATGTGCATGACATCTTGCCCAAAACCCAAAAATGACGAGTCATAGAGCTCCATACACAGGAAGTGAAGTCCAAGATCTATCTTGCAACTAGGTAAGAGATAAAAAGATTTCTAGGGGTATCATCACAATACAAAACACATCTACCATGGGAAATCTTGGGGCCACTCAAACCCCATCCCCCCCCCCCCCCCCCCCCCAAGGAAGACCATTGATGAAGAAGCCTCCATATGAAGAAATTTCCTTGCTAAGGAAGCTTGGATTTCCAAAGTTGAAACTAATCATGCCACTTGGCTCAATTGTCACAAAATACCCATCTCTTATCCTCCCATAGCTTGGATTTCTAAAGTTGAAGTAACTGATCATGCCACTTGGCTCTATTGTCACAAAATGACCCTAGACTACGAGGTGTTACCACCTTTTCCACATCCAGCTTCTCGTCCAAGGGTGTGTGCCACCTTTTCTTGAAATGAGGCCTGTTATGACAGGAATTTCTTCCTTTTCTTCCATAGCAGTTGTGTTTTTATTTTTATTTTATTTTCTTTCTTTTTTTTGTTCTACTCACAAGGGTGTTTCCATCTTTTCTTGAAGAATAGGCCGGCATGACAGGGACCAAAGTTCTTTCCTCCCATGACCGATATCGATGTATATATGTATGTATGTATATATGCATGCATGCATGTATGTATATATGTATGTATGTATGTATGTATATATGCATGCATGCATGTATGTATATATGTATGTATGTATGTATGTATGTATGTACTTTTTTCTTTTGAAAGAGGAGAATGGCAGGAATGCCATGTATCAGAACCATCCTCACCACCTCTACTGCAGCAGATGGAAAGGAAGCCACATTGGGGTGGAAGGTGGCTATGAGGGGGCTAAGAGAACAAAGCCACATGATGAGGATAAGCACAAAGGCTATCGATAACAAACTCTTATCCTCCCATGTGCTTTTCAAGCCAATCAACCAGCATGGATGTGGACAAAACCTTAGCTTGCAAGGAATTAGCTTCCTTTTAAGAATCAAGGGGTGTCAAAGAGTGAAGGGAAGAATCTCTTGCAATGATATAATCAGGTGGGAAAGATAAAAAGACTATGGAGTTTTGAGTGGGTATTTTGAATTCAAAACATTCCATCATGAGGCTTGGATATAGTAATGTGGTCATGCGAGATGCCAATCTCCTCAATAAAAGACCTAGCAATGTTTGTTCCATGATGATGTTGTATACATAAAGATTGCAAAAGGGCCAATTGCAATGCTATCTTATGAATCTTGACATCCAATAAGATAGCACCACACAAATATTTCAACATAGTAACATGTTGCGAGAAATCCCACAATTGATTTCCGTACTTTCTCCATAAAGAGGATGGATAACACCAGTTCTAGTAGTCATTTCTATGTCCAAGGAAGCAAAGGCAAGAAATAAGATATCATACTTATCATGATAATTTGTACAACTTTCAAGCACACATATAGAGCCTAGGCATGGGATTTCCAATGCATAAACTTATCATGAATATGTGAAGATATCCAATCAAGCAATGCATGAGGGGCAACATCCACCTTGATGGGTAATAGAACATCTCCTTGCCAACCCAAAGCATGCAAATCACTTTTTGTATAATTGATCAAATTCTATAATTCATCCCTTAATGAAACCTTATTGGCATGGGTGAATAAACTCCCGGAAGACCTTCTACAACGTATTAGAATGATCTTAGAGAGGATTTCTAGAGAAATGCATACTTTGTCTTGTGAAAATGGGATTCAACATGCTTGTACCTTTAGAGAATAACTTTAGCATTTTCAATCTCTATTGGAGCAATATATGATCTTGCAATAGGCTAGGACACATCTAATGAATTGACCACTTATTCAAAATTGTTGAAATGTAGAATCCAAGCTCTTCAATATGAGCAATATATAAAATGTCAACTATTGGCTTGCTTGGATGCTCTGCATGATAATAATTGTAATGATCATCTTTTTTTTTTGCTTGCCTTTGCCAAAAAAATGCATGTGAGAATCTCATGTGCTTATTGGATGCACATGGCACTGTGGTCCTTGAGCCTCAATCTATCATTGAACTATATTTAGAGTACTATAAATCTTTGTTGGTTGGGTCCAAAGAAATTCTCATTAACATAGTTCATGATGCCCATTATTACCTCTTGAACATGGGGTGTGACTAGGTGAAGCATGAATGGGAAAATTTTATGGAGGTAGATATTACTAAGGTTGAGGGAGAGGAAGTGTTGTCCTATTTGTTGTGCGAAGAAGAGCCTTGGTTGGGATGGCTTGCCTAATGAAATGTTTTCCACTTATGTTAATCAATCTAAGAATTGCTCCATATACCATGAGAACCAATCACATAACAAAAAAGACTCATTGAATCATAGGGGAAAATGAGCAAGTAGGGCCTTGAATGCATCCATAGACTATTGATGAATCATTTCTAAGACCAAGGGTAATGATCTGAAACGACATGTCGTCTCTCCACCCATATATTAAGCACTATCATAAGGAAGAAATTACAAAGTCCATGCTCAGAAGGATGAAGCCAAGACCACATATCTTGTTTTGATGAGGCTACCCATGTCTTGTGCTTGAGACCATCCATCATAAAATAAGGTGAAGTTTCTTTGCATGCTCACAAGTATTGATATTTCCCATCACAAATCCTAGACAAGCCATATAGAGACAATGCAAGTCCTCCTAAAGCTAACATTGATCTTGAGCTGTGGTGGGTGTGTACACATCTACCAACCATACTACCTCACCCTCATACATAATCTCAACAATCATGAATCTACCTCAAATACCCTAGTGAAGTAATTATGGTTGTAAGGAAGAGTGAACAACCAACATAACCCTAGATCTATGAGGAGCATGCCTATTGAAAAACATAGTAAAATCCTTAAATACATAAATGGAATTAGCCATCATGTGTTGCGCGCGCACGCATGCACGTGCATGCGCACCCACGCACGCACGCACGCACACATGTGTTGCGCGCGCACGCACGCACGCACGCACGCGCGCGCGCACACACACACACACACACACACACACACACACACACACACACACACACACACACACACACACACACACACACACACACACACACACACACACACACACACACAGTGTGTTAGATTAGGATATTCCACTTAGTCAAATTAAGAATGAAATAAAAACTCTACGAATACTGAGCACCATTGGATTGTGCTTGACTAGGCTTGGCAAGAGGCATTGTTTCTTTATGTGTTATGAAAGCATTAAAAAATTAGTAAAATTTTTAGCTTTTTACGATTATCTTGCTAAAAAATACTAAAATTTAAACCCCCAATCATGGGATGCTATGGGAAAAGTAGTAGTCCATGATTAGCTAGTTGACCCGTTGACCAGATAGTTAAAGGTTATAGTCATTTGCATGATGGAGATCATTTGTGAATTTATTTTAATCGAAACATTTATGTAATTTTTTGGGTTTTCCTAAAATATATTTGATTTTTTTAATTTAGTGGTGTTTGGAGGGATTACCATCAACTATGGATAGGTACTACATCAAACTAGCAAGTCATGTGCATAAGTGGCTACATATTTGCCTTGGGGTTGATGGTTCTTATCTTGAGTGAATCTTCATGTTCAATTGATTTAGTCACCAAATTAGTTCTAGAACCTAATATGTTCAAAGTTTGGGAGAGGTTGTGTGTGAAAATTACACGTTATTTCATTATGTAGCTACTGTAGTCATTGAGCTTTTGACTAGCACATATCTTGCCAATGCTAGTTAGATTGTTTGGGATTGAGAGAACCATACTAGTCGAAGAGTTGTGTGAACAAGATGCATCAACCATATGTCTAAACCTTTTTTGGTCTCCATGACTGATTTGAGTTGGTTTTGAGCGGTAGTAATCAGGAACCCTCTTGAGAGAACTTAGGGGCATATATATATATATATATATATATATATATATATATATATATATATATATATATATATATATATATCCGATGAAGATATTTGAATTAATGAGGCAAAATATTTACAACGGGCCCCTTTGGCCAACCAACCAAAATCAGAAGCAAGAACAAATACTAATGAAGTGACAAAATACAAAGCTATAAGAACAAAAGAAGGGGACCATGAAGCGGGTGCAATAGGAATTGCAAAAAATCTCTAGACTTGGAGCAACTACCTTTATGAGTATCAAACAACTAAAATCATGGAAGTAATCTACCATAGCGACATGCACACAACCTACATGATCGTGGATACTCAAGGTTGAGACAAAAATGAAAGCACTATGAGATTTCTAAATGTGCCGAAGACAATTTCATTGCACAAAATAAAAGAGACATGGAAGATGTGGCTATAATGAGAATGTGGATGGCATCTTGCCCAAAACCCAAAAATGACGAGTCATAGAGGTGAAGTCCTAGATCTATCTCATTAATAGGAAAGAGATAGAACAATGAGTAGGGCTGTCATCATAATAGAGAAGACACATCTACCATGAGAGATCTTGGGACCGCTCAACACACCCCCTAGGGAAAACCACCAATGAAGAAGCCTTTGTATGAAGAAATTTTCTTGCTGAGGAACCTTGGATTTCCACCAAGTAATTGACCATGCCACTTGGCTCTATTGTCACAAATAGACCAATGTATGTTTGCTTTCTCAGTGACCCATCTCTTATCCTCAACCATTTTATGATAAATCCAACTAGCTGATTGTTTTAGAAAATTCTCTAGTTTCATGAAAGTACAATCCAACCACGGGGATGAAAAGTAGGCAAAGGGGAAAGTTACCTAAGCTAGTCGTCCAAAGTCAACCATATCAACTTGTGACCTTGAGGCATCCTGAAGTATTGACAAATACTATGGAAAGAATAAACCCAAGACTAACTTGGAATGACAACATCATGTAGGTCTTTAGACACAATCTTTCCATGTGTTTTTCATCCCTCTCCATGTGCTTTTCAAGCCAATCAACCAACTTGGAAGTGGCCAAAACATCAACTTGCAAGAATCAAGAGTTGCCAAACAATGAAGTAGAGAATCTCTTGCCATAAGGTAATCTCAAGAGGGAAAAATGAAAAGACTACAGAGGTTTGAGTGGCTATCTTAAACTGAAAACATTCCATCATGAGGCATGGATAGTAATGTGGCCATGCAAGATGCCAATCTCCTCAATAAAAGACTTTGGCAATGTGTGTTCCATGATGATATTGTACACATAAAGATTGTAGAAGGACCAACTAGAAGACTATCATATGAATCTTGACATTCAACAAGGTAGCACCACCCAAACCTTTCAGCATAGTAACACGTTCCTAGGAAACCCACAATTGACACATGATTTCCCTGCTTCTTCCATAGCATAAAGCAGCTGCCATTTTTATGTCCAAGGAAGCAAAGGCAAGAAATAAGATATCATACTTATCATGATAGTTAGTGTGGCTTTCAAGCACACATATAGAGGCTAGTAGGCTTGGGATTTCCAAGTGTATACTTACCATGAATACATGAAGATATCCAATCAAGCAATGCACGAGCAACAACATCCACCTTGATGGGTAACCCAAACATTTAGTTACATATCCTTGAGAAACAACACCTCCTTGCCAACCCAAAGCATGCAAATCACTCTTTGTACAATTGATCAAAGTGGATTTTTGAGCATTGATATACATGCCCAAAGCCAGACCAAATTACCCCAAAAGTTAAGGTCCACTTGGAAGAGTTAATCCCATGATATTGCCATCAATAGCCAACTTATCCAATAGGAAGAGCATCAAATGAGTCACTAGTGAAAATAATAGGGGATTCAAAGGGCAACCATGATGAAAGAATGGGATAAAGCAATCTCTTTAGTCACCCCTCGTTTAACCATATGTATGCCATGGATCACACAACGAATGATGACACCAATGAGATATGCCATGTGAGAATCAAAACCCATGGCAGATATCAACTGTCAAAGAAAGGACAAGCAAACCTCATCCAAAGCCTTTGCAATATCCAATTGAATCACAACAACTTACTGGCCTTAGGCTTTGGCACAATCTATTCCCAATTGAATATTCAAAATGTTATGCATAATAATTCATCCCTTAAATGAAACCATATTGACAAGGGTGAATTCATCCCTTCATCCCTTATGCATGATCATTCATCTCTAAATGAAACCATATATGACATGGGTGAATCAACTATAGGAAGACTTTCTAGAGTGTGTTAGAAATTATCTTAGAGAAGATTTTATACAAGGATCCCATATAAAAAATGGGCCTTCACCATTCCAAAGTTTAGAAAAGGCACCTTCAATAATAAATGAAGGACTACAATGGTCCTATTTGAAGGCATGCAACCTGATCTCCAAACATGCTAACAAAGACGAGCCAATGGGTTGCTTCGTTTGGCAAATAGGTTCTATTTGGGGATCTAGAGGCATGGTCTAATTTTTGGGAAAATGTGTATATTTGGTCTCACAAATATGGGATTCAACATGCATTTGCCTTTAGAGCATAACTTTCCTATTTACAATCTTCGATGGAGCAATCAATGATCTTGCAAAAAGATGGGACACATCTGATGAATTTGCCACTTAGTCAAAGAGGTTGAAATGTAGAGTCCAGGCTCTTTAAGATGGGTAATATACAAAAATGTAAACCATTGGCTAGCCAAGATGCTCCCCATGATAATAATTATTAGGCTTATCATTTGTTTGCTTGCCTTTGCCAAAAAAATGCACGTGTCAATCTTGTGTGCTTGTTGGGTGCATATGGCACTATGGTCATTGAGCTTGCATCTTTCATTCAATTGTGTTTAGAGTACTATAAATCTTTGTTGGGTCCATAAGAAAGTCTCATTAATCCACTTCTTGCTACCCATTATTACCTCTTGAACATGGTGCATGACAAGGTGAAGCCTCAATGGGCAAATTTTATGGAGGCAAATATTATTGAGGTTGAGGTCAAGAAAGTGTTGTCCCATTTGTCACGGAAGAAGTGCTCCATATACAATGAGAACCAATCATGTAGCAAAAAAAGAGTCATTTAACCATAGGGGAAAATGAGCGAGCAGGGCCTTGAAGGCATCCATTGACTATTGATGAATCATTTCTAAGACGAAAGGGTAATGATCCCAAAAGACATGTAGTCTCTCCACCCACATATTAAGCACTACCAAAAGGAAGAAATCACTGTGGCGTACATACATCATGTCCAATTGAGCCCAAGTATTAGAGTGTTCAAGAGAACGATAGGTAAATCCATGCTTGGAAGGATGAAGCCATGTGTGTTGCTCTATATTCTCTCTCTCTCTCTCTCTCTCTCTCTCTCTCTCTCATTGTGTATTAGATTAGGATTTTCCATTAATTCAATTAAAGAAAGAAATAAGAACTCTTAACAATGAGCCAAACTTGCTCAGCACAATTGGATTGCATGTGCTTGACTAGGCATGGCAAGAGGCAATGATTCCTTATATGTTATCATAGAATCATAAAATTAGTAAACTTGTAGTTTTTTGTAGTTGGTTGCATTACCCCGCTCCGAGTGGATTGATGCACGCCAACCTTGCAGTCGACTCCACCCCAATTCACGCCCTCGCACCAAGTCCCTCTGCATCACCCCGGGTTAACTCGACTTCATGGTTTTATACCTCCACCTCGAGGCATCCACTCCTGAGTCAATGCAAACCCTCCCATCGGTTGCATCGAGTCCCTCCCCAGCCCTGCTACACCTATCCCTTGTCACAGGGACCCATCCCGAGGACTGTGACTATCCTTGCTTTGCCTACACACCGAGCTGCTGCACCTCCCCGAGTCGCCCACTCACCCTGAGCTTCCACGTCTTATCACCTCAAGCCCAGCACCAATCAATTGTTTGATTAAGTCCACAACCTTCCTAGGCTTGGGTTGGGCGACAACGTAACCGCATAGTATCAACAGAGGACACAAACACAAACCTCATAGTGGGACACATTGTATTCTTAAAAGAGGAAGGGGAAAGTAGTGAGAATCTGACTTCAAATCTTAGAAAACCAGAAGGTTGTAGGACTTGCAGACACCCAAGCATTCTATTCAATCACATGAGAGAGACGAAAAAAAAGAAGGAAGTGATTGACCTAGTTACACATTTGAACCTTGAGCACAAATTCCAACATGATCTGAATTGACACCCCACACCTCATTACCTTTTGGTTTGATTCCGCAAACTTGCACCACTCCTTGGGTACACATTTCATCCTTGGGCCCCTACTTTCACCCTCTAGGGACTTAACCTTACGAAAATCTGCATTGACCCTGGGATAGCTGCTTAACACCCCTCTTAGTTTTAAGTCTCTTGCATAATGAGCATGAGCACTTCAACTTAGGTTACTCACTTTAATACCATCACATATTCAACCTTGGGTGGGGGTTAGCTGACATACGAGATGATTTCAGATTGCACTAGCTAGTCTGCACAATACACCTAGACTTAGGCCATTAGGATATCATATCACAATAGGCACTAAACCACAGTCAAGGGGGGGAACAAACAAGCAAGTTGCTAAGAATAGTATGCTGAATTCAAATCATTGCAAGGACACATCCATGGGTGTATTAAGATCAAGAGAATAAACTAAAACCCAACACCCAAGCCAACAATTCTGATAGGACTAGAGAATAAATGTGGACTTGAGCTACAAATTAGCTTGACAAAGACCATCAGGTTTACCTGCCCAAAACCCAATGTACTTGGGTGTTGCAGAGATTTCTTCCTTGAACTTCAGTCTTTTCTCTTCTTCTGGAAGACAGAGGCTTCAACTTCGACTAACATAGGAGAGGACATGTTGATAAGAATAGTGACCACGTGGTCATACTCCTCAAGTAGGAATTTGAGCGAGTCACCAATAGCAATGGCTTCTTCCACGAGTTCAATTTCTACAAGTTGGGTTAGCAAGCCTTTCATATGATTTAAATGAGATGCAACAGATGACAGGGGTTTTATTTCTAATCTGAAAAATTCAACAAGTAACCCAAACTTGAAGCTTCTGGATTGAGTTGCAAAAAGTTTGTTGAGCTGGTCCCAAGTATCTGCAAGGTGGCTTTGAGAGGATGACAAGGAGGAGAGAGGCCTTCTTGCAGACCTGGCAGTCTGACATCTTTCACCTTGATCCTTACACAGTCTGGCATTATAGCCATTAGATTGGTTGTTCACACAACCATTGTATCGCATATGTGATGTATTCAGTTGCTCCTTCATGGGATTCTTTGTACTTCAAATTTTACCTCAAGGGGAGTTTCTCCGAGGTGTTATTAACAAAACTTATTCTACAATATCAAGGAAAACCAAAAATTTCCAGCTTATATTTTTTCAGTGTGTCCGCTTTCTTTGTGATAGAAGCCTTACAACAGCTAGCCCAGGATGGAAAGAAAATCCTTGCTTCCATCCACCAACCCAGCAGTCAGGTGTATGAGCTACTACCACGACGTTGGAACTGATTTCAACCCTTATCATGATTTGTGTCACTTCGGCTCCCAAACTGAACTATCACCTGGTCTAAGGGACAAGCAGAAGGCTTATTGACTCCCATATTTGGAACTGTAGAATGCACAGTGATATGTCAGAGGTTTTGCTCCCTTGGGCCAGGGTTTTGTGTGTGTCATATGTTTCAGGCTTCTTGACTTCCATGCCATAGGAGGATCCATTTCCTTTGTCAAGGACATGAGATGATTGAGAGTCTCTTTAACCCTTAATTTTAGCAAACCTGGAGCAAAATAGGTGTGATGGTTCAATTAATATTGAACCGAAGGTTTTAAAGCTCTTGCAGGTCTTTACTCATGAGCACATGAATGGCCATTATGCAGTTGTGGCATTTGCCATGGGAAATTCCCTATTGTGTTTGCCATACTTGTCCCTCATGTCCCTATTTTCAGCCAGAATCTGCTATTGCATGTTGGATTTGCACCAAGGCATCAGCCACTATCTTGACTTTGCCTGTTTGCAGGCATAAGTACCATGCCCATTTGCAGGCATGGTACTTGCGGAGAGCTTCATGATGGCGATTACAAAACTATATTATGAGGAATCATAACTGGTGCAGGCATACAGGTATTATGGTACATTGATAGGTCTTAATGATGGTTCAAGCATTTCACAAAATTGGGTGTCTTAAATATCTTGAGCAGTAAGTCAGACTTACACAGTGGCTTTCCAGGTTATCTTCCTCCTAGGTGCTAGTTTCTTCTCTCCCAAATGATTACCAGCACTTGGATGGAAGAACCCATTCTTCTATTTGAGCTTCTGCTCATAGTCTCTTGAGGTACTTTTGCCGGATATCTTCCTCCTAGGTGCTAGTTTCTTCTCTCTGCCAAACAATTGCCAACACTTGTGTGGAAGTTCCTATTCTTCTATTTGAGAGGTCCTGCATACAATGAAGGGTGCCCGAGGGCCCAGATGGACCAGTACAGGCACTGTTTATCTATGTTTTAAGGTACAACAACAAATTAATTGTTCTTGACACACGTGGCCAGAGAATATATAAGAACAATAATCTAGGATTGAGCTTCCAAAGAAGACTGGAGGTTGGTTCCCCCAAAGTCTCTGGACAACAGTCTTGAAAGAAGCATTTGAGATCAACATGGGAACTTGGTCCAAGTATCTAGGCATTTTGCTAGGGATGGCTGTGGGTTAAGGTTGTTAGCAGATATGTCAGTTCAATGCTGAGTCTGCACATGTCAGTGGGCTAGGGCACCAGGATATTATCTTGATTATTTAGGCATTTTTCTTGGCATTTTATGATGGTCATTTAGCATTTATTACTGGCCGACCTGACATGATTTATGGCATCGTTTTTCCCTACTTGTTCAGGCTTCTCCTCCACATTCATTGATCATTCATCACCTGACTAGTTCTGGTGGAGGGAGAGGAGCAGGTGCCAGTGCCTTCACAGCTGGTGACTCACATTGGTTCTGTACTGTCTCATATCTTGGTATATGGATTCCATTTCCCGAGTATCTCTTTGCTTCTGAGTTTCTTATGCAGTGTTCTTTTCTTTTGCATTGTTTCTCTCTCTTTTGTTTGTCTCTTGTGTACAACAATCTGTTTACAGCAGTTTCCCACATGCTTCCATTGCTGCATCCACTTCTGACATGGTATCAGATTTCAGGATTACTGTTCCTGCTGCTGTTTACACTGTTTCAGGTCTGAGTTTTGACTTTTTGTTTGCTGATTGGACCTGTTCTGACTGCTGCGACTGATTTACAGCCTTTTGATCATTTTCGGCCTATCTCCTCAGTGTTTTGTAGACTCCCATTTTCGTTTTCAGCTTTTTGGGCCTGTTTCAAGGCTGGAGACCTGTTATTGACCCTTCCAAATCTGGGTTTTCGTGTCTGCTGCCTACATTTTACTAATCAGCACTCGCTTTTTGGCTGTTTGCTCCTATGCAAGGCTGGGCGACAATATTTTCAGGCTGGTTCTAGTTATTTTTGTTCTGTCTTCTCACTTTGTGGTACACTCCTTAGCTTTAGAGAGGGTTCATGTGTATCTAGTTGCTGTGTTCTCATCACTACACTCTTGTTATTGTTGATCTTTTCTCTATGAGCTTTCTTTCCTGCTTGGAACTAGTGCAATCCTCGTGAGTTCATAATTTTGGCATACTATTCCCTCTAAAGATCCCTTACTTTTCTTCATCTTCTCTGTATCTCCCTCATGATGGCTCCTCCCACATCTCCTCCTGATGGTTAGCATACAAATATTCTTCACTCATCTACAAGTGCTATGTTGGAGACTTGTGTTCAGCTTTAGGTTTCTGTGAGGATACTATCTCTTGATACTTCAGATGTTCCAATTTCAGAGAGGGATGCCATACAATAGAAGAAGTCTCAATGTTATTATTGTGGCAAGAAGGGACACCTCCAGAAGGACTACAAGCCATTAATAGCTTTACAACAGGAGCAAGTGCGAACGATGATGATGGGTGATGCCTCTCTCGGTGAGTCTTCCTCTTCTCCAAGTCCAAGTCTTAGCTCTATCTATATGGCCCAACCGATGACTGCAGAGACCTCCCTTCCAGGCTGCTAGTACAGGTGATCGGGTTATCCGTTACAACTCTCAAGTGTTAGAGAGGGAATGTGAGAGGTTGGTGAGATGGAATAGGTGAACCTCATCTACAGAGTTGTACAGGTGCAGAGGTTCCAGAGAGGGGTTTCCTTGATGCACCAATTGAAGTCTCACTGGTTCAAATCCTGGAGCTGGGATTGACATCCAAGTTCATGATGAGCTCTTTGTTTGATTGATAGAGGAATTGGCTCCTAGTCTAAACTCACAAACACTTTGACAGTCTAGCCAAAGGCGGAAAATCCATGGTTACATATGTTGAGAGGCATTTTTGACAAGATGGTCTTGTATGTTACTACGAGACATTGTTGACAGATATTAAGAGCTGCTACGATTCTTCTCTGTTTTTTGGAGCTAGTACGATCGACATTGACATCAAGTTCTCTCCATGGCACCTTGGTGGTGGTTGTGCACCCACTACTAGGGTATCTATGGTTATACTCTGGTGGTCCTTGTTGCATATACTATGATGGGAGATTAAAATTGTATATTGTATTGTATCAGGTCACCCATGATCTAAGAGAGGGTGTTAGCAGATATGTTAGGTCATGGCTGAGTCTATGCATGTCAATGGGCTAGGGCACAAGGATATTATCTTGATTATTTAGGCATTTCTCTTGGCATTTTATGATGGTCATTTTAGCATTTATTGCTGGACAACTAGCATTGAATGCTGGCCGACCTGACATGTTTTATGGCATTATTTTTTCCTATTTATTCAAGCTTCTCCTCCACATTCATTGATCATTCATCATCCGACTAGTTCTGGTGGAGGGAGAGAAGCAAGTGCCAGTGCCCTCACAGCCGGTGACTCACATTGGTTTTGTACTATCTCATATCTTGGTATATGGATTTCATTTCCCGAGTATCTCTTTGCTTCTGAGTTCCTTGTGCAGTGTTCTTTTCTTTAGCACTGTTTCTCTTTCTCTTTTCTGTCTTGTGTACAGCAGTCTATTACAGCACTTTTCCACATGCTTCCATCACTACATCCATTTTTGACAAAGAAATGCTCTTCCTATCCATGATTTAAGACTCAAAAAGCTGCACCTTTTTATGCAACATCAAGTAGTCTTCAAGCTTGACAACCAGGGGCAAGTTGCATTCAGGCATTGTCCACCAAGTAAATCATCGCCAATAAACTGCCATCTTATCCATCACCAATGATTGCATCAAAGAAAAAGACCCACCACCAAGCCTGAGTATCATTGCTAAAAGTACCTAGAACATAGAGCTTGACAGATACTGAAAAATGTGGGTGTGCTAATAGTATGATGCGTTGTTGACAAAAGGATGCTGCACTAATCAAGCTTGGTGGTTCAAAAGTCCTGTCCAAACAAGATGAACACTTCTCAAAAGCATCGCATGTACTAATGATTTATGGATGATTGTCAGGGTTCCTATTTCACACAGCTCAATATCAATTGTCTTTAAAAGCATCACATGTACTAATGATTTATGGATGATTGTAAGGGTTCCTATTTCATACAGCTGAATATTAATTCTCTCTAAAAGGGGATGATGATAATTCCATCCCTTTGTATAACTTCAATTGGGCCTTGTCTAGTGCAGATTTTAGACTAGAGTCCTTTTGTAGGTTCTCATGCATCCCAAATTAAAAGTCCTAGCCTTTGAAAATACTAGGAAAAATAATTGAAGCATTCAAGTTTACTTTACTGATAAAGTTCCAGATTCATTGGAAAAGGTAATGGTTGTGTAAGCATGGTGAACCTGGTTTATGCTGAAATTTGCATGCCCACATATCATCCATTGTGCATGTATGCATTTCCTGGAAAGGTATGTTGTTTCATACACTTCTTCGATTGAGATATTCTGACAAATTTTAACACGAATACTACAAAGTAAACTTTCTGTTGCAGTCAGACCATTGCATAAAAATAATTTTGTTTTCTGCTACTGAAGGCGATGGGGTGGCCAGTATCATTGCCACTGATTGTATATCATGCACCAGAGTCATTTTATTTACATACATAAACAAACATTCCTGAACCCAAATTTCAAGGTGGTCAACACGATTTTTTGCACTGTTGCTTCAAATTACATGCTCAGATATTCATATAGGCAAACGTTGAAGAAGTGACCATAGGTTTCACTAGATCACAACTTTGAAACCAATGATGTTTCATTATTGATTGTAACAGATCCACGTGAGTTAGGATGCCAACCACAAAGCATATCAGCGACTATATTAAGCCTATCTTGGCCCCATATGAGTGACACCCTTTTCCCATCTGGATCAAGAATCAGAAAAGTAGGTGCTCCGCAAGCTCCAAGTGACAATACCTTCGAGCAAGCAACACTATTAGCTTCTTTCAACAGATAGTTACATAAAGGAAAGCAAGACTGGACTTGTTCACATTAAAGATCGCAACAAGAGTCATCTAACAAGGCAATCCCACAGCAAATGAGAAACCGAAATCCACCATTCAGCTAAAAGCTCACTTAATATCTGTAATTACTAATGATGAGAAGTATCTGCATAAACATCCATGTAGAAGCAGAGGAAAAACACAATCTGCTGCTGCTTGATTATCTAAATATGTGAAGGGGGAAGAACATGCAGAATTATGTGTCTTTCAGCATATTATCCATACCCATACAAGTGGCCTCTTAAGTGATGCATCCATGAAACTCTTCAAAGTCATGAGGATGTTTGAGGTTGGCACATGCCCCAACAGGCCTATGTTTCCAACCAATAACATGATAGCTCACAGGTCCTCTCCCTTCTCAAACTGGGGTGCTCACGGTTTGTAGCTTTGAGGGAAGCTCAAAGTTGCTCACCTACTCTCCTCCATATAGAGGCCTCCTTTTGATGTCCCCCTCTGACCCTTGTGCTCAATAGCAACCAATAATATCCTCCTGCTTGGAATAATGGGAGGCAGCCTAACTACATATTGTAGAAAATAAAACAAGCATGTTGGGAAATAGACAACAAACCCAGTATAGTGTAAGAATACTTGCCACTTGCCATATATCTTCATATGTTGGATCCAGAAAATAATGTAAGACACACTACATGTCGTGATCATGTTAATTTTCAAATTGCATTGTCAAAATTAAAATAGTTAAGGATCATTATCTTGAGTCAAAAGCGAGAAATCTGAAGGTACTTCTGTTTACGTAATTGTGTGATGTTTCAAGTTCAATCTATTAGTGGTGTACATCACATGCATGTTAGGCTCTATTAGGCTTTGTATTGGGCACCTTTATGGGCAATTGGACAGCCCATTTAGGGCTAGCCCATTAGTCTCGGGTCTCGCTCTAGAGTCGACATATACTCCAGTCCTCCATTCTTGCTACATCGGATCACATCCACTTGGAGAGGGAGTCTGGAGGTATTGCTGGTCACCACAGATGCCATTCACCTGTGTCATTTGTATGGTACATCTCTTGTATTGTGTTATGGATTCCATTGCCAGTTCGTTCATTGTTTGCAGTTTAGTGTTCTCCCTGAGATAAATATACAAGAGTCACAGCTTTGTAGCAGAAGAGACTGCCATATGCTAAGGTATTAAATCCTCCCGTGGGAGGAGACCACTGTGCTGAATAAGATCTAGTGGCCAATGAAGAAAACCCTTCAGCCTGGCAACATGCCTTTGAATCCTTGAGGCAGAATGAAAGATAAAAGCATTCTGGGTGACCCAGTTGTGCCAACAGTGCCAAAACCCAAGAAAATGAACTAACATTTTCGTATGTAATTGGGCTGGAGTAGGATATTTTGACTTGCCGAAGACCCCATCTGATGGATGGAGGGAAGGACCCACCACAGCCCTGCAGATGTCAGAGAGCATGGACCAGATCTTTCAGGCCAATCGGCAGGAAATGAATCTTTGGTGGGAAGATTTCATGCTGGTAGCACAAAAGAAACAGTTGCCATTTGAAATATGGCATCTGGAGAGGGCAAAAGCAAGGGGCAGGCCACCTATCAGTACTCTCCAAAGAAAAAATTTACATTTGAACGGGTTCTTATTGAGCCACCCACAGTTAATTTCCACCATGCTCCACTTTTATGCAATCCCCAAACAGCATTGGCCTTGGCCACCAATCAAGTACAATCTCTGATCAAATCCCTTGAGAACACTCAGAAGAATGAACAGTCAGAGTTCTCTCTTTCACTGTTCATTCTTCTGAGTGTTCAACAGTTGTGATTCTTGCACTTCTGTTGCTCATTCTCGCAGAATCTAGAACTCTAGAACACAAATGTTGGCCAAAATATGGTTCTGCTTGTCCAACTAGATTGTAACCTTACATCAATTTCCTTTTCACTGGCCATTCAAAACCTGGGAATGTTCAACCCACATAAATGCAAAAAGCAAGCTAACATTTCCACTTGCCATTAGAGACCTATTTATGATCCCTTCATGATTCCTACTTTTGGTTCTAGAACGGTTTGCATTGTCATGCCATTTTTACAAGCCCTAAACCCCCTCATTTATAACTTTAAAATTTTCACATCATTGACAGCAGGACATGTTTGGTGATTGTCTATTGTGCACATCATGGACCTTGTACGTAGCACGTTGCAGCTTGCTCACTTTTTGCTTTTCAGGAACTAACAAACTGGGATGTGACAAGCCCTAAACCACCTTAATACTTTTTGCACATATATTGAGAGCTAGAATGTTTGATGATTGCCTCTGATATGCAGATCATGAACCTTGTATACAGCATGTTGCTTGCTTTTTGCTTTTCACGTACCAACAAGCTAGAATGTAATGATATTTGGGACACAACAAGGATTGTGGTGTACAAACTTGCTAGATTAAGTCATGGTGTAAAACATGCCTAGAGATTAACACTAGAGCTTATAACTGTGTAGTTGTGGGTTCTAGAGTTGCTAGGTGCATCACTCGATTGGACACCTACATACACATTGTGTTGGTGTAAGTCCAAGCTCTTGCTCACTCAAACACTCGGTTCATCCTTCTCCTTGGTAGTCACTGAGGAAGGGGGTCCTAGTAGAATCAAGCTCTGCTATTTCAATCTCTTTGGAAGCTATCCTATTTGTGTATAGGAAAAATACTAGTGTGGCTCTTGATCACTTGACTAATATTTGGTGAGAGCAACGAAGCCCATGTGCGCGCCCGTGAACGAAAAAAAAGAAAAAGAAAAAGAAAAAAATTTCGGGTTGGAATAAAATGGCTTATTGACTAGAAAATTTAGTTCATGTTAAGTCAATTGTGCATGGATGTACCTTTCAATGCAAGAAGTTTTATTGGTCTGTTGAAACACATTTGCTGGAAGCGGCTATCAAAATCCTTAATTAAGCAGACGGATTCTAATGTTGAAAGTAAATTTAACATTTATTGAGGTTTTTTACCTCACTTGTAAGGTTTCTAAGTTTTTGCTTTGTTTCAGTACTCTTAGCTGCTTGCAACAATCCATCCGCATCAAACCCACCTTCTTTCAGCACCTGCACAGGAAAACCCCTACATACTTAGGTTTTTGATTGCAATGGAATCAAGTTCATGCCTTGAATAGTGAAAAAAGAACTTCAATTGCTCAACACTCTTATAAAACAAAAGAATGCACTTTGTCGGTGCACGCAAGCACTCAAATGGGCCACAGATAGTTAATAAATATTTTCACATATGATACCAAGCAAAGAAGTGACGATAGTATGATGCTCCTTTAAACTTAATACCAAAATCCTCTCATAAAGAGGTATTGTGTCACTGTGACACTATCTATGGATCTTGCTTGTCATAACAGAGGCTTACAATGCCATTTTGTTGGCTAAAACATTATGAATATTAAGAGTGCCTAGTCATGGAATGAGAGTTTGGAACTGGTCACAATAACCTGGATGACGATAAAACCCATAGTTCAATTTTTTAAACACAAAATTTGCAAAATAAAACAATCCACAATGGCTAAAGACAGGAGGAACATGAAAGATACATTGTATGGGTCATCAATGGTGGAACTCTCTAAATGAAGTTTCAGAAATATAAATCCTGATACCACGAGATAGAGATTGGCTGGAATTGATATCAGAGTGAGTACATTAATCTTTTTGGGGGGGTGTGGTGGTGGTGGTGGTGGAAGTCTGTGATGGAACTTTCAGAATCCAGAAGATTTGAGGTCTCTCTTGCATAAGCACGTCTGTTTCCTGCATTTCACATGAATCACTTATGGATGCACATGCTGCCAAACAAGTATGAAAAGGAAGATGAAATCTTATGCCACTGAATATCATCTACTCTACCAGCACTAGAGAGATGACAAGACAATGCCTATGATTAAGAAATTCATGTTGTCTTGTAACACCCTTAAACACTTGAGATCACAAGAAAGGGGTGTGCATGTGAATTCCTACTTGTAAACGTACAACTATAATGTATTATAGCCTATGTCCACTAAACAACACAAATGAATCCCATGACAAAAAATTACCTTGTAAAGAACAGCTTCATCAGAAATATTTTTGTCTTCAACCCATGCAGCACGATATATTAGACTCGTTGTGTTGGGCTCACAAATTGCAACTCTCAAAGCTACCACCTGTTAAAATGACGACACAGTCCTGTTGTATTCATATCAGATACCTCTACTTCTAGATTCTACAGATTTGCAAACTTTCTCTACAAATATTTGGTACATAGCCTCCAAGAAAAGAGAATCTACTAAACACCTCAATCCAACCAGGACATCACTGTAAAACAGAATAACCAAAAAGTCTGTTCACTAATTTTCAAGGAGAAAATTGAATACATAGTGGCATACTGGATCTCCATGTGATGCAAGCTACAGTCCCCGAGGTCACTATCAGAGCCTCTCTTGACCATGGAATACCAATTTGATAGCTCTTCTCTGGACATCCGGAACTCCAGGGCAGCCCAATAAGAAGTGCCTCGTGTCTCCTCTGTCTCTACCATCTAACACATGCTACTGGGAACTTGTTGTATCCCAGCCATGTACGAACTGAATCGCTGCATAGTGCACCCAAATAGTCCAAAAGAAGTAGAAGAGAATGCTCAAAATGTTAAAAGAGAGGGTCCTTGCAGGAAACACATCCTAGGTAAGGGTGGGATTACAAGATTGACGACCCTTAACAAACTATCTACTATATCCAATATTACAAATAATTTTTTGACCATCAAGGGACCTTTCCTCTTCTACCACATTGTTCCTTCAGCTTCTTCCCACGACAACTTCTGCTCATCTTAATTGCCTATGTCTATCTGCAAGCACAGCAATGGGCAGGATCTGCTATTGCGCTCCTAGGTTCATTGTCCCTACAGGCCAAAATGTCTCAATGACCAGCACCTTGTATGCACATCAGACTACCTAACCTGCAGAACTTTCTGAGGAGTTGGAACATGGCCACACTGTGACTGCCTAGCATGAAGCTCTGCAACAGTAAAGCACTGGTAAGGTCAAAAAGTGGAGTCTGCTGCATTTCGGTTGCTGAGATATTTGGAGACCAATAACATGGATCCTCCAAGGGATACTGGATAGCACCATGTCGTGCTGTTCTCTGTCAATAACCAATCAGCCACCCTTCTAAACTATAAAGCAAGTACCTTTTTTTTTGCAGGGGGTTGGGGGGAAAATGGGAGCCACCACTTCTGCCCGCCACCTGCAAGTGAATGCCCATCAGCAAGAACTGAAGTACCCACACCTCTCACGTACCTACACTAGCGAGAGGAGGATCTAGCCGCTCCATTGGGATCACTGCATCTATCTCTTTCCTCCTAGCCTATGGCCCTTGCTGACAACCTGCAACCTGCTGTAAAGCCTCCTGATCTGCCAACCAGTAGACATCTCTCCAAACCCTAATAGAGTGAGTAAGGCCAACCTCCAACCAGCCCACTGAACATGAGAGCGCTCTCCTAGTTGTAGCCTGTGATCTCTAATCCATGGGTTCCAGGTGACCTGCTGTCTGCTGTTGATCAACCCCCTCTTGCCATGCTGGGGGATGAGACTCTAGGGCCTTACGTAGACCCTGCCAAAACCAATAGCAAGCTGCGAGGAAGGATGATTTGGGTAGTGTGGTCTATACTGAGATGAAGATCCACCTTGAGGATGGTCTCCACTCCCCACCTAGCAGGGGCCAGCACTCCTAAAAGGCCATTTGGAGGAGAATTTTCCCTGTCTATCCATTTGGGGTGAGCCCTTGGATCACTAGCTTGCCTAGCAAGGCCTAATTCTGAAACTCTGGATCAATGATCCCAAAGCCTCCTTGGAGCAGTGACAGATATTTTCTCCAACCACCTTGGCACAAGAATCCCTGGACCCATCTGACCCATCCCAAGGGAGTTTCCACACCAAGCAGCAAAGCTAAACCATACGAGACAAAGAGAAGCACCATAAGGAAGCAATGTACCAGGAGGACCTGGTTGACCAATAAAGGCCTGCCTGCCAAGGAGAGGCCAACTGTGCTCCAGGCCAGCTTCTGGCAAATAGAGTCAAGCACCAGAATGAACTTCTAGGCTGGTGTGATGCCAACTCCCCCCTTGAAACCGAGGCACCTGACAGTCTGACCACTAATCACCCATTTAAAGCCTAGGTGGATGCCCTACTCGATGCTAGAATTTGGGTTTGTAACCAACTTCGACCAGTTCATTTGCACACCTGTTGCCAAGGAAAACACCTCTAGTACCAGTCTCTTTCTTCAGCTCAAAGAAAGTGTACATCGTCAGGATGCTCCCTTCCTAGACAAAGCATGTCTATGTGTCATGAATAAGGCATGAATGATGTCCAGGAGAATGGGGCAGAGTGATCTTGGCCAACACCTTACAGGCAATTGACAGCAAGGTGATCAGCCTTAACAAGTTCAGGTAGTCTCCCCCTTTGGGGGGAGATTAATCCACCCTACTGACAAGCTGCATGGCATCAGCCCGGACCTGAAGATCTCTTGAAATGCTTGCAACAAGGGGCTCTTCACATCCTCGCAATAGGTGAAGAAGGCGGCTCTGGACAGCCCATCCTCTCAGGGCATTTCTACCCATCCTGTGATCCAAATGCCTTGAAGAGCTCCTCCTCAGTGAACGAGGAAGGAGGGAGTCCCCCCATCTCAGTTGTCACGAGGGATGGGAGGCAATCCCCCACCTGCTGCATGCAACAAGGCACTTGAGTAGAAATCGGCTCCTGCTAAAAAAAAGCTATCCATAGAAGTCAATGGCTGGTCCCATCATCTCCTCAGGACATGATTGGACTCTCCCATACTAGTTATGAAGGCTGAGAATCTTGTTCCCCAAGGTGTGCGGTTGGTGCACCTGGAAGAACTCTCTCTCCAGTGTCCCCTTTCCATGCCCAGAAGGCAGTTGAGGTGCAGAAAGAGAACTATGTCCTCCTCTCCTCTAGGCTCACAGGAGCTATCTGAGCTCATAGTTCCTAGGTGTGGAGGACGGGATTGCCAAGAGCCTTCTGTAGTAGCCTTTGTATTGCTGCTAAGTCCTGCCAAAGGGCCCTCTCCTCCTCCCAACATTGTTGTTAAGCCTAAAAGGGTGGCCTTTTGATAAATCCCACTCGACTCTCCCAAGACCGCTATTACCTCCTTTGCAATCCCTCCATACTGCCGCCACTCCGTAGTCCACGGCCATGGGACTTATCTTGTTTCCTCCTAACGCCCGTAGGTTGAGTCTCAGATCCAACAGCAGCAAGGATCCAGGGCTAAATCAAGGGTATCTGGTGTGAGGAGAACCAGAGCATGATCTGTGAAGGTGGTGTGTGACCCCACTCTCCCACATAAAACCTGCCCAACCAATCAAGGATACATCCCAGCCTCTTGTACCCCTAAGAGAAGTCCAAAGAGCCATCCCGCTTTTGGAAAACCAGATCCCTCCATGTATAACAGGCTCCCACTACAAAGACAAAAGCCTCCCAGGCCTCTTGTTGCTCCTTTGCCATGCCCTGGAAGTCAAAACCTCAGCCCTATTGCTCCACTTAGGTATCCAAATTGTTGAAGTCACCTCCAACAATCCAGGAGTCACCTCTACAAATCTAGCCACAATCTCCATCCAGAAGCCCATGTGTGTGTGAACCTCTAGGCTCCATCTGTGCATACACTGAGGATCCCAATGCATGAATCCCCAATGTCTAGCCAAACCCATAGAACTCTCCTTGCAACAATTGCCCATGATTCTGCACACACAATGGAAGCCTCAAGCCAATGGAAAAGCATACCCCACCACTTGTGCCATGTATTCCAATAGAGTACTCCCAATAAATATGGAAACCACCCAGAAGAACCTTTGACACCCTATTGGTGTGGGTGAGTTTGTGCTCTTGTAGAAGAAGGATGTCAAGTCGTCCAAACAGGGCTGGTTGCAGCTCCTACTGGACTATCAATTTCTTGGAACCTCTCACCCCACTATAGTGGAGGTTGTTCACACTCCAAGATGCTAGATGTCTAATGTATGCTCATGAGAAAACTCTAGGGTCTGTCAAATAGGTCCCTATTTGGCATGGTCAAAGACTCGGAAGACGGTGAGTTGTGTGACACACACTCGCACCTAGCAATGGGCTTGAAGGGCGAGCTCCACTCCCCCATGGTGGTCTTGGGAAAGAGAGGGGTGGCAATGGTTGCTCTCTAAACCACTATGAAAGCCTTCGAAAGCCAAGCTGAGAGATGCACCTTAGAAGTCTGATAGTATCAAGCAACTTGGGGTGAATAGCCAGAGTTGATCACATTGTTGAGCTAAAACACGCTTTTCAGCTGATTAGCATTCTTAAAACAGCCCCAAAGTACACTTAATTGATGAAAAACCCTGAAAAGGGGAGCGGTCCGAGAGAGTTTCAATGGTCCCCCAAAAACCCTAATTCTTTGGGGCACCCTTCAACATCTATAAATAGACAGGCTGCCCCCATTCAGCCTCATTCCCATCTGTGCAGGTTTCAGACCCTTGAGTGCAGATTTCAACCATCAGTCTACCTCTACGTGGCTCTCCGGCCTTCAAGACTGCTACCACCTCTCCATCAGCCCTTGTAATGCCCTAGCGCCTTCCTCCAAGCTATTGCCCACTGTTTGGTGCCTTCCTCCAAGCTGCATTTGGCATCTTCCAGCCATTGCCAGCATCTTCATCAACTCCAACTGCTTGCCTTTGGTGTCTCTTCCTCCACGCAACAGGTGCTGGTGCTCCTCCTCATCCAAGCGACATCCACAGTTTGCGTTTACACTCATCTGGGGGCCGCCTTCCACCTCCATAGCTTCTCCTACTTGCGTTTGGTGCTCTAGGCCCTTCTGGCATCATCGTTTTGCAAACTCCTCACTCACTTACTCGTAGTCATAGACTTGGGATCCGTCTCTGGTGGATGTCACTTTTCGACACACTACTCTGCCCTTGAGTATCTGTACACTCTTACATTCATTTGTAGTATTCATTCACTTCAGAGTTGTGTTCTTCTCTCCTCAGAGCCGGTGCTCTTGTAAAGAGTATCCTACAGATATTGTGGAGAGCTAGTCTTTGTGAGAGACACACAATACGACTCCTGACCAAATCACAATGTCCCAAACGTCTTCTTCTCTAGTTTCTATGATGTCCTATCAGGCTTCGAAATCACTTGAGGCCCTAAGACGACATTATGGACTCGATGAGGAGAAGGACACTCCACTTTCATCTTCACCTTTTTTTTCTACTCCTATTCCAGATTTCACTAATATGACAAAGGAGGACTTTGAGGAGTACTATCGCAACAAGTACGGTAATGTTTACACTGCTCCTACAAGCTTTGCTACCACATTCAAACTGGTTGGTGAGGCTCGCCACCTCTCCGATCATGGAGGACATACGGCATTTGGAATGTCTGGCGCCCTTTTGAGTTGAATGAATCAAAACCCTCACATGTTTCTTCTTTTGAGGTGCAAGATCCGGATGGATTTGCGTATGTGAACTTTAGTAGAGGGGGCTCATGAAGCAGACGGAATTCAGGTACATCTACAGCTTCTGTTTCATTTGAGCATGTAGCACACACTTCTCACTTCTATCCCATCCCACCCTCTTCTACCTCCACTCTTGATCATCTCTCTTCATCCTTTCAAAATCTCGGATTACACTCCACATCTGCTTCACACACACTAGGGGTTGAAACTTCCATCTCCGCTCCTAGCACCTTCTCCTTCTCTACCCCATTCTCTACCTCTTTGCACGATGGTACTTCGTTGGGGGGGTGCCACCCTTTTAACACAATGCCTCTCACCTTTTTCCAAATGAGCACACCCATAGCACTTGGACGGCTCTGATGGGCATCGCCCTCACTACCCCCAAACTCACCTCTTACATGACCACTCAGACGTAGGGGATTCCATCCTCGGCTTATGGTGCGTCATCCCACTTACCTTTGGTTACACCTACGCGCAGGGATCTCCATCTTCTGCTCCACATGTTCCCATCCCACCTCCACTAGGGGCTACTCATACGGCTACCATACCCATGTCTAATCAGCCCATCCCTACCTATGAATCCACCTTGTACACTACCCGCATGCTTGGTGGGCACTCTAGGGCCCATTCCCAAGCGCAATACAGCATAAATCTCGGCTTTGAGCTTCAAGAGTTTTCTATTAAGGAAGGGGATGATTTGAAAGTCAAGCTAGTTGAATATAGGCGGTTACTTGTCAAGTTCGCCACTACTGGCTCTCCAAAGTTAGACAACGATCAGGTTATGTTCTTCTTGAATAAGTTGTCTGAAAAATACTTCAATTTCATTCAGCACATCATCTCACAGCTTCGATTGCCAACCTTCTACAAGTTTGAGTGCCAGTTCTTGTGTTATGCGAGGCTGCATGATCAAGTCCACGAGCAATCCTCATCATAGCCTTATTCAAAGCAGAGGGGGTTGGTTGCCTCTTCTTCGGAAGGGAAAACCAACAGTGGCAAGAACTCGTAAGATGCGAAGGCAAGCCAATCAAAGGGTGACTCGTCTTCCACAGATGGAACCAAAGAATCTCGACCTATCTGGCAGCAACTCCCTAAGAAAAACCAGTTTTGCGCACACTACCAGAGAGGAGCCCATGTGGACAAGGAGTGTCGCTCCAAGGCCCAAGGTCTTCCACCTAAAAAGCCTTAGCAGACCACTGTGACTACACAGTCCAGTGGAGCTACGCCTTCCACTCATGCTTCATCTGCTACTTCAGCACCCATTGTTGCTGCTGGACATGTGGCCCAAGCACAGCCTCAGCAAATAGTCTCTTTCACTATCCCAGAGGGACTGGCTGATTGGTTTGTAGCAGGTCCTGATCCCATTGCATTTCGTGCATCTATCTCACCTTCCTCTCCACCTCGTCAGGCATTCCCTTGGCAGAGCCCTACTATTGGAAGTACGTGATGGTGGACACCTTCTTAGACTAGCATGTCTCTAGGTCCTTTAGGATACCCTAGGTCTAGCATCCATTTTTCGCACTCTTAGAGTTAGGCCCAAATTATTCATTGTCCTTAGCTTTTCCATTCTTAAGTCTTCTGTTGCATTTACTTACACACATCCATATTCATTGCATTGTATTTTTAGTTAGATTTTCTCTTTGTTACGTTTTGCTTTGGAGCATCTCACCACTAACCTCTGTGTTTGCAAATTCTCATCACTTTTGTAAGGTTTTGTCTTTCAGTGTAGGGCTAACTTGTAGATTGCCTTGGTTCTACCTCGGCTAGAGCCGTGGGGATGCGCACCCTTTCTTTCATGGTTTCATCATCCAAGGAGTGCTTGCTCTTCTTCCAACATGGAGGTTTTCCCTCCTGAGGCAAATCGTGTAGCATCTCTCTCAACACTATCATGGCGATGACTTCTATCTTGCTCTTCCAGCGGGGTGTTTTATCCACTTCATCTTCTTCCATTCCTTATGGTTCTCAGCACCACACAAAGACCGCCGACATCAGCCTCCTCTTCCTTCTTCGGCATTTACATCTAGGTTGAGAGGGGGTTCTACCCTTCTTGGTATTCTACAGGCTTCAACAGTTTGTCTTCAACATTGGCTTCTCCCCCTTGTTGTGCCTTCCCCTTTGCATTGCATGATTTCATCATCTTTGTACTAGGGCGCTTGGGCAAGTGAACAATTTTCCCACGAGGGACACTGTCCAAGTGGCACCTGTTGCATGAGCATTCTTCAGCATGTAGCATACTTTGCATCTCATTGTGCAAAGCAACCTTGAGTAGATTCCTAAGCTGTTTCCATCGGCGGCTGTTGACACCATACCACCATACTCCCTCATCATATTTTCCCATAGTTGTCAGGTATGAAAGGTACGATACGATAAAATATGGTACTAAATGGTACCTTAAGATTTTATAAGATACGGTACGATATTAGTATGACAAAAAAAATTACTTGATTATTTTAGACAAAAGATAATAAAATAGATATTTCAAGTCTACATAGCAATGCTATTAGAGCATATAAGATGAGTACTTAAGGGTAACATGCCAAAGCCTAATGCGGAATATGCAACATGCGCTACTACTATCTACAACTTATAACTACATAGATGGGAGTGGATACATCATACATGCATGATCATACAAATAAGAGTAGTGTGGGCTTGAGAGAGAGAAGGTTGAGAGAAATTATTTGAATCTCAAATAACCTAATCTCATGGGAGAATCATATTAATATAAGGAGCATTTAGCTCATCCCAACGTGTAGTTCGAATGGGAAAGATGCATCCATTAAGTTGGTACCTTATGATACTAATACGTAAGGTACGGTACCTAAAGTATGGTATAGTATCAAACCTTTCGTACATGGTACTAGTGCAACTAGAGAGAGAAAGAGGCTTGAGAGAAAAAGAGGGTGTGAGAAGCTTGAGAGAGAGAGAGAGAGAGAGAGAGAGAGAGAGAGAGTTTACGAAAAAAAGAGAGAGAGAGAGAGGCTATGAGGAGAAATAAGAAAGAAAGAAGAAAAAAAAAAGTTGTAGACTTAAAGTAGAGTTGCCAAAAAGCCCCCATTTTTTTGTACTAAATCATACAGATACGTACTGTACCGTACCGTACGGATCAGTCCGTACTACGTACGGAGACAACCCTGTATTTTCCCTCGTCATCGACACCCTTAAGTGGATTTTGTGATGTGTTGGATATACCCTCCCTACTCTCGTCTTCTAAGTCATTGTTACTCAATCGGCCACATCTCATAAAATTTAACTCTCACCAAAAAAAAAGTTCAATGTGGTTCCATCCGCCTTTGTAGGGCTTGGTAGGCCACTGGGCAGCCGACGTGCACCCTTTGTCCGATGCCCTGTCCTCTCTGGGGTAACTACTTGGACCCCCTTGGTAAGATAACCATTGCCTCTGTAGTCTTGGTAGGCCACTGGGCAGCCGACGTGTACCCTTTGTCCAATCCCTTGGTTGCTTTGGGGTTGAATGCCTTGGGGTCAATAAAAATCCAAGTGGCTGGCCTAACCTTTTGGCTCCGTTTTGGGCCTAAGAGGGGGTGTTGAGAAAAAACACACTTTTCAGCTGATTAGCATTCTTAAAACAACCCCAAAACACAATTAATGAGAAACCCTAAAAAGAGGAGCCATCCAAGAGAGTTTCAATGGTTCCCCAAAAACCCTAATTCTTTGGGGCACCCTTCAACATCTATAAATAGACACGCTGCCCCCATTCAGCCTCATTCCTGTCTATGTAGGTTTCACACCCTTGAGTGCAGATTTCAACCATCAATCTATGTGGCTGTCCAACCTTTGGGACTGTTGCCACCTCTCCATCAGCCCTTGTAGTGCCCTGGCGACTTTCTCCAGGCTATCGCCTACTGTTTGGCACCTTCCTTCACGCTGCATTTGCCATCTTCCAGCCATCGCTAGCACCTTCATCAACTCTAGCTGCTTGCGTTTGGTGCCTCTTCCTCCAGGTGATAGGTGCTAGTGCTCTCCATCTAGGCGACATCCACAGTTTGCGTTTACACTCATCTAGGGAACACCTTCCATCTCCATAGCTTCTCCTACTTGCGTTTGGTGCTCCAAGCCCTTCTGGCATTATCGTTTTGCAAACTTCTCACTCCGACTCGTGGTCACAGACTTGGGATCCGTCTCCGATGGATGTCACTCGCCGATACATTGCTCTGCCCTTGAGTATCTGTACACTCTTACATTCATTTGTAGTATTCATTCACTTTAGAGTTGTGTTCTTCTCTCCCTTCTTCTGTTTGTGTTTGAATTTTGAGTTTTTTGTGTTTAGGGTTTGAGTTTTGCTTTCTATGTCTGTGTCTGTCTCTTTGTGTTTCTATCATGGTCATACATTCTGTGTTTCCTCAGTGCAAACGCTAGCAGTTTTCTTCACACATCCCTTGGCAGTATTCATTGTTGCAAGGCATAGAGGAGGATACTAACATGTGGGATCTTCGCTCCCCATCTACCAGTTAATGTCCATCACGCACCTCAACCATGCTCCAACACCTAATCCCTCACGATCTCCTCCACCTTCCCCACATCCATCTACCACAATGGGAAGTTTGGAGGAAGGAGTAGTAGTTCAGCCCATCCAAAGGGGCCAACATGTGTGTCCTACTAGCCCATGACTTGTGGATTACAAAGATCCTCTAAAGGCAATGGGAACTCCTTGCAGCCCACAACTTTCATGTATGTCCAAGGGCCGCAACGAAAGAACTCTTGTGGTAGGAGCTGGGGATATTGTGGGAAGGTGTGGCTGGCTATAGGGGAGGAGATGTTGGACAGACCAGAGGAAGGAAGCACCAAGTGAAGGGCCGCTTGGCTGGTGTCCAAGGGAGGACACGGATCTATGAGGATCATCACGCCCTTTAGGAGCAAGCTGAGGATGTGTTGAAGAGGGAGGGTATTTTTTCACATGTTATCAGAGCATGACCTCTATAAAGGGGGTTCTTGTTGCTTTTTCTCAAAAGGGGCAGCAAGGGAAGGATAAACAAAATCAATATTTCAATCAAAATAAAAAACAAACTGAAAATCAAAATCAAAATCAAACCAGTGAAACCCAAGGAAACTCCCAATCATCTCTAAAACACAAGGATGGCCATTTTTTATGATGAGTGTCGATCAAAGGCAAGAGACACAAGAGTTCCAAGTATAATTTTCATTCTTGCATGGTTTGTTTACTGTGTGGGCATTATATATTCAATATTCATTCATTCATTCAGATTCCACTGTGTTCATTGTCTCTAAGTTACCCTAACCCTAACTGTGTTCTTTTGAGTTTATGCTTTGTCATACGCTTTCACTTATGTTTCTGCATTAGGGTATTTCTTCACATGGTATCAGAGCAAGGTTCTCTTCCACAAAACCTCGGCCTTTGATTTGAAAGCCCTTCACAAGAAGCATGAACAATAGGAGGGCAAGATAACTTGGAACACATCTTCGCCACATCATGATACTCCCGAGCCTAGCACATCAAGATACTAGACTATGTGGGCTTCACAACTTGCTCCTTCATTTGACAAGGCCAAAGAGTCTTTAGACTATCATGGAGTTCACAAACCATACAAGATCTCACGAGCCAAATATGATCTCATCCTCATGTATCTTGCTCAATAGTAGATCAAAGGTAAATTTAAGTTTTCCCCTTTAGGTTCACTGCATCGGTCTAATGATTTTGTAGGAAGCATGGAAGCTCCACAATGGACTAGCCACCCTAACGTGAAAAATGGCATGGAGTACAAACCATTTTCCTCTCTACCTTCATCTACTTCCTTACCTCTTTCATCTTTTCCACACACTTCTCTACCTTCATTCACTCAGCTAAGAAATGCATTGATTAGCCTCTTGAATAGCCCCAAAACATACTCAATAAAAAATGCAAAAACAATGTGCAGTTTGAGAGAGTTTCTGTGAAATCCTAATTTGGGAGGATCCATCCACATCTATAAATAGATAGGCTGCCCCCATTCAGTATTCATCCTTTTGTGCAAGCTTCTCACTCTACCATGCATATTTCAGCCATCAACCACCTACCATCTGCTATTGAGCCATCATCGACTACACTCCATAGTTACCAAGAAACCCATTTCATAAGGTTAGGAAACTTATTTCATACCTAGGCATTTCATAAATGTATGAAACACCTATTTTAAATTCACAAATGCCATACCCTAAATGTCTTGGGGCTTTTGCAATCATCATTTATCATGGATTTACTTTGACATGGATATTAGCATTGATTACTAAAGTTTTTTTTGAGTTGTTATCCATGATGATTGCATATATTGATGGCTCCTTCTATAGCTGAAGTCGATGCTGGGCATTGATAGTGGACCATGATGCATGCAAATATTGATGCTATGTTGAATGTTCATTTGTATTGTATAGAATAATGAATAATGTCAATCTATGTTTTCTATGTCCTTGAGTCATACAATACATGTATATAAAGCTTTCATACTTTTTTATATCTCAATGAAACCCATTTCTAATATTTTATGAAACTCGTATGAAACCTGTGAAACCTGTTTCATACCTCCCGTTTCAAAAACACTTGGCAACTATGTTGTAGCCCATCACTATCCAGTCCGAGGGTCATAGTTACCAGGAACGGGGAACGGGAACGGGAACGGGAACGGAGGGAACGGTGTGTATATATATATATATATATATAGAGAGAGAGAGAGAGAGAGAGAGAGAGAGTCAACACTTGTCTTAGAATCTAGAGAGAGAGATTATATCAACCATAATTCATGAAATTAGACTCTAGAGACATAATAATCAAGTTTCAACAATAATAAAGATTCAAAACATTGTAACCAGCAATGGATTGTCGCATTCATAATTCAACATTCTAATCAACAATGTGCATAAGTCCAATTGGCAACAAGTGTGCATTGCAAAAACACAAAATATGCACTAAACTTTAAAGCCTAAATAGTAAAGATCCAAGTTACAAGAGCTCCAATTTCCAAGTCAATACTTTAAAGTTCCAAAAGGCTAGCTACTAAGTGCTCTGATTCATGGAAGATGGCTCCACTGTGCCTCAATGCTCATCCTACTGAACAACATCCTGCCCATCATCATCACCATCATCATCATCGTCATCTTTTTCCCAACATATAAAAGAATCAGCCTTTGCAACTGATGTACGAGCTAGCAAGCGAAGATTGGAGCTCACATAAACTAGGTCATTCGTCTTCATTGTACCAAGACGATTTCTCTTCTTTGAGTGAATGTGATTGAATGAGCTCCATAGTTTCTCTAAACAAGAAGAGCTAATTGTTTGGCTAAGAATATGAATAGCCAAACTCTGCAACTCTGGAGCTTCTGCCCCGTAGTCCTTCCACCATAAAGCAGCCCCAATATTTGTCCTTTCCTCTAGTGCATCCTCTGTACTAAACATCCCTAATGTTTGCCGATATACAGAGAGCTGATTTTTAATTTTGCGTTGCATTTCACGGCTGGGATAAAGCCTCGCAAGCAATGTGTTCCAAGCCTTGACCACCTCAAGGTCTCTTTCTTGCATCTTTCCTTGAAACTCAGGATCAAGCACATATGCTGTAGCATGCATAGGAGAGTCATACTCATTCCATCTACTGATGCATAACTCCTTGATCTGCTCATACCTATCTGCATTTGGTTCCAAACTCTCCAACCTCTCAATCATGCGATCCATACCTTCATAGATATTCCCAATGCATGGATCCATGCCATCTGCAAGCCTCAACATGTGCATAATAGGATCAACCATTTGGTTGGTGCGATAAACCTCATCCCAAAAATCTCTATCAGAAACATATGCATTACATAACACGGCAGTAGCAGTGGCAGCCCCAGTCCAATTTTCATACTCATCACTAGCAAATAGCTCCCGAATTGCACCTTTGCAATAGTGCAATCGACCGAGTATAAGAAAGTTATATGCAAATCGTGTATCCGAGTATTTAAGAAGTTCTTTGTTACTTCGCTTGCGAAACTCAGCATGCAAGTACTGATGATTACATATAAATGTGATAATCTTGTTGCCTTTCGCAACAAGAGATGCAATCCATGGCAAGTCTCCAATATCCTTCAACAAGTTATTCAAGCAATGCGCCATGCATGGACTAAAGGTGATATGTGGATACATTGCCATTAAAATGTTTCCTGCTGCCCTATTTGTAGGTTCACCATCTGCCACAAACTGCACTACATTTTCTACCCCAACAGCCTGCACTGCCTCGCACCACTCGGATGCCAATACATCTGCACTCTTTCTAGTCTCTGAAGCATCATGACTACCAATGAAGTATACATCTCCACGAGAATATGCAACAACACCATGTATGGACCTATGGCGTGTGTCACTCCATCCATCTGCTATCAATGTCACTCCATTTCTTGCCCATTGATTGCGAATATTTGCTGTTGCAATCTCTATGGCTACTTTCTCCTTTTGAAGCAATGTAGTCCTGATAGTTTCTGATGAAGGGGGCTTATATGTGGGTCCATACTCTGCAATCTTTGTCACCATATTTAAAAAATAAGGTGACCTGGCTGATTTGAATGCAATATGGTCATGGTAAAAAAAGCGTGCCATTGCTGCATCTGTTTCCTCTTTTTTCTTGGGTTCCCATGAAGTGTGCAATGAACTATGTTTAACACCACGACCTGTTGCCATTGATGGCCCACGAGAAGGCTGCGTAGCCACTAATCCTGGTGGTCTTCTACATGAAGCACCATGCCCTGCTGGCCTTGGAGTCCATGTTGTTGGATCCACTGCTATATTTGGCGTCCTCCTGGCATGTGAATTCCCCATAGAAGTGGCTATGCGGTCAAGTAACTCCTACCTTTTCTCAATTGATACATTGGTGCAAAAACGCACCTCTTTCCCCTCCTCATGTAGAAGATGGGCTCTCACTTTATCAGCCCCACTAGTGCGAGCATAAGGGCAAAGTTTGCATTTCCAAGGGCGAGCCCCTCCACCTCTCAATGGCACCCCTGCATCTACCTCATCCCACCATGACCAAGTAGTGCTTCGACTTCGTCCAGTTGTTGACGAAGTACCTACTGAGAATGATGAAGATCCCATAGATGTCAATGCTGCCATCTATATAGAAGTGACAAATAATCAGTAAACTGTAAACTTCAATGAAATTAGTAATTACAGAAATTTGCAGTCAACATTTCAACATCCATGCGTCAAAGTTCAATGAAATTGCAAAAATTTCAACCAAAGTGTACCGTGTGCCGCATGCGACGTAGGCGGGAGACTCAGAGGTAGGTGGGAGAGTCAGATGGGCAGAAGTAGGCACGCCCACGGCCTTGGCGAGGTAGGTGTGGCAGGCCGAGCAGCCTGCAGGTGAGTGAAGCGGGAGCAGGCGGAGGAGCAGGAGCAGGCGGGGCAAGTGCAGGAGTGAGAGCGGGAGCAAGAGGGGTAGGAGCAGGCGGGCGCATGGAACGGCAGGCGACAGGCGGGCGCAGCGGCGGCAGGCCGCAGGCGACAGGAGATAGGCAGGGGCGCGTGGAGCGACAGGCCGTAGGCGACAGGCGGGGGTGCGTGGAGCGATAGGCCACCGCAGGCGTCAGGCGGGCGACTAGCGAGAGCGGGCAACAGACGAAACGTCAAACAGGAATTTTTTTTAAAAAAAATTAAAAAATTACATGGCTGGAACGGCCGTTCCAAATAGGAAACGGCCAGGGAACGGGATGGAACGGGCTGGAACGGGCCAAGGAACGGGCTGGAATGTTTTGCCAGCGTTTCCTGGGCTCGTACCTCCCGGAACGCGTTAATCCGTTCCTATGCGCCGGAACGGGCGTTCCCTGTTTCTATGCCGAGGCTGCTTGTTTTCAGCCATCGCCCTATTATTTGGAGGTCTCCATTTGCCGCATTATCATAGCACCTGATCAGCCTATGTTTTAAGCATCTAGTGCCAAGCAACAAGCTAATGCCATCTCTCCTGCCAAGTGAGTACTGCAGTACCTACATTTTTGCGGTCCAACAAGTTGCCTACTTTAGCAAACACCTCTCCTCTTGTCTCCTAGCAGTTCTCTACCTCGGGCGATCAATTTTCAGCCTTCTTTGGTGGTACACTACTGCATTTACCAGATTTCAACCTCTAATTGCTGTGTTTTGTTGACCAGCCTATTGCCCTTCATTATTCAACACTCTCATCTCAAACCAGTGGTTACAGCTCTTGGAATTTGTCTCCAGTGGACATCACTCTCCGACACTAATGCTCTGCCCTTGGGCACTTTGTACACTCTTCATTCATTTATAGTTTTGCTTCACTTCAGAGTTGTGTTCTTTCTCTCTCCTTCTACTTATGTTTGTTTCTATGTTTGAATTTTGAGTTTTACTTTTAGGGTTTGTGTAAAACAAAACGACACAAAAACACAATGTTTAATGTGGTTCCATCCACCTTTGCGGGACTTGGTAGGCCACTCGACAACTGATGTGCACCTTTATCCAATGCCTTGGCCTCTTTCGGTAACCACTTGGACTCCCTTGATAAGATAACCATCGCTTCTCTAGTCTTGATAGGCCATTAGGCAGCCATGGTGCACCCTTTTTCCAATGCCTTGGCTACTTTGGGATGGGACACCTTGGGGTTAAAACACATAAAAATAAAAACACTCAACACTTTGGGGTGGCCTTCCTTTCTAGCTCAATTTTTGGGCCTAAGAGAGGGTATTGAGCTAACATAAGCATTGCATGCTGAATTAGCTACTTAAATAGCCCCAAAAATGCTTAGTTAATGAAAACCCTAAAATGGTGTGCAGTTTGAAAGAGTTTTAAAATAGTTCACAACACGAGGTCCCGAAACTTTCTATAGATAGGTAACCTACCCTCCATTCAGCCCAATCTCATTTTTGCAAGTTTCAAGCCCTCTAGCTTCCCTATTCACACCTCGTTCGCAGAGGATATCTTAGCCGAAGCTACCGGTTGCTATCTACATCCAGTAGGCACTTGTCTCCAATCTCCATCATGAAGTCTACATTGATTTTGGCTGCATTTGCTAATCAGTCACATTGTCTACAGCTGGCAACCTACTGAACTACTATGTTTGTGATGTGTGGCTATTATATAAACTACAACGTCATGATACCTACGTTTTTACTGCCATTAGCTTGCCATATCATCATACCTATATTTTTGCTACCGTTACCCTACCACATCATCATCAACTTGTTGCATTAGCAGTTTTCTCTCTCCCCTCCCCATCCGACACTAATCTAGAACCACACACTGCTTTGATTGCTATTGTCCAACATTTGGAGATTGCCTTGTTGCGTTTGAGATCTTTTAGGAGTACAACACTCTCTCCCACTCAGTACCTCTACCTCACTCTTTGAGACACGAGAGTTCAGGGTATAGTTTTCATTCCTGCATGGTTTGTTTGCTGCATGAGCATTGTATATTCAGTATCCAATCAGTCATTCAAATTTCCATTGTGTTCATTGTCTCTAAGTTATCTTAACCCTAACAGTATTCTTTTTTGAGTTTATGCTTTGTCATATGCTTTCATTCAATTTCTTCGTTAGGGTATTTATTCACAATGTCATTAGATATAGTGAGTTTGGCTCACAATGCTCTCCAACAAGTCGCCAAGCCTCTCTAGAGTCCTGGCTCAAGAACAATTGATATATAAGGCTCTCTTCTTGCACCATGTAAGACGCCTGAAGAGTAGTTGTTTGTACCTACTTGTGAGTCCTCAATCCTAATGTCACCTTTCTCTCTAAACAAGCTCTAGTCTTGCAGCTCTCATCATATGAGCTATTTCAAGGCATGAACCTAGAGAAAGCTAGCTCTTTGTGCTGGCTATGACGGTGAGAACGTTACACTCAATCTCGCATGTAAAGCCTCATTGAACTACTATGTGAGCTTAAATGATAGAATGTGGGGGATCGATATCATACAACAATCTAAAGTTCTACACGGATTAAATACCCTCCATCTCTCTAGAGAAATAGTATCTTGAGTGCTGGTAAGCCACACAAGGAATCTAACCATGAGTAAACTAAAAGTTCACTATGAATGATAAGGATGGTCTGCTGCAATATGAATGAGGCACGATAAGGTCCTGAATATGAGATATAAGCATAGGAGGGGCAAGAACATAGTCCATTGTGTTGGCAACATGTTGATGGGGATAGCATGTGGATGCACCTGAAAAAGGATAATTGCTAGACATTGAGTATGGCTAATCCATGTGTTACACCCATCTCTCATAATCTTTTTGTTTTGCTACATCATCGGAGGTCCAAACTCTTCTTTACCACTTCAATCTTGGACAACTAACACACAATTGGCCCCAAAATTAGTGCCCTTTGCGGTATTTCTTTAACTTGTATTACTCAAACTTGTAGTACACAGATGCAAACCGATCTCTCTATAAATATTGGAACTATGGACTGTCAAAAATGAACAACACAGTATCAAGATTCAATTCACCCCTTGATTGTGGCACAAATTGGGCAGATATTGAACCGAGAACACTTGCATGCAGGCCAACTCCAATGTGGATGTGCAATCCCCCTCAGATCTACTATAATTTCTTCAATTGCAACAGCTACTTTGATTACTCGGCTTTTGATTTATGGGCACACTTTTCAAGGTAGCTGAAAACCCCTAAGTTAAGCAGAAATTAAGGTTTATAACAGCAAATTGAATGCTGTCCTCTTCAATTCTGCTGAGAGGAATTAAGAACTGCATAAAGAGGAGAGAAAATCAACTAGAGAGAGAATCCTTCAAACAATAACTTGGATGGCGCCAACAGCTTCAAACGGGGGGCAAATCCCCAACTTGGCTGACCAGCCCTCCTCTTATATCACCAACTTTGACTGGGGTGGAGACGGAATTTTTTGCCCTTCTCGTCACGCACAGACGTTCTGTTGTCACATGAATCCAAGCTGATCTGGCAGCCCAGAGAATGCACACCACACTAGTCATTCTTGCTAGAACAAGCCCTCCTCAACCTCAGCCAGCCGCCAATGGTCTCAAGCAGCCTTGCATGGCAAGTTCCTTATCCGTTCGACAAGTGGCACCCCTTCTAATGCAATTTCAGCCTCTAGACTTTAAATTCCATCAATATATTAATTGCGGAAATTAGAAATCCTCGTGTCCTTGCCCATAAATTGGCCATCAATCATCCACATTTCATGTGCTAAGCATTAACCTTAGTCTAGGCATTAAATGTGTAATTTCTCTTGGCCCAAATGACACCACAAGTCATTTCACAAGGTCCATTTAATGTGGAAGACCAAGATTGTCACAAGGCACCCACAAATACCCGTCTAGTATAACTCGTGAAAACTTTTGTCGATGTTCTTCGCTACCCAACTTGGGTTTTGGACTATATTCATGACCAAATTAACTTGCACTTCACATGTGCACAACTTAATTATGCCAAAGCCGAAAAAGCGAGCTCACGCCCATCACGTCGCAAGCTTCCCCCCCCCCCCCCTTCATGTCTGTTCGCACCCGCCAGATCATTCGCGCTGCTACGTCAGCTAGCCCCGCCACGTCCTGACGGCTCGCGACAGCCCGGTGCCCCGCCTATCCGCCTTTCACCTCCGCCCCGACAGTTCGCCCCCCACCAACAAATTCGGTCGCCTGCTCCACCTACTCCACCCTCCCCGCCATTCCATCCCCCCCTGCTGGCCCCTCGCCGCCCTCGCCCGCCTTGCTGTCCCCGCCCTACTGTTCCCACCCCACCCCCCCCCCCACCCCCGGCATTGTTCCCCCCCACCCTCCAATTGCTCCCTCTCTTGCAGCAACTTTCCCCCTCAGGTAGCACCACGACGTGATTAGTAGTTTTCTCAGAAGGATCGCGCAATGGAAACCTCTGGTCAGACGCCGACGCACTTAACGAGTGCCCCCCATTCAAACACCTTACATGTCGTCCTCTATGAGAAGCAACTCTTAGCTGTCCGAGCTAAGGAGCTGTAGCTAAAGGAAACAACAATTTATGGTCAGGTAGTAGGACATTCCCTAGCTAGGGCCTAGCTTCAGGACTAGCTTTACTCCACGCTGCACATGGGCACAGCGCAGATTGTGGAGGCGGTTCTAATGGGCCAAGGAATCTTCATGGTCAGGCTCAGTTTGGTAGAAGCAGCTTGCGAGCTACTTGCCAGTTCACCATATGCGTCCACAAAGGGGGTCATATACATGGTCCCTTGGTACAATGGCTTTACTATGGAGGCATTTACACTCCACAACAGGTTTCTTCGGCACCCGGTTACCCTTCTTTTCCCTGGCCTGGCGATAGAGTATCGCCAGTTGGTGGAAGACTTTGGATGGCTCTTCAGCACTGTCCTTCCCGCGTCTTTCGCGGATGCGGTGACAGCAACAGGAGTCCCAAAGGTACAGGTGGCAATGAAAGAGGTCAAGAATATCCCACAGTTCCTACAGATTGAGATGGGAGGGCATGCTTTTAGGCAGCAGGTCATTGTGATGGGGCACTGCCATGACTTTGGGCATTAGGCAACAGTGTGTATGCGTTTTAAAGCCAAGGCGACTCTGCCGACAGGCCTGCATGTGGACGTTGACGGCTTCAGACGATTCCAGAGACGACAGAGGGACACGGCAGGGGGGGGCGCAGCCAGCTCTTCAGACCCAGCCTCGACAGCAAGGAGCAGGTGGGCAAGCAACGCCCCTTCGGCAAAGCACCTCACAGCCCCCCCCTGCCCGCCCCACCTTGCAAGACTGCAGTCCCCCATATCCACCACCCGTGCCACAGAATACCTCACCCGAGATCCCACAACCCCCACACCCATCTCCCCCCCCCACTGACCCTGGCCCATAGCCCACCCTCTCCAATGCTGCTAGCCCCTCCCCCCCACACCTGCCATGCACCTCCGTCCATACCACCATCCCTCGATCCTTCTCCCCCCACCACCTTCCCTATAGAGCACCCCCCCTGATCAGCACACCTGGTACAAGTGTTCCCCCCCAGACCCACCCCCCCTCATCCCACAGGAGGTGATGAGCCACACACGCCTACATCCTCCCCACACTAGCAGTCTTTTCCCTCCCATACAGCCACCAGCTCATCCGCCCATCACACTTTCTCGAGACAGGCATAGTTGTTGCCACAGGAGTTCTTCCGTAGTGGCCCATGGTCCTACCTGACAGTTGTGGAGTGCGGAGAGCTCCTACTACCTCTACAGGTGGGGAACTTCGTGGTCCATAAGTCAAGGAGGGGCAAGGTCCATCTACTAGCACCACTGGATGGACCGAACTACGCCTTTTTTCTTCAATCCTCTCACTCAGGGGAGTGGACGACTACACAAGTAGAGGAAGAGTTAAAGAGTCAAGTAGCGGACCACATCTCCTAGTGGATGGGAGAAGAAGGACTAGCACTATTTGCACAGCAGTGGCCTGGTTGCATGATGGACGTTAACTAGTGGGCTGGTGCTAAGGTCCCACACTTGAGTATTATCTTTCGAGCTCCTCCACAGTGGAGAGCTCCAAGGGATGTGATCAAGTGGCCCCTAGCACAAGCAGCCCGTTTCTACCAATGTACAGAGTCATGACTCTCAGCATGGGTGATAGATGCATTGATAGTACAACCTAGAGTATCTATCACCCCTATGGTCCGAGGGCCACCATGGGGAATTGGAGTTCACTGTCCAGACTGGTGGAAAAGCGTACTTGCATGCCTCATAGCTTCTCCTCCTCATCAGCAACCTCCACACCGAACAGATGCTTGTTCGGTCAGTCACAGGTTTCCCCATGAGCTTACACCTTGCATCCTGGAATGTAAATAGTCTCCACTATAGTGGGGCATGTGGTTCTAGGAAGTTAATTGTTCGGCAGGAGCTGCACCCTACCCTTGCCGGACGGATTGACATCTTACTTTTACAGGAGCACAAGCTCACTCCCACCCAGGCCCAACGGGTTGGGAAGGTACTTTCGGGCAGCTCACACACTTACTGGGACCACACTATAGGTGCCCACGGCAGGAGTGGAGGCGTATGCACCTCTATTGGCCCAAGTCTCACCGCCTGTGTACGAGACCACGGGACGACAATGGCAGGGAGGGTTCTATGGATCAGATTGGATATTGGACACTCGTGCCTTGGAGTCCTCAATATCTATGCCCCTACGGAGGTTAGGGCACGCACTAGGTCCTGAGTGGAGATTGCGGATGGATTCCCAAAGGTGGACTCCTGGATCGTTGGAGGAGACTTCAACAACCTGGAGGCTTTGGAGGACTAGTAGGGCAGAGGCAGAAACTACCAGGGCATGGCTAGGGAGGAGCAGGAGGCATGGGAGGTCTTTTAGCTAGTAGTAGGAGCACGCAATGCCTGCAGAGACCTTGCCTTCCACAGGAGGGAGAGTCCGTTGGACTTCTTTTGGGGATACAGGCGGCTAGGTGGAGCCCTGCTTGAGCGATTGGACAGGTTTTATGTGGGAGAGTGGGGAGGCTCTCGTGGAGGCTGGATTGAGCAGTTGGCAAGCACCACGTTGTTCGATCATTGCCCGGTTCTCCTGGCACTTGATCCCCCAGCATCCACCCTAGACACACGATCTCCTGTCAGATCCCTAACTCGATCTATAGGAGGGAGGAGGTGACGAGACAGATAGAGCAAATTTGGACGAGAGAGTGGGACAGGAGGGACTGGGTAGCAGAGGAGGTTGCAGAGATTCTAGCCGAGTTGAGCAGAATCTGCCAAGAGGCAGCCATACAGGCCAGGTAGCAGAGTTGGGAGGAGGAGAGAGCACTCCGGCGTGAACTTACAGCCATACAAAGACTATTAGGAGGCACTAGGGGATCCCACCCTCCACGCACAGGAGGTGCAAGCGTGAGCAGCCATTGCTAGCCTAGAGGATAAGCACTCGGAATTCTCTTTCCGAACCTCAGCAACCTTCTGGGCACGGAAGGGAGACACGATGTGCACGGAGTTCTTCCAGGTGCACCAACCTCGCACCGCAAGAGAGCAAATACGCAGCCTTCAGGATCAGTATGGGAGGATGCATTCTAGCCCAGACGAGGTACTGGAGATTGCCACTGAGTATTACACTTGCCTCTTCCAGCAGGAGACAGCTTCAGCTAGAGGATAGAGATGTAAACAACAAGTCTGGGATCACATCCCGTCCCTCGTCACAGAGGAGATGGGGCGCTCCCTCCTGACCCCCTTCACAAAGAAGGAACTAGAGGAGGCCTTCCATACACAGGATGGGCAGAAATGTCCGAGGGAGGATGGCCTATCTAGGGTCTTCTTCACCACCTACTGGGAAGTAGTGAAGGACCCCCTACTGATAGCCTTCCAGGAGATTTTTAAACAGATGCCAGGGAGTCTTTCGGCAGGCCTTATCAGTCTTCTCCCCAAAGGGGGAGACCGATTGGAGCTTTCCCCGTGAAGACCCAATCACCTTATTGTCAGTGGCCTATAAGGCACTGGCAAAGCTGATTGATAGACGACTACACCTCATGCTCCTAGACATCATCCACGACACACAAACAGGCTTTGTCCAGGATAGGAGCATCCTAGACAATGTATTTACCTTCTTTGATGCGACAGAGTGGGCTCAGCACAGTGGGCAGAGACTGGCCGTACTACTCTTGGACTTCAAGAAAGCTTATGACAGGGTGGACTGGGATTTCCTACAGGGCACCATGGTGAGGTTGGGATTCCCCCAGGTTTGGATTCGCGGGGTCTCCGCCCTTTACAAATCAGCCACCAGCAGGGTTCTCATAGGCAGAAGGCGAGGGGAGGAGTTTCGGCTGGAGAGATTGGTTCGACAGGGCTGCCCCCTGGCCCCATACCTGTTTCTAGTCTTTGCAGAAGCAATGTCTTACTTCCTCAGGTCACGTGTGAGCGGATTATGCGGCCTCCGACTTCCAATGAGAGAGGAGACTGAGTTGTTAGACTCAGAGTATGCAGATGATACAACACTCTACATAGAGGACGATGAGTTGATACTGGAGAGAGCGGTTGACTCTTGACGTGTTCTGTTCTATAGCGGGAGAGAAAATCAACTGGCAAAAGTCGGTTGGTTTCCTCACAGACCCGGACTCTAGCACGGAATGGGGCGTCCACTTGGGATTGAGATGGGTGAGAAGAGGGCAGACCATCCGGTACCTAGGGTTCCAGGTGGGACTCAACATCACTCCTACCCAGCAATTTCTTCCTGTCCTTGATTCTATTCGGAGAAAATTGACCTACTGGAGCATGGCTCGTCTCTCATTAGCCGGCCGAGCCCTGGTGGTTAACCAGGTACTCCTAGCGACGGCTTGGTACATTGCCTCGTGTTGGTGCTTCTCCTCATCATGCGTAGTGCAACTCCACCGCCTAATGCGGAATTTCCTTTGGTTAGGGTCAAATGATTCTAGGGACTCCAGGGCCAAGGTGGCATGTACAACCATCATACGGCATCGGTCAGAGGGAAGGCTTGGGATCATAGACCCAGAATATCCGAGTATGGCCCTCTTAGGCAAGCTAGTTATCCACGGCCTCACACTAGGAGGGCAAACCTGGAAGGTCTTATTGCAAGAGGGCCTTTAGGACTATAGACCAAGGCTTGGCGGTAAGTGGAGGCCGTCCTTGAGATGGATCTTCATGTCAGCTCAGATCACCCCCCCCAGATCACCTTTCCTACGCAGCTTACTCCGTGTGTGGCAGGGCCTCCGTAAAGCCCTAATTGAGCGCCCCCCAGGCTACCAGGAGGAGATAGACCATCAGCCGGTGATTTGGAACCTCCAGGTCAAAGATCGGGAAGGGGCACAGATCGGTGAGCGCCCCCACATCTAGTGGGCTGGTTGGGGGGCCGGCCCGGCTCGTACCATCAGGACATGACGGGAGGTGTACAAGATGGCAGACGAGGAGGTGTTGTAGCGAGTATTAGGTTGCGAGAGAGGAGTGGAGTTGAGGAGAAGGGAGATAGATGCAGCGATACCTTTGGAGTGGCTTGCTCCCCCAATACGAGAGCCGATTGAGCACGAGGAGGTATGGGTAGCTAGGTTTTTGCCAGCAAGCATCCCCCTACAGGTGGCAGGTAGAGTGGGCGGCGCCACACAGGAGACTTTCTTCGCCGTGCAGGAGGGGGGACGCTTGGCCCTTGACAGAGGGCAACAGGATGAGGAGATAGCCGGCCTTTCATGGAGGAGAATTCGGGTGGTGGGCCTTCAAGGGAAGACATGGCGACTAGACCCCTATGTTTTCTAGAAGGAGCTCAAGGAGTGGCACCTTTGGATCTGGGAGGGCAAACCACTTGATGAGCTGGAGTGGGATCCAGGAGAGTGGCTATGGCCAGCCACTGCGGTCGCCAAGAAGCCACCCATGTTCCTAGAGTACACTGCCAGGATTGGCAGACATGTATTGATGCAGGAGGATATGGATTGGGCGCTGTCTGTAGCAGGCACTGGGCGGAGCACAACATCACGAAGCCTTTCCGACGGACCTTCTGGCGCCGCCTATGGGATAGCTAGAGGCTGAGGAGGGTGTCGTATTTCTTATGGCTGGTGGCACATGGAGGCTTGACGGTGGGAAGTTGGCTTGCCCAGATGCAGGAGGGAGGTTGTAAGCGCTGCACACAGTAGCCTTTGGAAACCCCAAAGCACTGCCTTTGGTCATGTGAGGAGGCACAACTCATGTGGAGAGAAGCATGCCGCATCCTTTGCCGTATAACACCCAGCCTTGGATGTATCTCATGGGGAGCTTTCTGTTGGCAGGCAATCAGCCAAGGCCATCATCTTCTATATGAGGCCGAGATGCAGGACACGATATTCATTATCAAGGTAGGGTCATGCGCAGTGGTGGGTTTGGAGGCTCTACCCATCCGCCAAGTACTGGAGCCCACAGTAGATCACTCGGAGGTATGGGAGATCATACAGAGTCTTACTGGATGGCATATTTGGAAGGCGTGGTGTCAGGAGGTTTTTGGCATAGAGAGACTTTCAGTACAGGAGACCTTAGCAGAGCTCTGGACCTCCATCATCCACTCCCTCCGCAGCTAATGGGATCAAGTGCAGGGCGAGTCCAGGGCTCGTCAAAAGCTCCGTTGTCATTTCATGCGCACTTGGGGCGGCCAGGACCTGTTTTTCGTGATGCAGGTAGGCAGCCCTAGTTGGCGATACACCCCCCGCAAAAAAAAATTATGCCAAAGCAAGGCAATAAAAATACACCTCCTGTGACGAGATTCCTCAAGATGTGTTTCAAGGTGTAGTAGAGTCTATGATTGTAACATAGGGTACAATTCCTTGGGTCACAGACATAGGCCCAATCTATGGATATGAGGATGTACAGGGGAGTCATGCCTATCCCATCTCTGGTCACCTCTTGAACATGATTGCCACGCCAGATTTTTCGCAGCCAGACTGGACTCAGGTCACTATCATAGATGAAAGTTGATAGCTAGAACCATTGCTTGGTATACTTGGACAGCCAGATGTATTTGTGCTATAAAATTATTGAACATATCCACTATACTGACTCTCTCTCTAGGATTTGAATAAAGATTGTCCACACTCCATGGGAGATGGAGATGATACAAAGCAGTTCAAATACGATGAGACTCATAGGAGACATGATTTTCTCAGGACCTAGGAATTCTAACACTTTTCTTTCATTCTCAGCCACACATGGCTTGGCATGATAGACCTCCTGATTGGTTATTCATTCAGGTGAATGTCCCTTATAAGGCCATTTTTTGTACTTTGCCTCGGGATACTTTGTCACAAGGGGGATTCATTGATAATCAATGTTTCTCTAAACAAAAATATACGCTCACAGCTAGGATACCTTTCACACCCAGGATCTCCCATCTCAACTAACCAGTGGGTGGCACCTTAGTGTTGAAAATCACTCTAGGCTAGCCACACTTAAGGGAGAGATTTTTTCAGCAGATACCCAGGGAACTGCTGACCATGTTTCTCTCTTTTTATATTCTGGTATTTGTACCTTTCTATCTATCGTAGTGATGATTGTGGCTGAGGTGTCTTAAATAGGTTTCTCTTTTTGTAAGACAGCTACTACTGTTGTGGAGCTAATGACATGTATCAAAATTAATATTGGTTTCATACTTCTAAATTTGGATAAATAGACCAATATAACTTACAGATCGAAGGGGAAACACTGTAGGAAATTTGAAATTAGCATTGAGGTAGCCTGACCAATCATTCAAGTCTTTCCTGTAGACAAGAATAAAGAATTAGCAATTAATTTATCAAAGGCTTTGCATCAAGTACTCAACATATAATATAGCAATTAAAAATATATCACTAGCCTGCTCCAAGTTTGCTGTGTGCTGATTTTACTTATGCTGCTAATTAAATATTTCCTTTAAAAACACGTGTCTGTTGCTGCAGCAATGCCAGCATTTCTGCTGCTGCTTTTAGCCAACATTTCTGGTCTAGCCTACCTAAGCCTTGTGAACATGACCACTCAGATTTCACAATGAAAAAGAGTGCCTAAATTTGAGCTCAATGACCAGAACTTAAGAGGGGTGATTAGAGACTAGAAGGAGAAATAGGTAGGTTGCATGTGCTAAACTTGTGACCATGTGCTTTGGATGAAAATGTTAGTGAAAAAGACAGCTACAGAAGATCAAAGAGAATCACCATTATTAATGTGCTGATTGAGTATTGATTAATATTCAGACGTCTATATAAAGAGTAGGGTTCTAATTAATGAGGGATATTTTGTTGAACAACAAACTTGCTCTTTCAAGCTTACTTTTCTGCTCTCGACTCAAGTTCTTAATGTTACATTTATGTAGATTTTGAAGCTAGTAATAAGGCTCTTGTTGTGGTACAGTATGATGATTCATTATATTGATTCTAGGACAAGGCCTTCTGATAATGAGTGGCAGTCTAGTGAAAACCCTCCAACACCCAAATGGATCTCCAACTTGCGCAGATGACACGGAACAACACATACAAACTTAAAATAAAACATTAAGGAATGCACATCTAGCTTCCTTCCAACAATAGTGATTCAGCAGTATATCTGGCCAGGCTCCCATCGCAAGGGCTGAACCCATATCATCAGCAACACCATCTGGGGGTGTGGATGGAGCTGCATGGCAGCAAAGAAATGAGTTTCTTTGGGTTCAAAACTTCCACATTGTTTCTACAAGTAAGAAACTTGTAGAAACACTTCTATGAGTAAAAAAGGTGAGGTTTCTTTGACAAAAAAAATCTGCAAAACCCGACTTTAGGAAAACATCACGCGATGCTATGGGTCCTTAATTGGGGCCTTTTTCTTTTTTTTCCATGCTCCTCCTATCACTCTCCTCATGCACGAACAGCAGCCCACTTCTTAGCCTTCCAGAGTTAATTTTGGATATGAGACGAACTTTTCTGGCATTTTGTTTAGTTATTGTACTTTATCACTATAGCATCTATTCTTGTCTCGGAAATTGATTATATGACTCTAGTCTCATTTATGAGTTTATCATGTATCATGATTCAGTTTGGCTTTCGGCATTTTCTCATTTTGTTTTGGAATGAGAATCATGAAGTTGTAGCATGATCCATTCGACATTGCACGTGTGTTATGTGATACATTTATTTCAATTTTCATTGTGTGACATGTATGAATCATGATATTTGAGGTCTTATTAATAGTATAGCTTGTCTAAAGATTAAACTTTGACATAAGTTAATGATGGATGCATGATGTGTTATTCTAAACTGACTCCCATGTATTATCACTTATGCTGAATTGGCCTCTTCTTGTTTAAGAGAGAGTTCCAGAGAGGATTAAAACCCCTTTTTCTAGTTTAAACTATAAAGATTCCCTTCGTTAAAGAACGTGTTTCTTATTTGACAATGACTTGGAAGAAACAAACCATGCTGCTTACATTTCATTTCTAAACATTTTTAATGTTTCTAGCTGCTATGGAGCTGCCAATTGTCCTAATTGAACTGACCACATGAAATGTGGCACAAAGAGTCCCCATATCCTTTTTATACGTTCCTTACCTGCCCTATCCTTTAGGGTGCATTCATGCTACACGACCATTAATGCCCTAGCAGAGCGTGTCCACATTGTGTGACCTTATATGGTCCATGGTCATTGGCCCATGTTGTGAGCACCTATGCTGAATATCTAAGGATATAATAGTTCCCCCTTATGAACAGTTTTCAGCACTTAGGGACAAGGTGTTCAAGAACCAACAAGTCAGAATACAAACTCCCACATTACCTCCTCCTTTTGGCAGTTCTTCAGGATCAATGATACACAAACTTCCCTCCAACTGATTTTGAATTTGGTCCACAATACCATCTTTCTTGGTTCCCCCATCCTCTTTGAATGACACTAAAGAAATTTCCAAATAGTGTGGTGTAACACCAACAAGACATAATATACGAAGCTAGTAGGCCTAATTGAGTACTAGTGCCTAACCCACCAATAAGGGGTGGGTTGTGCTTTAGTAGGTGAGCTTCTACCTGATGTAGTTCTTAACACCACAATACATTGTTGGGCAACAGTGATGTAAGCTATATTGTATATGATCGTTTAACATTTTCTCATTTGAAATGAAGGTGAACTCTCAATATATGTTAGATTTGGGATCTGTGAGAAAAAAACTTAAGGCTGTAGATTCGTACCCCTATTGTTGGATTGCAAAACACTTCTAAGGCTAGTTTAAGCCTTCCAACATCACAATATTGTCTCCACATTTAGAGTGGTGTCATTTCCAACTTACACACATGACATGACAAGCCATACAAGTAAAGAAAGAACATAGAAGAATGGATGTCAAAGCTTACCTTTCAACCATAGAGTCTAATTGGGCTCACCCTAAAGCTCGGGGTCAATACATTGAGCCAAGATCCTATTACAAAGGTTAATGTTCTATACCACCAGCCCATATCATCTTAATATGGATGGAGCTGCCAAGGGTCTAGAGTCCAAGTATGGTAATCACATGAGATGTGGTACTATTGAGCCCTTATAGGGCTCTTTATTGACCCTAGCCATCAGGGGGCTTTCACACTTTAGGACCCCTTAATTGCTGAGATTCATCATACTACGTAAAAGAAATAATTGGCAGTGGTCATCCATGTGTTTAGGATTTGGTGTTACTATTAATATCGATACGACACTTCCATCTTTGTGTTGGGTGTAAACTCCCATTTATCGTGTGTGTATAAACTTACTATGCAGCACAATGGTACACTCTTACTCAAATCTCAAGTTCATGTATTAATGCAATCGGTGCAGATTTGTTCAGTAAAATTTTGGGGATTTTGCTGAAATTTGAGAATTTTGGCAAAAATGATATATGAAATGTACATTGGAAACATTGTTGATGCAATATTGGTGCTGTAAGCAAGGAAATTCATCTCAAACTTGTGAAATATTGAAGAAATTGCAGAGATTCTTGGTTTCTTATGTGTAACAAAAGTACTTGGTCACATATGTATGCAATACATATGTTGGGCAACTCCCATTGAGTTGATGTATTGCTGAACAGTCATTTTGCAGTAGCCTTAGTGATCATTTGCAGATCTGGGATTATTGCAAATGTACTTTTGGAGATACTATTGAAGTGAGAGTCACTGGGCAGTGATGTATGCTTTGAGTATATGCTGAAATTTCAGTTATACTGCTGAAAGTCATCAGTTCCACTTCTGTACATGTACTTGGACCAAACCTTGCTCTCATTGACTGAAAATTTGGACCGATATTAACTGAATATTCAGCTCATTGTTTTGTTGTTACAAATTGCAGTATTGTTCTTTGGGTACATTGCTGAAAAATGGCTGCAAATGCTTCAAGCAAGAGTGACACTAAATCCCTTCTTGAAATCAAGAGATTAATGGCACTGGTTTCGACTTGTGGAAGGACAGGATGCAAGGCATTTTGTTTCTCAAGGATTGTGATGATGCTCTTTTGGAAGTCAAGCCTGCAACTATGACAGATGAGGATTGGGCTGCTAGACTCAACAAGAAGGCCATTGCATACATTAAAATGGTTGTATCTGATGATGTACTTACGGACATTAAGCGTCTTGATATAGCTTATCCCATATGGAAAAAGTTAATGAACACTTATGAAAATACAACTCCAGTAAATCAAGTGCATCTCATGTGCAAGCTTGTAAACATGGAGTTGGATAAGTCTAAGCCAGCATCGAAGCATTTGAGTGCTTTCACTGGGATTTTGAGCCAATTGCAGGACTCTCGATTGCAGCCCTTCAATGATAAATTGAAGGCCATTTTCTTGTTGATGACTTTGCTTGATAGCTGGGAGTCATTGGTTGTCTCATTGAGCAACAACCCTGATTTAACCTTCGATGGTGTTAGGGACAGTATTCTCAATGAGGAGATTAGAAGAAAGTCCAGTGGAAAAAGTAGTCGTTCAGCTTATCATCTTAGAGGCAAGTCAAAAAAGAGGGGTAAGGCAAGAAATAATGGCAAAAGCAGGAGTAAAAGGAAGGGCAAACAACAAGATGTCACTTGCTATCAATGTGGACATAAAGGGCATAAAAAGCTCGATTGTCACTACTACAAGAAAGAGCAAGAAAGAAAGAAACAGCAAGGAAAAAAAAGGAAGGATGACAAGAAAGATGATGACAGCTCTCCCTCAAAAGAAGTAGCAAATGCAAATGTTGCATCTAGTGTGGTCATTGAAGAGCTCTTTGACACTAAAGAGAGACTTGTTGCAACCTCATGTAATGATGTAGATGTTATAGCAGCAACAAGTGATATGCACAACACTAAAAAGGAGGTGATTGATGCCTTACTTTCAGCTCATGATGGGCTGTCTTAATCATGGATAGTGGATAGCGGTGCCTCTTTTCATGTCACTCCCTCTTTGGAGTCATTTTCCGAATACACTTCAGGTTGCCTAGGTAAGGTTTACTTGGGCAACAATTCTGCATGTGAAATAGAGGGTGTAGATATCATTCACTTGGCCCTTGAAATGGCCAAGAGCTGATTTTGCATGATGTTAGATATGTACCTAGCATAAAGACAAGTTTACTATCAGTTGGGTAGCTTGATGCAAGAGGGTATTTTACTACCTTTGGTGGTGGATCTTGGAAGGTCCACAAGGGCTCTATGCTGATTGTTAAAGGCAGCAAAAAGGGAGCTTTGTATTATTTTCATTGTAAAGCATTACTTGGCAAGTTTTTGGCTATGGATGAAGTTCATCCACAGATGGAATTTTGGCACAAAAGACTTGGCCATATGAGCCAGAAAGGCCTTCAAGTTCTCTCCTCTTCAAGGAGATTTGATGTAAAAGGCTCTAGTATTAACTTTTGTAATGATTGCATATATGGAAAACATATGAAGTCTCCTTATTACTCCGGTGTCGTTAAGAAGTCCAATGCTCTTGACTTAGTACATTCAGATATGTGCACTATGCTTGTTAATTCACATGCGGATGCACGGTACTTTGTCACTTTTATTGATAATTTCAGTAGAAAGTCATGGGCGTATGTATTAAAGAGCAAAAAGACAATGTTGGATGCTTTTAAAAAGTTTCATGCTTTTGTTACCACACAGAAAGGGCTTAAGTTAAAAGCTATAAGAACGGATAATGGGGGCGAGTATATTTCTAATGAGTTCAAAAGGTTTTGTGAGATGCAGGGTATTAAGAGAGAGTTGACAGCCCCTTACAATCCTGCATCAAATGGCGTGGCTGAAAGATATAATCGCACACTTTGTGAGAGGGTCAGATGCATGCTATCCACAGCTAATCTCCCGCAACAGCTTTGGGGAGAGGCTCTTAAAATTGCAATTCATGTATACAATCGCACTCCCAATCGTGCATTGGAAAATGGCGTTACTGAAGAGGTTTGGTTTGGCAAACCTATTTCATATGACCATTTGCGTATCTTTGGTTGCAATGCTTTTGTGCATATTCATGTAAATCAGAGGACTAAACTAGACATGAAATCCATCACGGGTATCTTCATGGGATGTGGAGATGAGGGAGAGATGGGATATAGAGTTTGGCTTTCTCAGGATAGGAAGATAGTACGTAGCCAAGACGTAGTATTTAATGAGGCAAAGTTGCTGAAAAATGCTACACATGGTGACCTTGACAAGAAGAATGTCAAATTTCAGCATGAATAGCCAGTCATTCAGTAACCATTAGCTGAAGATTCTATCCCTTTTGATGCTGAAAATGATCACAGAAAATTGATGCACATGATGGAATAGGAAAACAACAAGAACATGCTGAAAACAGGTTACAGCAGCAAGAAAATGATCACAGCAAATTGATGCACATGATGGAATAGAACAACAAGAACATGCTGAAAACAAATCACAGCAAATTGATGCACATGATGGAATAGGACAACAACAAGAACATGCTGAAAACAGGTTACAACAGCAAGAAAATGATCACAACAAATTGATGCACTTGATGGAATAGGACAACAACAAGAACATGCTGAAAACAGGTTACAGCAGCAAGAAAATGCTGAAAACCAATTACTAGGTGATGCTTGTATTTTTAGGCTTTTGTAGACATTTAGGTAGGAAAAATTAAGGGAAGAAAAAGAAAACAATAGTTGGAGTTATATGAGGAATTTGTATACAAAATTCAGTCATTGTTACTCAATAACCAACTTAGTTACATAAGTTCTTTTGTATTTAGCATATAATTTTCAGTTGTGCCTGCATATTGATGAAAAATAAGTCTATGGGAACCTTCAACTTGGTCAGCTGAAAGTAATTGACAGTCTGCATGATAAATCACATTGATTCAAGTGCAAAAATATGGTTAGAACGAGTTGTTGATGAGGTTGATCAAGTTGTGTAGTGTCGTGCTCCCAATGGTGTTTCTCTTTCTATGTGTTTGGATTTCCATGTTGCATCTTTCACTTGGTCCTACCAATTCGGGTTGTTGATCACCACCCATCTAGGTTTGAGGGTCTTCTCCTATTGGCGGGTTTGTTGTGTTCATTAGGCATGAGTGTGTTCCTTCTTATTTACAGACAATCCTCAATTTATGTTCACTCACTGTATGTGTGGTCCTCTTTTTTGTGCACTGTGCAATATTAGCTGAGGATGTAAGCCCATTGCCTATCAATACAGATCATTGGGTAAGAAGTTCCACACATGTCAGAAGGCAGCCACAAAGGTTTCAACCATCTTTTGATGAAAGTGAGTCTTTGACATCTAAAGAGGCACAGTCATGAAAAAACAAGAGAAAGTGGGAGCTTGCTATGCAGAAAGAGATAAAGTCTCTGTATGCGACAATAATCCTACCACCATGTGCTTTGAGAGAGAGAGAGAGAGAGAGAGAGAGAGAGAGAGAGAGAGGGAGCGGGACGAAACCCCTGCTGTCGGCCCGTCCTCTCAGCGCCTGTCTGGTCCGTCGCCGCCGTCGTCTGACATGCACGCAACAGTCTCCCCCGTCGCCTGACACGCCCGTACCAGTCGCCCCCGCTGAGCCGCGCCAGTCGCCGTCGCCTCTGCTCGTCTGCGACCGCAGGTGCTCGTCCTCGCCTGTCTGCCTCTGCGCGTGCCCGTGAGAGAGAGAGAGCGCGACAGAGAGGAGTCGCCTGCGCCCTGGAGCCATTGCCTGTAGCCCCGTTGCCTGTTCCTCTCGCCGTCATCTGCAGTTCCGTCGCCTTCTCCTGCAGGCCCGTCGCCTGCATCTAAGAGGCCCGCCAGCTGCCTGCTTTGCCCTGCTGTCGCCCGTCAGATCTGCGGGCTCCGCTCTTGCTCGTCGCCTGTCCGCCCTGTGTGTCAGGGCTCCTGCCGTCGCCGTTGGACCTGGGCCCTGTGGACCTTGCTTGCCCCAGCACCTGCCCCATCGTCTGCCCCGCCGCCTGCCCACTGTGCATCAGTCCTCCGTCGCCCTCAGATCGTGATCCTCGATGGCTGGTTTGGATCTGGATTTCATCGACCAAACGGTGGCAGCACTTGGCCCGGATTCCGATGCTGAGGAACCTGAGGATATGGTTCCGTGCACCGAAGAGATGCCCCCTGGTCCTGACATCCAGCCTGCGGGTAAACGTACCAAACATACTTCGGAAGAGATAGGTGTTCAGCAGGATCGTTCCTATGCTCAAATTGCTTCAGATTCAGTGGACTCTCAGGATGTTGACTGGGAGCATTTGCTGGAATTTGCCAACACTCTGCTTGGCGATTATGTTCAACATAATCAGGAAGTTTTTTCCGACTCTGCACCTGATGATGTTCTGGAAGCCACCGTCGACCCAAAAACTGTCCTACGCTCCTTTTCCGTGTTTAATGATCGCGCTGTGATACTCTTCTTCACTGGCCGAATCCCGTTGCTTTCCCGTATTCGCCAGTGGCTGCACAGTCTGCTACAAGGGGAATGTGTTGAAGAGATTTTTGTTGGGCCCCGGGGTTTTTTTGAGGTCCTGCTGAAATCTGAGACGCACCGTGCTGCTCTCCTGTCTAAACTGCCTTTGTTTTTTGATCGCCGGTTGGTTCATGTGGTTCCCTGGCGCCCAATGGCAGATTTTCAGCGCCTGCTGCAACGTGAATGCCCTGTGTGGGTAGAAGTGGAAAATTGTCCGGCTGTTTATTGGCCACTATTGAAGGATGCGATGGCCGCTGTCGGAACTGTTTTGGTCCCTCCCAGTCTCAGGGCTGTGAATCGCAACCGATTGTGTATGTTATGGGATACTGCAAGGAAAAGGCCTGCCTGGTTACGCCTCAATTGCTCTGGCATGCATCCGTTACACTTTCGTTTAAAATGGGGCAATTTTGCGGGACATTGCTTTTCCTGTGGACAGTTGGGGCATTTTATGGCCGAATGCCCGGAGCAGCAACACACTTCAGATGTTGGCCATGTTGCGCCGCCCATGGATGATATGGTGTGTGATGCTCCGTCGCTGGATACTCTCCATCCGCCTCAAGTTCTGGCCAAAGGTAAACAACAGGTTTCGGATCTGGATTCCCGTGCCACTGATTGGGTTGAAGTGCGTGCAAAAAAAGGCAACAGGGTTGTTGCGGGCATGGAGAATACTGTGCCTACTACTTCACAAGATTCCATGCGTATATATATGCGCAGGAAGGAAATGTTGTCTTCTAAGCGCTCTACTCCTGCTATGGCTGCCTCGGCCCCCCGTCCTCAGCCCGCCAGGAAAATGTATTCGGATCGTCCAAAGGGTCCACCTGCTAAGCTGGCTTTTGATACCAGAGGCAACGTCATTACCCCGTGGGACCGTCGTTATCCTCGTTCCAACCCCAAGCCAGCAGATATGCCGTCTACTTCCAAATCTGGTCCTCAGAACTCTTTTGCGGTATTGGCAGATTTCTTGGACGAGGGAGTCCTGGATATTCTCGCCGACAAAGTCAAATCGCGGCAAGCTGTGCCTCGTACCTGATTTTGTTTTGAATACACATGAAAATAGCCACCTGGAATGTGCGAGGCATTTGTTCTCGACACAAGCAACATACCATGTGGACTGTATTGTATGAGAATCAGTGGGATGTCTTGTGCGCTGTTGAGCACAAGAGTCACGGTGAAGCCGGCAAAGTTGTGGATTGCCATGGCTTTCGTTTGTTCTATGCAGGGACACAGGCCATGCATTATTCGGGTGTGCTCATGATTGTACATGCCAAATATCAGCCTGTTCTTGTTAAAAATGATGTTCATGGCCGCTTTTTGGTGATAGAAATTTTATTCGAAGGGGAAATCTTATGGTTACTTGGCCTCTATGCTCCGAATGATTCGTCATCTCGTCGGGAGCTTTGGCAGACTTTGCAGACCTCCTTGTCACTTGGCAGACGGGGCTTCTTCATGGGGGATTTCAATATGTGTGTTGATTCTTCCCAGTCCACATCGGAGCATTCGGTAATGGATGCGCCGGAAAGTCGTATGTGGCATGAGTTGGCTCTTGCTGTTCTTAAGCAAGATCTCTGGTCCTGGCTACATCCGTCTTCTACAGGGTTTACTTTCCATTCTGCCCAGTATGCAACAACATGGTCGCGGTTGGACCATATATATATCATGCAGAACGATGATTTTCTTCCCGAGATGCTCGAAATAAAAGTGTTGCAGCAATATGCCTTGTCGGACCATTTCCCTCTGCAGCTTGAGCTGCTTGCCCAACCCATTGCACCTTTCAAGCAATTTCTGGGAAAACTCCCTTTGCGTTTCAACTCGTCTTACTTGAAGCATGCCATATTTCAGGGCTATATGCAGCAATCGATTGACACACTCCTCTTGGACTTCTCCTCTCAGGGCACTGCGTCATTTGAACGATTGCTCTCTAATGTGCAGCGGGTTGCTCGGCAGTATGGGATCTATCATGCATCTCTTTGTCGGCGGCGTCGACAGGCCGCCGAGAACCTGCTGGTTTTGGTCCGTTCGCTGCTGGTGGACACTCCGGATGATGCATTTCTGCTTGCACTGGCCATGCGGGTGGCTGATCTTATTAAAGAATTCCAGTTGAGATCATATCAGCACGCCAAACTGCAACATCTGACGGAGACTTTGCAAGATAGTGCGTGTCAGACCCATAAGTTCTTTCGAGCTCTCCACGCCTCTCCTGCTCGCGAGAATATGACCAGACTCGAGGATGCAGAAGGCCACCTTATCCTGGATCCGCAGACTATTGTGCATATGTGCAGGAATTATTTCCGCGACCTTCTCGGTTCTACTACTCCACCTTCACCCCAAATTACTTAGGCCCGTTCGGTTTTTTATGACCTGGTCCGCAATCAGCTTCCGCAGGACATGCAAGCTACTATGGAGTCAGATATTTGTGAGGCAGAGGTTATGGATGTCTTGTTACACTTGCCCAAGGATAAAAGTCCGGGCTGGGATGGTCTCACTAATGAGTTCTTTGAGGCTTTTGCTACCCAACTGGCGAAACCATTGCAGGCTTTGTTTCAGCAGGTGTGGGAAACGGGGATCATGCCTTCCTCATGGAAAGGGGGTCTTATTAAGCTGCTTCCAAAAGTTCCTTCGCCATCTAAGTTGTCACAGTGGCGCCCAATTTCTTTGATGGGTTCAATGTACAAAATCTTTTCCAAAGTAATGGCGAATCGGCTCCATAAGCATCTCCCTGCCATTGTGCACCCTCTCCAGTATGGTTTCATTAAGGGCCGCAATATTCTGCACAATGTATTGAATGCTCAACAGGCAATTGATTATGCAAAGCATTCTCATCAGGAGGTAGTACTGATTCAACTGGACCTGGAAAAGGCTTTTGACTATCTGGACTGGTCTTTCGTTTTGCTGAACTTATGTCTGCTATGGGCTTTGGTGCTCGGATGTCTCGTCTAATCTACACCATTAGCACTGCGGCGTCTTCGGGAGTCATGCTGAACGGAGGTGTTACTGAGCCATTTGTCCTTGCCCGCCCTGTCAGACAGGGGTGCCCTTTGAGTCCTCTATTCTTTGCCCTTGCGACACATCCAGTTCTTTCCATGTTATCTCATATGGCAGCCTCTTCTCAGTTGGCCGGACTGTCGCTTCCTACAGGACAGCACTTCATTAGCCAATCCCTGGCGGATGATAGCTTTATGATTTTGCGTGCGGACAAGGATAACCTTCGAAAAGCGTTGGATGTTTGGGGTCTCTTTGGTCAGGCGTCCGGCCTTCGTATCAATGCGCTCAAATCAGCCATTCTTAGCTGCACGGAGTCGGATTTGCAGTCCCTAGACTGGCAAGGTCTGGTTGTTCCTCATGGCTCCATTGTCAGGCATCTTGGGTACCCTTTGGGTGTTGAGGTTCCCCCAAAGCAGCTTCTGCAGTGGATTTCTCAGAAAATGGTGGCCAAGTTTATGTATTGGAAGTCTCAGGCCTGGCCCTTCCATGTTCGCCTCAAAGTAGCCCAGACAATTATGTTGCCAATGCTCACATATTTCTTGCCATTGTTGCCCTGGACTACTATGACTCTGAATGCTCTTACTCAGTCTATTCGTTTCATGCTATGAAAGAAGGATTCATTGCACATAGGTATTTCCTGGATCTCTTGGTCACATGCGTGCACCCCCAAACGCATGGGTGGCGGAGCTCTTTTAGATGCCCAAACTCACATGCAGGCACTCCGTTGGTCTCTTTTCCGAGCCATGTGCTCGGATCATCATCCATGGGTGGATATAGCCCGTTATTTCCTTGAGGCCCATGGGCTTTTGCATGGTAATACCCAAATCCGGAGTTCTTGGTGGCATGTTCTTAATGCTGATTCGCGGTTCTCCAGTTCGTCTTCATCGCTGCTTACTCATTTGGTATGTTCCTGGAAAGTGGTCCTCCAGAAGGCTCAGTGGCATCCAGCGGAGGATCGCTTAGCTACTAACTCTTTTCAATTGGAATTGCTGGCAGTCTCGCGTTTACTTTCATGGGAAGGTAAACATGAGCTTAGACCACAATTTAACCGGATGGGACGTTTGGGCTTGTCTTCAGTTGCGGATGCCACCCTTGCCAGTCGCAATGTGCTTATATCATTTCGTACAGCTAGGAGGCTTTTCAGGATCCCTCGTGGATATAGGCCTTTATGGGAACAGCTTTTGAGGGAGCTCCAGTGCAGACAACCCTTTCCTGCCCTTGCTTCGGATCATCCCTGGCAGGATTGGGACCTACAAGGCCGGCTCCATTTAAGCAAAGCTTCTGCTAACCAAGTGTACCATCTTCTGATTAAAGATCATCAATGGCTAATTACTAAAGCGAATGCTTTATAAGATTGCGTAAATCCCGATCATGGTGGAGGGCAACTGTGATGGAGGGCTGGTTGAACAAGACACCCTTCAAATATAAAGTCTTTCTTTGGAGAGTGATGATTGGTGGTCTTCCGCTTGCTTCAGCTCTTTCCAAGCGACGAATCTCCAATGGCAATTGTTTCTTTTGCACCACAACTGTGGAATCCGCCCGCCACCGATTTATTTCTTGCCCCATCGCTAAGAAAGTCTGGTTATTTTTATCGGCTGTTTGGCAAGGAGTGGTTGGTTTCCCCCTGCGTCCCTTTGATTGGGTTTTTGGGCAGCCCAAATACCACACTCCGGCACAGCCCCATATGAAGCTCATGTATCACTTTCTTCGATATTGGGGCTGTTGGCATAACTGGACCATTCGGAATGCTTTTCTTTTTGACTCCGCCTGTAATGTTCAGCGACATATTGTGAGGCTTAAGGGCCTCTTGTATTGGCAGCTAGATCTTCTCCAGCATTCTGATTTGCTCTCTAGGGAGGACTTACGTCCCTGGCATATGGCAATTTCCTCCGCGCCGTTGCCTTGACCTTGTAACTTATAGTACTTAGAACCTCTTCTCATGATGGCTTAGATTGTCGTCATGTATCTTGTAATCAAGTAACCTTGTATTTTTTTCGTAATTAATATAATTACCTTTTACGGGAAAAAAAAAAAAGTCTCTGTATGCGAATAACACATGGGAACTTGTACATTTGCCCAAGGATAGGAAAGATATTTCTAATAAATGGGTTTATAAGGTGAAATGTATTGATGGGAAGTCCAAATACAAGGCATGTTTGGTTGCTAAGGGCTACATATAGAAGGAAGGCATAGACTTCCAAGAGGTTTTTCACCAATGGTGAAGATGACTACACTTTGTGTTTTATTTGCTCTCACTGCATCCTTGGATTTAGAGTTGGATTAGATGGATGTGAAGACCACGTTGGGAAGCAGTAAAATGTATCTTTAGATACTTAAAAGATACACAAGACAAGTGCATATACTATGGAAAGGGTATATTACAATGAAGTGAGCGATGTGCAGTGGCGATGCAATGTCCGGCGATGAAAATGTCTGATAGAGAGCAAAACGTGAGCAAGAGTAGAGAGTGAGAGTCAGAGAAAGAGATGCATGATGTTCTTGGGTGCAATTTGTTGTGTACCTCTTTAGGTTTTAGATAGATATATATAAAAGTATAAATGTGTTAAGGACGTGGTCACACCCGTGTACATATTAATGGCACGATGGCCCTTTATTCCCAACAACCTCCCACCTAAAGGCAATGTGCCTTAAAAGGAGAAAAGAATTAGCTAAGTCTAGGTATGTACAAAGCTGAAATACATATACCTATCCAACTCCCATCATCTGTCGGCAATGAGCAAGCCACTCTGCTCGAAGACCCTTCGTGAGAAGATCTACAGGATTATCATCTGTATGCACTTTGACGAGCTCAATACTCTTGCTGTCAAGTACATCTCTAATGAAATGATACTTCACCTGTATGTGCTTCATCTTTGCATGAAAGACGGGATTCCGTGCTAGTATGATAGCACTCTGACTATCACAATGGAGAACAGGTGACTCTATAATGCCAAGCTCTCCCACCACAAGTGCAAGCCATAAAGCCTCCTTGCATGCCTCAATGGCAGCCACATATTCTGCCCCTGTAGTAGACAATGCAACACACTTTTGTAGCCTGGAGATCCAAGAGACTGCTCCTCCTGTGAAGATAAACACATACCCATAAGTGGACTTTCTGCAGTCTACATGACCAATATAGTTTGCATCCGTAAAGCCAACGACATATGCCTTCTGCTTTCCAAAAGAGATGCACAAATCCTTTGTGCCTTTGGGGTATCTCATAATACCTTTCACTGCTTCACAATGCTTTTTACCACGGTTTGCCATGTATTTGCTAACCACTCCACTGCAAAGGCAATGTCAAGACGTGTAGCAACCATAGCATATGGTATTTTGGCCATTTCAGCCTTCTCATCATCAGATGTAGAGCTATCCTCTGCACTGAGTTTCACATATGGAGGCAATGGAACCCCAATTGTTTCCCCCCCTCCCCCCCCCCCCCCCCTCCATATTGAAACGCTGCAAAACCTTGGAGATATACTCTTGTTGAGATAGATAGAGTAATCCTTTTGATCTATCTCTGAGTATTCGCATGCCAAGAATGTGATTTGCATCACCAAGATCCTTCATGTCAAAGCTTCCATGAAGACTTTGCTTTAGTGAGTTCAAGGCATGAGTATCCCTGCCAACAAACAGCATGTCATCAACATACAGAACCAAGATAATCAGGCTGCATCTGCTGCCTTCTTGGTGTGAAAGCAGTGATCCACTTGACTTCTATGAAAACCTTGAGACTGCATAAATATATCAAACTTATGATACCATTCTCTTGGTGCTTGTTTGAGCCCATACAAATTCCTTTTGAGTTTACATATCATCTTCTCTTTCCCTTTTACCACAAAACCTTCAGGCTGCTGCATATATATGTCTTCATGCAGATCACCATGTAGTCTTTACATCCATCTGTATGAGCTCCACATCTTTAGCTGCAACCAAGCTCAAAATGGTTCTCAATGTAGTCATCTTGACTAGTGGAGAGAAGATCTCATCAAAGTCAACTCCATGTTCCTGCTTGTATCCCTTCGCAACCAATCTTGCTTTGTACTTTGGCGAGGAACCAAAAGTGACCTTCATCTTGTAAACCGATTTGCATGGAAGGGTTTTCTGCCCTTTAAGAAACTGCACCAAGTCCTAAGTGCCATTTTTCTCAAGAGATTCCATCTCTGACAACATGGCTTTATACCATTTCTTGTTGTCTTGTCTGTTCATTGCTTCCTTGAAGCAAGACGGTTCACCATAGTCTGTCAACATGACATAATCAGCCACATTGTTTGCACTAGGAATGAATCTATCAGGTTGTCTAGTAGCCCTAGACGATCTCCTAACCCAATGATCATTGTTTGCTGACTATTGAGCTTGCAAATTTTCATTTTCAGCTTGCTATCTTGGCATTTCAGCCTACAAATCAGCATTAACAGTTTACTGTCCTGGCTGTTCTTGTACATCCAGTGGCTCATCATTATGGGCAATGGCTGGCTAATCATTTTCAATATTATTTTCCACATTTGCAGGTTCATTTACAGCGGGTATTTGCTGCTGTACAGTGGGCATATTTTTCTGTCCAAAAGGTACTTCTTCCCGGAATACAACCCTACGGACCTCCTCAATCTTTTCGGGCTGTTTATGCATGCGATCTTCCCGGAAGATAACATCATGCTGCGTACTATTTTTCTTTTCTCGAGATCCCATAATCTATACCCCATTTCACCCTCGTCACCATATCCTAGGAAAATGCATTTATAGGACTTTGGCTCAAGTTTGCTACATTCTTCTTTACGAATGTGCACAAAAGCCTCGCAGCCAAACACTTTCAGGTGAGGATATGAAGGTGTCTTGTTTGACCACGCTTACTGAGGGATTCCCCCCCCCCACCCTCCCCCCCCAAAGACCTGTTCGGTGACTGATTAATCAAGTCAACAACTGCCATAATAGCCTCTGCCCAAAAACCATGGGTTAATGTAGCATGAGGCAGCATAGTACAGATTTTATCTTGTATGGTCCAATTCATACGCTCTACAACTCCATTTTGGGGTGGATTGGGAGGGGTAGTGAGCTCCCTCTTTATCCCTTTGCTGTCACAAAATGCCTGAAAGGCCTTGAACACATATTCCCCACCATTGTCTAAGAGAAGACACTTAAGTGTCTTATCAGTCTAATTTTCAACCAATGCCAAGAATTTTTTAAACTTATCAAGCACTTCGTCCTTGCTACGAATAGAATAAACCCACACTTTCCGTGTGGCATCATCGACAAAGGTGACAAAGTATTTTCTTCCCCCTAAAGATAACCCTGGCATCTGATATACATCAAAATGTACTAACTCTAGAGGAGAAGATTTCAACGAAAGAGACTTCTTATGAGACGTCTGCGCATGTTTACCATAAACACAATGATCACAATGCTCAAAATCAGTATAATGAAGACAAGGCAAGTAACCCAAACGAGAAAGCACTTTCAATCCAGTTTGACTCATGTGTCCCAACCGGCCATGCCACAAAGAAACACTTGGCTGCTCGTTCATGGCAACCACATGGTCACGCATACTAGATAAATGGAGAGGATACAAGGTATCACTTTTACAACCTCTGGCAATCACTCTAGATCCCTTATAGATCTTCCATTTCCCATCACCAAAGGTGGCACGAAATCCATCGTCATCTAGCTGCCCTATGCTAATCAAGCTCTTCTTGAGCTCAGATGCATGCCGTACATGCTGAAGTGTGAAGACAGAACCATGCTGAAACTGCAACTGCACACTGTTAATACCTACAATGTCACATGTATAGTTGTCCCCAAGATGGACAACACCATGTTGACCCCCTGTATAGTCAAAAAACCACTCATGATGAGGGGTGACATGAAAGGAAGCACCTAAATCTAGAATCCAAGTGTGCATGTTATCATCCATATCTGCAAGTAAAGCATGGTACTAAAGTGTGAAGAGACAAAGAGTACGTGATTTCCACTGTCACTGTCATGAGTGACTACATTCACCTCTTCAATTTTGACATTGCTCTTCTTAGGTTGACTCTCTTTCTTCTCTTCCTTACTATCATCTGTCTTCTTGCCCTTTCTTTTTTCTTTCTTCCATTTGTAGCAGTCACGTTTAAAGTGACCCTTCTTGCCACAATGATGGCATTCAACATCCTTACCACATGATTTACTGCATCCCTTGCTATCAGATTTGCCTTTCTGTGATCTTCCCCTAGCATGCAAAGCACTGGAAAACTTACTAGATGCATTGTTCTGCCGATTCATTTCTTCCATGAGTAGAGCACTCTCTACAATAGCATACAAAAGTATCACATTAGAATTGCTCATAGCCGTCCTGAATGTATCCCAACTCTCTGGCAGAGTGCAAAGCAAGAACATAGCCTTAAATTCTTCATCAATCATGAACTTCAAGGCAACCAACTGGCTGAAAATGGAGTTAAACTCACTCAAGTGAGGAGATATTGCTGTACCCTCTTTCATACGCAAATCCATAAACTTTTTCAATCAATAAACTTTGCTTGTGGCACTCTTCTAGGCATACAGTTCTTCCAGTCGAGTTCAAATAGCATAGGCAGAATCCAAATCTTCAATGTTAAACAGCAAGGCATCAAAAATCGATAGCTCGATGGTTGAGAGTGCAAGCTCATTTAACTCATCCTAGTCTTCCTGTTCCATATCTACGGGCTTTGTCCCTTTGGTCTTAATCAACCTTGCCTGCTTCTTCTGCAACACGATATTATAGCACTGTTTTTGCCAGACTACAAAGTTATGTGCTTCAAGCTTCTTAATGTGCATGAGATGACTGTTGTCACTACTGCCAGCCATGATTTTCAGCCCAAATGTGACCAACAAATTCAGCAAATGCAGGCCCAGACTGTCACACAAGTGATCAACGTACAAACAAGTACCAACCAACAATAAATAACCACATAAAAGCAGAAATTTCAGATCTGCAAATAAATTTCCAGAAGCACTAAACCTTGTGCTACAGCACTCCACAACTAATTACAGCTGCTCCAAGGAAAAATACATCACATTACATGAGAAGTCCCAAATTTTAGCTGCAATTTCTGTTGTACATGCACCCATGGGCACAAAATTTGACACGCACGGTCAAAAGCCCCAAAATTTTTGTGCTCAAAGCATCAACCATACATCTACACTGTCTCTGACATGCATAGAATAGGCCAATTTTGTCCAAATAGAGCAATTTCAGCAAAACCCCCCAAAATTTTCCAAGTGCTAGATGTCCAAATTGCATGGAATTAAACCCGCATGTATATAAAATGACCAAATGGTGCACAAATTTCGCCCAAACAGCAAAAGCCCCAAATTGCACGGGGTCCAATGTGCATCAATGTCGAGAAATTTGGTAAATTGCAGCCCAATTCTTGCATGCACATGAAAAGCCCCAAATGTCGGAGGCAAAATGTCACAAATTCTTGCAATTTCTGAGACAAATATCACTGTTGTGTCTTGCTCGCATCAAATCTAGACAAATCCCCAAAATTTTGGCACAAACCCGCCCAAAATTCTGAACTGTGCTTACACACACAAACGCCCATCAGTGAGCAAAGGGCTTGCTTGCAAGGAACCTTTGAAAATTAAAAAGTTTTGCAAAAGAAACGTGACGAATCTGCCCCATTTACAGCCGCCAGCCCTTCGCCTGCTCGCATGACCTGCTCATAACCTGGAAACGATGTTTTGACCTGCGCCTAAAGTGCGTGACCTGGGCATGACTGCGTCTGACCAGGAAATGACGATTTTGACCAACGTGCAACCTGGAACTGTTGCCTGACTAAAAAAATATCACCTATTGACTTGCGCCTAATAACTGCACGAGCTGTCACCTGTCTGAAAACGTGGCCTGTTGACCTGTGCCTGACTGCACGAGCTGTCATAGTTGTTGCTTGTCTGTCCAGTGAAATAACAATGACGAGCTGACTTGCACGGACTCCGAGAAGCGCGAACACCTTAGCCGCAGCTTTGAAGTGAGCGACCTCTTATTTGTATGATCATTCATGTATGATGTATCCACTCCTATGTATGTACTTATAAGTTGTAGCGCATGTTGCGCATGCGGCATATGCCATAGAGGTTTTGGCATGTTACCCTCAAGTATTCATCTCATATACTCCAATAGCATTGCTATTTAGACTTTAAGCATCTGTTCTATCATCTATAGTTCAAAATAATGAAGTTATTTTTTTTTCGTACTAATATCGTACCGTACCTTATAAAATCTTAAGGTACCATTTAGTACCGTATTTTATCGTATCGTACCGTACCGTACTTTTCGTACCTGACAACTATGGTGTGACTTTTGTGTTTAACAGCACATAATACATTTCAATTATTCTCATGCAAAATATACCACATGTCATGCTGCTTGTTGGAAGAGCAAATTTCACAAATATTCGAAGTGACAATCTTGATATATTAACTAGAGAAAATCAGGTTATCACATGTCATGTTACTTGCTGGAAGAGCAAATTCCATGAACATTTCAAGTGGCAATCTTCTTATATCAACTAAAAAAAATTAGGTTTGAGATTGATCTTGCCTCAATTTAACTTTCTTTACCAATGTGCAAAATATCCCAACTCTCTCTCTCTCTCTCTCTCTCTCAAGAGTACTAGATTGCAGTATATATTGCTACATAATAGAAGATTCCCTCCCTCTCCCGGCAAAAAAAAAAACAAGAGTAACTATATTAGTCACATGAGAAATACAAGTGCAATGCAATGGTTGGACAAGGACCACATACGGGAATGTATGGCACAAATCCCGATGGTATGCAGTAGCAAATGCATGGTATACAAGGCCCAATGTTGTCACAACTCTATAGAAACAGAATTTGTATCCTTTTTCATTAATTTGTCTATATAATGATTTATTAAATTTATTTCCTTTGCACTAATTAGATATAAAGCAAAGTGCATTGGAGCTGGCCACTGATGAGTGGTCACAGGTTATGGTGGACCCACGCGGTGGGTTAGAGAAAAGATAGTTCACACTTCCACCTATATGGCCCGATTGGGCGCCTGTGACCAGAACTCACGCATATCAGGGTTAGACTCGCACACAGAAAGGATTGATGCCTTGAAGTGTGGCCTAGATCCACCACAACAGACAGTTACAATCAACAAGATGGCATGATCATGAAATGCTTGTATAATGTGCATGTGTGGACTGAAAGCTTGAAATGCACATTTTTTTGCATAGGAAAGTCACATGAAGATTCTGATACCGTTTTTGCGATGTACACGGAAAAAGCTTTCATATGACACCCATATTGAGGGGGTCTCTAAATTTTAGGAGATCCCTAAATTTTAGGAGCCTCGAATTAGCCTAAAAATGCTAGTCCTAAAAAATAGGGAGGTCATTCTAAAAAAAGTAAGTTTTGTACTCTGACTGTGCTTACTAAATTTAGTTGTTTCTATTCTTGACAGTATTCAACCCAAAAAGGAAGGCCATAGAGAAGAGACAAGTGTCAAGACACTTGTCACACAAGTTTCCAAGTGTCCCACCACTTGTCACATCTCATGACATGTGGCTGGACACTTGTCTTGTGCTACTCCACTTTCCCCTTTTGTACTAGCTCTTCCCTCTCCTATAAATAAGAGCTCGTTTTTCTTCATTCATCATCATTTTTCTTTGCTGTAAACTCATGTACAGCACCCACAAATAGCCAAAAACTGGCCCCATCCATCCCCATCATCATCCCCCACTTCTCCATTATCAAATTCCTCCATATTCCCTCTTCTATCACTGCTGTTTTACAGGATAGCAAGCCTATAAATTCATTACAGCACCTCCTTCTCGAGCTCTTTCTTCCATTTTAGCAACAAGAAGCAAGCCCTATCCATGTACTGCTAATCAACGATGGAGAAAGGCTGATTTCCTCTCTTTCTTCTCTCATACTGTAAAGAAATCAGTTCTTATCATTGCATAATAGATAATGCATGTGTGTTTGTACATCTTTGCATGATCTTGTGAGAGTGAGAATTACTTCTCCTCACTATCAAGTTGATTGTAACTGAGCTCTTCCCTAAGGGACTTGGGTTGAGCAGAAATGCATTCCTTCGGGGGGGGGGGAGGGGGGGGGGCGGTTTTTGCCATCTTCAACCCTCAATCTTGTTTCCATTACTTTTACATTTTCATGGCTGTAATTTTGTGAGTAATTTTCATTTTCAGCTTTAAGTGTTCATTCTCTTTTATATTAAATCTCGAAAACAAGCGAATATCATAATTGTTAAGCATACTACGTTGTTCGGGGCGATTACAAATGTATTCGGATATGGTTGAAAATGTGCAAAAATGTATGGCAACATTGGCTTGATGTGTGTGTGTGTGTGTGTGTGTGTGTGTGTGTGAGAGAGAGAGAGAGAGAGAGAGAGAGAGAGAGATGAAACGACATGAGATGCTTTATTAACGTCTACAAGAGGCCAAAATGATCATATATACGTAATGCAAGCTAATGCTTTCTTTCTAGAAATTTTGGAGATGAGAGTATCAAATTACTTTCCTTTGCAATTTGACGTGCGTAGACAGCCCATCACCCCCTTTGCACAGTTTCTTGGCAAACTTCATTTGCTCTTCAATTCCTCCTATGGTTTTCCTCAAACATTTCCAAATTCAATAGTGTGTAAGGGCCATGCTTCTTCACTAGGTGATTCTTCCTACTATATTACATTTATTGATGATTTCTCATGCAAACATGGGCTATGTTTTTTGCAATTTTTAAAAGATCTTAAGGACAATATTGAATGGCGAACAAGGGCAAGGGTTAAAGCTTTGAAGATTGATAAAGAAGAAAGATACAACTCTAAAGTATTTGGATGAGTTTTGTAAAAAACGTCACATTAATCATCAACTTATGGCAATATATACTCACTAAAAAAGTGATGTTGCAAAAAAAAGAAATAGGACACTTACTGAGAGTACTCATAATACGTTGAAGATTAAAACCCTGATTTTAAAATTTTGGAATGAGGCTGTCCAAACAGCCATGTATCTTCTAATTAATGTCCGACCAAAGCTTTGCAAGGTATAACTCCACATGAAGCATTTTGGGTATGAAGCCCAAAGTGTCTCATTTGCGTGTATTTGCAAGGATTGCGTATCTCTCTCATATCCAAGGGGTCTAGAGGTGAATCCTAGTAGGGATGTATAGTACTGTGTGGCCACCTGTCTCGCCTCTAGAGGGCCATGTGCAATGGATCCATTAGCTCTCCTGAGTCTCGGAACACCCTATCTAGAGTATTTAGGCCCTGTGGTGGTGCGGGAAAAATCCCTATTAACCTTGTCCCCAAACTGAGTCCAAAAAGAGGCTCTCACGTGAAATATGTACTTCGATCTAGCTTCCTTCATGGAGTCAATCTTTGCCTCAACAGTATGCATCCTCTCAACTATCCATCTGCATCCTGATCTCCTCTCCTCCTCCCTCTATAAGGCAACCAATGATGCCCTAGCAGCTCTTTCCTTCTCTAGAAGGCTCTGTCTCCTCCTTGCGGCCTCCTCTCTAAAGAGGGAACTGAGGGCTGAAATGATGAATGGGTTGCCTCTTACCCATCCAACCTCCAATCCTCACTAAGAGAACTAAAGAGGGGCACCACCTGGCCAAAGGGAGGATAGGCTAGGACATCTCTTTTCTCAAAGAGAATCAAAAGAACCAAGACACAAATTTACAAGAGAGAATATATGTACTAGACACCCTATTAGAATATAAGAGAGAGAGAAGATGAGAAGAGAGAGAGACAAGAGAAGAAGAGGTAGAAGAAGCTTGCCATTATGTATTCATGGGATGAGAAGATGAGAAGAGAGGGAGACAAGAGGAGAAGAGGTAGAGGAAGTTTGCCATTATACTACATAATAAAAGAACTTACTCATAGCTTACCTCAAAGAGATGAGGGTATTCTAGAGTGCTCTCATGTGCTTGTCATTGTCCTTCTCCTCCCCTCCCATTCTCCATGGGCTCTTTATATAGCCTCCATGAGCGATTAGATTAAGCTAATCTTCTTGATTAACATAATCCTAGATGATGTATGGCATCTTTGAAAATATGGAGAATAGTGGATAGGACAAGTCCCCACCTTGGTCATCATGCAAGAAGCCAAGGGTGGTGGTAGACAAAATAGAGAAAGGGAGCTAGATTACAAGAGTTGGGTGCCCAAAGCACATTATTATAATATATTTACAAGAAGGATAGAATGGAAAGTTGGTGTGGTGACAAAGAGAAGTAATTTGCATGTAGCCAACAGTCCGCGCCTTCGTAACTTCAAATCCGTGAAGAATCTGAAAAAAGTTTCTTCTGCAACTTTGTAGACCAAGTCGAAACCGATCGGGCAATGCAGGAATTTTCTTGAAATTCACTTTTTCTTGGGAGTTATTGAGATTATAAAAAACGGCTTCCAAAAGCTGCTTTGACTTTAGTCCCCCATATATATATAAATACATATAAGCATGTGACAGAAGAGGTCCATGCTTGTAAGCTTTTGTGTAAGATCCAAATGATACCATGATGTGGATATTGACTTGTGCACTGTGAGGTGTCCTCTAATGATGGTGATAGATTCCAAATCTTAGTGATGCAGGCAGAACCCATATGTAGTTGGAGGCTAGTCCTTTGAAAAATCTATGCACTCACTCAACTCCTAGGTGTAATCCATTTCTATCTTCACTAAGATAACCATCCCTTTTACCCTTTATATTGACATCCCTCCTAAGAACTTGTTCCCCCCATTTGCTAGAGTTATCATAATCAAGAAGCAATGTAGCATACCTAGTGTTTAAAGAGTAAACCCAAAGTGATATGATAAAGCTCTTGATAGGGGTTTTGGCCAAATTTTGTGGTAGAAATCCGGGTTGTAAAAAACCCGGATCAGGACCTAATCTCTTGTAGCCTCTCATCCAAGTCACTAGCTACCCGTCCAGCTGAGAAGGGTCTAGATCTCCAACACTGTGTGACTGTGTCTCTAAGATCATCCTCATAAAACAAGTGCTATGGAATCCTAACACTGGAATGGGATCCCCCTACTCTCTAAAAAAGAAGTATTTGAATCGGTGAGTGGTCCAAGAGGGTCATGCCAGGTATGATGCCTATAAGGCCGCCTCTGTCACAGGCCCAGTCATCCACATAAAATCGATCAATCCTAGAGAAAGTCCTAGCTCCTATCGCTCTATCTCTCCTAGAGAGCTCAAGTGAGCCTATGGTCCTGCCAAACTCTGCTATGAACCATGGGTCCTAGCCTCTAATCTAGAATAAGAACTCCCAAGCAACCTGTCTCCTCCCCTAATGATTTCTGTGCATCTGCCTCTCATGTCCTCAAGAGCCTCCACCATGTTAAAGTCACCCCCTACCACCCAGTGATCAACCTGTTGGTAGAGACTGCGTCTCCTGTCTCGTTGGCCATTTGGGGCGTAAATGGCCAACAAACCAATGAGTGCCTCCTCCACTCTCACCAAGACCCACATGGCTCTCCCTGAAATCAAAATACCCCAGCCTTGTACCGACTAAATCCACTGCTCCCCAACACATATGCATACTCCATCTTGTATCTCAATAGCACCTACAGCTGCTGCCCAGTAAGTGTCACTCTGACCTGGCAGTAGCTTCCCGTAACATCAGGATATCCTGTGTGCCGAAAGATGGTGCTCCTATAACATAAGAAAATCAATTGATCCTCCTCCTAGAGCTCTGTGCAAATCCTATCGCATGAGGCTTCGGCCCTGCCTAAAGTGACGACCTCCAGAACCTCGTACATTCCATGAGAGTATCCTCATGGAGAGTGTCTCAGCCTCTCGGATCTGTGTGGCTGTACAGCCCATGCCTGCCTCTACTACCTCCTGGTATATACCCGATCATGTGTCCTCTCCGCTATCTCTGTTGTGGGGTGTAATGGGGGGGAGTCCTCAGAGTAGTCATCTGAGTCCTCTACCTCTTGCTCACTGTCCTGGGCCATCACAACTTCCCCAGCCTGTTGTGTGTCGGGTACCTGAGATGGGCTAAGCTCGGGAAGCTCAACCTAGTGAGGCGATGGTTTGAGGTATTGTGGCGTATTTATAGCCTGTTGTAGCTACTGAGAAGCTACTGGTGTCGTTGCCTCCATGGGCTGAATCACATCCATCTGCAGTGCTGCCCCTATCAGTGGCTGTAGGACCTCTAGCTCTAGGGCATCCAAAGGAGCATCTATGGGAGCAGTGAGGGGCTGCAGTGGCTCTGCATAGGCTGACGGCCTGAAGTCCCTGATCACTCTCGACCGTCTCAGCTCTAGTCCCTCCTGCCCCTGTCTCTCAGCAGCGCGCTCTCTTTGCTGCCATTGTCTCCTCCTTTGTCTAGCCTTGTGCCATCTCTGGTGCTCTGCATCACTCCTCTGACGCGTCTTGGGTCTACCACCTCCCTCATCCCTGAAGATCTGGCGGGCTGGTAGCGAGTGCTGCCTCCATCTGCTCTGGTGAGCTGAACTCGAGTCTGAAGCATCCCTTTTCGAGGGGCACCACTCGCATGATCCTGGCTCGAGTGCTAGTAAGAGCAGACTGGATGGAGTCCTTAAGAATGTGGATAGGCAGATGATCTCCAACCATTCTACAGGCCAAGGATGACGCTTCTAGGGCTGACACTCTCTCCTTGATTGCCAACTCTGTGTCCGGAGCAAAGCGGATTGGTGGGAAGGCATCGGCCGATGTATGTAGGGGGCTGCTCTGGAACCCTCTGGGGATGGTGGAGGACCGGCTGCAATCTTGGGCAATACGCTAGCTCCATGTGTCGGTGGTGTGGGTGCTTCATGGTCTGTTGGCGCAAGGTATAGCCACTGGTCTGCCTGTTGAGGTTGTGCGCGGGAAGGGGAGATGGAGGTTGCTTGTGCAAGGAATCTTATGAAGGCTGCAAGGGTGGATGAGGAGGCTGAGGAAGTGTCCATGGCTGCAAAGCGAGGAAAGAGTGCAGGCAAAGCAGGTTGAGGCATGGTAGACAGGGCGATTACTGTGAGCCCTCTTTTTGTCACTATCTCTGTTGCATGCTGGTAGGGTTTTACTGCTGAGTGGCTGCAGGTCTCATGCTGCTGAACCCAATACCTACAGGATAAGTGTAGACAGCAGACAATATAGATCACAGTAGCATTGCACAGGTCAGGGACTAGGTGCCCCACAGGCAGTGCAGAAGAAGATGCTATATCTCTATTTTGTTTTGGTCTCTCTCTGGTGGCTTGTTCCTACACGCTGGAGGAGGAGCAATGGGTGTACAGGGCAGAAGAGCAGGGGCACAGCTGGTCCCCTTGGTGCGCACAGCAACAATGAAGTCCCTGCCTGTTTGTCTCTCGAGTCTCTAACAAGCTGTAGAAGCAAGGCGGTAGTGTGCAGGTCACCAGACGGATAAGGTTGCAGGTCACTGGACGGATAAGGCTGCAGGTCCGCTAGTCTGTTCATGAGGGAGACACGACCTGTTTTGCAGAGTTTGCTCTTGTGCCTCTCCCTTCATCATCAGTTGTTGAGAGAATCCATGGAGGCAGACTGTCCTGCAGCGCGCATCAGGCCTCCAGCCATCTCATCGCCACTAGACCAGTCTCCTGAATCCTGCAGTGAGAAGGCGGGCGTATCCACAGCCAAGGTCGTATACCAGGTCAGAGGAGTTCACACGAGCCAGCTCCAGCATGCGCCAAGCAACGTGGAAGCGCATACGCACGTAGGGTGCCAGACGAAAGCCTGCCAGATAGCGCATACACAGGCCAAGCCTCAGCCCGCCATCTCGTCAATGTCTGTCACCATGACGACCATCCCACATCGCACGTTTATCTCTTTGGCTATCCAAGTCATTTTAACAATTTGCATACTATTATGGATTTGTTCAAAGTGTTTTGGACTCAAATCTCTATATCACAAGGGAGATGTTGTCACACTTGTTCTTGTCTATATGATGCTTTCATAATCACTGGAAGTAATGGACAACATCTTAAGCAAACTAAAGCGGGCTTCTCAAAGGAATTTGGCATGACGAATTTAGGTTCTTTGCACTATGTCTTAGGCATTGAAGTGTAGAGAAATGACACTACAATGATTCTTACACAATCAAAGTACATTAAAGAGATGCTAGAGACGTTTTCAATGGCTGACAGAAAACCTCTGTCTACTCCTAAACCTAATCAGTGGTAGTCAGTTTTCTCACATGATATGTGTGTGCTAATATAACTCTTTACAGACAGCTTGTGGGCAGAGCTTGATATATCTAATAATAACTCGGACACATAAAGCTTATGCAATAATTCGTCTCAACCAATTCATGGCTGATACATAGGAGTCACATTGGAAGGCAGCAATGCATGTACTTAGATATTTCAAAGGCACCTTCAAATGGGCTATTGAATATCTCTCCACACATGCTTTAGTATTATCTTGATTTTGTCACGCAAATTGAGTAGCTGATATTAATGATAGAAAATTGATTTCATCGTATGTGTTTCTCTTGGATCCGGTGCAATATCTTGGAATGTAAGAAGCAATCTATAATGGCACTGTCATCTACAGAGGAAGATTCTTTGCAGTTTCTGAATGTGTTTGGTTGAGGAGATTGTTGGCCCAAAGATTGTTAATACTCCTAGTGGTTATCTGAAGCTATCTTCAGACTTGGGCTGGAGGACTTGAAGATCACTTTGTTGCATCTATGCCCTCACTAACATCCCAAATTTTCAGCAAATACCCTACTGTATCAGATCAAATGAGGTCGGGTTGTGGACTCACTCAGATGCTTGGTGGTGCTTGGGGCCAACTCAGAGGACAAGGCTGAGATGCTTGGTGGTGCATGGGGCCAACTCAGAGGACAAGGCTGAGGTGTCGATAATATTTGTTAGTATTATCATATGATCACACATGTGACATTGGTTTTCAGAGGGGAGCATACAACTGTTTCACTTTGGCTTCTATCTTGTTAGATATCATTTAGATTCTCAACAGCATGTCTCACCAACAGCAACAAAGACAAAAGGTTTCTGCCCCAATATGGGCATTCAACAAGTCCTCTTCTAGATGGACATACAGCCACCATGTGAGAGATTACACCATGCGTCCCTGGCAGCTTGTCTGTACTTCTCTAAGATAGGCTTTGAGTGCTCAGCCATCATAGCTGGTTTTGTTTTTGTTTTTGCCTGGTTTTCTCAAATATAATATAGCACATGATTATTTTCTTTGCCAAAAAATATATATTTAATAGTTTCAAACATAACCTTGAGTATGAAGCCTGAGATGCTCCTGCAGCCAGCAAAGGCACTATAGGGGTGTTGATAGCTTTGAAAAGAGCACCGAGTAAGAACTGCAAGTTTCAACAATGACAAATGATTTCAAAACAAAGTTCAAGAAACATCAGACTAAAACACAGATTGATGCAGTCCCTTAAATAGATGTTGCATCAAAACCCAATCTTTAGGGCAAGGATGCTATCAGCAAGAAAAAATATTGAAGAAATAACAAAAGCAGTGAAGGAAAGGTGGTTAACTAGCAAGCACAGCATTCTTCACCTTCATAACAAGAAAACTTTAGCTATGTTTTCTTAAGCATTCTTCACCTATATAACAAGAAAACTTTAGCTATGTTTTCTAAATGAATTCTCTATACCGGTTTGTACACAAGCTTGGCTCCTGTTTGCTGTGTGACTTCTGCTACCTGCAGAATATATAGTAAATGTATGATTGTTCCTGTGTGATGTGAAACCTAAACAATTCAGATCATAAACACACAAATTCCATTCTTTTGAAACTCTAGATAAGTTTTTCAGATAATTTGTGAGAATGCTTTTCAAGTTACCTGTAAAGATGCTAGGAATGACCAAGGACTGCTAAAATCGTGATAGAATACGAGTGTGTGAGGTTTGTGTCCAGTGACTGACCTGCAGCAGTATAATAACAGCCTTTTTGTCCCAAATAAAAAATAGTTGCATACTAACAGACAAATGCATGTCCTCCAGATGCCAGAACAAGAGAAACATGGAGATAAAAAGTCAAACATACTAACCTCAATATTCTTCTAGGACTACCTGGGACGTTACTTATCACTGTTTCAACAAAAATAAGACGATCCTGCAGTTGGTTCATTAAAGATCAAAACAACTTCAAAGTTAGCATGTTTAACCAAATGTGCAAACTCCATTCTACAATAAAGGCAACTTATACTAAGAAAGAAAGAATCAGAAATAACTGTGCATTTTCAGTTGTTCTATCATTTTTTGCTGGAGAAAAAGATCCTTCTTATAGTTACAACTCCATCTTGGAGCAGTCATAAACTGAGACTCTTCGATTTGAGGAACAAATAATGTGCAGTAAAGAGATGCTCCAGGCAGTGTAGCCAAGAGTTTGGAGACAGGAGGTTTCATACATAGGAAACAGTTCATAAACAACTTTTTTTTTGGTGCAAAAAAAGCTGTGACTAATTATATTCCAGAAGATTTTCACAAAGAAATACAGGTGCTCAACAATAGCTGGAGCTCAACAGTAGCTGGAGCTGCCTGAAAATCAGAAAACAATCATATATACGAGCCTCTCAAAGTGGTCTGGGGAGGAGGGAGATAGAAAACACCCCCAGGGGGAGGATGATGTATCGCCACCTAGGGCCACCCGCCTACATCATGGAAAAACAAGCCATGGCCACCCCAAGTGAGAATGAATTGATGCCAAAGCTCCTGACACTGTCAAGAGAGTGTCAAAAGTCACCGAGCAGCTGATCCCACCGGCGGAAAAGTGAGTGCATGATAGATGTCCAAAGCTCTGTTAAGGCGCATATACCGAGAGTTTCTCAGTGTTGAAAATCATCTGGCAGAGTGCCTTCGAAATGTGCCCCCCTATAAGGCTACCAATGATTTCCAAGACCTCTGGTTGTGATGCAGTAGGCTCCAATATCTGGCAGCTGGGCAAGGCCTCCAGACCAACCAGAGCACAAGAGCTTGCCTTGATGATAAAGATCATATCATGCATCTCTAATTCATACAGAAGATCGTGGCCCTAGCTAAGTGACTCCAATAGGAGGCCCCCCAAGAGATACACCCCAGGCTAGGTGCAACTTGACGAAGTCATTGGCAGACACCTCTCCACAAAATTTGAGTTGCTTGGCATGACCAAAGACATGATTTGGACATAGTGTTGTTGTGGGCAATGCTTACACACTCCATCCTACTCCATCTGGGCCATCCAACACCCAATTACTAGGCCCCCATGCGCTAGAAGCCATATAAAGTAGGACACTTTCCTCAACCACCAACTATCCCAAAGGTATCTCCAGAAGGTCCAGCTGAAAGCATCTGTAATGCTCTCCTCTGCCCGTTGTCTGCTATGTGAGGGTGCCTAGCCCATGTTGGCCTGCATCAATCCATAAGACAAGAAACTCAAAGGCTTATAGGTGACTGCTAACGCCAACCAGAGCCACTCTCTTCCACTCCAAGATGAACGAAAACTATGTTTTACAGAGAGGCTTATAGGCAACTGCTAAGGCCAGCCAAAGCCACTCTCTTCCACTCCAAAATGAATGACTTTACACCTTTCATTGAGTTTTTCAGCTTTTCCTTGCATTTTATCAGCTTTCACATAAAAAATTACATGAAAATATTACATTCTAATTATTCATCCTTTAAATCAGTAAATTCAAGTGTCCCAACCCAAAACTTTGGCCCACACTCAACTTTGATAAACTAAAAATAAATGTGTGAACAAACTTGAAAGGCAATTTGGCACCTCTGGATGTTCCCTTCATAGAAGAGGTTACCACAGTTCCCTCTAAAGTGGACAATATGGGGGAGGTCTTTTGTCAACTTCATTATGTAGCCTAGTGTAACACAAGAGCTGGCATTTGAACTCATAAAAGATGGTAGGTGGGGTGAAGAGATGACTTGCTGTTTAGAGTAGAAATATTTTAAGTGCAACTTGTTTAATAGTGTGCCATGATTAGGATTTGAGTTTGGCAGAGCAGTGGTAGCAAACTCTACAAGTAGTCACCTATATTCTGCCATCTTGACTTTCAGATCATCCTCTTTCTTGATGGAGAATTCCTATAACTCATGATCAAGATTAATACATCAGGTTTGATCTCTCATTGCATAAGGGTCAATAAGATAACTCCAATAATCATGCCTACTCATCAAGGTCCAACCCTACCAGATCATTGCAAGACAATTATACAAACCAAGGTAGGATGAACTATTAAGAAGATGTGTATTTTGAGCTAAAAATGCATTATATACTAATTAACTCTTTAAAACAGCCCCAAAACGTGTAAATTATCAGAAGTGTCATTAAAGGGGGAGTGGTCCTAGCGAGTTTTTGTATCCCACATGCAAAATCCTAATTTGGGAGGATCAATCTGCATCTATAAATATGCAAACGGCTCATCATTCAGCCCTATCCTTGTCTTTCATGTTTCGCCATCAGCCCTCTTCCACTAGCTGTCCAGCCCCAGCAACTGCTCCTACGTGGTCTACAGCTGTCGCCCAACCTCCCACTACTACCTGTGATCAGCTGTCCTCATTTTCATGCGGTTTCATTGCTCTGTTACCAATTCCAGCCCCAAAGACTACTACGTTCTGGTTTCCAGTCTACTATCCTTCCATTTCTAGCATCAACCTGATTTGTGTTTGCATCCATAGTAGGTCGCTTTTGTGTTTTTTGCGCTTTTCTTCATCAGTCTCTGCTTTTACTGGTGGTTACTACACTCAGGTCTATCTCCGGTCGACAACACAATCGAGATTCGACACCTCCCTCAACCAGCTCACACGAGAGCCATCCACTATTGGATAGTTGTGCCCTTGAGCATTTTGTACATTCTCTCCTTCATTTACAGCATTGATTCTTTCACTTCAAAGTTCTCTTTCTTCTCTATTGGTGTTTGTGTTTTTGTGTTTTGAATTTTGAGCTTTGCATTTTGCATTTTGCATTCAAGGTTTGCATTTATTGTGATATTGTCAAAGTTATTGTGTTTCAGCCATGGTCGTACATTCTGTGTTTTCTTTACGCAAACCCTAGCATATCTTCACATGGTATCAAGGACGGTGCTCTTTTAAGTTTTTATCTACGAATAGGATCAAGGGATGGATTGAAGCAATAGCAATGCAAGGCTAAATGATTGTCCATTAATAAATTAGGTATCAGTATTTTAATTCAATTCGCAAAATGATTATATTGCTTCTTGTGGAAAGTGTGTGCAGGTGGAACTACAGCAATTCTATGAGCCATTTCTTGCAGTTTACCAAGCAAGAAATCAATGCAACATCTTCTTAAGGGAGGAAATTTTCCGCACTATGGAAAACATCAAGATCCATCCAAGCTAGGGGAGAGAGCCAAAATACCAAGGCCGAATTCAAAGCATTACCACATTAGGGGCAAGCTTCTATACTACCAACACAAGTTGTATGTGCCTAATAGTTAGAACCTCAAGAAGAAGACTCTATGGGAGACCCATGAAAATCTGACAACTAAACATTCCAACTATGCAAAGACTATAAATGTAGTAAGAAGAAGTTACCATTGGCCAGGAATGAAAGTGGATGTGCTAAGATATGTCACTCAATGCTTGAGTTATCACTAAATTAAGGCGGAAAGGATCAAGATGCCAAGAGAGCTACACCCACTAGACATACCATAGATAAAGTGGAAGTGCATCAGTATGGATTTTGTAGTAGGTCTTCAAATAGTGCAAGGTGGATATGACTCAATTCTAGTAGTTTTTGATATGCTGACAAAGGTCACTCACATCATTCTTGTGAAGACTACCTTCAAAGCATTTGACATTGCTAGATTGTTCATCAAGTAGATTTTCGCATTCCCAAACTCCTCCTCCTTGGGATCCCATGGTGTCTCTTCAGGCTTCTCCATCACTAGAGGCCCCAAGGAGGTATTATGGACTCTACAAGAAAGACGATGCTTCACCTTCACCTTCACATTCTTCACTTTTTCCTAACTTCATGTGACAAATGAGAAGTTTGAAGAATTCGTGCAGTTCAAGTATGGTCCAATTTACCTTTCTCCTACCAGCTCTTCTCCTACATCCGGACCAGTTGGTGAGGCTAGCCACCTCTCCGATGAAGGAGGACATATGGCATTTGGGACGACCAACAAACCATCCTATTCATATTAGCCAAGCTCAATATCATGTTCATATAACCCTTTTGAGTTATATGGATCAAAGCCCACTCTTGTTTCTCCTTTTGGTGGGCAGGATCCGGATAACTTTCAATATGTCAATTTTAATCAAGGAGGCTCTAGACGCAGATATACATCTACAGGTATACCTGGAACTATATCTTTTGTTTCTTTTGAGTATGGAGTTGGCACTTCGCTATCAAACCTCCCTCACCTCCCACCCACATCTCCAAAATCTCTTTATTTTGCATTCAGTAATTTTGAATTGCACTCCACTTCTACATCCAACACATTGGGAGTTGGGTCTTCCATCTCTGTTCCTAGTTTCTCCTCTTTCTCTCCATCCCATGTCACTTATTCTCAAGTGAATGCCACTTTGTACCCTCATACATCATTTGGGGGAATGCCACCCTTTAATAGTGTGTTGTACCCACACCCCCAAGTAAGCACATATGTTTATCCTAGGATGGCGATGATGGATATCCCTCTCACTTCCCCCAAACACTCTCATCCTCATCTATTGGCTTCTCAAACGCCGAGATTTCCATCATATGCTTATGGTGCACCATCACACACTCCTTGTCGCTTCCATGCAAGGATTTTCATCCTCTACACCATGTCCCTATCCATCCTCCATGGGCTACTCATGCGGTCCCCTTCCCCACCATCCATTCCCACTTTTGGATCTACTGTCCAGGTGCAAGGATTTCCATCCTCTACCCCACATCCCTATCCCACCTCCATGGACTACTCGTGCCCACCATGCCTAGTCCGTCCATTCCCACTTTTGGATCCACTATGCAGTGTGCGCACTTCACGCATGCATGGTGAGCACTCAGGGATTCATTCCCAAGTGTACTCCACTCCCCTGCCCCACTCACCCTACCCACCTTTCCCATCCTACAATACTACCACTCCTGTTGCTATGGCCAAGAATGCCTTCACGAATAAGACTCGTTTTAATGGGTCCAATTTTACTACTTGACATCTATCAACATTTTGACTGCAATGACACAACCAATGTTGAGTTAATGTAGGGGTTGCTTCCTGAGTCCCACTCTCAATTACAATGTTTTCCCCTCGCATCTAAGCATTAGAGTCATCTCATCAACCACTATGTGGCATAAGATCACACTCAATGTATCAATCTTGACCTTGAGCTTCAAGAGTTTTCCATTAAGGGGATGATCTGAAAGTCAAGTTGGCCAAACATCGGCGATTACTCACTGAGTTTGCCACTATTGGCTAATCAAACTCAAAAGACAATCAACTTACATTCTTTTTTAACAATTTTTGAAAAGTATTTTCACTTCATCTAGCACATTATCTCATTGCCCCGATTCCCAACCTTATATAAGTTTGTACACATTGGTGGCCACATCCTTAGGCTAGCATTTCTCTAGGTCCCTTCAAACACCCTAGGTTAGTCTAGTATTCCTCTAGATCTTTAGTCTTCCGCTACATTCATTCATAGATGCATACTCATTGCACACCTTTCATTTATCTTTACATTTCTTTTTGTTTTGCTTTGAAGCATCTCACTACTAATCTCTATTTTGCAAATTCTGAGCTCTCTTGTAGGGTTTTGTATTTCAATGTAGGGCTAACATGCATGCTTGCATTAATCCTTCCAGGGCAAGAGACATGGGATGCACACTGTTCCTTTCATAATTTTATCATCTAGGAATTTTGCTCTTCTACCAACATGGAGACGTTCCCTCTTGAGGTGGATCAGGCAACATCTCTCTTGATGCTATCATGGCGGTGCCTTTTACCTTGCTCTTCTAGTTAGGGTGCTTCATCCTCATCTTCAACTGTCATCATTTTTCTCGGTGTACCACACGAAGACCGACATTAGGCTCCTTTTCTCCTTTGCCTTGACATTCAAGGTTGATAGAGGGTTCCTTCCCTTTCTTGGTACACTACAAGATTCCAGCCCTTGTCTCCAATGTCGGCCTCCCTTCCCTATTGTACCTCCACTTTGCATTGCATGATCATCATCATCTTTGTAGAAGGGCACTTGGGCAAATGAAAATTTTCCCACAAGGGACACTGTTTGTGTGGCCCCGCTACATGCGCATTCTCATCATGTAGCACACTACTCTATGCATCTCATTGTGCAAAGCACATGTCTCCACCGCCGATTCTCTACCACAAGATTATCATACTTCTTCGCCCCTTTCCCTCATCATCAACACCCACAAGTGGTTAGTATGGCTTGTCTATTTTCTGATGTGTTGGATCTAACCATCCCTTTTCATTCTCCCCTCGAGGCACAGTTACTTGACAGGTCATAAACCATATCTTCTCAACAATTTAAAAAAATTTGGGAAAAAAAAAGTTCAATGTGGTTCTATCCACCTTTGCAAGTCCTAGTAGGCCACTAGGTAGTCAGACAAGCGCCCTTTGTCTGATGCCTTGGCCTCTCTAGGGTGATAACTTGGGCTCCCTTGGTAAGATAACCATCGCCTTTGTAGTATTGGTGGGCCATTGGGTAGCGGGCATGCACCCTTTTTCCGATGCCCTAGTTACTTTGGAGTGGAATGCCTTGGGGAAAAATGGGCTTCAACTTTTTTCAGTCCCTTTCTAGTTCCAATTTTGGACCCAAGAGGGGATGCTAAGTTAAAAATACATTATATACTGATTAGCTCTTTAAAACAGCCCCAAAACATATAAATTACCGACAGTCTCATTAAACAAGGAGCAATCCTAAAGAGTTTCTATGTCCCACATGCAAAACCCTAATTTGGGAGGATCATTCTGGAATCTGCATCTACAAATAGACAAGCTGCCCACCATTCAGCCCTATCCTTGTCTTACAGGCATTGGCCATCAACCTCTTCAACTAGCTATCTAGCCCCCAGCGACTACTGCTATGTGGTCCATAGCTATCACCCAACCTCCCACTACTACCAGTGATCAGTTGTCATTATCTTCAAGCAGTTACATTGCTGTGTTTACCGATTCCAACCTATAGACTACTATGTTTTGGTTTCCAATCAGCTGCCCTTCCATTTCCAACATTAGCCTGATTTGTGTTTGCATCTACAGCAAGCCTTTTTTGTGTTTTCAACACTTTTCTTCATCAGTCTCCACTCCAACTAGTAGTTACTGCACTTGGGATTTGTCTCTAGTGAACGATACACATTGACACCTTCCTCATCCCGCCTCCACAAGAGCCACTGGCTGTCAGAAGCTCTGTCCTTAGAATTCTATACATTCTTTCCTTCATTTACAGCATTGATTCATTCACATTAGAGTTTACTTTCTTCTCTATTTGTCTCTATGTTTTTGTGTTTTGAGTTTTGAGTTTTGTGTTTTGCATTTTGCGTATTGTGTTTTGCATTCAAGGTTTGCATTTATTGTGCGACAAGCCTAGGTTTTGTGGCCCATATCATTCAAAGATGTGGCTCAATTCGTTCAACAATATGACAATAAACAAAAGTATCGATTTTAAAGGACAAAATGGAGTTGTCACCACTTATAGCTAATCAACCATTTGAAAAGTGGAAAATTGACTTCATAGGCCTATAAGTCCCATAGCTCAAGATAAGTAAAGCAAAGTGTAATTGATTGTTTTACAAAATGGACCAAGGCAAAAGCCATTAAAAAGAACGATGCCCACACAATGGCAAAGTTTTTATAGGAGCAAGTCATCTCAAGATTTAGCTATCACATCAAGATAGTATGTATACAAGGAACCCATTTTCTCAATAAAGTGACTAATTTTCTCCTATCAACATTCATGGTCATTCACAAGAATTCATTATCTTCCTATCCACAAGTAAATACCCAAATTGAGTCTACTAACAAAATCCTAATCAATGTTTTCATCGAGATTGTTTTGGTCTCTAGGAGTGACTGGGATAATAGACTCATATTTCTATTTCCCCCCCGCCCCCAAAAAACTAAACCTTAATTATTAATGGACTTTCCCATGTCCACATAGCTCATGCAATGTTGTAGACCTATCAAACAAAGTTTCAAAGATGAACCGCATCCCAATGACACTCAATTCTTTCCATACCTTCAATGAACTTTCTTTCAATTGATTTGATTCAAATTTCAAAATCCATACTTTGATATCACACAAACATGACGTGTACCTGGCCCCAAAATAATTGATTGTTCACAATAAAGCAAGGAACTCCAAATGCTCCCATGCTAGCCAACCTAGTCTGTTCAAAACATTTATCAAAAGAAAAGTCATCATGCACAAGTTCTTAAATATAACATGATTATAACACATATACAAGAAATACTAGTTTAATCATTTACACTTTCACAATTTCTCAAGGCCTTTTGTTCAATCATTATCTACGTACACACTTTTAACGTGAAAAAATGTCATCTCTAAGCCATCCTCTCCAAGACACTTGCCCACCATAGGTGCTCTCATAATCTCTCCTCCATAGGAAAGGGTGCCAAATATGCTACTCTCATGCCGTCCAACAACTCTCTTAGTGCTCTATAGAGTACTTTCAATCTACACAAGATAAAGGGAGCTAGAAGTGGGAAATGTTATAGCCAATTACCAATTGTGCCACCTCTTGGAGTGACTACAACATAGCATCAATTGTCCTCCTCAAGAGGTTTCCTACCATGCATTGAGCGCATATGGCCTATCTTGCAAACTATAATCTAAGGAACCCTTCTATCACACAGATGTGAATTTTTAACTTAATGCTTTTTGGACACTTGAGTTGTACATGTGGAGTACAATGTGAGATTAAGTAAAATGTATGTGTGTCACAATGACTAATAATCCTAGTGAGGAACATTGGTAGAAGTTGTGTGGATAGGTGTGAGTGGGGTACCTAGGTTAAATCTTGCTCAAGGACATTAAATAGCCCCTTGGAAATGACTTTTTGTGCATCAGTTTTAGAGAATCGAGATTTAAATGATTTAATGTACTACACTAAGATTTGTGGAAAGTTCCAATACTTTTAGGTTCAAAGAGGTTAGGAATTTAAGCTTTTTGAGGTTGGGCAATATTTAATGTTCTTTTAATGAGGGCAGCACCAAAGGGCTATGCACCTTGAAATTGCATGTGGAGGCCCAAGTTAAAATGGAAATTTGCCAAATGTCAAGTTTTGGTTGGTTTTGGGCTGCATGCAAGTGTATCTTCCATGTTGGCGTCCTACTTGATTCTAGGGTGATTTCTAGGCCATGCAAGGATTGAGAGGGGTTAGACTAGTTTGGGCAATTGAGAGCAGCGACTTAGTGGTTGTTAGAAGTCCATTGTTGCTTTTTCATCTACCAATGTCCCTATGGCCCTAATCACATTGTGTTGGTCTATTCAAAGATTGGAGCAACACAACACTAGAAGGATTTTAGCATATCCTCATGGTCCATAATTGTCTTGTGTTAGTTCAATCCGAGACTACACCACACACAAGAGTTTTTGGGATGTCTCGCTCGATGCTCCTAATCAGATTGTATCGTTGTGAAGTGTGCCTAGACCAACACACAATGAGTTAACAATAATGTAAACCATAAATTAGAACAATGAGATAGGAGACTTTAGAACATTCTCATAGGCTTTTATCACATTGTGTTGGCTCAACATGAAGACTTGAGAGCACATGTTTAGAGGTACCTAGATACACACGTCTATCCAAAAATAGTAAAGACATCAACAAATCCAAGCATGCACCAAAATTGATGAACAAAAAGCAATGAGAAAGAGAAGAGAAGATGCAAAATTGAGTGTAGCATGTGCAATCACATTTAACACATGTGAAGTAACGTGCTATAAATGAGGTATCATGGACTCCTTGATGCTAGCGCGTGCAAGTAAATTTACCATATATAGCTAGACATCAAAGGGCCTTTGCCTTTTGTGGTCCTTAAAATCTCTACATATATCATTGTCCTAGCCAACTGATTGAAAAATGGTGAGTCTCTTTGTCTACTCATCTCACTGTGTTGAGCAATAGATTGCCTAGCCCAATCAGTCCAAAGGCAAGCAACCCACTCATTCTTCCGACTTTGGAAACCAGGGGTGGACGGAAGCCCGACACAACAAAGGAAAGGGAAAGGAGACTCATGTACTTCCCACACCTGCTGTCCCTTCTTCACAGGACCCCCTCCGCACTTATTCCCATTGCAAAGAAAAAATCCTAGGATGCGTCTACCACTTGGGCCCCTATTGTAACCATGGATCTGCCACCTCCCAAGGAGCAACAGCCACATTAGCAACCATCCCGATCATCACCGTGCACCCGTGACCCTCCCTCTTAGTTGATTATGGGTCCCAAATATGTTGAGATTTGATATTGTGTTGTGTTGGTCTTTAGCCGACAATGCGATTATGCTTTCATGATGGTTTCAAAAAATCCAATATTGTGCTATATTGACGTCCATAGGCTGATCCGCCAAGGCACTCTTACGATCTGGGCATTCGCCCATGAAATGACCCAGTTGACCACAAGAGAAACAGTGGCCAGCAAAAGTACCCCACTTGAACTTGAACCAAAGAGGCCACATGCCTGTACAAGCTGGGTCACTTCCAGGCAATGTCCCACAGAATGCACAATCTATTCATGTTGGCTGCCTTCAAGCTAGGGGGGACCAACACATGGCCTTTGGCAGCCATTGCATCCTTGAGAAGAGCCCAGTAAACCGCCAGGAAATTCTCAACTTCCACATAAACAGGACATTGTTGCTTCAACAAAGATTGGAATTCCGGCAATGGACACCAAGAGACAATATGCACCAGTTGCTTGTCAAAGAAAAGGGGCTGCTTTTGGAGGAGGAGATCAAGGGCCGAAGCAAAAAGGACCACCTCATTAAACCCACGCAGGCCAGCAAAGATCTCCTGCACACCATCGATCTAAAGAATAGAGGTCAGCCATTGATGGATCATGGCAAGCACGGGAATCCAACCCGTGAAGAAGAGAATGACACCTCACTCATGAAAGACTGAAAAGGAGCAAAGGCCCTGGTGAGTTGGCACTTCTATATCTAGAGCCTTCTCCTCCGCACAAGCAGGGATCACTCGATGATTATGCTCAGCATATTCTTCTAGGAGGGAATTCGCAAACTCCAGCAACTGCTCCCAATTCTGTTCCAACGAATCCTATGAAGTGGAAGCCACATAAATATACGAGCGAGGCGGAGAATCACCCATGTCAGGGGCTTCAGGAGCAACAGTGAACTCATCATGAAGATGCTTGCTATGTTTGATAGATGGCTGAACAGATCAAAAGTTACTGTGGTGGTCAATGCGAGAAGCCATTTCTGTGCACTCATGACCTCTTTTTCTTCCATAATCTCAGTAGAATTCAACCTTGAATTTGTTATTGGCAGAAATAAAACAAAGTCTTGGCATCATTTTCTCATCTTGCTTATTCACCTGATTGAACTTCTATCCTGAAATTAGTCACGGTCTTCTGTAGACGCGACTTTGCTTTCGAAAACCCTTCGACATCTTTGGTGAAACCGACGTGAAAGCGTCGTAGAAATTTCAGGATGGGAGATACTTCAGCATCTATTTCAGCCTCTTCTACAATTCCAACTGCGTCCTCTACTTCAGCTCCATCAATGACTGCTGCGTCAAGTACTTCAACAGATGATCTAATGCAGATTTTGCAGAATATGTCCATGTATATGCAGCTTCAAAATCAGCAGACACAATTGTATATGCAGCAGCAACAGCAATTGCATCAACAACAGTTGTCTCAACAAAGGCAACTATATTCAGAGCAGGAGAATGCAATCAGTGCGACTAAGGCGATTGAAGCAGTTGAGAATGAGAAAAAGCTATTTGATGGCCGTAATGTTTCCGCATATTTGAAGACATATGAGATCAAGATGGGGTTTTTTGGAGTTCCAGCTGGACTTATGAGTAAGTACTTCCTTCGTCTTGCCACACCCGCCTTGAGGGCAAAAGTGACTGATCTTTTTATTCAAAATTCACATTGGCAAGATTTTAAGAAGGCCCTGAAAGAAGAGTATTTCCTTGAGGACTTTGGGATGGCTACACGGCGGTCATTCCGAGAGTGGGTCTACATGCCAAACAAAGGTCTAGCTGCTTCAGAGTTGATTCGAGAATTTGAAGAGAGGTATAGTCAGCTTGATGCCATTGAACAAAGAGCATTGGATGTTGAGAAAGTTGAGCTTTTCTTGCAAGCTGCAGATCCTGCTCTTCAGGAAGAATTGGGAGAGCTTCTTGAGGATCGCACGAAGCCTATGGGTCTTAAAACAGATTGGCAAGATGCCCAAGATGCAGTCTCAACTTTGACCAAGAGAAGGATATGGAAGACCCGCCTACAGAATGGTTCTATGACACCGACACCATCTTATGCTCCTATGCTTGCTTCTATCCCTGTTATTTCTTCTCCTCCTCAGCCAGTTTCTTGGCCTATGCCAGTGCCTACTGTTTCCACTCCTCCTATTCCTCCTGTTCCACGACCGATGCCAGCACCTTCTGCTCCAAAACCATCCACTCCGTCAGTGCCTACCTCTCTTGATGACATAATCAAAGGCATAACGGATTTGACACTGGAGTCAGTTAAAGCGGAGTTGGTGGGAAAATTGAAAGAGCAGTTTGCTTCGACTGCGCCTACTATTTCTTCTAGTGCTCCTACTGCACCTAGGAGTGCTCCTAGTGCACCTAGGAGAGATCGGAGATGTATTTGGTGTGATAGTACGGACCATCAGCATTGCAGGGATTGTGAATCTTTTCAGGATGCAAGGAGAAAGAATTTGATATATTGGGGACAAGATGGTAAGATTTGGTTAACTGAAACAGGAGCTCCGCTTGCTACCAACTTTGGGAAAGGCGGAATGAAGAAGTTAGTGGATGACATGGCTGCGCGTACTTCTTATGTGACAGCTAGAGGAGATGCTTCTGCATATGGAGTCCAGATTGAGAAGGGATCAGAGAATCAGTCAACACTATGGACTTACGCTATGGAGACTGCAAACAAGGGAAAAATTCAGCAAACTGTTTTGACTAGTGCATCAGATAGTGGATGAAGAGAAAGGGCTATCTCTATTTCTCTTCAATTGTGGTCATTGTAGTCAATGGTAATTGATGCAACCTAGGTGAAACCAATCTCCAAGCTCAAATGATGGCAGCCTCAAAGTTCCTCCCCACGTCTCTGGCCCTAATCTACTAAAACTGAAGTTTATACAAGGAACCCAAGTGAAGTCCTCATGAGGCCTCCAATCCAACTATCTAGTGTTAGATACCCAAAACCCATACGACTTGTGCCAAAATATTACAGCACAAGATGCTTTGCTAAAGGTCTCCATGGCTGCAACAAAGGTCCTAAAGTTGTTCACATCCCTGTCCAACTAAAGTATTGTGTCATCTGCAAACCCCACATCAAGGAGCTCCTCAAACTAGGGATGGGTAACCTAATGCCCCTAATACTAATATACTTGTTTGCTGAAGAAGAGCTCATGACCTCTACTTTAACGAATAGGAATAGGAATAGGAATAGGACTAGCAGACATCAAAATCTTCTTTATCAACTTTCCTAAAAAGCAATCAATCCCTTATTTTGAGATACTCCAAGGATCTACCCCTTTGCAAGCCCATAGCCCAAATCCTCCCAATTTCTTTCCATTTCATTTCCTAGAGGAAATTTTTTCCAAGAAACTGATTTAAAGTCCAAATTTTAAGAACTCCATTGGCCTCATTGAAGGTCCTCTAGCACCTATGCTTTTGGCCCTAAAGACAAATGATCTCTCAAGTACATAATTGTCTCTTAATCTTGGTGGTTGAGATTGTTTGGATAAATGGTCTTATATAGTGACTATTGGATCTTGACTACCAACACCTAGACATTTTGACACAGTTTAGTGCGTCGTCGGGGACCAACTCGGACCATGTGGCATGGAACCTATATCCTGAGTTTCTTATCCTTTTCCCTTTCCCTTTTTGGTCACGTTCACAAAATGGGTCAGTTGCAAATTTATGGTATCCAATGTCTCCACAAAAACTTACATCTATATTATCATACTATAGACATAGCCATGACTCATGAGTGATTCAAATTGCTTGCACATAGCAAGGTGATCATCTCCTTTTAAAGAACATAATTGTCTCTTAATCTTAGTGGTTGAGATTGTTTAGATAGATCATCTAATAAAATAACTATTGGATCTCGAATACCCTTTCGAAAAAATGAGTCATTTGTAAATTCATGTTATCCAAAGTCTCCATAGATCCTCACTTCTATATTTTCATTCTATCAACATGAGCCATAAGCAATCCAAATTGCTTGCTCATAGCAAGGTAGTCATCCCAATGTTCCTTAACCTCTTCAATTTCTATCTCAAGATCAATGATAGGCTTCTCAACCTCTTCAATTTATATCTCAGGTCCTTTGTAATTTTCTAATCCCCTTCCCCTTCCTGAGGAGCCACTGGTACATGGGGTTGTGGCATTTCTACCTCCTAGGGGCCTGAAGATGCCTACAGAAGCTGCAGCCTGCAAGTGGCTGAGGTGGAGGGTTTAGTGTACTCGTCCTCTACTGGATCCTCAACATAGTGAAGGGGAGCATCACTTGGAGGATGAGTAATGATTGGGCATGGTGGTCTTGGGATCCTGGAGGGGTTAATTTTGTTCCTCAGCACTATTTGTCTTTGCTCCTAGGGAGTTCGTAAGGCAAGGGTGGCACTACTTGTGGCTGGCTGGGTAATTGAGACCTCAGTTGTATTGTGGGTAGCTGAAATTGGGGTTGGGTCTTGGAAGTCTTCGTGGATCTCTGCAATAAGTGGCTTCATGCCCATAGCATCTACACTTTGTGCAAGTGCATGCTGTCACTCGGGCAGCTGGTTTAAGGTCTCTAACAACTCTCCATCATTCATTAGCCTGCCTCTACTGCTCCAAGCATCTGGACTCTCTTCTCTTTGTCTCTTGCAACATGAGCCTCCTCTCTCTATCTTTGCCATTGCCACCTCTACCTAGCGATGTGCTGTCTCCAATGCTCCATCTCATTGTTAGCTAATACCACTACAAGCATGCTTATGACTAACTGCCAGCACTCCATACGGTGAACTACATACATTCTCTCTAGACTTGCATTACGTTGTACATAACTACTTGTCTAGAGTCCAAAATTTTTTGTCATATTTTGTCTACTGGCATTGTACAATAACCACCTGTCTAGACTCCTAAATTGTCGGTCGTGTAATTGTACAGAAATGAACCTAAAATTTGCATTCCAAAATTTTTTCAAATAAGTTTTTTAAAGTTACTCCTGCCCTACATAGTTAATGTCTCCTGTAGCTCGGAAGAAAGAAAAGAGAGGATGAGAAAGTTGCCTACTTGGGAATGACCTGCCTCAAACTCAAGTGTAACAAGATTAAGAACCAGGATTTCCCATTATGTTCCAAAAGAGATAATGGCAATGATAAGATTGGGAACAGCACAGCACCATCAAAAAGAAATGAATGAAATGGAGCAGCCAATGTATTGCAAGGACTTCATCAGTGCAAAAATGAGGAAAAGATTCTGAGTGGACTGGAATTGTGACTCATATGTGATGCAAGTGAGAACAATTAGATACTTATCAGCTTTTACCCACCAACCGAGTGCTCCAAGTATGGGGAAGAGCCCAGACTTATGCAGATACACCATGTGAACATTGGTGTCCAGCCAAATGATGCAACAAGCAAGATTTGAACCAACCTCATAATTAGGAACATAAGTCATAGCTGCTAGACCATCGCATGTAGTGGACTGGAATAGTGACTCATATGTGATGCAAGTAAGAATAATTAGATACTAATCAGCTTTTTCAGACCAACCAAGTGTTCCAAATGTGGGGAAGAGCCCAGACTTATGAATAAACACCATGTGAACATTGGTGTCCAGCCAAGTGATGCAACGACCAAGATTTGAACCAACCTCATAGTTAGGAACCTTAGTCTTAGCTGCTGGGCCATCACATTTAGGATATGTTGGTCTTATCTACAACCAGACACCATGACTTTTCAATAATGTAATGGTTTCATGTGGCTGATTTCACCAAGTCCAACACAAAGTTTTGAGATAGAACACAGCATATGACTGCTTGAGACAGATCTGCTTAGTGGGAATACTCTTGGCATATTCAACTCAAACAAACATCTGCCAAAATGAATAAAAATTCATCATACAGTATTGTCGTGTAGCTGTTTTTTAATCTCCTCGCTGTTGATAGAGTGAAAGGGAACTGCATGCCGATGTGCAATCAAACAAAGTACCTCTTCATCTGATACATCCAGATCTCTAACCCAATATGCCTACCATCAAAGAAAGGTAAGAGTCTTAACTTACAAAGTTTGAATTGAAATTGGAAAAAAAAACACATCAGCATGATTTGGAATTTAAATGACAAAAGAGTTTCATATAAATGACATCAACATAAACTGTTGAAATTGGAAGAATGAAAACCGAATAATTCAGAAATTACTAAAGAAAAAATTAACTAAATTTTAATGCCCAAGGCTTTTATATCATGTAGCTTCATCAGTTTGTTTCATGGAATTCGGCCATCGGATAAGAAAATCTGGTCAAGGTCAAAAAGTAAAGAAAAAAGATTTTGGCTGGGAAAGTGATGTCCTAAATTTCCATCATCACTTGTACAGCTCATAATGCTTTGCACACTTTATATTATATAAACAATACCATGCCTCAAAAGAGGTGGGGGAGAAAGCAAGCAAGTATTGTGTCCTACGGTCCATAGGCCAACCTCCAAGAAATCAAACCCTACATCATGTAGCTTTCCCTGCTTGTTTCATGGAATTCAGTCATCAGTTAAGAAAATCTGGTCAAGGTCCATAACTAAAGAAACGTAGATGTTAAATGGGAAAGTGAGGTCGTAAATTTCCATCATCACTCTCCTAAGGTCCACAAGCCAACCTCCAAGATATGAGACCACCAAAGAGTTTAGCAAAGCACTAGAGGGTTGTGAGTAAGGATACAAGCAGATTGCTGATGGCCCCTTTCACATAGGAGAAACTTCTTAAAGCTTTGGCTCAACTGCCAAAGGGCAACTGCCAAGGGGAGGATGGCTCCTACTCTCCAAGGGCCCTGCTCTCCTCTCCTATCTGATATCTATCAATAAAATTTGTCCCAAGAGAGATAAAGGCTCTACTCTAAGGTGTGTGGCCATCCATGTCTTTGAGGGGTTGTCTCCTCTCCTCTTCAACAATTTCTGGGAATTTGTGGAAAAGGGTAAGAAAGACTACTTCCAGCTGAGTTGACAATCACTACAAATCCATTCTTAAATGTCCTGCCAATAGATATAGCTCTCATTTGGTGCCCTATTGCAGGGCTATCTGCTGCAATCTAGAAATGAGAAGCTTCTTCAGACTTCTAGGGATGCTATACTTAAAAGGCATCAACATATAAGTTTCACTAATAAGGCTTTACTCTAGCAATCAATATCAATAATGCCTAGGTCCCCTCTTGAATTTATATCCCATGTAACCATAACCTTTGTGGGACTTCCATCCCTTTCAACTAAATGAAGTTCCTAAGAATGGACTTTGTTTGGCCAACACAAGATTTAGAGAAAGCCTAAGTAACCCATGTACAACATGGCCACTAAGAGTACTTGATCAACCACCGCCAATCTCCCAAAGTCTCCCTCCAAGAGTATAGCTATGTCTCTCAAAAGTGGATGCAACAATGGCAGCATAGAAGAATGCTGAAATAAACTGATGAGCACAAGATAGAAGAGAGAGAAAAAAGGAAACACAAGAACACTTCAAAGGATAACTCAAAGATATGCTTGGGAAATGGAATCCATATGCCTAACATGAGACAGTCGCATACAATAGTGAGTCACTAGCTACATGGGCGTTGGCACCAGCTCCCTCTCTCCAACAAGGCATGCACTGGAATCTGCAAGTGATGAATGAATAGACTTTGGAGGAGGGAGCCAAATAAATAGGCAAGAAGTATGCCAATAATGTGATCAGGTTGGCCAATAATAAATGCCCAAATCACCATCATAAAGACAAATAAAAAATGCATAAAAATCACTATAACATCAGGCCCACTATTGTACATGCCCAAACTCACTCATGACTAGATAGTATCCTTCCACTCAAACTTCATCTACTAGAGGTGCCCATAGAGGGTAACTGAACACATGGTCAAGGGAGCCTTGTACAACAAATGAAGTTTCACCCACATTGCTCAAGCTATTTTGCATGAGGTGACCACCAAAGAACCTTTTTAAAGATGCAAGAAACAAGAGTAAAATATACATGGGCATCATCGGAATCCCATGTAAGCACAACTTCCTCGTGGTTGTCCTCATTGAAATCAGCTGGAAGAGGAGCGGGGCGCTAAGGTTGCTCAATAGCTCCAAAAATAATACTACCACAATCACTTCTGCATAAACCAAGTTTTCATAGCAACACTCCATATTAGGTAGTCAGGGCCGTGAAGTTTGTCATCAATAGAATAGGAGAGAGGAGCCATCTGGAGAGCATAGGAAGAGAAGAAAAGGAATAGAGACAGATATTACAGCCAAACACAACACAAATTGCACAATCAAGAGTTCACACACAATGTCAAGGTAACTGATCAAAAAATCTGCAAAAGTCAAATAGAATCAGCCAATCAAAGATGGACAGAGGATGAAAACCTGCCACCCAGCCTAGAAGTGCAAACAAACGCAAATGCTACATGTCAAAATGTAGACAAAGAAACATGAATAGTAGTCAACGCAGCCTGGAAGGTGATCCCAGCAGCAAAATGCAGAGATTTGAAGGCCAAAAAGTCCAAGAAACTGGTCGCTCAGATGTAGCCGACACAGATGATCAGTAATGAGTAGAAGACAGCAGTGCAAATGGAGATCTTGAGCTGAAATAAACTGTTGAACACAAGACAAAAGAGAGAGAAAAGAGAAAACACAAGAACACCACAAAGAAGAACTCAAATATATGCTCGGGAAATATAGCAAACACAAGACAATCACATACAGCAGTGAGTCATTGGCTGCATGGGAGAGAAAATGGAAAATGATGAAGGTCTTGTTGTTCAAGATTGCGAGGTGTATCTTAATCAGCTTGTCCCATGAAAGCTGGCAATTATACGAAAACGTCGATTGTCTATAGAACACGTACGCGATTTGGCGAGTTTCAATCTAATATCATTGATCAAGCGATTGCGGATTTTCAGCAAACGGTAAGAAAAGTTAATATTAATCATGCATTGTACTCGCAAGCTAATTGAATACCATATACAATAAGATTGGGTCTGGCTGGCAAATTTTCTATCCAGGGAGGTGATGTCTTGTCCCAAGGAGGAGTGCACCCTTTGCAGCCAATTAGAAGAGTTCGTGGGCGTGCAATGGATGGAGTCCATGAGCCACACTCTCTCCAACAGGGCATGCACTGGAATCTGCAAGTGATGAATAAATAGACTGTGGAGGAGTGAGCCAAATAAATAGGCAAGAAATATGCCAATAATGTGATTAGGTCGGCCAGCATTAAATGCCCAAAACACCATCATAATGACGAATAAAAAATGCCTAAAAATCACTATAATGTTGAGCCCACTACTACACATGCCCAAACTCACTCATGAGCTGATTATACTACTAACATGGTCCACTACATTAATTTTAATTTTTGGTCTAGTGCTCACACACAAGGGTGCCATGATAAGAGAATGTTGATCCCCACATTTCCAACTTACATAACTCACCAAAGTGAAATAAGTCTTTAAAGATCTAAAGACTCTATTGAGGCTGTGAGTGAGTGTCGCCCAAGTGATCATGGGATCATATACCTCCATGGATATGACAAACGCTCAAAAATTATCCTCCTCTCCATCTAGATAAACTTGTGTCAACAAACTCTACATCTATCGATTGCTCGTAGTCTAAGATGGGAAGCCTTATACTTCTAAAACCAAACCAACGAAGTTTGATACATCTAACACCACCATGTCTATCCCCCTAAAAAGAAACTCATAGTCTCTACAATACAAAAACTTCACAGAGATGGGTGCAACAATCTCCTCTTTGTCAGATGGGAGAGGATCGAGGTGCAGCTGAAGTGCAGTAGACAGTGTGAGAGTGAGAGACAGAGTTGAGCACGACACCCAATGCAATAGTACTGAATAGAGTGTTAGCAGAAAGTACAAATGATAACCCTTATACCTTAGGGTTATAAGGGGCTGTTCACACCCGAACACAGTAAGTGCCCGTAAGTGTGCACCACAAGCACATACAAAATAGTACACATAATCTAGGGGAAAAACCTCTCCTACCGAGAGTAAAAAGTGCCCCAGTGTCCTAGTGATCACCCGCACACTCCCATATGAGCGTAGGCGTAAGTAAGGCGTGTGAGATACCCAACAAACCCCCCTGGAGTGAAGAGTGATCAAGTGTACAAGGATCATCCGCCACCAAAGGGCGTCAAATTCAAAGCATCGCGAAATGCTTCAAATTTGTCTCGTGGAAGAGCTTTGGTGAAGATGTCTGCCACATTGCTGGTGGTAGGACAGTAGACAAGGCTGATATCACCTGCATGTAGCCTCTCTCTGACAAAGTGGTAGTGAATCTCTATGTGTTTCGTGCGAGCATGAAACACAGGGTTCCGTGCCACTGCAATGGCACTCTGACTGTCAGTATATAAAGGAGTAGGCTCCGTAACAGATACATCCAAATCAGCAAGTAAGCGTCTAAGCCATACGCACTCAACTGCAGTAGTGAAGGCTGCCTTGTACTCAGCTTCACATGACGACGTGGCAACAGTGGATTGTTTCTTGCTAAGCCAAGAAATGCATGACGAGCCAAGAAAGAAACAATTGCCACTAGTGGAGTGACGAGTATCAAAATCACCAGCCCAATCAGAGTCACTGTAAGCATGTAACTGCAGTGGTCCCCCCTTGGCATAAAGCAATCCAAGAGCTCTAGTACCCTGCAAGTAACGAAACACACGCTTCACAGCTTGCCAATGCGACATACGAGGCTGATGCATGTACCTGCTCAAAACTGAAACGGCAAACTGTATGTCTGGCCGAGTGTGGCATAGATAGATGAGACATCCCACTGCTGGAGCATAAGTATGGATATCAAACAAATCACTGTCATCATGTAATGACAGTTTGAGCCCAGGTTCCATGGGTGTACAAACTGGCTTGCAATCCTGTAAGCCAAACTTCTCAAGAAGTTGCCCAATGTACCTTGACTGACATAATCCAATGCCTCTAGCATCATGTACAAACTGGATGCCCAAGTAATAGTGCAAAATACCCAAGTCAGACATGTCAAAAGTTTGCTGTAAATTATTTTTGAATGCTGAAATCTGATCAGCACGTGTTCCAGTGAGCAAAAGGTCGTCTACATATAGACACAAAATCAGCATGGATCCCCCCTCTTTATGTACATAAAGGGTAGACTCAGATGGGCTGTTTACAAACCCCTGACTAAGCAAGAAGGCATCTATCTTTGCGTACCAAGCTCGTGGAGCTTGTTTCAAACCATATAGAGCTTTTTTCAGCTTGCATACTAAATTTTCTGAGCCTTCAACTGCAAAACCAATGGGCTGCTGTACATACACTTCTTCCTGAAGTTCCCCATGTAAGAATGCAGTCTTTATATCCAGCTGATGCACTTTCCAACCAAAATGTGCAGCCAAGGCAATCATAGACCGAATGGTCGTCGTACGGGAGGTAGGAGCAAAGGTCTCCTCATAGTCAATGCCCTTTTTCTGTGCGTAGCCTTTAGCTACCAGCCGTGCCTTGTACTTATCTATGGATCCATCTGCATTCCTTTTCAATTTGTAGACCCATTTCGTACCAATGGCACGCTTGCCAACTGGCAAAGACACCAAATCCCAAGTATGATTCTTATGAATAGAATCCAATTCAGCTTGCATGGCTGCCATCCAATGCACACTATGTCATGCATCCTCAAAACATTCAGGCTCCTCATTATCATGAGTACATGCTGCCATAACAAACTCCATGGAATGTGCTGAATCATGCAGTCGAGTTTGCCTTCGAGTACGACCAGCCAAGGGTGTTTCCAAATGACTATCTCTCATAGTCTGCGTGTACCATCTAGGCACCTGTCTTGCTTCCTGGCTGTGTACAAGTTCCTGCTGAATTTCAGTTTCAGCAATGTGCTGATTTACTGCATGTTCCATAGGAGCAGCTGGCTGAACATTAGGTTCATTTGCTGAAGTACCAGCTGAATCACCAAATGTGATGGGCAGCAGCCCTTCAAAGACATCACGGGCAGCCTGATATGTATCAAAACCAGCCAAGGATAATTCTGATTTTTCATCAAATACAACATCCCTGCTGACAAAAACCTTCTTGGTCACGGGATCATAGAGTCTGTAGCCTTTGCTTTCGCTGCTATATCCCATAAAGATGCATTTTACAGCCTTGTTGTCCAACTTCTTTCGAAGTACCTGTGGAATATGGGCATATGCAAGACACCCAAAAGTACGGAAGTGGCCAACAGAAGGTTTGCGGCTGTGCCAAGCCTCAAAAGGTGTGACGGTTTTCAAGGCCTTGGTAGGGCATCTGTTCAAAATGTGGCAAGCGCACATGACGGCTTCCATCCAAAAACTATGAGGCAAACTCTTTGCCTTCAGCATACATCTGGCCATCTCCATGAGTGACCGATTTTTCCTCTCTGCTACCCCATTCTGCTGTGGAGTATATGCAGTAGTGTACTGATGGATAATGCCCTTCTGCTGCAAATAAGAATTCAGCATAGAGGACATGTATTCCCCCCCTCGGTCCGAACGGAGAGTCTTAATCTTGCAACCAGACTGAGTTTCCACAAGTGCACTGAAAGCCAAAAATGCATCATACACTTCTGACTTCTTTTTCAAGCAGTAGACCCAGCAAAAACGTGTAAAGTCATCAATAAATGTTACAAAATAGTAACAACCACCCAATGACTGTGTCTGCATGGGCCCACAAACATCCGAATGCACAAGCTGCAATCTGGCTGTTGCTCTAAAAGCAACATCACGGGGAAAAGAGAAACGATGCATTTTCCCCAAAATGCAACCCTCGCATAAATGCTCAGGAGGTCTCTCCAAGAGAGGTAATCCATCCAACATCTGAGTACGCTGTAATAGCATCAAGCTGCCATAGTTTACATGCCCCAAACGAGCATGCCATAACTCTGCCTCTAACATAGCAGGAGTAAGAGTGGATGTCAAATATGCAGACTGATCTACCGAAAGAGCATCCAACTCATATAACCCATGACACAGAGAACCTGTCAAGACCAATGTCATGTGTTCCTTGTCACGGACCATGCAACGGTCATCATCAAAGGTGACCTGCAAACCACAACGTGCCATAGAAGAAATGGAAAGCAGATTCTTCTTAATGCCAGGCACATACAAAGCATCCTGTAGGCGGAGAATAGAGCCATCAATGGCTGTAAGCTGAATCTCCCCAATACCACGAACAGGGTATGATGCATTATTAGCACACTGAACAGACTTCCCAACGGGAGGTGCACCAAGAGAAGCAAACAAATCTCTACGAGATGTGATATGCCGTGAAGCACCACTGTCAAAGAACCAAGTGTCAGCATCTTCTGTAGAGCTAAATGCTCTATCAGCCCAAGAGACATCATAACTGCAAGTGTAAAAACAATAGTCCCTGTCTGCAACAAAGGACGCGGACTCACTAGCAGTGGAAGGAGCTGCAGAAACAGACATCCCTGACTCCTTCTTCTTCTCTTTGGCGATGCGCTTCCTGCACTCAGTGATGTAGTGGCCAGGCTTCTTGCAGTAATGGCATTTTCCTTTCTTGGCTTGCGTGCCCCCCTGTTTCTGACTTGTCTGTGAAGTGTTACTACTACCAGAACTCTGCGAAGCATTTTTCCCTTGGCTGTTTTTACCCTTCTGCCTTGACATAAAAGCCTGCTCAGAGGCTATACCATCCACACCACTGTTCCGTCTAGTTTGCTCCTCCTCTAGAAGCAAACTGACAAGCTGAATGAAAGTGATGGGCTCTTTCGAAATCCTCATAGTGAGGTTCAAGGCAGTATGAAAAGCCAAGTAAGAGGGAGGCAGTGAATTCAATGTCGTAGAAATCAGCTGCGCATCTGAGTAGTACTCATCCACATTCATGAGTTGCTCCCGCAAGTCCTGAATTTTGTTGAGATGATCCTGCATAGAATCACCCTCATTCATCTTTAGAGTCTCTAGCTCTTTCTTCAAGAAAGAGATGCGAGTCTCATTCTTTCCTGCAAACATCTGCTCCAATATCAACCAAGCTTCTTGTGAAGAAGCTGCTGAACGAATATGAGGAATGATAGAACGCTGAACTGCCAATGCAATCAGCGACATAGCCTGTGCATCCCGTGTATCCCAAGTTTTCTGAGCTGCAGTTCTTGGGGGAAGTGGCTGAGCGGGGTGAGGTGGAGGGGGCTGAGGTTGCCCTCTTGCACGTCCTCCTGGAGGAGGAGTAGCGGGAGCCACAACTCCCGGTCGTGCTTCCTCTCCACTAACATAATCCCACAAATTTTTTGCCACTAATACATTCTTCATCATGAAAGACCAAAGGGAATAATTGTTCCCATCCAATCGGTCTTCCTTGGACACATAGGTGAATACATCTCCTCCCTGATTTGCCATTATTTCCCAAAAGGTAATAGAGCAATGTCAATGCAGTACGGGCTGGAAATCTGCAAATTTCCAGAAATTGCAGCAAACACAAGTCTGCAATTAATGTGCAAAGGGTACTCTGTCAAAAAAAAACTGTCACTGATGCACGCTTCCCAAGGTGCAATTAGTGCTCAGCAGCACTAAAACATCAAAAGCCCCAAAATTTTGCCAAAATCTCTGTCAAAAACAGTCGTTCTGTGACTGTATCAGCAGTTTAAATGCATCTGTCCTCCAAATACACAAAAGCCCCAAAATTTCTGACGATCCAGTCCAGAAATTTGCATGAAATTTATCCCCCCACTTGTTTTGTGCTTGCCGCGTGTGAACCTCCGCTTCCAGAACTGTGTTCTGGGCTGAAATTAAAAAAAAATTGTTGAAAATTTTACCTGACGTGGAGCAGACTTGCGTGTGCTGGTCGACGGGCAGTTTGGCGCAGGACAGGCTGACGTGGTCGTCAGACGAGCTGGCTGCGCGTGGTCAAAACGGCGGGCAGGACGGGCTGATGTCAGACTTGCGGGCTGCACGTGACGTTGACGGGCGGGCGCAGGTCAGTCGCGTGTGACGGGTGGACTGACGGTGTTCTGACGGAAGTCGTATGGGCTAACAGACGACTTAGGCGGCGCCTGGGCTGACAAGGACTGCACTGTTGGACAGCGCGCTGGCATACGTCAGCGCCTGCAGCTGACGTGAAGCAGACTGATGTCAGACGTGACTGACGAGACTAACGTTGACGTGGACCTGGTGCTGCTCGCGAGCTGCTGACGGACAGGGTACTGGTGGAGGCTGGCGACGACTTGTACTGTGCTGAGGCAGCTCTGTGGAACAGCGCCTCACTGCCGACAGAACTGACGACAGGTTGTACCTGTGCTGAGGTGACGTCTGACGCTGGAGCAGGACTGGCGTGTGCTGCAGAAGCTGAGTTCAGAGCTGAGCTCTGATACCAAATGTCAGATGGGAGAGGATCGAGGTGCAGCTGAAGTGCAGTAGACAGTGTGAGAGTGAGAGACAGAGTTGAGCACGACACCCAATGCAATAGTACTGAATAGAGTGTTAGCAGAAAGTACAAATGATAACCCTTATACCTTAGGGTTATAAGGGGCTGTTCACACCCGAACACAGTAAGTGCCCGTAAGTGTGCACCACAAGCACATACAAAATAGTACACATAATCTGGGGGAAAAACCTCTCCTACCGAGAGTAAAAAGTGCCCCAGTGTCCTAGTGATCACCCGCACACTCCCATATGAGCGTAGGCGTAAGTAAGGCGTGTGAGATACCCAACACTCTTGTAGGCTCCATAGTAGCCAAAAGTTTCGGAAATGGCTTTCAAATAAGTTTCCTACAATACTAATTTTTAGGAAACATCAAAAAAACGTTTCTCACCACATATTAAAAAGTATAGTTCATAGAGCTTCCATATATGCAATATTCAAAGAAATAGGCCTATTTATTCATTATGTATATGGCCAATGATTAAATTCTACAATATATAATGCCAAATAATGTCAACTCCTCAAGAATATATGTGTTACTTGTCATTCCTCAACCACATTATTGTTTATAATGTGGTTAAAGTGAAAGTAATCATATTATTTACAACGGTCAAGGTATCAATATTTAAAAGGGAAGTCATAAATATCAAAGGTCGAGTTAAAGTAAAGACATGCACATGTATAATAAAAAGTGACAAAAAAAGACATGAGTTTGTCTACTGAAGTGTCAAACTTGCCAAATTATTCATTACACAAATGAAAAGTACTAAAAAGTCACCCTTGAATCCTAGAGAATATATCTTGATAGAACCTCCACATCCTCCTCAATCTCCTTATTTTAAATCGCATTGTTACCAACCTTCCTTTCATGGATGGCTAGTAAATCCCTCATTACAGCTTAATTAGCAAAAAACAATTAACGCAAATCTCAAAATACAAATTTACCTACTGATCTTAGACAATGCACACCCAATTGGCCCCAAAATTGATGCCCCTTTTGGTATTTCTTTAGCTTTATTGAAGAAAAAGTTGATTTACAATGGGATTCTCCCAATCCCCTTCACAATCCAAACTCCCCTTGTTGTCCAAAAAGTGACCAACAAGTCTTCAATTTGATTTGCCCCTTGATTCAGGCACTTAATTGACCTTCACCCACTTCATAGACGATGGAAATTGCCCCAAATTCAATTATTTGTTGGTCCCTCCACTTGAATAGGCTAAAAACAACTTCAATCCTGTTGAATCCAAGTCTTGGAGCTTCCAATTTCTTGGACGCTTCCCGAGGCTGCTGCTAAACCCTAATTTCTGCTGCAAATTAGGGTTTACAGCAGAGAAATTTGAAATTTCTGAGCCTCTAGTGATCTCAATGCTGCAATCTCTGGAGCAAGGTCGTAGAAAGGCTCGGAGATGAGAGAGAAAGCTGTAGAGAGAGAAAATTCAGAGTTTTGTCGCGAAGAATGATTGAAAATCAGTCAAATGTAGCTGCTGCCCTACCACAATAGCTTGTAAATACAAAGAATTGAAAAAAATCAATCATTTACTGTTGTTGCCCTGTCTCAACAGCCTCTAGATAATGTCACCTACTGTTAATTGGTCTTCTCCTGCCCTTGGCTACCTCAGAAGGTCCTCCAAAAGGTCCTCCAGTGGCTGCAAATCAAACCAGCAACATCTCTTCCCTCTCTCTTGCAGGCTGAATACACTAAAAATGCCTCTCTCCAACCTCTAAAGACGTTTTTCAATCTTGCATGGGCATTTTTGACAAGTGGCAGCCTTCCCAAATGGTTTTTCCAACATTAGCCATAATTAAATATTAATTTTTAGTCTTTAAATACTGAAAATTAATCTAATAATTATTTCGGTGCCCTAAAAAATAATGACTGGCCAATAATTAAATTGGCTAGGCAACTTCCATTCTCGAGTGTCTCTGTGCCATCTTTGACCATCAGATTGGTGTTAGGTACCATTAAACATCACTTCTCTAGTGTCACCAACCAACACTAATGGCCAAATAAATGACCTAGGCCAACAATTAGCACCAGATATCACCAAGTATCTGTGCGGCATAACTTATAGCAACTTTTGCCTTTGGCATCCCGTGATTTCCTTGGGTCCCACACTCGTAAATTTACTCTAACCCCAGATACACCTCACATGTGCAACATTTACTTAACCATGTGATTAAAAATTAATCTACATGTTAAGTGGGGTTTTCAAAAATACAGGTCCTTTTGACACACACAAACTAGAAGTGGAGATCTCATAGTACACTAATCTATTTATTGAGAGCTGAGTGGGTAGCTGCTGGAATAAAAAATGTAAATAGCCAAGAGCATCTAACAAGGCAACAAGGGGATGCAGCAGCCAGCTGATATGGGTGGCAAGCTCTAGACAACTCCAAGCATGTGCAGCAACAACTCTAGTAGGGCAGCATCCACCATGCATCAGAGGATGAAGAGGAACAGAAGTCGAATAAAAGGTAGATTGGTGGACTATTCGAGAATGAATGGGAGAGAAAACTCCAAGCATGTGCAGCAACTCCAGTAGAGCAGCATCCACCAAGCATTAGAGGGAGAAGAAGTCACATAAAAGGTGGACTGGTGGACTATTGGAGAATGAATGGGAGAGACAAGAATGACATTTACGTGGTGTTCAAGGTTAAAGGCCACTTGTGAAATAAAGAGAAGAATTTTCCAAAAATTTGTAAAAAAGGATAAGAAGCAATGTTGTATTATTAATTGATTACTTAATTTAGGGCTAATTTGCTTGGCAACCACTTCCCATAAACTATTTGTAATTTTGCACAAAGTATATATATGTTCTTGATATGGCTATTTCTAATTGCCCAGTATGAAATGTGAGGAACTGAGTTCCCTAGTTGTGTGGCCTGGAATTCCCTACTATGTTGTATGGGAAACATGATTCCCTAGTTATATGACCTACAAATCCCTAGTTTAAGATGTGGAGAATTAAATTTCCTAGTTATATGACCTACAAATCCCTATCTTAAGATGTGCAAAGGTAGGTAACACATTGTGACTATTGGAGTTTCCACCCACCGTCTTGCTCTTTCTTGCTTGAATCTCCATAGCTCTTGCTTCCTCTTGTGCTCTCACCTTTTGCTCCACCTTTCAACTGGTATCAAAGCACGCATTTGAGAGGCATTACTAGCATTCACTTCAGCCCGAGCAATGAGCTTTAACTCAGCTTCCACGGCAAATACTCATTGAGGTGCGCATCAGCCCCATTTCTCCCAAATAAGCTCCCCCCAACCCATTTCTCAGCCTTCCCCAAGGTATTTGTGAGTGCCAAGGGCCCTAGCACTATCGGTATTTTCAGCCAGTTTTAGGACTGCTATCTCACCTGCCCCAATTCATCCTACTACTACTACTGATCATTATCCAGCAATTTGTAGTTCTTCATGGCTTACTTGGCTCTGTATGAGACGCGCTCTCTACCCGTTACGTCGCAAGCTGCCCCCCCCCCGGTTCCGCCTGATCGCGCCCGTCATACCTTGCCATCGTCAGCGCCCGGTTCGCCAACTCCCCCCCCCCCCGCCCTGACATTTCGCCCTGTCCGCCCCAACATTTCGCCCTCCCCCTACCATTTTGCCTTGCCCTACTATCTTTCCCCTCCGCCTTGACATTTCGCCTTGCCTTGCTCCGTCATTTCACCCTGTCCCGCCCTGACATCTCACCCAGTCCGAATCCAAAGGATTCGGCCCTGTCTTTTCCGCCCCAACAAATTCGGCCGCCCGATCCCCCCGCCAAGCCACCATCTCCTACAGTTCCCCCCCCCCCCCCCCCCGGAGCGCGCTGCCTCCGTTCATAATCTCGGATCCGTCAGCGTTTTACAACATCCCCCCCCCCCTCGTCATTGTTCCCACCACCCTCCAGTTGTTCCCTCTATCTGCAGCAACTTTCTCCCCTCAAGTAGCACCGCGATGTGATAGGTAGTTCTCTTAGAAGGGACGCGCAATGGAAACGTTTGGTCAGACGCCGGCACACTCAACGAGTGCCCCCCAGCCAAACACCTTGCGCATCGTCCTCTCTGAGGAGCAGCTCATAGCCGTCCAAGCTAAGGAGCTGGAGCTAAAAGAAACAGTGATTTATGGTCATGTAGTAGGACTGGCTTCACTCCATGCTGCGCATCGGCATAGAGCAGATCCTGGAGGCGGTCCTAATGGGCCAAGGAATCTTCATGGTCCGGCTTCGTTCGGCAAACACAACTCACGAGTTACTTGCCAGCTCACCATATGCGTCCACAAAGGGGGTCATATACATGGTCCCTTGGTACAGTGGCTTTACTATGGAGGCATTTGCACTCCACAATAGGTTTCTGCAGCACCCGGTCGCCCTTCTTTTCCCCAGCTTGGCGATAGAGTATCGCTAGTTGGTAGAAGATTTTGGTCAGCTCTTCGGCACTGTCTTTCCGCGTCTTTTGCGGATGCAATGACAGCAGCAGGAGTCCCAAAGATACGGGTGGCAGTGAAAGAGGTCAAGAATATCCCACAGCTCCTAGAGATTGAGGTGGGCGGACACTCCTTTAGGCAGGAGGTCATTGTGACTGGGCAACTAGGGCAGTGCCTGCGCTGCCACGCATTGGGCATCAAGTAGCAGTGTGCACGCATTTCGGAGCCAAGAAGGCTCCGCCGACAGGCCCGGAGGTGGACGCCGACGCCTTCACACGAGTCCAGAGACGACAGAGAGGGAGACGGCAAGGGGGGCGCAGCGACCCCTCAGACCCAACCTCGTCAGTAGGGAGCAGGGGGGCGAGTGACGCCTCCTCAGCAGAGCACTCCACAACCCCCCCTACCCATCCCACCCGGCAGGACCGCAGCTCCCCACATCCACCACCCGCGCCACGGACTACCTCACCTGAGATCCCATAGTCCCCACACCGCATGACCCCCCCCTCCCCACTGACCCTGGCCCAAAGCCCCCCCTTGCCAGGGCCACCAGCCCCCCCCCCCCCCCAACACCCGTCATGCACCTCCGTCCATCCCACCATCTTCTTCCCCCCCACCACCCCCCCTACCGAGCACCCCCTTGATCCGCATTTAGGTGATCCCCCCCAGACCCACCTCCCCCCCTCCCATAGAAGGTGATGAGCCACACACGCCTATATCCTCTTCGCACCAGCAATCCCCCCCCTCCCACATAGCCACCAGCTCATCCGCCCGTCACACTTTCCCGAGACATGCACAGTTGTTGCCACAAGAGTTCTTCCGCAGTGGCCCATGGTCCTACCTGAGAGTTGCGGAGCACAAAGAGTTCCCACTACCACTAGAGGTGGGGATCTTCGTGGTTCGGGTCCATCTACTAGCACCACCGGATGGACCAAACTACGCCTTTTTTCTTCAGTCCTCTCACTCAAGGGAGTGGATGACTACAGAGATATAGGAGTTGAAGAGTCAAGGTGGCGGACCACATCTCCCAGTGGATGGGAGAAGAAGGACTAGCATTGTTTGCACAGCAGTGGCCTGGCTGCATGATGGACATTAATTGGTGGGCCGGTGCCGAGGTTCCACACTTGAGTATCATCTTTTGAGCCCCTCCATAGTGGAGAGCTCGGAAGGATGTGATCGAGTGGCCCCTGGTACAGATGGCCCGATTCTACCACTATACAGAGTCACGACTCTCAACATGGCTGATAGATGCATTGATAGTACCACCTGGAGTATCTATCACCCCTATGGTCCCGGCCGAGGGCCACCATGGGGGACTGGAGCTCACCGTCCAGACCAACATCAAAGCATACTTTCATGCCTCATAGTTTCTCCTCCTCATCAGTAGCCTCCACACCAAACAGATGCCTGTTCGGCCAGTCACAGGTTTCCCCATGAGCCTACACCTTGCATCCTGGAATGTGAATAGTCTCCACTACAGTGGGGCACCTGGTTCCAGGAAGTTGATTGTTCAGCAGGAGCTACAGCCTGCCCTTGCCAGACGGATCGACATCTTACTGCTACAGGAGCGCAAGCTCACCCCCACCCAGGCCCAACGAGTAGGAAAGGTACTTCCGGGCAGCTCGCACACCTACTAGGAGCACACCATAGGTGCCCACGGCAGGAGCGGAGGAGTATGCACCTCTATTGGCCCGAGTCTCACCGCCTGTGTGCGAGACCACGGGTCAATTGTAGCAGGGAGGGTTCTATGGATCAGATTGGATATTGGGGACTCGTGCATTGGAGTCCTCAATGTCTATGCCCCTACAGAGGTTAGGGCACGCAGCAGGTTCTGGGTGGAAATCGCGGATGGACCCCCGGAGGTGGACTCCTGGATCGTTGGAGTAGACTTCAACAATCTGGAGGCTTTGGAGGACCAGCAGGGCAGAGAAAGAAACTACCAGGGCATGGCTGGGGAGGAGCAGGAGGCATGGGAGGTCTTTTTGCTCGGAGTAGGAGCACCCGATGCCTGGAGAAACCCTGCCTTCCATAGGAGGGAGAGGTCGTTGGACTTCTCTTGGAGATACACGCAGCTAGGTGGAGTCCTACTGAAGCGGCTGGACCAATTTTATGTGGAAGAGTGGGGAGGCTCTCATGGAGGCTAAATTGAGCAATTGGCTAGCCTCTGACGTGTGAGCGGACTATGCGGCCTCCGACTTCTAGTGAGAGTGGAGACTGAGTTGTTAGACTCAGAGTATGCAGATGATACAGCACTCTACATAGAGGACGATGAGTTGATGCTGGAGAGAGTGAGGCTGGCTCTGGAGGTGTTCTATTTTGTAGCGGGAGCGAAAATCAATTGGCGAAAGTTAGTTGGTTTTCTCACAGCCCCGAACTCTAGCACGGAGTGGGGCGTCCAGCTGGAATTTAGATAGGTGAGCAGAGGATAGACTGTCTGCTACCTTGGAACCGCATCCTTCGCCTTATAGCACCTAGCCTTGGATGTATCTCATGGAGCCTTCTGCTGGTAGGCGATCAGCCAGGGCCGTCACCTTCTGTATGAGGTCGGGATGCAGGACACGATATTCATGATTAAGGTAGGGTCATGTGCAGTGGTTGGTTTGGAGGCTTTACCCATCCGTTGGGTACTGGAGCCCACAGCAAACCGCTCTGAGGTATGGGAAATCATAGGGAGTCTTACAGGGTGGCATATCTGGAACACACGGTATCAAGAGGCCTTCGGCGGAGAGAGACTGTCACTACAGGCGATCTTAGCAGAGCTCTGGAGACTGAGTTGTTAGACTCAGAGTATGCAGATGATACAGCACTCTACATAGAGGACGATGAGTTGATACTGGAGAGAGTGAGGCTGGCTCTGGAGGTGTTCTGTTTTGCAGCGGGAGCGAAAATCAATTGGCGAAAGTTAGTTGGTTTTCTCACAGACCCGAACTCTAGCATGGAGTGGGGCGTGCAGCTGGAATTTAGATAGGTGAGCAGAGGACAGACTGTCTGCTACCTTGGAACCGCATCCTTCGCCTTATAGCACCTAGCCTTGGATGTATCTCATGGAGCCTTCTGCTGGTAGGCGATCAGCCAGGGCCGTGCTTTGGAGGCTTTACCCATCCGTTGGATACTGGAGCCCACAGCAAACCGCTCTGAGGTATGGGAAATCATAGGGAGTCTTACAGGGTGGCATATCTGGAACACACGGTATCAAGAGGCCTTCGGCGGAGAGAGACTGTCACTACAGGCGATCTTAGCAGAGCTCTGGACCTCCATCATCCACTCCCTCTGCGGCTGATGGGATCAGGTGTAGGGCGAGTCCAAGGCTCATCAGGAGCTCCGATGTCATTTCATGCGCACTTGGGGCGGCCAAGACCGATTTTTCGTGATATAGGCAGGCAGCCCCAGATGGCGATACACCCCCCCTCCATGGCTTCTTGCCCCCATCCCCCCCCAGACCGCCTTGAGAGGCTTGTACACATGATGTATTTGTGACCTTATCAACTCCAGCTTGTCTATAGAGCATGAATATTGCATTGTAACCAGTGTTTTTGAGTAATATAATCAGCCACATTTTATTTGCCCAAAAAAAAAAAAACTTGGCTTCGTATCCTGCATCATTCAAAGAGTTTTGGATTAGCCATTGCTCTACAGTTCAGGGCAGACTGTTGTATACCATTTGGACAGCAAGCATTTAAACGGTTAATGCTCTAATAATGCTTACGAGGAAATTTTGCAATGCCCGGATGATGTATTGATGCTCAGAAAAGGCTTTTGGACTGATTAGAGCTTGTTGTTCTTTGATGTAATACCCTGTGGGTAGCAAGCATTAATTGTTATCGCTTATGTATTGAATGCCTACACATGCTTTGGGGATGCTTCATGTATATATTGATGCTTGGCATTGATTCTTCTGCCCAAATATGCTTATGTTGACCTCTATATCTTGGATTTGAGCTCAATTGGTTGCATTTGGCCAGTGGCTACTTGCATTTAAGTTTTATTAGTTGTGGTCTTGAAGGCTTATTGAAGGTACATGCTCCTAGAAGTATTGATTCATGTCATTGGGCACCCTAATATTATACGGTTTATGTATTGAGCATTGCTTGGCTCTTTCCGGATCACTTCCATTGGAGCACTTTGATATTTTATTGGATAGCTTGGACACTTGAGTCAATGGGAGACTCTTACTTGCTCATGTACATATAATTAGTTGGTTATGGTCTACAATACTCATGCACACATTGATGACTATGGGCTGATTTAGCTTTGGTTTGTACATCCATTACTTCCTCCTATCAGATAGGTTTGTCAACTCAAATGCATTCTTTGATTATATACTTGAACTTCACTGTTGATATGCAGTGAATGAGTTGCAAATTGGCAAACGTCTGTTGCTTTTGGGAAATCTCATCTGCATAGTTGGCTTATGTATATACTACTCTCTTGTTTGGGATTGCATCTGTCTCTAACATCTTTGGGTCTCTGACAATACTTGGTACCTTGGTGGTTCATGCTCTATTTTGCACTGCTAATCAGATTGTATATCCCCATTGCTACCTGGATATTCCTGGCAATGGGAGCTGTCTTTTGCTCATTTTGAATAGAAGGTAGGTGACTAGGTGTGCAGTAGAAGACTTGAAAAGTAAAAGTACCGCTAAGCCTAAAGGAAATGGATTCTACCTAACCTAACATAAGGTTCCTAAGGATGATCTAGGACTTTAGGAGACTAGACTAGTCAGAGGTGATGACTGAACGAGCCATAGATCATAGATACCATAAGGCACTGGGGGGGAGATCCAAGAACCATTGCCCGAGTGGCCAATCACTGATGAATCTGATAACAGAGGGTGGAGAAACTATTCTAGCTCCCTAATGAAGACTCCCTCTCTCAACTGCCTTGGAGTGGCACTACCATTGCCAAAAGGAGCTGAGACCAGTTTGGCGATGGGATGATTTTGGGTGTGGGTCTAATGCCCTTGGCCTTTGAGTGACAATTATCATCTACATGGCTAGTTTTCTGGCAAAAGATACGAAAACTATTCTTTTTAGGTAAGAAGTACTAGAAGGGTCTTTGTGAGCATTTGGTGTACCACTCCCTTTTTCCATCAACAAAGGAGGCTGACCATTGGCATTGGAGCGAGGTCCGTGTTTAGGATCAATTAGGGACGATGGGACTAAATCTAAGTGACTAGAAGGAGGTGACTTGTCAGCACAATAAAAGGAATTATGTGTTTGAGCAGCCACAAAGGGTGGTATAGAGTACAGGAAAGGGATTATCCACACAATAGGACCAGAGAAACGAGTGTGATGCACTTGCGGATAAGGGAAAGGTGCACAATGCACAAGTGGCATTCTCGACAAACAAAGCAACAAGGTCCAAAGTGGTGCATCTCCAAATGTCTATTGATGGCCTAGAACCTAAATATGCATCTAAAACGATGTGAGCTAAGACTAGATAACCTATGGTGGGTCTAAACTAGAATTCTAGATGGAAGAGAGAAGAATCAAAGTGGAAGGAAAGGGTAGGAAATGTAAAGATGAATGTGAAGCACCAAACTCAAACTCAAACGAAATAGAAGACAAAGGATTACCCTGTGGATCATCTCTAAACCTAGAGTTTTCTTCTACTCCAAGGTAGTACCAATCCGGTTCTCCACGGGGTCCCTACATATCCCTGCATAATTGAAGGAGCAATATAAACATAATCAAACTCACACAAGAATGGGCTGCATGAACCTGTCATCGGGTTGGTTTGTGAAGATTTTGAACTTTCACTTGTATTTCAACTCAATAGTCTTTCCTCAACTAAGAAGTGATCAGTCTCATCAACGGAGTGCTCTAACTAAGATGCACCTTGTGGAGAAATATGAGATGAAAGAATAGTTGAGCCTTAGTCAATGATCCCTAAAAGAAAGATTAGTAGGTGGAGCGTTGTCCTCCAAATCAAGACCATAATGCCTCAACAAAGCCTCCATTAAAGAAGTAGCTTGAGAAAGCACCAGAGGATCCCGAGATGGAGTGGTCTGAGCCACAGTGAATCAACATGTAGCATATAGTGCCTCAAGTAACTCTTTCAAAGAGCACTAGCTTTGACACCAAGTTGAGATATACTAGGGTTTGCAAAAGAAAACACTTTGTGCATGATGACAACTGAAACACAAAGAACTCAAACACAAATGCAAAAACACAAACAGAGAAGAAGGAGAACTTTGAAGTAAATGAACAAATACTGTAAATGAAGGAAAGAGTGTAGAAAATGCTCAAGGGGAGTGCTGTCCAACGGCCAATGACTCTCGTGTGGCAGGCTAAGGGAGTAGTTGAAGAGTGATGTCCGCCGGAGATCGATCCCAAGTGCTATAACCACTAGTCAGAACTAAGATGATGCTGAAAATGAAGGGGCAGCAGGCTGGAAACCAAAGCATAGTAGTCCCTAGGGCTAGAACTGGTAAACACAAGTGTAACCACCCAAAAGTGATGGTAGCTGATCACCAACAACAAGGAGTTGGGCAACGGCTAGAGGAGGGTGAGCTGACACGGCAGCTTGCAGGAACAGTAAAACACATACAGCAGGGCTGAAATCAAGGCAATGTGCTGATGACATCAGCAAGATGCAGCAAACCCAGCTAGGAATGGGTTGCCTGATTCTGATGATGGTGGGCCGCAATTGTGAAGGTTGGACAGGCATTGGAAGGGAAGCTGATGGCTGAAAACTATAAAACAAGGGATGAATTGAGTGGCTAGGCAGCCTCCTATTTATAGAGGTTGATCCTCCCAAAGTTTGGGAGTTTGCTTATTGGACACAGAAACTATGATAGATTTTGAGTTTTGGGGCTGTTTATTTTTTTAGCTTAACAGTTGTCGCTTCCAACAACCTTTAATCACCTTCACTAATGAGAATGCGGATCTTTAGCCCTTGAGAACCTCTACTTCGATACCATGTAAATGAACGGTGGGTTTGCAAGGAGGAACACAAGGTGTGCATGGCAAACACAATGCCACAAAACTTAGAAACACGAAAAGTGAATGGAAAAATAAAGCATATATAGTGCTAATACAATGAAGTAAGCCTTAGGTTTCTCTCTCTCTAGGACCAATACTGAGGTGAGCAGAGTCAAGTTGATAATGCCAATCAGAGCTGAGAGAAAACTGCATTGTCTTAATCAGGCACTAACATCTGTGGACGACGATGCTTTGTGGAGGGAGTGAAATGCAGTCCTCTGGGCAAGTAGGTGTTGGAGAAAGACACAGATGACAATGGACAGCAATAGAGGGAGCAAAACACAGTTGTCAAGAGTTGTCAATGATGAAGAGGATGATGTAATCTCTCCAAAATTATGTCTACTATCAAGACCGCTATTGGGCAGCCAACTCAAGAAAAATTAAAGTGTCGATGAAGAAATCTCTCCAGATGAGTGGCTGCAATCAAGCAACAGCTAAGCAGCCCTTAAGGAGAGAAAAATGCAGAGATATTTGCTGATGAAGGTTGGCTGCAGTAAACCATAGGGGCTGAGAATGCTGGAGATAGCTCCCTGATGATGATCGAATGCAGGGTGGCCAGAATGGGCAGTAAAGGCAAAGTGGGCAGCTGCTGGACAAACACAAATAGGCAGCAGCCTCTGACTAGGTGGCAGGCTGGGCAGTAGTCATCTGATATGGCAGCAGCTCTAGACACCTCCCAAGTGTGGGCGGCAATTGCAGCTCTAGTAGGGTAGCATCCGCCAGGGATTGGAGGAAGACAAAGAACAGCAGTTGGAGAAGAGAGAGACTGACTGAATGTGAAGAATGAATGGGAGAGACAAAGAATGCCCACAGCATGATCTATTTATAGGGGATTTGGGAGCATTTGTCCTACTATGTGAAATAAATGCATACAATACAATGGGGCTGTTAATGGAAACTAGAAGTAGGAATTAATGTAATACAATTGAAAGTTAATACATATAATGACATTGGTTGCTCAATAGTGACCACCAACACACACAAAGCATGTCCCATGTCTTATCTATCACACTCTAAGCTTATTTGTATTGTAGAGACACTCATAAGGTCCACCATTTCACACCAACTGCAGACCCATCATGAGGTTCACTCAACCCCATTAAGAGCACACCCCATCCACAAGTGCACCTTGATCACATTTTTCCATTGGTTTTAGTCTATCTAAATTGATACTAGTCGCTCAATATTCCGGTTTTATTCCATCTGAATTGATACAAGTCGCACAAAATTCACGGAAGAAACACGGAACTACAGCAAACTTTCACCACCGATGAGGCATGTAATGTCCCTAATTGGTAAAGTCGAGCTTTTGCTTTCAAAGTCAAAATGTTTGTATTCTTAGTTAACCTAAGCAAACCTTCTTAAGTTCCCCAACTTTTAAAGGAGTAGCTAATTCATTTCTAGGGCATGTCTTACTTCCTTAAATGGTAGAATTTGGAGTGTCAACCAAAGGACTCTACCACTACCTCTAAAGAGAGAAGTTGTTCCTCAACTAAATTTTCAAACATCTAAAGTCAAAATTCAACTAAGCATAGTTTGATCTTGGGGTCAACTTTTAAAATGAGGACAAAACCGGTAAGTGAATTAAACCTCCCAGAAAATTAAGAAAATTATTTTGTAATTAAGTAGAGACTAGCATTATCAATTTAGAATGGCAATAAATTACTTTTTAATTCCTAAAATAGCACTAAAGATGCCATTGAGACTATAAGCTAGGCTTACTTGAGATTCCAGCCAACCAAAATAATTATGAGAAAAGACTATGCATCGATAAAGTATAGCAATTCACTGAATTTTTTAGCAATACCTCATGGCAATATTGATGTTTAGAATCAATTCAATAGGTGGCCATAAAGCTTGGAAATCAATCCCCCGACCATGACTAACTATGCACACTACAAGGGTGCTCTCAGAAGAGCCCAACGACTAAGCTGCTGAGTCAACAGCTCACTCAAAAGTCCAAATCAAGTAGAAAACTGAGTGTGGAGATTTTTTGTGCATACTAGGCATGGTTACACAAAAACTATACATAGGAGCTCCAAGAGTCCAATTCAAGCTCAAAACTAGGGGTGGAGATTTTTTGAGCTTATTGGGCCTGCTTTCACAAAAACTTTAAATAGGAGCTCCCTCTCACTCATATTTCAATTGTTTCTTCCACCACACCAATCAATGGCACATACCTAGAGTATGAGAAAGGATCAATGGAGGATTTAGGAGATGGCACATCTAGGAGAGTCACTAGAAACATGGAATGACAAAAAGGAGGACTATCTGATGTACCATAGCCAAAAAGTAGAGACGATGGAGACTGCAAGGAGGCATGGCCAAGTCGCTCTTGCTCTCGCTCTTTCTAATAGTTCACACCCCAATCCATAACTTAAGGTGCATATTTCCTCAATTTTCCATTCTTTTCACTTGAGATCAATTAATCATTACAATTGTTAGAGACCCTAATAAGCCTTGAGCTAGGGTCGTAAAATCACATTGATAGTATAAATCTTATACATTTCTTGCTAGAAAAGTCAGATTGCTCAGTTACACTTTTAAAATTTGCAATGGGCCATGAGTGAGTCGTTACATTGTCCAATATTTTATAAAACTTCTAAGCTTCTACTTTTAGAAAGTTAAGATTGCTTAGATACACTGCTTAGGGCTTGCAACAGGCCACAAGCAAATTGCTATGTTGGGCCAATTTTTCTTAGAAATGCTAAGTCTTTTTTATCAATAAGCTAAGTTTGCTTAGATGAGTTCTTTACCAATTGCAAATCACTATAATGACAATTTTTCCTTAAAATCTAAGACATGAATAAGTCATTATAATGTCATTAGTGCCATGAGCAAGCCATTATAATGCTAGATTTCTGTTAGAATCTTAAGTCTTCGCTTTAACAAAATAAATTCTTGCTTAGAAGTGTTTCTGAAAATTCATAGACAGGCCATGAACAAGCTGTTGTGCTGCCCAATTTTCTATAGGAAGTTATGAATATCAATTAAAAAAATTAAATTAGCTTAAGGTACACCCCACCTTTTATAACGGGCCATGGGCAAAGCCATTATGCTATAAAATTTTCTACAAAAGCTATGCTAAAGATTCAAGAATGTAATTATGGTTTATTTCATGCTCATTATACTGCCATAATTTTCCAAGAAAATTTGTCATTAGACTAGGGAGGTAACGTTTAATAGTGGCCTGATTGCATGTCCTAAGCATCACCACTTGGATTTCTACAAATTCACCAACTTAGACAGTCAAGTTGCTATTGGGTCTACCTCGTAGGAAAAGCACATGGCTTTATCCACAAGAGCCCATTTGAGGGTTCCTAATGATATACTAAGTCACCTAGAAAAAGATTGTCACTTTGTCGACGATTCATCACTTTGATTTGGGCCAAGAGTAGAGATAACTCTGGCAAAATTCTCCTAGGAAATTAAACTAGGGAAATGGACTAAGTAAAACTAATAAGGTCACTAAGTTGGTTGGACTAAATGGACATGGTTTGGGAAATCTAAGCTAGATGCTATAATATGATAAGGCAAAGAGGGTAGATGTAGTAGTGATGTTTTTAGTTAGAAATTTTAGCCTAAAATCTATGGAATTACCATTATAAAAATCATTTGATTTTTTTCTGTTATAATTGCTACATTGTGGGAATGATTAAAGGTCGAGTTTCAAAACAGTAATTAAGTATCATGGGTATGATAGTCAAGAAATGAAAATAGTGATGATTTATGGCTTCCCTATTCTACTGAATAGGACTAGCAAAGGCTTTATTTGCTTTGTTAAATATGCTTTTACACATGATAAACCTTAATGTGATATTAAAGGTTTGAGTTATGGAAATGGCTTATGGAATTGCACGAGAAAACCTTTCTTTTGGCAAAAGCACCATACCTTGTTGGTAGCAAAATATAAAGCAAACAATAAAATCTCTGAATTTTGTTGGAGAAACACAAACTGTCAAATATTATTGCTTGAAATTTTGAACTTCTGAGCAGTTTAACTAATGGTTAATTCCAAAAAATTGAATAGTGTGGACATTAGACGTTCTCTAGACATCAAGCAATTAAAAGTCTATTTGTCTTATAAAGCTTTCAAAATAATATACATGAAAAAGACTACCTGAAAAAGATCATGAATAATGGCAGGTCGAAGAGCTTCTGGAGTACTTAAGATAAGCCTAAGAGCCATAACTGTCCTTATGGGATGTCTGGAGTTCCATAGAAAAGGAGCAGCAACATGCTTAACCTGGATCACACCAAAAACTGAATAATGAACTACACAGCAGAACAAACTTCAATCACAAGCATAACAAACAATCAAGTTGTCTCCAAAATTTTACAGGTTTGGCAACCCTAAAGATTAGTGCATGCACTAGTATTTTCTAGTCTAACTATCATTTTTGTTGGTTTTCTATGCACCCAACTTCACATATCGATGGATGCCATGTTTTATCTTCAGCAAATTCATAAATAGTAAATAACCTTTCTCAACAAGAGGAGACACAAAAACCAACAGCCAACCACCACTTTATGAGGATTTATAAATACATTGGAAGAACTTGATTTCAAAGAAAAGAGAAATTTAATCAGTAAAAAGCCTAGAATAGGTCTTCATGGTACATCAAAGATAAAGTAAAAAGTTTACACAGGGGCTGAGTGAATAGCCAATCAAGTGGTATGTTATCCCACACCATATGTGACTGTAAATGGAAGGTGCGAGATTCCCAAGTCTGAAGAAAAGCATCTTTCCTCCTAAAACCAGCCTTCATCCTCGGATAGGGTGGTAAATAACCTGATTAATCGATATTTACAGCAGGTAATCAATTCACATAAACTGAAATGCACACTTTACCTCTTAATTCTTGGACAATGGACAGCCAATTGGCCCCAACACTCACGCCTCTTTTGGTATTTCTTTATCTTTTATTGCAAATGAATGGAGTACAACCAAGATTCACTGATGTGTTGGGTATTTGACTCACGCCTCACTTACGCCTACGCTCATATGGGAGTGTCGGTGATCAGTAGGACACTGGGGCACTTTTTACTCTCGGTAGGAGAGGTTTTTTCCCCCAGACTTAGTCTTATTTTCGTATGTGCTTATGTGCTTATGTTACACACTTATGGGCACTTACCGTGTTCGGGTGTGAACACCCCCTACAACCCTAAGGTTTAAGGGTTGTACTTTGTACTTTCATTCTACACTCTTTCAATCTATTCTATTGGGTGTCGTGCTTCACTCTGTCTCTCTCACTCTCACACTGTCTACTGCACTCTCAGCTGCACCTCGATCCTCCCACCTCACATTTGGTATCAGAGCTCAGCTCTGAGCTCAGCCACCTGTCTGCAATCTGCAGCCCCCGACTATACCTTCTGTCCCTCCAGCCGCCAGCTCTGCCCCAGCTGCCAACTCCAGTCGCCAAGTCTGCAGGCGCCGTCAGCTCCAGCCGCCAGCGCGCCACGTGTCAGCGCCGCCAGCTGCAAGCGCAGTCGCCACCAGTCCTGGGCGCCGATTCATCTGTACCTGCACGCGCCACCTATACCACGCGCCACCTGCCAGTTGCAGGAGCCGCCTCCTCTGCCCAACGTGCCTCCTGCAAGCGCCGCCAGCTATAGCTGCTGCCTTCTCAGGCGCCGCCAGTCCCTGCGCGCGCCACCTGTACCTGCGCGTGCTGACGCTGCTCCTGCAGGAGCCGCCTCCTGAACCTGCAGCAGCCCGCCACCAGGAGTTCATGCAGCAGCAGGATCAGTTTTCTGCATTGGGACACGTGCTTGTGTCTGTGACAGAGACACATTGAATGCACATTCTAGGGTATTTGTAACAGAAATTTTGGCAGAAATTTTGGGGATTTCGACATTACTGTGTTGTTGAGCACTGTTTGCACCTTGGGAAGCGTGCATTAAAGACAGTTCTTGACAGAGTACACCCTTGCACATTAATTGCAGAAGTGTGCTTGCTGCAATTTCTGAAAATTTGCAGATTTTGAGCCCTTACTACTTTGACATTGCTCATTTGTCTTTGGAAATTTGTCATCATGGCAAATCAGGGAGGTGATGTATTTACCTATGTATCCAAGGAAGACAGATTGGATGGAAACAATTATTCGCTATGGTCATTCATGATGAAGAATGTATTAGTGGCTAAGAATTTATGGGATTATGTCAGTGGAGAGGAAACTAGACCGGGAGTTGTAGCTCCCGTTACTCCTCCTCCTCAAGGGGCATGTGGACAACGGGGACCTCAGCCCACTCCACCTCAGCCACTTCCTCCAAGAACTGCAGCTCAAAAAGCTTGGGATACACGAGATGCACAGGCTTTGTCGTTGATTGCTTTGGCAGTTCAACGGTCCATCATCCCTCACATTCATTCAGCATCTTCTTCATGAGATGCATGGCTGACTTTGGAGCATATGTTTGCAGGAAAGAATGAGACTCGAATCTCTTTCTTGAAGAAAGAGTTAGAGACTTTGAAGATGAATGAGGGTGATTCTATGCAGGATCACTTGAATAAGATTCAGGACTTGCGGAAGCAGCTCATGAATGTAGATGAGTACTTTTCGGATGCACAGTTGATATCCACCACCTTGAATTCCTTACCTCCTTCGTACTTGTCTTTTCATACTGCATTGAACCTCACCATGAGGATTGCCGAGCACCCACTCACTTTTATTCAGCTAGTTAGTTTGCTTCTAGAGGAGGAGCAAACAAGGAAAAATAGTGGTGTGGATGCTTTAGTCTCTGAGCAGGCTTTTGTGGCAAGACAGAAAGGCAAAAACAGCAAGGTAAAAAATGCTCCACAGAGTTCTGGTACTTCTGGCACATCACAGAATCAGACACAAGAGGGGACGCAAGCTAAAAAGGAAAAATGTCATTATTGTAAGAAGCCAGGCCACTATATCACTGAGTGCAGGAAGCGCATTGCCAAAGAGAAGAAGAAGGAGTCAGGAATGTCTGTTTCTACTACTCCTTCCATTGCTAGTGAGTCCGCATCCTTTGTTGTAGACAGGGACTATTGTTTTTACACTTGCAGTTATGACATCTCTTGGGCTGATAGAGCACTTAGCTCTACAGAGGATGCTGACACTTGGTTCTTTGACAGTGGTGCTTCTAGGCATATTACATCTCGCAGAGATTTGTTTGCTTCAGTCGGTGCACCTCCCGTTGGAAAATCTGTACAGTGTGCCAATAATGCATCATATCCTGTTCGTGGTATTGGGGAGATTCAGCTCACAGCCATTGATGGCTCTATTCTCCGCCTGCAGGATGCTTTGTTTGTGCCTGGGATCAAAAAGAATTTACTATCTATTTCCTCTTTGGCACGTTATGGTTTGCAAGTCACATTTGATGATGACCGTTGCATGGTTAGAGATAAAGAATGCATGACTTTGGTCTTGACAGGATCTTTGTGTCATGGTTTATATGAGTGGATGCTCTTTCAATAGATCAATCGGCATACTTGACATCCACTCTTACTCCTGCTATGATACAGGCGGAGTTATGGCATGCTCATTTGGGGCATGTAAACTTTGGCAGCTTGATGCTTTTGTAGCATACTCAGATGCTGGATGGCTTACCTCTCTTGGAGAGACCTCCTGAGCACTTATGCGAGGGATGCATTTTGGGAAAAATGCATCGTTTCTCATTTCCCCGTGATGTTGCTTTCAGAGCAACAACCAGATTGTAGTTGGTGCATTCAGATGTTTGTGGGCCTATGCAAACAATGTCATTGGGCAGTTGTTACTATTTTGTGACATTCATTGATGACTTTACACGTTTTTGTTGGGTCTACAGTTTGAAAAAGAAGTCAGAAGTGTATGATGCATTTTTGGCTTTCAGTGCACTTGTTGAAATCAATCTCGATGCAAAATTAAGACTCTCCGTTCGGACCGAGGGGGGGAATACATGTCCTCTATGCTGAATTCTTTTTTGAAGCAGAAAGGCATAGTCCATCAGTACACTACTGCCTATACTCCACAGTAGAATGGGGTAGCAGAGAGGAAGAATCGGTCACTCATGGAGATGGCCAGATGTATGCTGAAGGCAAAGAGGTTGCCTCATAGTTTTTGGATGGAAGCAGTCATGTGTGCTTGCCATATTTTGAACAGATGTCCTACCAAAGCCTTGAAGACCATCACACCTTTTGAGGCTTGGAACAGCCGTAAACCTTTTGTTGGCCACTTCCGTACCTTTGGGTATCTTGCCTATGCCCATATTCCACAGGTACTTAGAAAAAAGTTGGACAAGGCTGTTAAGTGCATTTTTATGGGATATAGCAGTGAGAGCAAAGGCTACAGACTCTATGATCCCGTTACAAAGAAGGTTTTTGTCAGCAGGGATGTTGTTTTTGATGAAAAATCAGAATTATCCTTGGCTGGTTTGGACACATATCAGGCTGCTCGTGATGTTTTTGAAGGGCTGCTGCCCATTGCTTTTGGTGATTCAGCTGGAGCTTCAAAAAATGAACCTAATATTCAGCCAGCTGCTCCTATGGAAAGTGCAGAAATTCATCCATTGGCTTATCGGAATATTCAGCATAATGCTGAAACTGAAATTCAGCAAGAGCTTGCACACAGTCAAGAAGCTAGACAGTTACCTAGATGGTATTTGCAGACTATGCAAGATAGTCCTTTGGATGCACCCATGGTTGGTCGTACTAGAAGGCAAACTCGTTTGCATGATTCAGCACATACCATGGAGTTTGTTATCGCAGCAAGTACTTTTGATAATGAAGAGCCTGAATGTTTTGAGGATGCATAACACAGTGTGCATTGGATGGCAGCAATGCAAGCTGAATTAGATTCTATCACTAAGAATCAAACTTGGGATTTGGTGTCTTTGCCATTTGGGAAGAAAGCCATTGGAACGAAATGGGTCTACAAACTGAAAAGGAAAGCAGATGGATCCATTGATAAATACAAGGCACGGCTTGTAGCTAAAGGCTACGCACAGAAAAAGGGCATTGACTATGAGGAGACATTTGCTCCTACTTCCCGTATGACGACCATCAGGTCTATGATTGCTTTGGCTGCACATTATGGTTGGACAGTGCATCAGCTGGATATCAAGACTGCATTTTTACATGGGGAACTTCAAGAGGAAGTTTATGTACAGCAGCCCATTGGTTTTGCAGTTGAAGGCTCAGAACATTTGGTATGCAAGCTCAAAAAGGCACTATATGGTTTGAAACAAGCTCCTAGAGCTTGGTATGCAAAAATAGTTGCTTTCTTGCTTGGTCAGGGGTTTCTAAACAGCTCATCTGAGTCTACCCTTTACGTATGTAAAGAAGGGGGATCTATGCTGATTATATGTCTTTATGTTGATGACCTTTTGCTCACTGGAACACATGCTGATCAGATTTCAGCATTCAAACAAAATTTGTAGCAAACTTTTGACATGTCTGACTTGGGAATTTTGCATTACTACTTGGGCATCCAATTCATACATGATGCTCGAGGTATTGGGCTATCACAGTCAAGGTATATTGGGTAGCTTCTTGAGAAGTTTGGCTTACAGGACTGCAAGCCAGTTTGTACCCCCATGGAACCTGGACTGAAATTGTCATTACATGATGACAGTGATTTGTTTGATATACATACATATGCTCTTGCAGTTGGATGTCTTATCTACCTATGCAACACTAGGCTGGACATACAGTTTGCAGTTTCAGCTTTGAGCAGGTATATGCATCAGCCACGTATGTCACATTGGCAAGCTGTCAAGCGTGTTTTTCGTTACTTGCAGGGTACTCGATCTCTTGGGTTGCTTTATGCCAAGGGGGGACCACTGCAGTTATATGCTTACAGTGATTCTGATTGGGCTGGTGATTATGATACACGTCACTCCACTAGTGGCAATTGTTTCTTTCTTGGCTCTTCTTGCATTTCTTGGCTTAGCAAGAAACAATCCACTGTTGCCACATCGTCATGTGAAGCTGAATACAAGGCAGCTTTCACTACCACAATTGAATGCGTATGGCTTAGACGCTTGCTAGCTGATCTGGATGTATCTGTTACGGAGCCTACTCCTTTGTTCACTGACAGTCAGAGTGCCATTGCAGTGGCACGGAACCCAGTGTTTCATGCCCGCACGAAACACATTGAGGTCCATTATCACTTTGTCAGAGAGAGGCTACATGCAGGTGATATCAGCCTTGTCTATTGTCCTACCTCCAATAATGTGGCAGACATCTTCACCAAAGCTCTTCCTCGTGACAAATTTGAAGCATTTCACGATGCTTTAAATTTGATATCCTTTAGTGGCGGATGATCCTTGTACTCTTGATCACTCTTCACTCCAGGGGGGTTTGTTGGGTATTTGACTCACGCCTCACTTACGCCTACGTTCATATGGGAGTGTCGGGGATCAGTAGGACACTGGGGCACTTTTTACTCTCGGTAGGAGAGGTTTTTTCCCCCAGACTTATAGTCTTATTTTCGTATGTGCTTACGTGCTTATGTTACACACTTATGGGCACTTACCGTGTCCAGGTGTGAACACCCCCTACAACCCTAAGGTTTAAGGATTGTACTTTGTACTTTCATTCTACACTCTTTCAGTCTATTCTATTGGGTGTCGTGCTTCACTCTGTCTCTCTCACTCTCACATTGTCTACTGCACTCTCAACTGCACCTCGATCCTCCCACCTCACATGATGTCCTCCGCTAATGCAAGTGATATTTGCAATCATTAATGATCAACAAGCCTTCAAACCAACGTGTCCCTTGGTTTGCTTCGGGAATTGGCCTTCACCCAGCTCCTTGCCAAAAACATTTAGCCTCAAATTGAAATTGGCTGGCTAGCCTCTTGAATATCACTGAAATTCTTCAATTTTAGCTCCTAGAATTTAAGTCTTAGGCCTCCAATTCTGAGCACGCATCTTGAGGTAGTTGTCAAGACCATAATTTCTATTGTAAATTAGGGTTTATAGCAAAGATGGATTGAAATTTTTTCCTCTAATGACCCAAACTACTAGAAAATACTAAGGGAGTTGAAAAATGGCTAGAGAATGAGAGAGAGTGCTGAAAAGAGAGAAAATTCACACTTTCATCGCGAGAAAATGGAAGAAATGAATTGTTCCCCTATCTAGACAACCATGAAAGCTCTGTCCATGGATGGAACACCCCAAATATGATGTTGCCTAGCTGAAACAACCCTTGAACTGTCACCTATACTGTAGAGACTTCCAGGCATGTCTCCACCTCTTGGAGGGTCTCCTGACTGGAAATGGCCTATCAACACTCTCTCTCTCTCTCTCTCTCTCTCTCTCTCTCTCTCTCTCTCTCTCTCTCTCTCTCTCTCTTTTTTTCGTAAATCTCTCTCTCTCTCTCTCTCTCTCTCTCTCTCTCTCTCTCTCTCTCTCTCTCTCTCCGTGAAAAAGTGTATTAATATATGGAGATATCTACATTAGGCCTTTAGGCCAACCAAACAAAAAGGTGACAAGTCACATGAAGCAGGTCTTCTGGCCATCCAAGAAATCCTAGCAACTCACATATCAAGCCTAAAAACTACCAAAACCTAGCACACAAACATCATGCTGGCAACACAATAGAAGTAGAGCAAATAATATCCAGCCAAGCAACAGCCACATCAAGGAGGACTAGGTCCGCTAAAACCATAGAAGAGATCTCCCATAATAGTAATCCTCAAACACAAGCCACATGACCATGGATGCCCAAGGCCGAATCAAAAATGAACGCAATGCGGGCGCACCAAATGTGCCAACGAGCTATCCATTTAAGAAAATGGAAGAGGTAGAGATTATCTAATTGCAAAGCAAAGGAAGAAGGGATCTTGCCCAGGACCCACAACCGGATGCTCATCTATTGCTACTAAATCACCGAGGTCCACACACGGGAAATGAAGCTTCAAATCCGTCTAGCTAGAGGACAAGAGATGCACATATAAAGCAAAGTCTCATCACATGTACAAAAGATACATCTGCCACATGAGATCTTGTGGCACATAGCACATTCCCAATGGAAAGTTTTTGATAAGCAACCTCCACATAAAAACTTTTCCTTGATAAGGAATCTTGGACCTCCACAATTGAATGAATCTATCTCGCCACTTCACTCTACCATCCCGAGCATGCCAACCTTTATTGGCTTTCTCAATAACCCATCTCTTATCCTCTACCATCTTATGATAGATCTAATTAGCTAACCTTTTCTGAAAATCATTACGTTTTACAAACATCCAATCCTACAAAGGGGAAGTAGGCTTAAAATCAAGCAATGGACTATCTTGCTGAAGCTGATCTTGCAAGGTCGACCAAGCTCTCTCTCCACATAAGAGTGGTTGGACTAGACGAGAAAAGCTCCCCAATTGAAGATGCTACAGCTCTTGCCACCAAAATTGGAGCTACAAATGTACCCATCATTGGGGCTTGGCGAGTCGGGAAGGCTGACACAAAAACAAAAGTCCTCATCTTGAAGTTTGGAGACCTGGAAAAGAAGAGAGCCTTCCTCTCTAAGAGGATCGCTCTCAAAGGAGAAAAGATCTACCTAGATGAAGACCTCACCCCAGCCCAGTTAGCCCACAGGAGGGAAAATATGCCACGTGTTCTAGAGGCACGGAAAGCAGGTAAATGGGCTGTATACAGAGATGGAAGAGTCATCATCACAGAGAAAAGGACGGCATGACGGTGCGCGGCCTATGAGACCCTGAAGTTCACACTGTGGAATTGCAATGGCTCCCTTAAGACAGATGTAGGTTATTTTGAGGATACTTTCAAAGGTATAGACATTGCTATGTATACTGAGACACATCAATGTAAAGACAGCCGTTTACCTGATGTATATGGATATGGATGGGAAAGTGTATATCGCCCTCAGCCTAGACGGCCTGCAGGGACGAGGGGATCAGGAGGTGTGGCAATTCTATTTAGAGAAGAGCTCCGAGATACAGTCCAAGTGGTACATAGAGATGTAGAGGCAAGATACATGTGGATCAGGTTACGTACAAGCAGAACTCGCGACATGTATATTGCCATATGCTATTTTCCCCCTGCATACTCTAAGTTTGCCCCTAAAGAGGCATCCCCGTATACACCACTATATGAGGACATAATGGGATACATGAGAATTGGGGATGTTCTACTAGCAGGAGACTTTAATGCACGCACAGGAAACAACCAATCTGCTTTCTTTGACACTAGTGATGAGATGTTCAGAGATATTGCATTAGATGAAGTGGGATTAGTTAGATCAGCCCAAGATAGAGAGATAACAGAATATGGAACACACCTACTGGCACTGGGAAGTGCACATGGTTTGGCCATCCTTAACGGGCTACCACAGTGGCCAAGATCTAATGGCTTCACATGTTGGACTAACAAGAAGGGGTCAAGCACAGTGGACTATTTGATCGGATCACCCAACTTGCTACCTGACATAAAAAGTTTTGAAATCTCAGACAGACCAATTGGATTAGTAGCAGACCATGCTATTCTAGCTTTCACAATGCAATATGGGCATATACATGAAGCACAGTCACATATACCAAAATTACCACGCTATGATTTTGTGGAAGCGACCTCACACATATACAGCATTACTGTGCGAGATGCATTGAGGGAGCTAGACACACAGGCCTCTCTGGATGAGTTTACAGGACAGTTGGCCGAGATAATACACACTTCAGCAGCATACGCTTTCCCACACACTACACCGTCAGATAAACCTCCACGAGGTAATGCTCCACAGAATGGCTGGTATGATGATGAGTGCAGAGAGACACGAGCACGTTTTCAGCGAGAGCTGGCACTTGGTATATGCACCCATAAGCATGCTCGAACACTCTTCAGACGGTTGGTACGCAAAAAGCAGCAGGAATACCTGAGCAGACTAGAAACAGAAATGTATTCCATGTTCTTGGGGCAGGACAGCAAGAGAGCGTGGAAAAAGATGCATGAGAGCCAGCCACCCCTACAAATTACTAGACCGGATGATTGGCATGGATATGCTTGCACACTCTATGATATCCCTGGCCAAGAGCCTATGCCACTCCCCTCAACCTCAAGACCAGCAAATTGCAGATTTTTCACAGAAAAAAAAGTGAGGAATGCCATATGGAAGCTGAAAAATGGAAGAGCCCAAAACCATGAGGGTTTAGTGGCTGAACACTTCACGCATGCCTGTGATATTCTGGCACCAACGCTGGCTCACATCTTTAATAGGGCAGTTTGTGAGGGATTTCCAATCTGTTGGTCAGACCATATTATTGTGCCGCTCTTTAAGAGTGGAGACCCCGCGCTACCTAGTAACTACCGAACTATCATGATTGGACACATGCTGGCCAAGATATATGGCTCTATCGTGGAACAAGCGTTGAGTGAATGGGCCGAGATGCATGGCCTGAGGTCAAAAGGCCAGGCTGGCTTCAGGAGGGGATATACAACTCTAGACCATATCTTTACGTTGAGGGCAATCATTGAAGAAGGCAAGGCATTCAAGAAAAAGATCTATTGCTGTTTTGTGGACTTTCGCAAGGCCTTTGACACAGTGCCACGTGCTAGACTCATGAAAAGAATGCAAAACATTGATGTGCCCGTAGAGATACAGTGGAGTATCTATGCCCTATATGAGACAGTGACAGGCAGAGTACGAACACCTGAGGGCATCTCAGATACAGTCAATAGCACCATTGGGGTGAAACAAGGCTGTCCACTTTCACCGACACTTTTTGGGCTGTATATAGATGAAATTTCAGAATATGTGGATAGGACGGGTGGGGCCGGAGCCAGCCTAGCTGGAGTGCTGATAGCATTACTGCTTTATGCCGATGATATTGTACTTATATCTGACTCACCTGAGGGACTAAATAGACACTTGGATGCATTATCAGCTTTTTGCAGAGATAGAGATCTTAAGGTGAACCTTGGGAAAACTAAAGTTATGGTATTTAACACTTCAGCTGCTTGGGTGACAAGAGCTGAGCACCAGTTTACTTTTGAGGGAGAGCCAGTGGAGATGGTTAGGCAGTATGTTTATTTGGGGGTCACATTGAAGGGACCACGGTTCTCTTGGAGAGAGACATCAGAGGCTCGTTTGGCAAAAGCATATGCAGCCTTAGGGGCATTGGAGAGGCAATGTGCTCACATACAATTTCATGAGCCGCGCACCAAACTGTGGCTTTTTGACACCTTGGTTACACCCACACTCCTATATGGGGCAGCTATTTGGGGTCCGAGTCTGTTTCACACGAAGAGACAGCCTTTGGGAGACCAGGATGGACCAGAGAAGGAATACTATGATGGATGGGAGCATATGGAAAGACCACTGGTCATGATGATCTCACGCATGATACGAGCGAAGAGCTCGACCCCACATGAGATTATCAGAGCTGAGTTGGGGGCATCACCCATGGTGGCTGAGGCCTTGGTTCAAGCAGTGACTTTCATACATATACTATGGGAGCTCCCCCAAGATAGATACCCACGGCTAGCCCTGGCCTCTTCTAGACAACTAGCAGCAGACGGTGACAGACACTGTTGGTATGCTCAGATGAGTACATGGATGCGTCTACATGGTCTGCAGATTGACAGACTACCCCCCTTTGACTATAGCCTGGATTGCCCTACACTTGACCTAAGCCGATCAGAGCTAAACCATGTGATCAGAGCAGACATACTGAAGTTAGATACGGAGAAGACCTGGATCCGACCCCCCTCGCCCCATGGCACGAGGATGGCACACTACCAGACCCACTTCCTCCAGGTATCTGAGGATGGTTTCATCACCCGACCCAATTACATGGACACACAGCTGCCTCATGGACTACGCACAGTTATTGGTCAGATCCGCACCTCATCCCACCACCTAAGGATTGAGACAGGAAGATGGGAGGGTATACAGACAGAAGAACGCATATGCCCACTATGCGACAGAGAGCCAGAGACAGAGGAACACTACATCTGCCGATGCACTGTATATTACGACATACGAGGTAGATACCACTGTCTGTTTCGAGAGGGTTTTGGACCCCTGAGACGGATCATGCAGTATGAGGATCAGAGATGCTTGGGATTTTTCCTCTTGGAGCTCCAGAGGCACAGAGCAACAATTCTACGGAGTAGGAGGCCCCCACAGCTCGGCTCACATAGACAGAGAGCAGTCACTGACTTTTTCATGGATACACGACAGAGTATGGCAGATACCACTACTACTGCCACACAGCCTACAGGAGTACATCATCATTGGACCTCATCTTCTGTAGGTGTCCATTTGGATAGAGCAGTGGAACTTAGCCGGTCTAGGCGCCCACGTCCACCCGGACGAAGGCCTAGACATCCACACCAGAGACAAATTAAAGCCATCATTGAGCGCCACAGGAGACAGATGCCAAGACGCCTCAGCTATGCAGAGATACACCTCCCTAGAGAACAGACATATCATTGATGGAGAGTTTTCCTTTCTCTACTCTCACTTTCAGATCACTGACATGTTTCCCTTTTATGGGACACTATTTCATTTCCTTTTCAGTCTTATAGGCATGTTTTTCATCTTTTTTCTCGTTCTAGATGAGAAACACACCATCATTGTATGTACTGCTTTGGTCTCATAGGCCACATTGGCCTTTTAGAGACGTTAATATACTCTCTCTCTCTCTCTCTCTCTCTCTCTCTCTCTCTCTCTCTCTCTCTCTCTCTCTCTCTCTCTCTATATATATATATATATATATTGCTGAAGCTGATCTTGCAAGGGCATGCTGACGGGCGTGCTGACGGGCGTGCTGACGGGCGAATGCTGACGTGCGTGTGACGGGCGTGGACGAGCGTCTGACAGCGAGCGTCTGACGGGCGTCTGACGGGCGGGACTGTCGTGAGTGCCGCCACTAGGGAGCTGCTCTGCAAGGTCACGTCTCTGCACAGGGAGACAGCCACTGTCCTGCAGGACACGAATGTACTTAGAATGACATGAATGCTGGCTTGTCTGCTGTGTCCTGGGTGAATGTACTGTGGCAGCAGTGACGAATGCAGACACTCTCAGATTGCACTTACTCTCTCAGACTGACATAAATGCAGGCACTGTGAATGTACTGTGGCAGCAGTGACGAATGCAGACACTCTCAGATTGCAGACACTCTCTCAGACTGACATGAATGCAAACTGACATGAATGCAGACACTGTGAATGTATCGTGGCAGCAGTGACGTATGCATACACTCTCCCAGATTGCAGACACTCTCTTAGACTGATATGAATGCAGACGCTGTGAATGCACTGAGATTGCAGATATACTCAGACTGATATGAACCTTGCATGCTGTGTGGACTGGAAACCTACGGGATCTCAGACTGACGCACATTAACATTTCATGTTACAGTCATATCTTATGATGCAGTCACATTGACAGTCTATGATATACTGTCTCTAGTTCATGCTAGAGTGATAGTTTATGTCACTGGTTTACTACTCTACCCAGACTGTAAACAGTTTTATGCTATAGCGCATACTATAATTACGATGGAAGAAACTGACAATGAAGGAATCACAAAACCAGCCATGGAGACAATGTTTCATACACCGCCAAAGAACACGAGATACAAAAACTATGGGCGTAAAACCCGAGATTGGAATGTCTCTCCAGGGTCGAGTAGATATGGGAAGACATCCCGCAAAATTAATGAAACACTATATGAGGAGATGTTGACCATACTCCGTGCTGAAATACGTACCATGAGGAAGGAAATGGAAAAGGACATACAAGAGCAGGTTCGAGCTGAAATGATGGAAGAACTAAAAAAGGAGATGGAACAAACTTTGGATGCACGCATGGCAGAGAAAGACTCATTGATCTCTAATCTACAAGAAGAACTAGACGAATGCAAAAAGAAACTGGACACACAAAAGGAACCACAAACCACACCGAAACTACAAAAAGAAATGGATGTTTTAAAAAAGGACATGCACACCTATGCAAGTGTGGTGGAAGGCACCCAAAAGAAAATGGAGAATGTTGAGAATACCGTCAAAGAAAATGCAGAATGGATAGATGTGGCAAAAAAGAACAAAGGAATGCATGGCAACAAAGTGGAAGTCATGAATGCCACCTTGGAAGAAGAGGCAAAAAAGCGGGTACGCGCACTCCACGTAAGAGTGGTTGGACTAGACGAGAAAAGCTCCCCAATTGAAGATGCTACAGCTCTTGCCACCAAAATTGGAGCTACAAATGTACCCATCATTGGGGCTTGGCGAGTCGGGAAGGCTGACACAAAAACAAAAGTCCTCATCTTGAAGTTTGGAGACCTGGAAAAGAAGAGAGCCTTCCTCTCTAAGAGGATCGCTCTCAAAGGAGAAAAGATCTACCTAGATGAAGACCTCACCCCAGCCCAGTTAGCCCACAGGAGGGAAAATATGCCACGTGTTCTAGAGGCACGGAAAGCAGGTAAATGGGCTGTATACAGAGATGGAAGAGTCATCATCACAGAGAAAAGGACGGCATGACGGTGCGCGGCCTATGAGACCCTGAAGTTCACACTGTGGAATTGCAATGGCTCCCTTAAGACAGATGTAGGTTATTTTGAGGATACTTTCAAAGGTATAGACATTGCTATGTATACTGAGACACATCAATGTAAAGACAGCCGTTTACCTGATGTATATGGATATGGATGGGAAAGTGTATATCGCCCTCAGCCTAGACGGCCTGCAGGGACGAGGGGATCAGGAGGTGTGGCAATTCTATTTAGAGAAGAGCTCCGAGATACAGTCCAAGTGGTACATAGAGATGTAGAGGCAAGATACATGTGGATCAGGTTACGTACAAGCAGAACTCGCGACATGTATATTGCCATATGCTATTTTCCCCCTGCATACTCTAAGTTTGCCCCTAAAGAGGCATCCCCGTATACACCACTATATGAGGACATAATGGGATACATGAGAATTGGGGATGTTCTACTAGCAGGAGACTTTAATGCACGCACAGGAAACAACCAATCTGCTTTCTTTGACACTAGTGATGAGATGTTCAGAGATATTGCATTAGATGAAGTGGGATTAGTTAGATCAGCCCAAGATAGAGAGATAACAGAATATGGAACACACCTACTGGCACTGGGAAGTGCACATGGTTTGGCCATCCTTAACGGGCTACCACAGTGGCCAAGATCTAATGGCTTCACATGTTGGACTAACAAGAAGGGGTCAAGCACAGTGGACTATTTGATCGGATCACCCAACTTGCTACCTGACATAAAAAGTTTTGAAATCTCAGACAGACCAATTGGATTAGTAGCAGACCATGCTATTCTAGCTTTCACAATGCAATATGGGCATATACATGAAGCACAGTCACATATACCAAAATTACCACGCTATGATTTTGTGGAAGCGACCTCACACATATACAGCATTACTGTGCGAGATGCATTGAGGGAGCTAGACACACAGGCCTCTCTGGATGAGTTTACAGGACAGTTGGCCGAGATAATACACACTTCAGCAGCATACGCTTTCCCACACACTACACCGTCAGATAAACCTCCACGAGGTAATGCTCCACAGAATGGCTGGTATGATGATGAGTGCAGAGAGACACGAGCACGTTTTCAGCGAGAGCTGGCACTTGGTATATGCACCCATAAGCATGCTCGAACACTCTTCAGACGGTTGGTACGCAAAAAGCAGCAGGAATACCTGAGCAGACTAGAAACAGAAATGTATTCCATGTTCTTGGGGCAGGACAGCAAGAGAGCGTGGAAAAAGATGCATGAGAGCCAGCCACCCCTACAAATTACTAGACCGGATGATTGGCATGGATATGCTTGCACACTCTATGATATCCCTGGCCAAGAGCCTATGCCACTCCCCTCAACCTCAAGACCAGCAAATTGCAGATTTTTCACAGAAAAAAAAGTGAGGAATGCCATATGGAAGCTGAAAAATGGAAGAGCCCAAAACCATGAGGGTTTAGTGGCTGAACACTTCACGCATGCCTGTGATATTCTGGCACCAACGCTGGCTCACATCTTTAATAGGGCAGTTTGTGAGGGATTTCCAATCTGTTGGTCAGACCATATTATTGTGCCGCTCTTTAAGAGTGGAGACCCCGCGCTACCTAGTAACTACCGAACTATCATGATTGGACACATGCTGGCCAAGATATATGGCTCTATCGTGGAACAAGCGTTGAGTGAATGGGCCGAGATGCATGGCCTGAGGTCAAAAGGCCAGGCTGGCTTCAGGAGGGGATATACAACTCTAGACCATATCTTTACGTTGAGGGCAATCATTGAAGAAGGCAAGGCATTCAAGAAAAAGATCTATTGCTGTTTTGTGGACTTTCGCAAGGCCTTTGACACAGTGCCACGTGCTAGACTCATGAAAAGAATGCAAAACATTGATGTGCCCGTAGAGATACAGTGGAGTATCTATGCCCTATATGAGACAGTGACAGGCAGAGTACGAACACCTGAGGGCATCTCAGATACAGTCAATAGCACCATTGGGGTGAAACAAGGCTGTCCACTTTCACCGACACTTTTTGGGCTGTATATAGATGAAATTTCAGAATATGTGGATAGGACGGGTGGGGCCGGAGCCAGCCTAGCTGGAGTGCTGATACCATTACTGCTTTATGCCGATGATATTGTACTTATATCTGACTCACCTGAGGGACTAAATAGACACTTGGATGCATTATCAGCTTTTTGCAGAGATAGAGATCTTAAGGTGAACCTTGGGAAAACTAAAGTTATGGTATTTAACACTTCAGCTGCTTGGGTGACAAGAGCTGAGCACCAGTTTACTTTTGAGGGAGAGCCAGTGGAGATGGTTAGGCAGTATGTTTATTTGGGGGTCACATTGAAGGGACCACGGTTCTCTTGGAGAGAGACATCAGAGGCTCGTTTGGCAAAAGCATATGCAGCCTTAGGGGCATTGGAGAGGCAATGTGCTCACATACAATTTCATGAGCCGCGCACCAAACTGTGGCTTTTTGACACCTTGGTTACACCCACACTCCTATATGGGGCAGCTATTTGGGGTCCGAGTCTGTTTCACACGAAGAGACAGCCTTTGGGAGACCAGGATGGACCAGAGAAGGAATACTATGATGGATGGGAGCATATGGAAAGACCACTGGTCATGATGATCTCACGCATGATACGAGCGAAGAGCTCGACCCCACATGAGATTATCAGAGCTGAGTTGGGGGCATCACCCATGGTGGCTGAGGCCTTGGTTCAAGCAGTGACTTTCATACATATACTATGGGAGCTCCCCCAAGATAGATACCCACGGCTAGCCCTGGCCTCTTCTAGACAACTAGCAGCAGACGGTGACAGACACTGTTGGTATGCTCAGATGAGTACATGGATGCGTCTACATGGTCTGCAGATTGACAGACTACCCCCCTTTGACTATAGCCTGGATTGCCCTACACTTGACCTAAGCCGATCAGAGCTAAACCATGTGATCAGAGCAGACATACTGAAGTTAGATACGGAGAAGACCTGGATCCGACCCCCCTCGCCCCATGGCACGAGGATGGCACACTACCAGACCCACTTCCTCCAGGTATCTGAGGATGGTTTCATCACCCGACCCAATTACATGGACACACAGCTGCCTCATGGACTACGCACAGTTATTGGTCAGATCCGCACCTCATCCCACCACCTAAGGATTGAGACAGGAAGATGGGAGGGTATACAGACAGAAGAACGCATATGCCCACTATGCGACAGAGAGCCAGAGACAGAGGAACACTACATCTGCCGATGCACTGTATATTACGACATACGAGGTAGATACCACTGTCTGTTTCGAGAGGGTTTTGGACCCCTGAGACGGATCATGCAGTATGAGGATCAGAGATGCTTGGGATTTTTCCTCTTGGAGCTCCAGAGGCACAGAGCAACAATTCTACGGAGTAGGAGGCCCCCACAGCTCGGCTCACATAGACAGAGAGCAGTCACTGACTTTTTCATGGATACACGACAGAGTATGGCAGATACCACTACTACTGCCACACAGCCTACAGGAGTACATCATCATTGGACCTCATCTTCTGTAGGTGTCCATTTGGATAGAGCAGTGGAACTTAGCCGGTCTAGGCGCCCACGTCCACCCGGACGAAGGCCTAGACATCCACACCAGAGACAAATTAAAGCCATCATTGAGCGCCACAGGAGACAGATGCCAAGACGCCTCAGCTATGCAGAGATACACCTCCCTAGAGAACAGACATATCATTGATGGAGAGTTTTCCTTTCTCTACTCTCACTTTCAGATCACTGACATGTTTCCCTTTTATGGGACACTATTTCATTTCCTTTTCAGTCTTATAGGCATGTTTTTCATCTTTTTTCTCGTTCTAGATGAGAAACACACCATCATTGTATGTACTGCTTTGGTCTCATAGGCCACATTGGCCTTTTAGAGACGTTAATATACTCTCTCTCTCTCTCTCTCTCTCTCTCTCTCTCTCTCTCTCTATATATATATATATATTGCTGAAGCTGATCTTGCAAGGGCATGCTGACGGGCGTGCTGACGGGCGTGCTGACGGGCGAATGCTGACGTGCGTGTGACGGGCGTGGACGAGCGTCTGACAGCGAGCGTCTGACGGGCGTCTGACGGGCGGGACTGTCGTGAGTGCCGCCACTAGGGAGCTGCTCTGCAAGGTCACGTCTCTGCACAGGGAGACAGCCACTGTCCTGCAGGACACGAATGTACTTAGAATGACATGAATGCTGGCTTGTCTGCTGTGTCCTGGGTGAATGTACTGTGGCAGCAGTGACGAATGCAGACACTCTCAGATTGCACTTACTCTCTCAGACTGACATAAATGCAGGCACTGTGAATGTACTGTGGCAGCAGTGACGAATGCAGACACTCTCAGATTGCAGACACTCTCTCAGACTGACATGAATGCAAACTGACATGAATGCAGACACTGTGAATGTATCGTGGCAGCAGTGACGTATGCATACACTCTCCCAGATTGCAGACACTCTCTTAGACTGATATGAATGCAGACGCTGTGAATGCACTGAGATTGCAGATATACTCAGACTGATATGAACCTTGCATGCTGTGTGGACTGGAAACCTACGGGATCTCAGACTGACGCACATTAACATTTCATGTTACAGTCATATCTTATGATGCAGTCACATTGACAGTCTATGATATACTGTCTCTAGTTCATGCTAGAGTGATAGTTTATGTCACTGGTTTACTACTCTACCCAGACTGTAAACAGTTTTATGCTATAGCGCATACTATAATTACGATGGAAGAAACTGACAATGAAGGAATCACAAAACCAGCCATGGAGACAATGTTTCATACACCGCCAAAGAACACGAGATACAAAAACTATGGGCGTAAAACCCGAGATTGGAATGTCTCTCCAGGGTCGAGTAGATATGGGAAGACATCCCGCAAAATTAATGAAACACTATATGAGGAGATGTTGACCATACTCCGTGCTGAAATACGTACCATGAGGAAGGAAATGGAAAAGGACATACAAGAGCAGGTTCGAGCTGAAATGATGGAAGAACTAAAAAAGGAGATGGAACAAACTTTGGATGCACGCATGGCAGAGAAAGACTCATTGATCTCTAATCTACAAGAAGAACTAGACGAATGCAAAAAGAAACTGGACACACAAAAGGAACCACAAACCACACCGAAACTACAAAAAGAAATGGATGTTTTAAAAAAGGACATGCACACCTATGCAAGTGTGGTGGAAGGCACCCAAAAGAAAATGGAGAATGTTGAGAATACCGTCAAAGAAAATGCAGAATGGATAGATGTGGCAAAAAAGAACAAAGGAATGCATGGCAACAAAGTGGAAGTCATGAATGCCACCTTGGAAGAAGAGGCAAAAAGGCGGGTACGCGCACTCCACGTAAGAGTGGTTGGACTAGACGAGAAAAGCTCCCCAATTGAAGATGCTACAGCTCTTGCCACCAAAATTGGAGCTACAAATGTACCCATCATTGGGGCTTGGCGAGTCGGGAAGGCTGACACAAAAACAAAAGTCCTCATCTTGAAGTTTGGAGACCTGGAAAAGAAGAGAGCCTTCCTCTCTAAGAGGATCGCTCTCAAAGGAGAAAAGATCTACCTAGATGAAGACCTCACCCCAGCCCAGTTAGCCCACAGGAGGGAAAATATGCCACGTGTTCTAGAGGCACGGAAAGCAGGTAAATGGGCTGTATACAGAGATGGAAGAGTCATCATCACAGAGAAAAGGACGGCATGACGGTGCGCGGCCTATGAGACCCTGAAGTTCACACTGTGGAATTGCAATGGCTCCCTTAAGACAGATGTAGGTTATTTTGAGGATACTTTCAAAGGTATAGACATTGCTATGTATACTGAGACACATCAATGTAAAGACAGCCGTTTACCTGATGTATATGGATATGGATGGGAAAGTGTATATCGCCCTCAGCCTAGACGGCCTGCAGGGACGAGGGGATCAGGAGGTGTGGCAATTCTATTTAGAGAAGAGCTCCGAGATACAGTCCAAGTGGTACATAGAGATGTAGAGGCAAGATACATGTGGATCAGGTTACGTACAAGCAGAACTCGCGACATGTATATTGCCATATGCTATTTTCCCCCTGCATACTCTAAGTTTGCCCCTAAAGAGGCATCCCCGTATACACCACTATATGAGGACATAATGGGATACATGAGAATTGGGGATGTTCTACTAGCAGGAGACTTTAATGCACGCACAGGAAACAACCAATCTGCTTTCTTTGACACTAGTGATGAGATGTTCAGAGATATTGCATTAGATGAAGTGGGATTAGTTAGATCAGCCCAAGATAGAGAGATAACAGAATATGGAACACACCTACTGGCACTGGGAAGTGCACATGGTTTGGCCATCCTTAACGGGCTACCACAGTGGCCAAGATCTAATGGCTTCACATGTTGGACTAACAAGAAGGGGTCAAGCACAGTGGACTATTTGATCGGATCACCCAACTTGCTACCTGACATAAAAAGTTTTGAAATCTCAGACAGACCAATTGGATTAGTAGCAGACCATGCTATTCTAGCTTTCACAATGCAATATGGGCATATACATGAAGCACAGTCACATATACCAAAATTACCACGCTATGATTTTGTGGAAGCGACCTCACACATATACAGCATTACTGTGCGAGATGCATTGAGGGAGCTAGACACACAGGCCTCTCTGGATGAGTTTACAGGACAGTTGGCCGAGATAATACACACTTCAGCAGCATACGCTTTCCCACACACTACACCGTCAGATAAACCTCCACGAGGTAATGCTCCACAGAATGGCTGGTATGATGATGAGTGCAGAGAGACACGAGCACGTTTTCAGCGAGAGCTGGCACTTGGTATATGCACCCATAAGCATGCTCGAACACTCTTCAGACGGTTGGTACGCAAAAAGCAGCAGGAATACCTGAGCAGACTAGAAACAGAAATGTATTCCATGTTCTTGGGGCAGGACAGCAAGAGAGCGTGGAAAAAGATGCATGAGAGCCAGCCACCCCTACAAATTACTAGACCGGATGATTGGCATGGATATGCTTGCACACTCTATGATATCCCTGGCCAAGAGCCTATGCCACTCCCCTCAACCTCAAGACCAGCAAATTGCAGATTTTTCACAGAAAAAAAAGTGAGGAATGCCATATGGAAGCTGAAAAATGGAAGAGCCCAAAACCATGAGGGTTTAGTGGCTGAACACTTCACGCATGCCTGTGATATTCTGGCACCAACGCTGGCTCACATCTTTAATAGGGCAGTTTGTGAGGGATTTCCAATCTGTTGGTCAGACCATATTATTGTGCCGCTCTTTAAGAGTGGAGACCCCGCGCTACCTAGTAACTACCGAACTATCATGATTGGACACATGCTGGCCAAGATATATGGCTCTATCGTGGAACAAGCGTTGAGTGAATGGGCCGAGATGCATGGCCTGAGGTCAAAAGGCCAGGCTGGCTTCAGGAGGGGATATACAACTCTAGACCATATCTTTACGTTGAGGGCAATCATTGAAGAAGGCAAGGCATTCAAGAAAAAGATCTATTGCTGTTTTGTGGACTTTCGCAAGGCCTTTGACACAGTGCCACGTGCTAGACTCATGAAAAGAATGCAAAACATTGATGTGCCCGTAGAGATACAGTGGAGTATCTATGCCCTATATGAGACAGTGACAGGCAGAGTACGAACACCTGAGGGCATCTCAGATACAGTCAATAGCACCATTGGGGTGAAACAAGGCTGTCCACTTTCACCGACACTTTTTGGGCTGTATATAGATGAAATTTCAGAATATGTGGATAGGACGGGTGGGGCCGGAGCCAGCCTAGCTGGAGTGCTGATACCATTACTGCTTTATGCCGATGATATTGTACTTATATCTGACTCACCTGAGGGACTAAATAGACACTTGGATGCATTATCAGCTTTTTGCAGAGATAGAGATCTTAAGGTGAACCTTGGGAAAACTAAAGTTATGGTATTTAACACTTCAGCTGCTTGGGTGACAAGAGCTGAGCACCAGTTTACTTTTGAGGGAGAGCCAGTGGAGATGGTTAGGCAGTATGTTTATTTGGGGGTCACATTGAAGGGACCACGGTTCTCTTGGAGAGAGACATCAGAGGCTCGTTTGGCAAAAGCATATGCAGCCTTAGGGGCATTGGAGAGGCAATGTGCTCACATACAATTTCATGAGCCGCGCACCAAACTGTGGCTTTTTGACACCTTGGTTACACCCACACTCCTATATGGGGCAGCTATTTGGGGTCCGAGTCTGTTTCACACGAGGAGACAGCCTTTGGGAGACCAGGATGGACCAGAGAAGGAATACTATGATGGATGGGAGCATATGGAAAGACCACTGGTCATGATGATCTCACGCATGATACGAGCGAAGAGCTCGACCCCACATGAGATTATCAGAGCTGAGTTGGGGGCATCACCCATGGTGGCTGAGGCCTTGGTTCAAGCAGTGACTTTCATACATAGACTATGGGAGCTCCCCCAAGATAGATACCCACGGCTAGCCCTGGCCTCTTCTAGACAACTAGCAGCAGACGGTGACAGACACTGTTGGTATGCTCAGATGAGTACATGGATGCGTCTACATGGTCTGCAGATTGACAGACTACCCCCCTTTGACTATAGCCTGGATTGCCCTACACTTGACCTAAGCCGATCAGAGCTAAACCATGTGATCAGAGCAGACATACTGAAGTTAGATACGGAGAAGACCTGGATCCGACCCCCCTCGCCCCATGGCACGAGGATGGCACACTACCAGACCCACTTCCTCCAGGTATCTGAGGATGGTTTCATCACCCGACCCAATTACATGGACACACAGCTGCCTCATGGACTACGCACAGCTATTGGTCAGATCCGCACCTCATCCCACCACCTGAGGATTGAGACAGGCAGATGGGAGGGTATACAGACAGAAGAACACATATGCCCACTATGCGACAGAGAGCCAGAGACAGAGGAACACTACATCTGCCGATGCACTGTATATTACGACATACGAGGTAGATACCACTGTCTGTTTCGAGAGGGTTTTGGACCCCTGAGACGGATCATGCAGTATGAGGATCAGAGATGCTTGGGATTTTTCCTCTTGGAGCTCCAGAGGCGCAGAGCAACAATTCTACGGAGTAGGAGGCCCCCACAGCTCGGCTCACATAGACAGAGAGCAGTCACTGACTTTTTCATGGATACACGACAGAGTATGGCAGATACCACTACTACTGCCACACAGCCTACAGGAGTACATCATCATTGGACCTCATCTTCTGTAGGTGTCCCTTTGGATAGAGCAGTGGCACTTAGCCGGTCTAGGCGCCCACGTCCACCCGGACGAAGGCCTAGACATCCACACCACAGACAAATTAAAGCCATCATTGAGCGCCACAGGAGACAGATGCCAAGACGCCTTAGCTATGCAGAGATACACTTCCCTAGAGAACAGACATATCATTGATGGAGAGTTTTCCTTTCTCTACTCTCACTTTCAGATCACTGACATGTTTCCCTTTTATGGGACACTATTTCATTTCATTTCCTTTTCAGTCTTATAGGCATGTTTTTCATCTTTTTTCTCGTTCTAGATGAGAAACACACCACCATTGTATGTACTGCTTTGGTCTCATAGGCCACATTGGCCTTTTAGAGACGTTAATATACTCTCTCTCTCTCTTTCTCTCTCTCTCTCTCTCTCTCTCTCTCTCTCTCTCTCTCTCTCTCTCTCTCTCTCTCTCTCTCTCTCTCTCTCTCTCTCTCTCTCTCTCTCTCTCTCTCTCTCTCTCCAGCCTAAAACATATCTTTCCCACTTCCATGGGCAACTTTTGCTAAGTGGCAACCTTTTAATCCCATTTTCTGACATTATCTAGCTTATTAAACTAAAATTGACTTAATAATTACTCTAGCGCTTAGAAAATTAATTTCACCAGCCAATAATTAAATTGGCTGGCCAGTTTATCTCCCAAGTGTCCTTGAGCAATTATTGACCCTTAGACTGGCATTAATTGATTAATTAATGTCTAGTCTCTAATGTCACCACTGACATTAGTGGCTAATAAATTAGTTCATGCCCAAATCTAACACCAAGTACCACTTAATATCTATCAAGCATAACTTATTACAACTTTTTCCTTTGGCATCAACTGATATCTCGAGGCCCTAGGTCTCGCAGTGTGAAATAATTAACTTGCGCCTCCCATGTGCAAGTCACATTAGCACATTTGATTAACTTTTAATCAAAGGCTAAGCAAAGCAATGAAATTTCACATCATTGTGACAAACCACCTCTTGAAATCCTTGTAGCCATCCTCGATTGCACTACAATGTGCCAAAGCATCCGTTGCCACTCTACGGAAAATACATGTTGGCATCATAATGAAACAACATGTGCACCTATTGCTTAACCATGCTTGTGTCCTCTGTAAATGAAATTCCAATCACTTAAACCACTTACAATCCACACATATGAATCATAACCACTGTCAAAACCATAACGGATGCATTCACATACCCAAACCCAATATTGTTCTGACTACTAAGGCATTGTAATGCATAAGCTGAGCATAGACAACACCTCATAGCAATGATGTACCACATGATAGACATATAAAGCATACATCAGCTACAAACCACATGTATTTTATACAGTTGTACTTTTTTTGCCTGACCTAAAAATGTACATTACATACCATCCATATATTCCATATATACCTTGCAAATGTATATCAAATTTAAATGTACATTCCATGTATGTCATACATGCCTTACAAATGTATGGCTTAAGAGCCTAGGTGCAAACCATACCATATGCAAACTGACTAGTACACCAAATAGTGATCCCAATGGAAAAAATACTGTCAGCATTCAATAACTTGGATGCAAACCAAGTACATGTAAGATCCACTACATAACTGAGTTGTCCATCACTAGAGGAGTGGAGGTACAACTTCCCCTTGAGCATCAAGTAATACCCTAAACCTTCTATGCTTTGCTGAGCTTGAAACAACCCGATCCAAAATCAACTCTAACTAAGACACATCAACGTAAAGTACATCATTGAGGATAATCTACCAAGTTTTCCTCCTCCATCCTGTTGCATTATTTCATTGATGAAACAATACTAAAGCTTCACCAAGAAGCACTTGGAAACTTTACCTCTAACTTTACTTGCCTCAAAACCTCCACTAAATTCTAGGCCTTTTGTCTCTTTGAAGCGTAATCGCTGGAACTTTCACATTGATGCAATTCTATCTTGACCAACATGAAACCTTGTATCCAGTTGACAAGCCCCTCATGTATACTTGGCATGCTAGGACCACCAAATACATTAGGAAACATTCTTGTTTGCATAGTTTGGTCTATTGCAATGTGATTTTGCATACTACTAGCCATACCAAGATACATTTTCCCATATATTACATGCATTAATAGCTACATTTCCCTCGTGACCATAGCATACATGGATTTCACCCAGACAGCCCCTTTCCCCAAAGATATACTACAAAGTCCACTTCATGAAGACTACAACAAATGGCTTCATTGAGAGACCTCGATACCTACATGTATACATGCCACATGAGAGACAAGTAGCCATTGGCCAGGTCAGGGTATCCTCTCACTAGCTTGAGATTAAGACCAGGAGGGCAGCCCACATTCCCCCAACTAAACGGATTTGCGATCTATGCCAAGAGGAGGTGGAGAGCAAGGAGCACTACATTTGTAGATGCAAAGCCTACAACACAGTCCGAGCTCAGTACCCCCTACTATTTGAAGGAGACATCTCCCTTAGAGTAGTCATGGAGTCCCCACACCGACGCCACCTAGGCCAGTTTCTAGTCGAGTTTCTAGTCATGGAGTCCCCACACCAGCGCCACTTGGGGCCAATTTCTAGTCAAGATTCAGAGGCTCCATACATCACTACTATAGGCTAGCACTTCACAAAGAGGGGGACGTTAGTCACAACTCACCAATTTCCTCCACACAGTAACCATGCACATAGCACCGACACAGAGAGGGGTGACATTCTAGAGAGCCAAGGAGATTAGCGTAGCCTGTCACCCATGGATACAAGGATGCAAACAAAGATGCTATATCAGAGAGAGAGATAAGGGAGATCCGCAAATGACATGAGCAACAACTGACAGAGTTAAGGGCCCAGTCCGGATGCTACCCTAAAACTAATTCATCCGGGATGTATGACATACTCTATCCACCAATTCTGACCAGGTGAAACTAGATATAGGGATATCATTCACCCACAGAGCTAGACATATATTACCTCATCCTCCCATTGTATCCCTATGTGAGCACTATTTTGTTTTGCACATCACCTGACCTTCTTTTCATAGTATATCACTAACCATCTTTTAGCACGTCACACTTTGATATCTAGTGACAACCAGCATTGTACATGATTTTGTCTCATAGGCTGAGTTTGACCTCAAAAGACGTTAATATATCTTTCTAGCATGAGTTAAGCACGTGGGCAGAGATGTGGGGAAGACGTTAATATATCTTTCTAGCATGAGTTAAGCACATGGGCAGAGATGTGGGGTCTTAGAGCACAGGGACAGGCTGGCTTTAGGAGAGGCTTTCTCGACATTAGGTCACATCCTCACACTCAAAGCGATCATTGAGGAGGGAAGGTCCCATGCCAACAGGCCTACTACTGCTTTGTGGACTTCCGCAAAGCCTTTGACACAGTACCAAGAGACAAGTTGATACATAGATTGCATGCCATGGGATACTGAAAGAGCTCGGCTGGGGTATTTTGGCACTATATGAGAGGGTTGTGGGCAGAGTACGGACACCTGAGGGCCTTTTGACACCTATTTACTCCCCCATTTGGGTGAAGCAAGGATATCCCCTCTCTCCGACATTATTTGGCCTGTACATTGATGGGATTGCTGATTATATTTCACAAGAAGGAGATAGAGGAGCTCCACTAGCTAACACCTATATACCTCTCCTATTGTATGCAGATGACATTGTATTGATAGCTAACTCTCTAGAGGGACTACAGAGACACTTGGATGCATTACACTCCTATACTATGGACAGTGGACTTTCAGTGAACCTCGGTAAAACCAAGGTGATGGTATTTAATACTACACCACACTGGGTCAGGAGATCAACACCTACATTCACATATGGACTTGAGGAGCTTGAGTATGTGGACTCTTATGCATACTTGGGAGTCTTATTCACAGGGCCCACCTTTTCTATGCAAGAGGCAGTAAACACTAAACTGACTTGCGGATACATAGCACTAGGTGGTTTGGAGAGAATGTGCTCACATGTGCAGTTCCACGAACCCCGCACCAAGCTATGGCTCTTCGATACACTGGTCACATCCAGACTACTCTATGAAGTACAAATATGGGGGTCCCGTCTTGACCACTATAGCAGATCAAGGCGCACTTATGACGGATGGAGGTCGATGGAGAAACAACTAGTGTCCATGATATCCAAGATGATCAAATGTAAGGCCTCGGTTCCATATGAGATCATCAAAGCTTAGATAGCAGCTACATTGATTGTGGTGGATGCCCTCACCCTATCAGTTGCATACATGCATATCCTATGGGACTTACCCAAACATAGATATGCACGGTTGGCTCTTGAATCCTCCAGGTAGGTTGCCAAAGAGGGTGATACTTTATGTTAGTGTGCACAGATGTCGGCCTGGTTTGAGTTACATGGCTTTAGCATGGACAAGTTACCCCCTTCCAGTACTCCCTTGATGCACCATCTCTTGATTTGAGCAGATTATAGATTCATTGGATCATTAGGATGGATCATACCCAATTGGATATCAAGCGGACATGGTTGATGCCAAGGCAGGAGCTAGGGACAAAGATGGCTTTCTATCGCGAGCATTTCCTTCGTATTACAAATGATGGATTTATTGTTCGCTCAAGATACATGGACAGCCATCTTTCCCATGGAATTAGATGTACTATTGGCCAGCTGCACACCTCACATTAGCTAGAGATTGAGACTAGCAGATATAGATCCATCCCACTAGAGAAGCGCATATGTCAATTATGTCAATTAAAGCCAGAGATAGAGGAGCATTATATCTGCCATTGCCCAGCATATTATGAGATCCATGGCCGTTTCCACTCTCTCTCTAGAGATGGATTTGGACCACTATCCAGAGTCATGGATTTTACCGATCAACAATGCCTTGGCCTCTTTCTCCTTGAGATATGACAGCTTCGTGACATACGCCTCAAGAGTACAACTGCTCCAAGATACCGAGGCTCTTTACAAAGGCAGCTCATAGACTTCTTTGCAAAGGAGACTCAACAGACTTCAGTACAGTTACAGCCCCAATCCACACGAGAGACTCAACAAAAACACCAACGACACCTTCATAGCCGAATGAGATATGACAGCTTCGTGACATATACCTCAGGAGTACAACTGCTCCAAGATACCGAGGCCCTTTACAGAGGCAGCTCATAGACTTCTTTGCAAAGGAGACTCAATAGACTTCAGTACAATTACAGCCCCAATCTGCACAAGAGACTCCACAAAAACACCAACGACACCTTCATAGGCGGATACAGGGGATTATTCCTAGGCCCTCCATACCCACATGAGATTGTACCATTTGGAGCTCATTGTTACTAGATAGTGATCTATGTTTTACACATTGCCATAGTTAGTTTCCTTTCTTATTTTGCTTGTGCTACATATTTTCCCTAGACAGTTGTACCATCATACACATGATTGTAACTAATGGTCTCATAGGTCATTTTGGCCTTTTATAGACCTTAATATTTCATTTCATTTCTCATAGCTTGTACAATGCTGGAATGACCCTCCCTTCCTCTCTCTCTCTCTCTCTCTCTTTTTTTCGCAGAAGATAATTAAATTAAGTAGTAAATATTTACATCAAACCATTGTTGAGCTAAAAATGCATTAGCTTTACTTAAACAACCCCAAAACATACTTAATTAATAAAGAAACCTTGTTTATTTAAAAGAAATTCGATCCTAGAGAGTTTTTGTGTCCCATAAGCACAAACCCACTTGGGAGGACCCAAACTTTCTATAAATATGTATGCTGCCCTCCATTCAGCCCTTAATCTCATTTTTGCAAATTTCAGATGTTTTAGCTTGCTGCCTACACCCCGTTCGCGGAGGACATCTCAGCCGAAGCTGTCCATTGCTGTCTCCATCAGTTGGCGCCTGATTTCCAGCCCTCTTCACGCACTTTGGAGCTGATTCCAGCCAGGCAACTGTTGTTCCTGTGCAGACATGTTACCATACAATCTATCACGTCATCACAGTCCTGCAGTCTGCGTTTTTAGTCTTTCTCTCTCCTACAGGTTGTCATGCCTGCGTTTTTAGTCTCTCCCTCACCTGCTGCCTACGTTTTTAGTCTTTCTCTCACCTACTGCCTGTGTTTTTAGTCTCTCTCTCTCTCCTCACTGCTGTCTGAATCAGATCCAGCTTCTCACTGCTACGTTTGCTGGTGTTCAACATCCGGAGGCTGCCTTGCTGCAATTCGGGATCCGTTCAAAGTATGACCCCTCTCCAACTCATTATCCCTGCCCTGATCCTTGAGATACAAGAGTTCCAAGTACAATATTCGTTCACTGCATAGTGTGTTTGCTGCATGAGCATCGTATATTCAATAGTCATATCACTTCATTCATTCACTATGTTCATTGTCTCTAGAGTTACTCTAACCCTAACTATGTTCTTTTATCAGTCTGTGTTTTGTCGTACGGTTTCTGTTTATGTTCTTGTGTTAGGGTATTTCTTTACATGGTATCAGAGCTTGGTACTCTCTAAGAAGCAAAAAAAATAGTAGGTTCAAATGACTTCGAATACAACAATACCGATTCAATCTCCAAAACCAACTATGCCGAGAACCGAGCAAGAGTGGGCCGATCAACTTGCTCCACAAAGTTCCGACATGGTGGTAGACACCTCTGATTACATGGAAGAAAATCTAGGCAAGCTGACCTCTGAAGAATACAAACTAATCATAGCTCATAGACGAAAGAAGATTGAGGAGCTCGATCAAAGAATTGCCCTTCAAGAAAAGCTTCTAAATGAAGGTATGCATGAATTTCTCTCTTCAGATGTTGCGCGTAAATCTGATAATGTTGCAGGGCCGTCGAGACCTCCATCAGAGATGGGCCCCCCTCCTAGAGAACAAGACCAGGAGTATGTTCCTTTTTTTCATCCTCTTTTGTCCACTCCAGTGCAAGGTAATTTAGATTCGCCTTTTGTTCCTTCTTCTTTTACCTCTTCTGCTTTGCAATATTCTGGTAGAGATCATGGGGAAGAAAGAGTCTAGTCTGTTGACTACGGAAAAGGTCCTCTTAAGGATCAATTCTTGTATGTTAACACACGTCGTGGGGATTATAAGAAAAAGCTAGATATCTCCTCTTCTACCTTCCTTCTTTTTTCTCTACTTCACAAAATCAGAATGAATTTGGTGTTCCTTTTTCTTCATTGCATGGTGCATCATCATCTTCACATTTTCATTTTCAATCATTAAATGATAAAAATGAACAAAATGCATTTGCACCTCACACACCACATTTTCAAAACCCACCCATCCCACCACATTCTTTCCATTCACGCCATTTACATTTCCATTTCAGACACCTCATGTCGCACCGCACATCACCGAGGGGTTATGGAAACATAGGCACATTCTTTAGGACCTCATCCTTTCCTCAACGGGGTAATGTTCCACCTACTTCACACACATTTTCCGGATCATTGTAACCTCGGTATCCCCCCCAGTCTCTCCCAAGGGTGGATCAGTTGGCTCCACCGTTTGCCTCCGTGGGTTTACCTAGTAAACCTTTTGGTCATACTGATGTGCCCCAGCCTCACTTTGAACAGGGCTTCTGCATCCCAGTGCCTCCACCTCAATCCACACTCATTGGACACTCACAGCCTACTTCTTCCTACCCACCTCTATCTCCTCCTTCTACCTATCAGACATATCCACCTCCACCGTCTTACCCCCCACCATCTTATCCCCCACATCCATCTTACCGCACCTACCCAACACCTCATGGTTCTAGCTCATCTTCTGCCAAGCATGCATTTAATGACAAGACTCGTTTTAACGGGTCAAACTTTACTACTTGGTCGAACTTGATGAGACATGTCCTTGACTCCCAAAACCTAAAGGATATTGTGCAGGGATTGGAACCCCAACCAGATCCCGCACTTGTCCCATACGAGGTTGTCCGCTCATGGAAGGCTAGAAATGCCTCCGCCATTGTCGAGCTGATGCACGGCTTATTGCTTGAGTTTCATTCTCAGCTTCAGCATTTTGACTTAGCGTTTGAGCAATGGGCACACTTGACTGACCGCTATGTGGCTCACGACAGGACCCGTCGTATCAATCTTGACCATGAGCTCCAGCTTTTCAAAATCATTGATCGGGATGACTTGAAAGTCAAGTTAGCTGAGTATCGACATCTTCTCGCTAAATTCTTCACTACGGGAACTCCCAAGTCCTCTAACGATCAGGTCACATTGTTCCTAAATAAACTCCCCAAGAAATATTTCAATTTTGTGGAAGGTATAGTTTCAAAGCCTACCATGCCTGCATTCTATGAATTTGAGTGTCAATTGTTGCGTTACGCACGGTTGTTTAATCAGTTTCATATGAATTCCTCTTCAGAGGGGGCTCTTGTTGCTCATTCTCAAAAAGGGCAACAAGGGAAGGGAAAACAAAACCAAACCTCCACTCAAAATCAAAATTAAAATCAAGAGCAAAAGCAAAAGCAAAATCAATCCGAGGAATCACAAAGAATATCATCTCTCAAACCTCGGTGGCAAAATGCACCTAAAAAGAAAATGTATTGTCAACATTGTCAAAAGGCTGACCATTTTGACGACGAGTGTTGATCAAAGGCAAGAGGCATAGCACCAAAATCTAAGTCACAGACCCCCGCTCCTCAGTCTGGGCAACCCCCAGCAAGGGAGGCACGATGATGGCAAGGGGCAGTTTAAAGATCAGACTCATACTGCCACCGCTCAGCCATCTCAATCAACAGCGTTCTCAACTCCAAAGGGCTTGTCTGACTGGTCTGCAAAGGCCCACATCGTCTCCATAGAGATATCCAATGCGATTCTCATCCACATCTGTGAGTTTCCTCCTAACGAGGTTAACGTAGAGACTTACTCGTCACAGCCGAGCACTTCAGCTCCTATTTGGATTGTGGTCAGTGGAGCTATACATCATATGACTCCTATAGCAGACATTTTCTGTTTCCGAGTCCTTGCATCCGGACGGGTCTGCGTAGGAAACAACTCCTCGGTCAAGATTCAGGCTCAAGGTTGCGTCAGTTTTGACACTAACAAGAGTCCGGAACTGGCTTCGCACTGGACAATGTATATCATGTCCCTCAGCTTGGGGTGAACTTGTTATCTATTCAACAGCTTTGCCGGTTGGGGTGAGCAGTCTTCTTTACAGCAACCACAATCGAGATCCTTGACTCTCAAACTGGTTTAGTGATTGCTCGCGGCGAGGCACAGCCTAATGGCCTATACCACATGACACATTTTCTGACCGAGCCAACAGCTGCTGGCTCCGTGTTCCATAGCTTCCAGGCTTTAGCCACATCTCGGGAGCCTACGAACAATGAGCGCCTTTGGCATTTTCGCTTAGGGCATCTTGGTTATAACTCTCTTTATGAGTTGTCACGCCATGAGCTGGTTAAGGGCCTTCCACACCTGAAGGTAGCTCAAGATGTCTATAAAGCATGTCAGCTCGAGAAGCAGCACCGTACCTCATTTCCTCAGCAAACCTCACATCGTGCAGAGGCACCTCTTAGATTGATTCATCTTGATCTTTGTGGGCCGACATCCACTACTACCTTGAACGGCGCAATGTACTTCTTTTTCATAGTGGATGATCATTCCAGATACATGTGGGTGTACTTCCTCAAGCATAAGTCTGATGCTTTTACCTATTTTCTACTTGGGTGCTACTGGTTCATAACCAGACTAGTCGTCGTGTCGGTTGCATGAGGAGTGATAGCAGTGGTGAGTTCATCTCCCACGAGTTTTCCGAGTTTCTACAAACGCATGGCATCTCCCGCTAGCTCACCTCTACCACTTCTCAAAATGGAGTCGTAGAGCATAGGAACCAGACAGTCATGGAAATGGCACACTCTATGTTGTTCACAGCAGAGCTCCCTAAGCACCTTTGGGTCTAGGCTATTAACACTTCGGTGTACATCCTCAACCGGTGCCCCGACTGCGGCTCTTCACCTGTATGAGGCATTTTTTGGCTCTCGGTCTGCTATTTTCCACTTCAGAGTCTTCGGGTGTCATGCATACAAACACGCGCCTGATAACATAGGAAAGCTCACTCCCCAATCTGATCTTCAGTTTTTTGTGGGATATTCCTCTGAAGCAAAAGCCTATCGTTTATTCGATCCTCAAACAAACAAGGTGATCGTTAGACCGGATGTCGTCTTTGACGAGAGGGATATCGTGCAATCCTTTGCAACGGATTCCGCTCTAATTCCTTCTTCCATATCATCAGAGATCATGCCTACTGAAACTGGTCTACTTCCCGCTCCTGACATTTCTGCAGATTCTTCCACTCCTAGGCCCCCTCTGCAAGACCTGTTACCTCATTGATACCAACAGACTGTGGGAATCAGGGATCCTACCACCGGCTTTCACTCCGGAGGGACCTAGAAGATCTGCCCGGCTTGGTCCTCAAGCATCATTTGCGTCATTGTTTACAACAGATTATATAGCGCATTTTGAGCCAGATACATGGCAGGAGGCTCTTCAGCACCCTCAATGGCCAGAGGCCATGGAGAAGGAGCTAGAGAGTATTGACCAAAATGAGACTTGGACATCGGTGGATCATCCGAGCCACAAGAAAGTCATTGGGACAAAGTGGATTTTTAGGACCAACATAAAATCTTATGGGACTTTAGAAAAGTACAAGGCTCGCCTTATCGTATAAGGGTTTCGACAGAAGCAAGGCATTGATTATGAAGAGACCTTCACCCCTACTGCGCGGTTGACTTCCTTACGGTTGCTACTCACGCTAGCCGCTCACCATGGTTGGCCGATACATCAAATGGATATCAAGAGTGCCTTCTTGAACGGTTTCTTGGAGGAGAAAGTCTATGTGAAGCAGCTACCGGGCTTTCCTTCAAGGAACCCTAGGGATAAGGTATTCCGCTTGCATAAAGCTCTTTGTGGGCTGAAGCAAGCGCCACGGTCTTGGTTCCATAGGATGGATAAGTTCTTGCAGACTCAGGGATACCATTCTACCCCTTATGACCTGAACTTATATGTTCGATCTACTGCAGAGGGGGTTAGCTATATCCTGCTATACGTTGTTAACTTACTCATCACAGGCTCAGATTCTACTGCCATAGTGGAAATCAAGGCTAAGCTTAAAGCTACATTTGGGATGACAGACCTTGGTTTGTTGTCCTATTTCTTGGAGATGGAGGTGATTCATTCTCGAAGCTGTATTTTTGTGTCACAACAAAAGTACACACTTCAGCTGGTGGAACAGTATACTCAAGATCAACCACGGCCAGCGGCCACGCCTCTAGCTCCTACTTTCCACTTGTCGAAGGATATCCTAGGACAGCCCCTCGATGAACATACCTATTGTTCTGTTGTAGGAAAACTTCTTTGGTTAATTCACACTTGGCCAAATTTAGCTTACTCGGTTAGCATACTCAATCAGTATCTCACAGCACCTAGAATGTCACATTGGATTGCATGTCTTCAGGTGTTAGCTTACTCGGTTAGCATACTCAATCAATATCTCACAGCACCTAGGATGTCACATTGGATTGCATGTCTTCAGGTGTTGCGTTATTTACGGTGTACTTATTCTTATGGCCTGTCATATGGTTCTGGTTTATGTTTGCAGGGGTACACTGATTCTAATTGGACAACAGATCCTAACACCCAACGTTCCCATGGCTGCTACCTCTTTATCTTGGGCACGGCTCCCATTTCTTAGTCCAACAGTAAGCAGGAGACGATGGCAGCTTCCACGTCCGAGCCTAAGTATCGGGCTCTCTTCGATGGCACCACCAAATCCATCTATCTGAGGAGTTTACTGGCGGCGCTTCACTTTCCATGTGACTCTCCCACAGTTGTCTACTGTGACAACTAGAGCGCCATTGCCATTGTGGACAATCTGATCATCACACCACAGACACGGCATGTGGGAGTCCACTTCCACTTTTTCAGAGAGCAGGTTGAGCTAGGCACTATTCGCCTAAAAGTTTCTACCATCATCAGATAATTTTGCAGATATCTTGACCAAAGCGGTCAACCGGTCGGTTCTTCAGTACTTGCTACCCAGGATCGGCTTGGATACAACCTCCCCTACTTCTTTAGCTTGACGAGAAGAGGGTGCTTCCCTCTTGCTTTCCCTTCCAGTTTGACAGGGGGAGGCTTCTACTCTTAATAGTGACAGTAATGAAGCTTACAATTTTTTTTTTAAGACATCACATTCATTTATTCTTTTGTATTGTACTATGGATATTTGTAACTTTATCCGCACTGTCAAGATGACATGATTGTAAAAGGGCACTTGGACAAGTGAACAATTACCCTGCGAGGGCATTGTTCCAATGGCACCGTTGCATAGCATATTGCATGAGCATGATATCTTGCATCTCCCTTTGCATTACCCCATGCATTGGCGTTCTGTTCATGTAAACATGCATCTGTGCGCATTTATCCCTTTTCAGTCGTTTGGAGTGGTCGACTCTAGAATCCACCATATCGTGGCATTGCACATGGCGGTCTCCAAGGCAATCTTTCCTAGCTTGCTTGCTTGCTTTGCTTGTCTTGCTTGCTTGACATATTTGCTATACACACACCTTAGTCATTTTCTTCGTCATCGACACCTAGTAATAGTAGGAATAGTATGCTTGTCTTGTGAAGGTCTTGGGTCTGCTGACCATCCCTTATCACTCTGCTATTTGGGGCACGGATCCTCAATAGGACAAAAACTCATTTAAAACCCTCACATAATGCTTAATCTATCAAACCTAAAAAGCCCTATTAAAAAAAAACCAAAAAAAAGTTCATAGCTGACAACCATCGCCTCTGTAGTCTTAGTAGGCCACTGGGCAGCCAACGCGCACCCTTTATCCGATGCTTTGGCTACTTTGGGGTGGGATGCCTTGGGGTAAAAGATAAACAAAGAAAGGGCTTGGCTGGCCTCTATTCTCCTTGCACCGTTGTTGGGCCTGAGAGGGGGTGTTGAGCTAAAAATGCATTAGCTTTACTTAAGCAGCCCCAAAACATGCTTAATTAATGAAGAAACCTTGTTTATTTAAAAGAAACGCAATCCTAGAGAGTTTCTGTGTCCCATAAGCACAAACCCACTTGGGAGGGCCCAAACCTTCTATAAATATGTATGCTCTCCTCCAGTCAGCCCTTAATCTCATTTTTTCAGATTTCAGGTGTTTCACCTTGCTGCCCACACCCCGTTCGCGAAGGACATCTCAGCCGAAGGTGTCCATTGCTTTCTCCATCAGTTGGCGCCTGGTTTCCAACTCTCTTCACGTAGTTTGGAGCTGATTCCAGTCAGGCGTCTACTGATCCTGTACAGACATGTTGCCATACAGCCTGCCACATCATCATAGTCCTGCAGTCTGCGTTTTTTGTCTTTCTCTCTCCTGCAAGCTGTCCTACCTGCGTTTTTAGTCTTTCTCTCACCTGGTGCCTACGTTTTCAATCTCTCTCTCTCTGCGTTTTTAGTATTTCTCTCTTCTACAGGCTGTCCTGTGAAAGGTGAGAAGGATAGAAGCTTGCTTGGAAGTGAGCTATGGCGAAGAGCAAGAGCAACAAAAGAGAGAGACACAAATGGGAACTCCAACAGTCACAATGTGTGACCGGGCCTTCCTTTATTCAAACTGTCACTAAAAGAATAAAGAATAAAGTAATGCTGACGGGCGCCCGCCACCTGAAGTGTGCAGTGGCGGGTATTGTCAGTGTAGTAATACACGGGCGGCTAGGCAAAGGCGCCTTTACCCCCAAAAATCTCCCACTTAAAGGTGAATCTACGCCAGTAAGGAGTGAAAAGAAAAAGAAAAGACAATACAATGTACACATATACAACACGATGAGGAAAAACGTCATCTCATCCAACGCCCATCAATCTCCTGAGGAAGGCAAAGCGCTCAATAGTGAGGCTTTTTGTGAGCAGATCTGCAGGATTTTCATCAGTGGAGATCTTGACAAGGTCAACAAACTTGTCATCCATGACCCCACGTATGAAGTGATACCTCACCTCAATGTGTTTCGTCTTCGCATGGAAGACCGGATTCTTGGCTAGCTGAATAGCACTCATAGAATCCGAATGCAGCATAGGTATAGTATCAATCCCAAGGTCATGAACCAAACAACCCAACCATATGGCCTACTTGCAAGCCTCAGTGGCCGCAACATACTCAACCTCAGTGGTAGAGAAAGCCGTACACTTCTGAACCCTAGATATCCAAGAAACAGCACCTCCAGCATAGGTAAAGACATAGCCGGAAGTGGACTTCCTACTATCTGCATGTTCTGCATAATCGGAGTCTGTGTAGCCCACAACTCCTGTATCCTGGCTGCCATACCAAATGCACATATCTGTTGTGCCCTTCAGGTATCTCATGATACCCTTTACGGCATCCCAATGCTTTTTGCCAGATGTAGCCATTTAGCATGCCACAACACCAATTGCAAAGGTAATATCTGGACGAGTGGCTATCATGGCATACATCAAACTGCCCACGGCTGATGCATAAGGGATCTTGGCCATCTCAGCCCTCTGCTCATCCGTCTGCGGACAATCGGCTTGTGAAACCTTCACATAAGAAGGTAATGGACAGCCAATAGGCTTTACGTCCTGCATGCGGAAACGCTCAAGGACTTTATGAATGTACTCCCTCTGTGAGAGGTAGAGTAGTCCCTGATGCCTGCCGCACTTAATGTGCATACCAAGAATGTGAGAGGCATGTCCTAAATCCTTCATCTCAAAGCTCTTCTTCAGCTGAGATTTAAGAGCATCCAGCTCATCATGAGCTTTTCCTGCTATCAGCATATCACCCACATAAAGTATCAAAATAAGCAATGAGCCATCACGGGCTTTCTTCGTGTAAAGACACGGATCCATAGCACTCCTACTATAGCTTTGTGACTGCATAAAGGCATCAAACTTATGATACCACTCCTTAGATGCCTGCTTCAAGCCATAAAGACTTTTCTTTAACTTGCACACTACATGCTCCCTTCCAGGTTCTGCAAAGCCCTTAGGATGCTTCATGTATATCTCATCATGCAAATCCCCATGCAAGAATGCAGTCTTGACATCCATTTGATACAAGTCCAAGTCAAGCTACGCGACTAAGACCAAAACCAAGCGTAGGGTGGTCATCTTGACCACAGGAGAAAAGACTTCATCAAAGTCAACTCCATGCTCCTGTTTAAAACCCTTAGCGACAATTCTTGCCTTATAAGCCGGCTTGGGGTTTCCAGGGGTACTTTTCAGCTTGTACACCCATTTGCATGGCAAAGCCTTCTTGCCCTGAGGCAGTGCAACGAAATCCCAAGTCGTATTCTTGTGCAGGGAGTCTATCTCAGACTACATAGCCCTCCCCCAGGAGTGACTACCACCCCTGGGCATAGCCTCATCATAGGTGAGAGGCTCTCCTGCATCTGTAACCAGGACATAATGCATCAAGGGCTCAAATCTATCAGATGGACGTCTATCTCTAGTAGACCGTCTCATGGCAGACTATGCGGCCGGTCCAACACCCTGGCCATGTGTACCAACTACTGCTGCAGGCTGTCCAACTGGCTGTGCAAGAGCACGTGGCTCCTCCTGGAATATAACCCTGCGTATCTCTACCACCTTCTCAGACTGCCTATGCATCTTGTCTTCATGGAAAACTATATCATGGCTGCGGATGACTTTCCACGCTTGCAAATCCCAGAGGCAGTAACCCATCTCGCATGCATCCCCATAGCCAAGGAAAATGCATTTGACACTCTTAGGATCCAACTTAGTACGCTTGTCTTTGGACACATGGCAGAATGCCTCACATCCAAAGACACGTAGATACGCATAAGACGGAGGTTTCCCAGTCCATACCTCCTCTGCAACCTGGAAATCCAAACCACTAGAATGTGATCTATTTATGACATACACAACTGTATTGACTGCCTCAGCCCAAAAGCTCTATGGTAAGTCTGCATGGCTAAGCATACTACGTACACACTCCTGGATGGTTCTATTCATCCGCTCAACCAAACCATTCTGGGGTGGGGTATAGGGGGCGATCAACTGACGCCTAATACCCCTCTCATCACATAGTTGCTCAAAAGCACGTGACACATATTTTCCCCCATTGTCAGTCCTAAGGCATTTCATCCTATGCCCAGTTTGGTTCTTGACCAATGTAAGCCATCTCTAAAACACAGCCAAGACTTCTGACTTAAGCTTAATGGGGTAAGCCTAGACTTTACGCGAAAAATCGTCAATGAACGTCACAAAATACTTTGCACCACCCATAGATTGACAGGGCATGGACCCATGACATCCAAATGTACCAATGCCAGGGGCTCACTCATGCATGTCCTACCAGACTTCTTATGTGAATTCCTATCTGTCTGCCATAAAGACATGCTCACATGAATCAAAACATGCGTAGTCAAGGGGCAGTAAGTAATGCAAACCAAAAAGCATTTTCATTCCCTTCAAGGACACATGGCCCAAACAGGCATGCCAAAGAGATACATGTGGGATGGAACCCACTGACAAAACATGGTCAACAGAGGACCCATCAACTACAAGAGGATAGAGGCTGCCAGCTTTGGCACCTCTAGCAAGCACAAGTCTGCCACGGGTGATCTTCCAAGCAGAATCCCCAAATGAAACATGAAACCCAACATCATGAAGCTACCCCCTGCAGACATAAGACTGCGTGTAAGCACAGGTACATGACGTACATCCTGTAACAGAAAAGTACTGCCAGTAGAGAACTGCAGCTGTACGCCAACAATAGCAAGTGACCTGTCATCATCCAAGTGAACTCAACCAGAGACAATGCGGTACTCATGGCATGGTGTAACATAAAATGAAGCACCAGAATCCAAAAGCCAGCATTGCGCATACATAGAGTGAACATCAACCAACGACGTAGCATCACAAGAACTAGTTGTAAGTATGTACTCCCCACCGGAGTCATCAGTCTGCATGACATTTATCTCCTCGATTTCCACACTAGATTTCGCAAGCATAATGCTGCGATCAAAGGACTTTTCATATACTTTGTCTTTCCCCTTCTCTTTGCGCTTCTCATTGCACAACTCATGACACTATGGGCGTGTATGACCCTCTTGCCGCAATAATGACATGTCACATTAGCGTTTCACCCGTGAGACTTGCTACGTGACTTACCACGTGACTTAGACCTAGACTTCTGTGAGTCTCTGCCACGGCCATTCCCACAGTCATTCTTGCCATTGCCATCTCTGTCTCTAACAGTCAAAGCATACGACATACGAGAGGCATCCAAGTTCTTACGGTTGATCTCTTCCTGCAAAAGAGCACTCTCTGCATCAAGCAAGTTCAAAATAGTAGTAGGAGTGCATAAGGCAGTGTGGAATACATCCTATGACTCACTTAGAGTCCCCAGCAAAAACAATGGAGTAACCTCATCATTAAAGGTAATACCCTGCGAAGTCAAGTTCTTGAGAATAGGATGGAACTGGCTCAAATGAGTAGACATTGTTATATTCTCCTTCATGCGCAGGTCCATAAGCTGCGTCAACCTATACATCTAACTTGCTGGACTTTTCTTGTCATAGAGGTTTTTAATTTTATCCAAAATCTACCAAGCAATCTGTCCTTCCTCAATCACATTGTAATGCACTTGTTCAATGAGAGACAAGATGAGGGTGGACTTACATAACTCATCAAGCTCATCCCATTCATCATCAGTCATAGTTTCAAGCTGCTCACCATGCATCCTTAGTGGCTTTGTCTGCGATTTCTGTACCAATACCTGCCAAACTTGGCTCTTCCAATAGGCATAATTCGTACCATCAAGCTTAGTGATGTTGAAGATAGCACTGTCAGTGGAAGAAGAACCCATAATGCAGTCCAAAATAGTGCAGACAATTCAAAACTGCTTCTTGTTTTCTGCTGTAAACAGCTAAAATACTACCATAACCAAGGCAAAATGACCACTAAATGATAGCTAATGATGCTGCCCACTAAGTACCATCAAAAGTACATAAAAACAGGATGATTCAGCAAGAAAATTCCATATCAGTCCATACATAACTGCTTGCTGTAATAAATTACAGCCAGGTATAATGAGAGCAAACTGTAGGCAAAATCAATGCACCAAGTCAACCACTAACTGTCAAAGCATGACCAACATCAAGCGAGCATAAATCAGCATATGACAGTCATACGGACATCGAGCAAACACCCAAGCATGTCAAACGAATCCGTCAGTAAGCAGCACACCCCCTGTGTAATAGGGAAAAGTGTACACAACACTGGCAAGACCTGACACAAAGAGGTGTATGCTCTGGAAGTGCGAAGCCCAAATCAAAGCTCAATAGCATGAACCACCTGCTCAATGTCTATTAAACATCCAACGATGCTCCCATTGGCACAAAAGCCGTATGGATCAAGCCAAGAAGCTCAAGAAAGGTATATGAGAGCACCAATGATGAAAGATCCAAGACCAGACATCAATAAGACATCATGAGCATATAGGCTCTGCAGCCTCCAATTAGAGCATCCATAGACATCAACTGTATCCCAAATACAACTCTGGCAAGCCAAGAAATATCCCAAGTAAGTTCTGGGAAGCCAGATGCAAGCCAAGACAAGGCACTAGTAGCAATCAGCTCCAAACAATGTAACTAGCATGTAGTAGTGGCATAGGCCAAGCATGTCAAGACCGGTCAGACATAGGTAACATACATGCCATATGTACATCCAAGATGGAGCATCAAATGCATTCCAAAGCCGAGCTCAAGCTCAAATGAAGATCTAGAATCAAAGACAAGCTCGATGTTGTACCCTGAAGATCAATACTCCATTGCATATCCCAAAGACATAGCCCGAAACCAATAGGCATAACCAAACTCGAGATAAAATAACCTGTCAATTCAAGGTAGCACGAATCCCAACCAACAACGAAGTGTCCGCATCCAAATCAAGGCTCAATAGCTCTCAAATAGCATATCTGAGCATAAACCATGATGACCAAGCATCAATACATCCAACAGGACACCCGAATGTCAACAAAGAGCATTATGCATAAGCCGTCCTTGATAAAACCTTGCTGCCCAAACAATGTACAGCAGTAAATCCCTGCATAAAAATCGAGCTATGGAAGCTCAAACCAAGTCCCAAAGCATCTCAAAACATTGGAAAAACATCCCCAAGTTAGACTCTTACCTTGCCTATATCGGGTTTCGAATACCCGAGATTTGAGAAAAAATGGGATTTTTTTGCCAGATTTTGAAACAGGCACAAAAAAACGTGAGTTGCTACTGTGGGGCCTGCTGGTTATGCTAAGGATAAGGGGGCAAATGGGGGCATACAAGGTACCCAATGAAGCCAAGAAACACCTGTAAAGAACCTATGAGGGTCGGGGAGAGGCGGGAGATGAAATCTTACCTTGGGGGAAGAAAACCATGGCTAGCATTGAAGCTCCAAGCTTTAGGTCTTCAATCCGGGCTAAAGTAATTCCGGGCCAAGCTCAATGATCAAGCTCTGATACCAGTTGAAAGGTGAGAAGGATCGAAGCTTGCTTGGAAGTGAGCTATGGCGGAGAGTAAGAGCAAGAGCAAGAGCAAGAAGAGAGAGAGACACAAATGGGAACTCCAACAGTCACAATGTGGGACGGGCCTTCCTTTATTGAAACTGTCACTAAAAGAATAAAGAATAAAGAATAAAGTGATGGTGACGGGCGCCCGCCACTTGCAGTGTGCAATGGCGGGTACTGTCAATGTAGTAATACACGGGCAGCTAGGCAGAGGCGCCTTTACCCCCAACATCTTGCTTGCGTTTTTAGTCTTTCTCTCACCTACTGTCTACGTTTTTAGTATTTCTCTCTCCTCACTGATATCTGAATCAGATCCAACTTCTCACTGCTGCTTTTGCTGATGTTCAACATCCAGAGACTGCCTTGCTGCAATTCGGGATCCGTTCAGAGTATGTCACACTCTCCAGCTCATTACCCTTGCCCTAATCCTTGAGATACAGGAGTTCGAGGTACAGTATTCATTTACTGCATAGTGTATTTGCTCCATAAGCATCGTATATTCAGTAGTCATATCACTTCATTCATTCATTGTGTTCATTGTCTCTAAGTTACCCTAACCCTAACTATGTTCTTTTATCAGTCTGTGCTTTGTCATACGATTTCTATTTATGTTTCTATTTTAGGGTATTTCATTACAACCATCAGGTCAACACTTAAAATAACAGACATAAAGCAAAGTCTACACAGACTCTAACAGAGAAATGTCACACCTAAAGAACAACTGGTGTGAAGCGAATAGTATCCAGTCAGGGAGCAGCAATGTCAGGAAAAACCAAATCAGTAGACACCATAGAGAAGATTTGCCACAACACTAAATCACAAATTCAGGCCACATGACCATGAGTGCCAGATACTAAATCAAAAATGAAGGCATTCCGAGTACGCCAAATATGCCACAAGGCAATCCATCAAAGGAAATGGAACACGTAGGAATAATCTGAACGCAAAAAGGTCATGGAGGTCATCTTTCCCATAATCCACGAACGAGCTGATATCCGGTGCTGAGTCAACAAGAACCATGCACGGGAAACAACACTCCAAATCTATCTTGCAACACGACAGGAGACAAAAAGATGAAGCACTGTCTCATCACATGTAGTACAAAATACCCATCGACCAGCAGAGATCTTACAAGCACACAGCACATTCCCGGTAGGAAGAGCCCCAATAAGTAGCCTCCATATAAACACTTCTCTTGATACACGAAACCTTAGATTTCCAGAGTTGCATGAATCTCTCTCTCTCTCTCTCTCTCTCTCTCTCTCTCTCTCCCCCAACCTCAAAATCGTCTTTCCCAATTGCATGCAGTTTTGCTAAGCACCAACCTGCTAATCCCATTTTCCAGCATTATCCAACTTATCAAATTAATTTTTAATTTTAATTTCACCAACTAATAATTAAATTGGCTTGGCCAATTTGTCTTTCAAGTATCCTTAGGGAATTGTTGACTTAGAATGGTATCAATTAATTAATTAATGGTTAATCTCTAACGTCACCACTAACGTTAGTGGCCAATAAATTGGTTTAGGCCCAAATCTGACACTAGGTACTATGTAGTACTTGTCAAGCATAACTTATTACAACTTTTGTCTTTGGCATCAACTAATATTTCGGGGTCTTGGGTCCCACACTGTGAAATAACTAACTTGTACCTCACATATGCAAGTCACATTAGCATATTTGACTAACTTTTGATCAAATGCTACACAAAGCAATAAATTTCACATCCTAGTGACACCTCCCCTTTGTGATAGTACACAATGGAATAAGAAACATGAACATAGAGCGACAAGGAAAGAGAGAGACTGATATGAACACAAAGAATAGAAGTAAAAGACAGCACTAATCAGAAAATGGAAAGCTAAATGGGAAGTGCAAAATAAGTGGGAGCCTTTGGTACATGTCAAATGCCACTACTTTTGACATTACTTTACTAACTCAATGAGGTAGAGACAAGGCTCTGCCCTTGCTTCTAGTCAACTCATATTCCAATTTCAAAGGCATTCACTCTCTACTCAATATTCTACCCCAACAAGAAAACTAACAACCAAGAGCTTGTAGTAGACTCAACTTTTCACCTTCACATGTTGTAGTTTGAATGTCTTCAAAGGTTTAAGGTAGCCTCACAATTCCAACAATGCTCCCTTGATCCACTCCCACTACACTCCTTTTCAACTAATGCAATTTGCAATAAGCACTTGAACAAAAGAGGGAACGTAGGGAAAAAGAAAGTATACCAAACCTCAAACTCACACTCTACCTCTAACCCTCCAAAATACAGAAGAAGAAGGGGGAGAATAGAAGGTAAGAAGAGAGAGAAGTTTCACTCTCTACATCCCTCACACTCACTCTCTCTCATGCTCTAACTCTCTCCCTTACTCTCAACGAGTGCACTTGCGTCCTGATGTAGGTGGCACAATTTAGACTGATCCGTCCCTACATGCAGCCTAAGGCATCAATTAGGGTATCAAATCACATTGATGACGGAGGAAGCACGTAGGCCGAACGGAGAGTATGCTGGAATCTACAAAACAAATGGAGGAGAGACTGGGTGGGGGCTGCTATTTACAGCAGCAGCCCCTAAGGATACATGACCTGCAATCAGCTGCATTAATTGCAGCCAACCTGCAAAATCTGGTCACCCCAGCCTCCTACAAATAACAATGTGAACACAAACTGATTTCGCAGAAACTAAAATGCATGGGAACCAGCTCAATGTCCAATGAACAGTCAAAGGAGCGTCTCTGTTAAACTCTGACAGAGCTGACAACCAAGAGATGGCAAGCATGGAAAATACAAGAATGCTAATACCCCCTCTCAAATCCTAGAGGCGTGTTTGAAGACCCGACAATTACATGTGTTGAAGCATAAAAGCCTGAGACACATGCTTCTTGAAGAGATCTTCTGCATTGTCCTCCATGGGACAGTACTGAGTAGACCACTACTAGCTCAAAATCTGCAATCCACTCCCAAACATAATGGTACTGAAGCTCTAGGTATTTTTTGAACAGGCATGAAACACAAGGTTCTTTACTAAAGCTATGGCACTCTAGTTATCCATGTGTAGCATTGTGGGTCCTATCTATCGAAAGCCAGTCTCCACCAACATCCAATGGAACCATACCACCTTCTATGAGGGAGAATAGAGGGCCCAAATATTCAGCCTCTTAGAAGATAAGGCCACACTAGGTGACTTCTTGTTGCTCCAAGAGATCGCTCTCAATCCAAGGGGGAGAGCAAAACCTATAGTTAAGCATCAGGTGTCAACATTTCCATCCCAATCTGAGTCACTCCAACCTACTAGAGTGGCTCCCTCTCTATACATGATCCTGTAGGATCAAGTCCCCTAAAAATAGGGGAAAATGCGCAAAGTGGCTCTCCAATGAGCCTGCAATGATGGTGTCCTCATAAAGAAGATAAGAGTGTCACCACATAAGAAATATCAGCCTCGTATGAATGAGCCAAATCAAAGAGCCGACAAGGCACATGTAATGGGTGGCATCTAAAAGAGGATCACCTATAGTAGATAATTTGAACTCTGGGTCCCTAGGGCATAACATGGGCTTATATATGTCCATACCATGTTTCAAGAGAAGCTTTGATATGTACCTATACTGAGAAGTGAAAATATCTTGTCCCATCTAATAGATCCCCAATCCATCCAAGAAATGAAGGATGCTCAAATCAGTCATATCAACCTTCTGGTGTAAGATCTCCCGTATATGATCCACCTCTTGTGTGTGCCTACCTGCAATGATCAAATTGTCCATGTAAAGGATGGCCAAGACATACTACTAACGCCCACACTGATATTAAGGTTAGGTTCAGGATCTAAACATCTAAAGCCACTCTGAAGAAAGAATATGTCAATACACTAGTACCAAGCCCTAGGAGCTTGCTCTAGACTATAGGAAGCCTTCTGCAAGTCATAGATATGGTCATCCTTTCCAGGCACATGGAAGCCTAGAGGTTGATCAACATAAATCTCCTCCTATAGGATGCTATTCAAGAAGGCAGATGTCATATCCATCTAATACATGAGTCAATATGCTAGGCTGCAAAATTTATGCTTGTCCAAAGTGCTATCAACCAGGTATTTGGTCTTATAGATCCACTTCACACCAATCACTTTTGCTTGCATGGATAAGGAACCAGCTCCCAAGTCTTATTTTTCTTGATAGAATCGAGCTCTTTATACATAGCATGGAGCCAAACATCCTATGCTAGAGCCTCCTCAATGCTAGTAGACTCTCTATCCTCTACAATCAAAGTCATAAGGAATCAAGCTCCTTATGCATAGCATGGACCCAAACATCCTATGCTAGAGCCTCCTCAATGATAGTAGACTCTCTATTATCTACAATCAAAGTCATAAGGAAATAGTTCACACAAAGTGAATGTCACCAGAATAAGAAATAAACTTAATGATTTAATTAAATTTCACAAAGATTTTTAATTAAAATGAACTTTAATTATGATACCCCTAGCTCTTGGAATAGTGACCGTTACAACGACAGTGAAGGATTTGACATTGGGATATACATTGGACAGGTGTCGAGTCATGTGGTACATGGTTAGGGCTAAAGGAACAAGATGCAATATGAAACTTTAATTATATTGAAAGTTTGCACCTTAGAATTAAGTTATATTCAAAGTTTCACCTAGTCAGCAACTCCCTTAGGACACTTAAGTTATTAAGCAGACTTTGAGCTTATAAATTGAAATGCACCTTAGAATTAAGTTACATTGAAAGTTTAACCCAGTCAGCAACTCACTTAGGGCACTTAAGTTATTAAGCAGACCTTGAGCTAAATTTTTGCCCATTGAGCAACTCACTTATGATTAATGACTAAGTCATTAATTAGCTCTTAATCAAAAATGTGATATGATTAAGCAGCAATTAATTACTCATTTGAAAAGCTTATCTTGGCTATTTAGCACTTTTTCTCTTTCATTTAAAACAACCCTAATTTAAAGATAGCCACACTTCTCTTTTTTGCTTCAGAAAATTGCAGATTTCAGCCATGGAATGAGCTTACAACATAGATGGAGTATGGACAACAGCCACTTTCTTTCCTCTTGGCATACGGATTTCATTGGGTAGCCTCATATCTCCATATACAGCAAGGTACGCTAATATTTTTAAGCTAAATATTAAAAAAACAAGTTATGATAGTATTGTGGCCTGAGATCCTTTCTTCTTCTTCGAGATCTTAGGCCTAGTGCACTTTCTAGGCAATTTTGTCACAAAGAAAACGGCATTCTCACAATTTCATTGCAAGAAACCCCCTTGTTTGTGAGAAGAACAATATGGGATTGCATGGGGACTATGCAATAGAGTTATCTCAGCAAATGCTCTACGAAATTGGGTTCAAATGCTTGTTGTCATTTTTAGGGTTTGGCACGCTGAAGCGTTCATTCGCAATTTTGAATACTGTATAGCTGGTTGAAGGCTAGCAATGAAGATGCCAAGGCCATTGTGCACCATGAATCAGTTATGTCGTGAGAAATTGCTGAAATACAACCATTTGTCACCAATTTTGAGCATATTTCAATAATCCAAAGAAATATCAAAAACGGCACCAAGCATTGGGGCCAACAAGTGTCAATGTGTATTGTAGGAGCACTCTAGCTCCAATTGTGTGTGGAGTTTTCTTCCTGAACTTATTGTTAATATGAATTAAGCGTTTGCTAAAATGTGGTTTACTACACTTAGGGCTTCCAAAGGCTAGTTTCATGGTTCCGTTGCCAGGACATAAACCAACTTTCTGAAGGAGGTGAGCTTGTCGTCTCCTCAAGGAGCAAACATATACAATTTAGTTTGTTGTAATTCAGTTACAGCAAGGTTTATACTTGCTGAAAATAGTATACAGCAAGGTGCAGATAGTAAAGATGTCACACAACAGTGGTAGTAGGAGTGAGGAACAGGGATCCCCTCTTGAAAGGCACTCAATACATGGTTTTGAGTCTCCAAATGCTGAAAATGCTTTAGGACAGCAAGCAACAAATGTGATCAGTAAGCATGCAGCTCAATCACATGTAAGTCCACAAGTCCAAGGTGCTTAGGAAGCAAATGCAATGTTTATGGCACAATTAGCAAGTGCTATTATGAGCTTGCAACAATTAATTCAGCAACCTCAATTTGCTAAATTTATGCAATCAGTTCATGATGTTAAAGGGAAAAAAGTTGGTTCGCATTCTAAATAGGCTCATGAGCAAACTTTTCAGCCAAAGCTATTACACCGGCACCTATAATGCCGAATGTGCGAGGAACTCCAATTCAGCAGCATGATCATCCATTAGGGAATAATGTGCAGCATATTCCTCATGGACAGCAAACAATTCCTCCACCATCTATGCATCCAAGTTATTGTGGAGGTGGATCAGTGTTTCACGCTATGAATGCCACTACACCCGCCAATGTTGGAATGCAAAATGCAACTAGTTTCCAGCCAGCTATGTTAGGTGTTCATGAGAACTATCATGGGGCAATGCAGCCCAAAAATGCACACTGGAATGTATTGTAACATTGGTATGCAGCTAGGTATGCAAACTAGAATGTTTGGTCACTTGGGAGGCACTATTGGGCATATGTCAAATGCAAATGTAGCAATGGCATCACTGGGACTACCATTTTTACAGCCACCCATGTATGATAACTTGACTCATTTAGGTAAGGTGAAAGACTACAAAGAAGGTGGGACAATAGTCAAATTTGAAACCTTTAATGGTATGCAATAGACTGAAGACTTTGACCTTCATTCAACAATTTGATGCAGCCTTTACTCTAGGGGCAAGTTTTCTGAGCCTTCAAAAGTGCACAAGGTAACCACTTTTTTAAAAGGAAATGCACTTCAATGGTGGACAACCCTTTTGATGCAAGGCAAGGCACCAACAACTTGGGTGCCATTCAAACTAGTTTTCTTTTCTCAATGGCTAACAAATACTTTTGAAGTGGACATGACAACAACTTGGCACAAATTGGATACAATTCATTGTGCTGATTTGTAAGAGTACACAAAGAAATTCTGGGCAGCCAAACTGACTTTTTGGGCAGCAAGTTCAAATCCTCAAAAAAGGGTCAACATGCTGAAAATCCATCAAAGTCATTCTTTCAAAAAAGCAGACAAGGCAAAAGGTCATTTGCTAGTGCTAAGAAAGCTATTAAAAGAAAGGCATCGTATGATGCAAATAAATGTTATGTTTGTGAACAAGATGGGCATATAGCACGTAAATGACTAGAACGTAAGTTTTAAGACCGTGCAGATGACAATAAGGATCAGAAAGGCAAGAAGTATAAAACTTATGTTGGATTGGTATCTGATCTTGTTGGTGAGAAACCAAACACAAATGCTTCAACGCTATGTTGTGCATGCGGCAAAGTGAGGCATCAGCATGCTTTAGTTTTCTTTGATGCAAGAGCTCGTGCCAACTTCATTTCCCTAGAATTGGCAGCTAAGTTGGACATTAGAGATGATGAGATGGGTCCATGGGTGAGGCCAGTTTAGCTTGTCTTGGACATGGAGAGCCAGTCACCCCTGTCATTGGAAAACTCTGAATTCATTTATAGTCATATATGGATAGTGAGGATTTTCGCATTATGCCATTGAAGAACTGTGATGTCTTATTGGGTATTCCGTGGTGTCATAGAATGCATGCAATGATTGATGTATATAATAGGAAAATCGCTCTCTCATAAAGGAAGGCAACATGTTCTTGATGTAAAGTTGAAGGGAGAGTCTATTCCTCTTGTGTCTGCTTCAACAATTTCTTCAGTAATGAAAAACCATCTTTCCACATACTTAGTGAAAGTCATGCACCTCCATATGCAAGGCATTGTGGCATTGATGCTAGAGTGAAAGCAGTTGAGACTTTTTTTTATTGGCCAACTTTGAGACATGATGTAGATTACTTTGTGTGCACATGCATTGTATGTCAAAAGTTCAAGTTTGACCAACAAAAGGCACCGGGTTTGTTGCAGCCCTTGCCTATTCCGAATAGACCATGGAACAACATAGCCATGGATTTTATCTTTAATCTTCCTAGGACACCTACACGGGATGATGGCATATGGACCATTATTTGCAGGTTTAGCAAATAGGCTCATTCCATTCTAGTGAGGAAAAAGATAATTGCGGATCACATGGCAAGGTTGTTCATGTAGAACATCTTTAAATATCATGGTATGCCATAGTCTATTGTGAGTAACAAGGATCCTCACATGACGAGTCTCTTTTGGAGAGGCATTTTTGAGAATATGGATATGACCCTAAAGTTCTCATCTTCTTTTCATCTACAAACAAATGGGCAGTCTAAAGAAGCAAATGCTACTATTTTCAATCTTTTGAAATGCTACACTGTTTGGTGAAGTTTCAAATTATTGCACCGCTTGATGCAAAATGGATGGAGGAGGAGGATTTCATAGAATCGCCTCATTTGTTACAACTTTACCTTGATGGTTTTCAGTTGGAGCTAACTTTAATCTAAGCTTAGTCAGAGACTCAATAGAGCATAGATCTAGAGCATTGCATGATACTCAAGAGGAGAGTGGTGTTTCTACTTCTTTAGTATAGATATGCTCATGTATCTACATGCTGTTTGGAGATCTTTCATATTCCCTACAAGTACTTCTATGATCAATCTACTAGACACATGTTTCTACAATAATGTTTGGTTATTTAATAGTACAATTACCATTTTCATAGCTATGTATTTGTATAGTTGTGATTGGTTGTATACTAGTGCAATAACTACCATCTTTTGTTTTTTAATGTACATTCCAGAACATGGTGTAGTAGCGACGTGCTTGGTTACATTGAAACATGGTGTAGTAGTGACGTGCTTGGTTACATTGAAACATGTATGGATAATTGTATAATGGCAATACATGGAGTAACAGCAGTGTGCTTGGTTACTTGGAAACATGTGCCAACAATTGTACATTAACAATACATATAATAATGGCAATATGCTTGGTTGCTAGAAAACATGTATTAGTACTTTAGTATGCAGTCTTGGATCTTAACCGTGCAATCGAGGTCACTTGTGATGTTTCAAGAATGGGGTATGTCACCAAAACAAGAAATGAACTTAATGATTTTTGCACTAGCAATGCAGGATTTGACACACAGGCATGAGGGCCATGTGGTACATGGCCAAGGCTAAAGGAACAAGGTGCAACGTGAAACTTTCATTAAATTGAAAGTTTGCATCTTATAATTGAGTTACATTGGAAGTTTCACCCAGTCAACAACTCACTTAGGGCACTTAAGTTATTAAGCAAACCTTGGGCTAAAGTTTCGCCCGGTCAGCAACTCACTTATGAGTAATGACTAAGTCATTAATTAGCCCTTAATCAAAAATATAATATGATTAAGGAGCAACTAGTTACTCATTTGAAAAGCTTATCTTGGTTATTTGGGGCCTCTTCTCTCTCATTTGGAGCAACCCAAGTTTGGAGATGCCACTCTTCTCTTTCTTACTTCAGAAAATTGCAAACTTCAGTCATGAAATGAGCTTACAATATAGATGGAGTGTGGACAGCGGCCACTTTTTCTCCTCTTGGTATGGGGATTCTATTCAACAGCCTCATAACTCCATACACAGCAAGATATAATGTTGTTTTCAAGCTAAATATCAAAAAAACAAATTATGACAACATTGTGGACTAAGATCCTTTCTTCTTCTTCTAGATCTCATGCCTATGCACTTTTTGGGCAATTTTGTAGCGAAGAAAGTGACATTCTCACAATTTCATTGCAAGAAACTCTCCTATTTGTGAGAGGAACAACGTGGGACTGCATGGGGACTGTGCAAGAGAGTTATCTTAGCAAATGCTATGCAAAATTAGGTTATGATGTCATTTAATGTTTGGCAAGTTGTAGTGTTCATTCATAGTTTTGAACAGTCTATAGCTGGTTAGAGGCTAGCAATGAAGATATCAAGGCAATTGTGCACCCATGGATCGGTTATGTCATGAGAAATTTCTGAAATACAACCATTTGCAATTAATGTCGAGCATATTTCACTAATCTAAAGAAATACCGAAAGGGGTGCCAACCTTTGGAGCCAACAAGTTGTGAGAGAAAGAACAAATCGAAGCTCAAGAGTATAGTTGACAATTATTAAAATACTGAGAATGCATGCTATGGAGGATCACTAATGAGTAAATAGACAATCATAATGAGGCAGAAGCATTGACAAGGAAGAACAACTAATATTATCCAAGCATAATGCAAGTACAACTAATTAATAATGACTAATAGAATGAGTGTGGGGATGAGTGCCTTTTATAGGCTTATAGTAGGTGGTATTGGTAGGTGGAGATAGGTGAAAAGGAACCATGGTATTCAACAACCGTGGTTTTAATAAACCGTGCATACATGACCTAGTCTAAGGCTTTATTTACAATCTGTTTCTTTGCCTTGTTTGTCCCATACAAAGAGGCTATGCTGGATGTGATTGCACATTTCTCAACACCCCTCCTCAATCACAACCGTAAAAGACACTGAGTATACAGAGGCTGTCATGAGTAGAACCTTGCTAAGTGTAGACATGAAAGAAACAAAAACAACCATACAAAGCTAGAGGCTATTACAAAGCCTCACTAAGTGTGTAGAGGCTGTAGTGTGCAGAGCTACATGAGGAGTTTAGGAGCTTATGGTGGCAACATAAGGCAAGTCCATATGTTAAACTTAAAAAATTTCTATCATCAGAAAATGAACTACAAAAAAGGAATTGATGAGTCTTATCCTTTTGTTCTTGGGGTTCTTCTTCTCCTTCTTCAATGTTGTCTTCATCTTCTTTTATTGTAGCAAGATATGCTCTTTGAGACTTTTTCTTAGCATAGCAAAATTTCTCAATATGCCCAGATTTCTTACAAAAGTCACAGACTACGCTCTTCTTTCCTTTCACATAGAGGAGTTGTTGGTCTCCTCTTGGGACGCTTGCGCCGTGTCGTGGGGGGTGAGGACGGGGCACGGTGGGTTTCGGCTTTGGCATGTTGATTAATGTGGTAGACACATTATCAAATTCAAGTGGAATACTTTTGAGAAGCACTCCAATGCAAATGCCTTCATCTATCTTCAAGTTGATTCCTACAAGTTGTGTCAACAAGCTTTCCATATAATTCAAATGAGTTGCAAGTGAGGTATTACTTTGCATGTCGAGCCTAAAAAATTCAATTAGTAAACCATATTTTGAGGATTTAAAATGAGCTCCAAATAAGGTTTCTAATTGATCCCATGTCGCGTAAGAGGTTTCACAATCATCAACATGATGAATGTAGCTGTCATCAAGTTCGAGCTTGATAATAGCTTGAGCCTTATCATCATTTTTATCCCATACAACTGAAAGTACAGCTTCCCTTGGTTTCTTCTCTTGACCACTTGTGATTGACCACAAGCCTTTATTCATTAGGATCAATTTGATCCTAGTATGCCATGTATGGAATCCAACACCATTGAATCGGGATGTCGGTGAATCCTTGCCCATTTTGAGATTGCAAAATCAGCAACAAATCAGCTCCAAACAATTCCAGTTTCACTTGAGCACAAGTGCTAAGAATCACTAGGTGATTAGTATCAAGAGATACTAGGCAATTTAGTGACTATGATGCCCTTGAAGTTGGAATCTTCAAGATCTGATGCAAGTCTGAGTCTTTCCCACCTTGATTTGATGCTGGAGTTGCAAAAAAAAACAGTTTTGATTAGAGGCAAAGCTGATTGTGTTAACTAACATTAGTGCTAAAAGCACTAGATGAGTGTCCATGGACACTGTTTCCTGAAATGCTTGAGAATCTTGTTAAGATCTTCTCTCTTTGCTGGTAAATAACTTGAATGCTTGCTGAAGACTAAGTGCTGGAGCAGATTAGAGGGTGTCAGTGACTTGATTTGAGCCACAGGAGTGAGAGAAGGAAGTAAAACAAGAGCTTGAAGCTTGATAGCTATGGAGTCTGCATTAGGGTTTCAGGGGGCAGCCTGGTTTTTCACCTCCTCTGAGCTGAATACTTGATCATTTCCAAAACTTTTTTGATAAAAATGAAGCTTAGGAAGTAGGCTATCAAAGCCCTATGATGTTCGTCAGCATCATGACGTGTGCAGGCGGAATTCGACGTACGAACAAAAAAGGTGCAATCTGGACAGCGTGCTGTTGCAGGCCCAATGCTGGAGCAGAGAGGCAGCAATGTTGGGCTTTGAAGTCATAGGGAGGAGCTCCTAGAGCAAAGGAAGAGTTCTCCAGAAGAAAGTACGAGCTGAAATAGCCATGTTTGAGAGATTCAATCCCTCCACTGAAGGTGGGTAGCTATGAAGGTAGATGAGAGATTCATGGAAAAGTGGAGGGAGCCAGAAATTCAAATTGGAATGACTCAATTAGTGGCCTGATGACTCACTAACTTAAAACCCACTCTGATACCATGTTAAAATACTGAGAATGCATGCTATGGAGGATCACTGATGAGCAAATAGACAATCATAATGAGGCAAAAGCATTGACAAGGAAGAACAACTAATATTATCCAAGCATAATGCAAGTACAATTGATTGATAATGACTGATAAAATGAGTGTAGGGATGAGTGCCTTTTATAGGCTTACAATAGGTGGTATTGGTAGGTGGAGATAGGTGGAAAGGGACCATGGTATTCAACAACCGTGGTTTTAATAAACCGTGCATACATGACCTAGTCTAAGGCTTTATTTGCAGTCTGTTTCTTTGCCTTGTTTGTCCCATACAAAGAGGCTATGGTGGATGTGATTGCACATTTCTCAACAATAGTGTAGAGTATAAGAGCACAACACCCAATGCAATAATCTTAAGTGTGAGGTTCAAGTACAAAGTACAACCCTTAAACCTTAGGGTTGTAAGAGGGTGTTCACACCCGAAGAGGTGCATTGTCCTAGTTGATTAGGCGGCAACACCTAGAAGAGCTCTACAATATGAAGGGAGTCAACACAATCCTTTAGGCAGAGGTGTCAATGATGAGGAAAAGAGATGCTCTATGAGGGTACCAAAACGCGGTCCCTTGGGCAATGGAATGTTGGAGTAGACACTAGAAGATGAAGGAGAGTAGTAGCGGGGAGCGAAACACAATCCGCAAGGGCTGTTGAAGATGAAGAATATGCTAAAATCTCTCCAAGATTATGGATGTTGTAGGGCTGATAAAGAGGGTATAGCCTACTACAAACAACCTGAATCTGCTGCAAAGGCAGCCTCCATAGAGTGGCTAATGACTAGGAACTATCACGTGGGTGATGGGGTGGCAGCAATAGCTGGAAACGCACAATAATGATGAAGATGATGTCTTGTACCAGTCCAAGGAGAAGTGAAACCAGCATACGCAGCAATGGAAATGATGAAGAATAGGTCGCCATGCTGTGTGGACTCAAAACGCAGCAATGTAGTGTCTGGAACGTATGGCTATGTAAAGAAGACCTTTAGATTGAAATCACCTACTGATAAGGCATCACGATCAGCTATACATCATAAACTGAGATATCCACCAAGGTAGGGGTGTGGACAGCAATGGTAGAGGGCTGAGACTAAAGGTCTGATGGAAAAATGATGAAGGACCAATGAAAGAGCAAGTGTGGAGTGAAGATGAATGAATTCCCGTGCCATATTTATAGGCACATGAGTCACTTAACTGTCTAGAGTGGTGCCCAGATACTAATAAATTATATAAATAAAGGCTTTTTGGGGCTGTAAATGGAAACCAACATAGGAATTAAAGGAATACAATGAGCTTAATGAACTTGGTATCTCAACACCCCCTCTCTTGCCCAAAAAGATGCCCCTAGGAGGAGAGAGATACAATCTCCACCCTATAATCCAAGTATTCTACCTAAAAGGACACCTATAAGGAAGAACAATAGATAAGGTGTGCTCATGGTGCTCAAAACTCAACCTCAGAAGAGAAGCCACTAGCTCCGTGTCTCAATGCTGATAAGAATGCCAAGGCATGTCCACCAAGTCATGGCGGCCCCAACCTAGGTAGAACTTGTAGATCCTAGGTATCAATAGGTGAGATGGCAGCTCCATGTCGACCCCCCCATCCAAGGAAAGATAAAGAATGCAATAACATTTCACCAAGGTGTGTGAAGGAACGCATGATGAGTAGTGAGACCCTCTAACACTAGAGGAAGCAAATCCCCCTCTAAAAACAGAGAAATAGGATCCCCTTTGAAGCCCCCCTCTGAATGCCCCTTTAACAAAGATAGGGAATATGAAAACTCGTGGATCACAGCCTCTAGAGTGTCTAGTGATGAAGGAAGGACCACCAATGTTGCCGAAGAAGGTATCCAAAACTGCAAGGGACTAGAGACCAAACAGCTCTCAAAGGTGGCCTCCCAAAACTAAGTAGAAGAGGGATGGAAGGTAGGGTATCAAGATAGTCTCCTTGATGCCCTCGTTAGAGCCCGTGTCTTTCGAGCCATACAAGGAAGGTGGGAGAACGTGTAGCTCTTGTGGAGCTATGGATGGGCAACAACTCTATCTCTCTATGCAGCAAACTGCGAAGCCGAAGAGTCAAATAACCTCTATCTCTTCGCAAAGCAAATTACCGAAAAGGCAGTATCCAACAACCTCTATCTCTCGGTGGAGCACATTGCAAAGCCAATGGCCATGGAAGCCACTAGACCCAAAAGTAGGTGGGAGAAATCTCCATAGCAGCGAGCACATTGTAGTTGCCTCCAAGAGGGCTTATCGCCTCATGAGGTCTTAGAGCCGCCTTTTGTTCGCAAGGGCTTAGTACGCATCTTATTACCTAAATCATAAAACTCAGATGACCGATGCAGAACAATCTCTACCACCCATAATGGCAAGGTGGCACAAGGAGTGCCAAGAGGTAGATGCATATACTTTGGTGGGGTGAGTGTAGTGGTGTGACTGTTCTTACCACAATAGGAGAACTTATGGCCGGTGCTTCCATCTTTGGAGAAGCCATAGCACCAATGTGTCAAGCCTATAAATGGAGGTTGGGAGGGAGAAGAAGGTGATGGTATCCCCCCATGATGCAGCAAAAAAATTATGGAATCTAAGAGTATTGCCGATCACGTAACCTTTCTTCACCTAAACCAAGAATGAGGATCTTTAGCTCTTTGAAATCTCTCTAGGATAATGGCTACTGTCAAGACAACTGCTAGACAACCCTTTAGGAGACCAAAAAATGCAAAAACGCAGGTATCTGTTGTAGGGCTGCTAAAGAGGGTGTAACCTGCAATAGATGGCCTAAATCTGTTGCTAATGCAACCTTCATAAAGTGTTTGATGGCTGGGAACTGTTACATGGGTGTAGGGTGGCAGCAATAGCTAGAAACACACAATAATGATGAATATGATCTGTTGTACCAATCCAAGGAGTGAAACCGGAAAATGCAGCGATGGAAATGATGACGAATAGGTCCCCAAGCTGTGTGACTCAAAATGCAGCAATCTGGAGTGTTTAGAGCTTATGGCAATGTGAAGAAGACCAAATTAAAATTGCCCTATTGATAAGGTGTCAGGATTAGTTGGGCAACATTATGAATTGAGATATCCACCAAGGTAGGCATGTGGACAGCATTGATAGAAAGCTGAGGCTGAAGGTCTGATGGGGGAATGATGAAGAATTCATGAATAAGTGTGGAGTGAAGATGGATGAATGCCTATGCCCTATTTATATGCACATGAGTCACTTATTTGTCTAGGGTGCTGCCCCAACTCTCTCGGCTAGCACCCAAACAATAATAAATGATACACATAAAGCCTTTTTGGGGCTATAATGGAAACCAAAATGGGAATTAATGAAATACAATGAGATTAATGATTTTGGTATCTCACAAGGAGGCTCTCCACCCAAAAAAAACGGCTCAACACCCCTTAAAGAAACCTGAGGGGATGAACATGGAGTAGGAATACTTGTAGGAGGAGCACAAAAATGTAGGGGAGGGAAAGGAGGGTGATGAGTCGAAGATGAAGTAGAGGCGCCAAGCAAAAGCCTCAAAGGTAACAAAGATACTCATCAAACACAACATCCCAACTCACCACAATCTTATGGGTCTAGGGATCATAATATTTGTATCTATTACTACCTAGCTATAACCAACAAAGATGTGCTTTGTGGATTTTGTGTCGAGATTTCCCTTGTGTTTCTTGTCGACATGAACGTAGGCATTGCATACGAAGATGCAAAAATGGGAGTCAAATGGCTTCGTGCCAAGGAATGCCTAAAATAAAGCTGTGTCCTTTAAAGCTACAATCGGAGACCTGTTGTAGATATGAACCACAATAGAGACTGCCTCCCCCCAAAGGGTGTAGGAAGAGTTCTCAATGCTCTAGCATCAAAAGGACATCTCCAACATGGTCCAATTTTGTGGCTCCACAACACCATTCTCTAATGGTGTGTTCGGATGGAAAAAGTCTATCTTGATCCCATGTTGCCTGGAAAACTTATCAAACACTTTGTAACAAAACTCACCTCCTGCAAAGGCAGATGGAACCACAATGAACCTTTTTGTGTGTATGTTTGTGTGTTTTTAAGGTGTGTTGAGAGACAATTTGCGGTCAATTAAGTAACTCTACCTTATGAAAAAATGAGAAGGGATGGTTAGATCCAACCCATCACAAAACAGACAAGCTACCCATCCACTTGAGGGTGTCGATGATAAGGGAACAATGATGAAGTAATGGTGGTGTAGTGTATACAACACATGCTTAGGGCACATCAAGGGCAGGACATACCTAGCAAGGTAATTCTTGCCTATGGTTCGACCTATCACCCTAAGCTCCCTACACTGCACCTCTCTTATGCACAAATTGGGTCCTCAAGTGTGGGACACCATCGAGGGCTTAGACCCATCTCCGAGTTCCATAAGCATGGGCACCACGCACTCCACGGTAAGGCAGAAACACCCCCAGGTAGTGCACCTTCTTTTCTTTCCAGGTACAAACAAAGGCACTGACCACCAGCTCCAGAGACCCCATCATCCATGCAATGCACTCCCCATCTTATGCGACATGTCACCATGCAGGCATAATAAAGCCAGGGGCGGACGCAATTGTCCCAATCAAAAAGTGGAAGATCTGCGCTGTTGCTCCACAATGAAAACTTGCTCTTTTGCAAGAAATCTCCAGACTGTGTTCTCACTTAGGTGATGACACCATGTGAGAGTGCGCAACGGAAGAGAAACACGAACATAGAGAGAAGCAGAGAGAGAGAGAGAGAGAGAGGAAGCAGATGATGAAGGAAGAGTAGTGCACTGACTGAAGAATGCTAATTCAATGATGATGGACTAATTAGTCCATGCACACAGCCCAAAGCATCAATGAGGGCACCAAATCAAGCTGATGACAATGGCAACATCAAGTACGGAGAGTCGAAATATGCACCTGCAAAGGAAATACTGAAGACTGAAGAGTATGTGTGTGTACCAAAGGAGGGGGAGGGGGGGGATGCAGAGATGCGGAGATGCGGCTATAAATAGCCATAAATACCCAAATCTCTCCAACTTGCACCACGAGAGGCCATAAATGCTATCCACCAGCAATAAATGCTGGTCACTAAAGAATAAAATGCCATCAACAAGTGTAGGTAGTAGACTATGGAAAGCAGTAACTAGCCTAGGATTACACACAGGAAGCCGACAAATAAAGAAAATGCACCCAAACTGTCAAAGCTTCTATGTCTCTGTCAAACTCTGACAACAACCAAGAGATGACTAACTGACATAACTAACATTGGTAGGCTAACAAATCTGGCATCATCCGTGCTGCATTTGCTACTGTCTGACATCCTGGAGGCTGCTTTGTTGTGTTTTGAGATCTATTGGGAGTAGGACACACTCTCCAACTCATTACCTGTGCCTCAGTCCTGAAGACACAAGAGTTTAGGATGCAATATTCCTTCATTGCATAGTGTGTTTGCTACATGAGCATTGTATTATTTAGATTCATTTATTTATGATCTTCACAGTGTTCATTGTCTCTGAGTTACCCTAACTATGTTCTGTTGTGTTTATGCTTTCTCGTACGCTTGTATTTGTGTTTCTATGTTAGGGTATTTCTTTACATGGTATTAGAGATACACTCTCTTCAAAGAAACCTGGCCCTTTGATTTGAAATCCCTTCGCAAGAAGCAGAAACAGTAGGAGGGCAAGATGACTTCAAACACGATATTACCGCTTCATTCCCCTGAGCCAAATCCATTGAGAAACAAGATGAAGTGGGCCTCACAGCTTGCTCCTGCAACTACCAACATGGCTGTAGAGACTTCACACTACCATGGAGTCCATAGACCATACAAGATTTCAAGAGCCGAATACGACCTTATCCTCATGCATCACACTCTTCCCCTTTAGATTCAATGCATGGGTCTAATGATTTTGCAGGAAGGGCAAAAGCTCCACCAAGGAAGACTGGCCATCCTAACGTGGAAACTAGCATGGAGTACAAACCCTTCATCTCTTTACCACATTCATCCCCATCTCTACCTCTTTTATCTCTTCCATTCACAACTCCACCTTCATTCACTCCTACATCAGGTAGACAAAATAACATCTGCATCTTATGAGTTTTCTTCCTCGTTTTGATAAACCACTGGGTGCTTCTCTTCCAGCATCATTGAACCTCCCACCGATGCTTGCTGATATGGACCTTGGCTCCCTACACCACAGGAGTATATGCATCTTTCCCTGGCACTCCTTGTGCCACCTCTCCCTTCTGGGCCACAGTGTTTATTCTACACTAACTTTAAAATTTTTATGCTCAAGGCAATAAGATGTATCCGATGCGCACTAAGTCCTATTGAGCAAAAGGAGGATCATCACACGCCACGGCCTTCTTGCGACTACCACAATGCGCAACCAAGGTTGCTTCTACTTCTTCTAGGGTTTTAGGAATGCCATCTCAACAACCCTATTGTTGGATATTGTCCCCTCAACAATCTGCTCCTTCGAGAAACAATGGTTGTTCGACACCTTCCATTAATTCAGCTCCACAAACCACTCCATCGAGAGACACCGACTATGTCCCACCCTTGGCTCAACATGAGCCTCACCTTTCCCCTTCCTCGACTACTCAGGATTGAAAGGACACCTCTGGGAGTTCTTCGACATCTTCGACACACCAGATACCTTCTTTAGCACGATCGGTGGCAATTTCTTTGTCCTTAGATGATTCAAAGTCCGTGATCCATGATTTTTTAGATTCCCTATCTCTCGCAGAGGGGGATTCAGAGGGGGATGTACTCTCTTTGCCCTCAAAGGTGGCTCCTACTACTACTTCGGCTTCAAAAGGTGTTGGGGGTAAAGGCGCCTCTGCCTAGCCACCCGTGTATTACTACACTGACAGTCACTGCCACTGCACACTGCAGGTGGCGGACGCCCGTCACCATCACTTTATTCTTTATTCTTTTAGTGACAGTTTGAATAAAAGGAAGGCCCGGTCACACATTGTGACTGTTGGAGTTTCCATTTCTTGTCTCTCTCTTTCTTGCTCTTGCTCTCCCGCCATAGCTCTCGAGTACAAGCTTCGATCCTTCTCACCTTTCAACTGGTATCAGAGCACGGTTTCCAGACTCTTGAGCTTGGCTCGTGGCATTCTCAGCTTCCCATCGACTCCCCACTTGCATTGGGTCTCCTTCCCGGCAGCCATAGCTCATTTTCTTGAGCTCCTGTCACTCCCCGGCTTCCCGAGCTTCTTCCCAGCCTATTGAGGCACCATCAGGGCATTGACATTGAGATATTGCTTCATTATTTCAGAGATTTATTTCAGTCCACAGGTCTAGGTAAACAGGGCAGCCACCATTGAAGCTTCCAATCTTCATATCTCCTTGCCACTGGTTGTGGGCTACTAGAGGCTTGTTCCAAGGCCTCTTTGGCTCATGTTTGAGCCCTCCAACCTCTCCAGACCTGCCATGTGGACCAGCAGGAGCAGCAGCAACATCACGCAAATCTGCACCTATTTTTTTGGCTGCCACACATTCAGCCACTTCAGCTCTAGCTCCAGCTTAGCGTCAAGCACTTGTTCGGGGTCCATTTCGGGCTTTTTGCACATGTATTGATACTTGGCATTGATCCTTTGAGATTAGGCATTGGTTGGTGGCTGAAAACAGTGTTTCAGGACTGTTATAAACAGTCCACACACATTTGATGCTAGTGCTACATTCACAGTTTATGCCTATGCTTATTTGGGCATGACTACATAACCGGTTTGATGCCTATTGCATCACAATTGATTGGAGGATTGAAGCTACATGTAATGCTATGATTTTAGCCTAATTGTGGGGCTGGAAATACACAGTTTATAACAGTAAATGCATGCTGAATACTCTTGGGCTGAAGCTATCTTTCATGCTTTGACATATGCCTATTGGTTCCGGGTGTATGTCTTGGGTTATGCTATGATGTATTGATCATTGAGGGACGACTTCGAGCTCGTCATTGGATCCAGATGCTTTTGGAAGCTTAAGCTTATTTCAGCCCGCACTTATTGACATCGGTCTATGCTTGACAGTGGTCAATGCTTTGACACTTATATGCTATTTGGGTCATGCTTACCGGACGCCTACGGCTTGATGCATTTGTCTTGGCACAGTGTATCATGTACTTGTTGAGCTTTAGTGCTCTCTGAAGACTTGGCTCGGATTCTCATTTGCTATTCCGGACTTTTGTATTGGATGTCATTTTGGTTGTCAGAGATCTTTATTGGGATGTATGTCTTACTCATGGATACTACCTACAGTTGCTTTGTAGTCGTTATGCTCTTGGGATGCTATTGAGGCATTATCTTGGTTACCTGTCTTTGGTACTTTGACTTGGTTTGATTGAGTTGTTGAGCTCGTTTATCCGCCTTTAGTGCCAGTGGGAGCATCTTGTATGCTTGACCGACATTGAGCAGGAGGTTTATGCTATTTGAGCATTTTGCAGATACTTCAGACTTTGGGATCTCTTACACTTAAATGTTGCATGGTTCATGCACTAATATCTTGGAGTTTCTTTTGACCTGAGCTTGGGCTTTGCACTCTTGTGAGCATACACCTACTGGTGTCTGGTCTTGCCAGTGTTATGTATACTTTGCTCTACTGTCCAGAGGGTATGCCTACTCACTGACGGATGCTTTGGTGACATGTTTGGGTGTTTGCTTAGGGTCTTGATGACTGTTTGGTGCTGATTTATGCCCGATTATGGCTGGTCATGTCTTGACTGTCATTTATTAACTTGATGCAGTGATTTGGTCAGCAATGGACTCTCACAGTACCCTGCTGTCATTTATTACAGCAAGCATATAACTCCAGACTGACATGGATTTTTCATGCTGAAATATTCTGAAATGATGTACTTTCACTAGTACTTGGTGGGCAGCAACTTTGGTTACACTTTTCTCGCCATTTTCTCTCGATTTTGGTGATTTTTTCGTCATTTTCTACAGTAAACAGCAAGCAGTTTTGAACTGTTTGCAATCTTCCACCCTGCATTATGGCGAGTTTGTCCCCACTGATCATGCTATTTTCAACATCACTAAGCTTGATGGTACGAATTACTCTTATTGGAAGAGCCAGATTTTGCAGGTGTTGGTGCAGAAATCATAGATCAAACCCTTGAGGTTGAGCGGACATCCGTCTACAACTATGCTAGATGAGGAATGGCTTGAGCTTGATGAGTTATGCAAGTCCACTATTGTATTATCTCTCACAGAACAGGTTCATTACAATGTATTTGAGAAAGAACAGAGTGCAGGCGAGATGGGTTACCGTCTCTGGGATCCGCAAGCGCGGAAAGTCATCCGCAGTCATAATGTAGTCTTCCATGAAGACAAGATGCATAGGCAGCCTGAGAGAGTTATTAAGATCCGCAGGGTCATATTTCAGAAGGAGCCAAGGGCTCCTGCACAACCAATTGGACAGCCAATAGCTGCAGCAGATGCTTATGGTCAAGGTGTTGGACAAGCAGCTGGGCAAGCAGCATAGCCTACTGTGAGACGGTCTACTAGAGACAAACGTCCACTTGATAGATTTCAGCCCTCGATGCATTATGTCAAATCTTGGATCTCTGGGATCCTCTACATCTTCTTCATATCTCTCTTCGCTTCTCTTTCTTCATCTGTTTTTGGGCTTGAGAGGGGGTGTTGAGAAACCACTTCTTCAGTTTCCCCACTTCATTTAGGATTTTGCACTAACAACCCCAAAAAGAGCTGGTGTCCACATTCTAGTCACCTTTTCAATGGACGCCTACACAATGGTGCACCACCCTAGATAGTGTATGCCTATAGATAGGCTGTCACTTCATTCATTCTTCACCCACTTCAATCATTATTCACCCCTCTTCTTCCGTCACTCCAATATTCTTCCCTTCTCTCTCCAACCCTTCCAATTCCCTCACACTCCTTCGAGAGGACATTGTAGTTCGTGATTCGTGGCTACCTACTCCATCTTCTCTCTCTATTTCACGCGCCCTGTTCGATCATTAGGTTTTGCGTTTTGGAACCTTCCCACATCTTGGCGTCAATCCTACACAGCTAGCAACATCATCTCACAATTGGCAGCATCACACAACCTCCATTTGGGACTTCTCCACCTAGTTTCAGCATTCTCCACCTAACGACAATATCTTCTCACCCCTACCGTTAGCTCATCATCACCCACGTATTTGCGTTTTGCAGCCTGGAAGATCCTCTATATCTACTGTCATCATACTCCACCTCGCGCCAGCATTTGAGCTGCTTTTCTTACGTTTGACAACTCCGACACACTCTAGGATTTGCGTTTTGCTACCCAGGCCATATCGGCATCTGGGGATTGTGATTCACTCCCTCAACGGTTGGTGTCATCTTCCTCATCTCGAACAGCATCAAAGGACTGCGATTCGCTCCCTTGACATCTATCCCTCTCCTTCCAGTGATTACTTCGATAGCCCACTGCCTGAAGGACTGTGTTTCGCTCCCTTCGCTATGCAAATTCCCCACAAGTACCGCCGCCTGATTCAAATAGGATAGTGCAATCATCTTTTGAGCTTCGACTCCACCGTATCAACTTTTCTTCTCATAGCATGATTCAATGCATCATCATCGTGTTCTTCTTTCGTTTCTGAGTTTCTCTTCTCTCTCAATGTTTGTTGTACACACACTACATTTCTCCCTGTAAACCCTACTCTCTCTCTAGTCTCTTAGTCATTTTTTGACAAAATCTAACTGAGCTAAGTTTGCACACCACCTAGCATCAATGGCCACAACTAAAAATGGGCCCTAAACAACAAAAATCACAACCACATGCCTGGATATGGAGTTGGACATACAATCTTGAGGCCCACTCTAAATAACTAATCGGGAATAAAAACTCTAATGAGCTGAGGGCCTGCAAATGGCACACATACAATGAACTGCAGGGTAAAACTGTCAGAGATCATAGCCTGGTTTCAGGCAGGCAGCAGCTGCACAGTCCAGCTGCACAGTCGGACTGTGCAGTCGGACTGCCACGTGGCAGTCCGACTGCCTGCAGCTGATTTTTATCAGGCTGCGCCCTATTTTGGCGCCCCATTCTAGGCAGATTTTCGCCTATTTATTGCTGACGTTTTCAGCAGTCTGGCTACTATTCTCTGTCGCAGATTACAGACCGGTGCCGTGCAGATCTCTGTCTCTGTTCGCAGATTTCAGACAGCAGACAGTGCAGACTGCAGCAGACTTCGAGGTGGACAGCAGGTCGCATCGTCGAGGTGGTGACACGCAGTCCAGCGCACTGCGCCCGTGTATATCTTTGTATTCAGCATTCTTTATACAGCAGATCTTCAGTGTACACTGTCTCTTTCTCTCCCTTCTCTCTCTGCGTTCTCTCACTCTCAGTCCTACGCTTCCGCACCGCTGCACTCTGACATGGTATCAGAGTAGTGTTTGAGGGCTGACTGAGCGCAGAATCAACCTGAAGAGGAGTTTCCATCGCGACACAAATTTGCGTTTTTTGCGTTTAAGGGCAGACAGAAGGGCTGCGCCTTGGAACAAGGCTGAAACGAGTGTGGGCGCACAGGAAAGGAGTACAGGTGGTGGATTTGCTGCTGTTTACTGCTGTTTGACGCGGAGAAAGTTTGAGTTTTCAACCTAAAAGTGCAGGTTTTGCTTTTTCATCGCCTTCGGCGGGTGAAGAAGCTTCGGAACGCAGAAGAGCCTTAGCAGGCTGAGTTTACCCAGTCAGAGGGGGCTGCTTTTGCGTTTGAGAAGGCATTGCAGGTGAAGATGTCTACAGAGATGGACTTGGAGTTCCAGGCGATTATGGACCGGAAGGTGCCTGTCCTACCGGCTCTTCCTACAGATCAGAAGCTCGACGGCGACAACTACCGCATTTGGCGCGTTATGATGTTGGCCATTCTGGAGTCCTATGATTTGGCGGAGTTGGTACAGGAAGATATTGACCGGCCTTCGGTAAGAGATGAGTCCAAACTCTCTTCCGATGCTCGTGCGGAGTTGGCCAGGGCCCAGTCTCATTGGGACAAACTGAATGCCAGGATTCGATCCTTTCTTTTTCTCTCATGCACTACAGCCGTGATCGCTCACATCGAGCACTTGACGGTGGCTCGTGAGATATGGCTGGAGCTTGATCAAATGTACAATCGGATGACCCTGATGAAGAGGGTTTCTTTGGAGGTACAGATGCGGACCTTGTCCGTCAATAAGTCTTCTTCGCTAAGGGAACACATTAACAAGCTAAGGCAGCTACAGATGCAGGTTCAGAATGCGGGGAAGCCGATCTCCTCCGAAGACATGGCGATTACACTCTTGTCCCAGTTGCCGCCACGATTCGGTACATTTTACTCTGCCCTTATTGCTTCGGGGCGAGAGTCTACTCTTCGGTGGGAGGAGTTGGTTCCTATGGTCTTGGACCAAGAGGAACAGTTAAAGGGACAGAATGCTTCCAAGACGGAGGCGTTGACAGGTCAAGCCTCTCAGAAGAAGGGGAAGGACCAAAAGAAGAAGAAGGGGGATAACAAGTCCAAGAAGGACAAGGAGAAGGACAAGGACAAAGACTCCACATGCCATATTTGTGGAAAGACTGGCCATTGGAAGAAGGATTGCCCTGACAAAGACTCGAAGGACACCAAGAAGAAGGAAACCAAGGATTCTGGAGCGGTGGCTGCACCCTCATCAGCTGCATTTCTACATCTAGTTGTCATTGCGGAGGCTTCACCGAATGCTTCTGATGCTGCGATGGCGGCTTCCCAATCTCGAGAGTGGATTATTGATAGTGGTGCCTCACGGCACATGACTCCTTCATCAGATGGTGTTGCCCAGCTGCGACCTTCGCGTGGGCAGGTTCTCATTGGAGACAGCTCTTCAGTCTCTATTGCAGGTCGCGGTAAGATGCAGCTTATTCCGGATGGACGAGGTGGCACCCATACTTCAGAGGTTTTGCATGTACCAGGATTGGGGTACCATCTCCTTTCAGTCCATAAGATTTGTTCCCTTGGTCTTCTGGTGGAGTTTGACAGTTCTACAGTGCGAGTCCTTGATCGTGAATCGAGGAAGGTTCTATCATCTGGATATGAGGAGAACGGCATTTACAAACTGAAGTCTTCCACTGCCCTCTCTACTATTCTTCTTACCTCACAGTCACAGTCTGAATTATGGCATGCTAGGTTTGGTCACTTGAACTATGACTATCTTCGGAAGGCGTCACGGGGACAGCTTGTTCGAGGGTTGCCGGATATAGTGGTGAGCCAGCAGCCATGTGTCTCCTGCATAAGGGGGAAGCAGCATAGGGATGCCATTCCCCACACCGCTTCGCGGCGGTCTACTTCACCGATGGAGTTAGTATCTACGGATCTATGTGGCCCTATGAGGAATGAGTCCCTGCGTGGGAGCTCGTACTTCATGCTGATCGTGGATGACTATAGCAGGATGACATGGGCCTACTTTTTGGCACTAAAATCAGAAGCTTTCTCGCACTTCAAGGATTGGCTTCTCTTTGAGGAGAACCGATCAGGCCGGAAGTTGAAGACCTTGCGATCCGACAAGGGAGGTGAATTTGTCTCTAATGAATTTGCTCGGTTTTGTGCAGATAGAGGAATTCACCAGGAGTTTGCCAATACGAATACTCCACAAGAAAATGGTATTCTCGAACGGAAGAACCGCAGTGTGATCGAGATGGCGCGCACCATGATGGAGCACCGACAGACCCCTCAGGTTCTGTGGGCCGAGGCTGTGGCTACTGCAGTCCACATCCTTAATCGATCCCCTACTTCGGCCGTGGAAGGGATGACTCCATTTGAGGCTTATTTTGGGACGAAGCCAGATGTTTCTTACTTTCGGGTCTTTGGGTGTGATGCCTATGTTCACATTCCCAAAGCTCACCGTGACAAATTCGAAGCGGCTTCCCGAAAACAGGTATTTGTTGGCTACAGCTCCCAGTCCCAAGGCTACCGACTGTATGATCCCGTCAAGCGGGATGTATATACTAGCCGTGATGTGCGGTTTGTGGAGGTTCCGGCTTCTTCAACGGGTGAGGAGCATCCCGTTCTTGGAGATCCAGGGGAGAGTTTGGCTCCTTCTACAGTTCCACTGGAGCCTGTGCCGTTTGATTATGATTCTGTTTCTGACACAGAGTCTACTGTTCCACCGGATCCTTCTGAGGAGTTACCACCGGTGGACATTCCAGAGTCTTCTACTGATGGAGAACGACGAGGGGAGGTTCGGCCTCCTCCTCGCTGGGCCCGTGACACACTCCGTGATTCAGGGATCGAGGGGGTTCCTGAGGAGTGGGGACCGCAGGATGGTCCGCGGCGGTCACGGAGGCACTAGGCGCATTCTTCGGAGCTTGTTTGCTCCAATTATTGTTTGATGTCCCGAGTTATGCAGGATCGAGAGCCCACCTCCGTGAAGGAGGCTTTACAGTCCGCCCCATGGAAGAAAGCTATGGAAGCTGAGTTGGAGGCTATTGAGAGGAATGGCACTTGGTCACTTGTGCCACGCCCCCCGAAGAAGAAGGTGATTGGAGTCAAGTGGGTCTTCAAGACCAAATATCTCAGTGATGGTACTTTGGATAAGCACAAGGCTCGCCTTGTTGCTAAGGGTTTTGCCCAGCGCCCAGGGATTGACTGTCATGACACCTTTGCTCCTACCGCTCGTATGGCAACCATTAGAGCTGTTCTTGCTTTGGCTGGCCATAGGAGATGGCCTGTTTATCAGCTGGATGTGAAGTCGGCCTTCCTGAATGGTGATTTGAAGGAGGAGATCTACGTTGAGCAGCCTCCTGGCTTTGGTTCTTCCGATGGGAAAGTCTACAGGTTGAAGAAGGCCCTGTATGGTCTCAAGCAGGCCCCGCGAGCTTGGAACGAGAAGATTGATTCGTTCCTCCAGACTCAGTTGGGATATCGGCGGTCCAAGGCCGATCCGCAGCTGTATGTTCACACTTCCGGGGAAGGTTGTGTGCTGTTTGTATTATATGTTGATGATTTGATTGTCACAGGTGATGATGCACAGCAGGTCCAGGAGACAAAGTCAGCTTTACATCGGACGTTCGAGATGACGGATTTGGGGCTACTCCATTTCTATTTAGGACATGAGATTTTTCAGTCTCAGAGGGGGATCTTTCTCTCCCAACAGAGATATGTACAGGAGCTCTTGGTGTCTTTTGAGATGGAAGATTGTCGCGCCCTCTCTACTCCTATGGATCCGAACTGGAAGGCCACTTCCCACTCAGCTTCTCCTTTGGCGGATGCTTCCCGCTATCGACAGTTGATAGGGTCCTTGATTTGGCTTCTCAACACGAGGGTTGATCTATGTTTTGCTGTTGGGCTCTTGGCAGGGTTCATGAGTGAACCTAAGACGGTGCATTGGCAGGCTGCTCAGAGGATACTTCGGTATCTGAGGGGGACGTCTGATTTGGGGATTCATTACCCCGCAGGGACAGATGGGTCAGATCTTGTACTTGCAGGTTGGAGCGACTCGGATTGGGCCGGTGACGTGGACCACAGGCGGTCTACAACAGGTTACTGCTTTACTTTGGGTGCAGGTGTTATTTCTTGGAGTAGCAAGAAGCAGCCCACGGTAGCCCTTTCGTCTACTGAGGCGGAGTATCGGGCCGCGTCTTCCACCACATGCGAGGTTGTGTGGCTTCGGAGACTGTTGGAGGAGCTTGGGTGCCCCCAGACTCGTCCTACATTGCTGCGATGTGACAATGAGAGTTGCATTGCCTTGGCGAGGAATCCTGTTTTTCATGCCCGGACGAAGCACATTGAGATCCAGTACCACTTCATCCGAGAAAAGCTTTTGGATGAAACCATCACTGTGGAGTATTGCAAGACGGAGGATAATCTTGCGGATTTGTTTACGAAGGCGCTTCCTCAGGCTCTACTTCGGCAACATTCCAGATCCCTCAGGCTTCTGCCCTGTCCAGGCTCTGAGAGGGGGTGTCAGAGATCATAGCCTGGTTTCAGGCAGGCAGCAGCTGCACAGTCCAGCTGCACAGTCGGACTGTGCAGTCGGACTGCCACGTGGCAGTCCGACTGCCTGCAGCTGATTTTTATCAGGCTGCGCCCTATTTTGGCGCCCCATTCTAGGCAGATTTTCGCCTATTTATTGCTGACGTTTTCAGCAGTCTGGCTACTATTCTCTGTCGCAGATTACAGACCGGTGCCGTGCAGATCTCTGTCTCTGTTCGCAGATTTCAGACAGCAGACAGTGCAGACTGCAGCAGACTTCGAGGTGGACAGCAGGTCGCATCGTCGAGGTGGTGACACGCAGTCCAGCGCACTGCGCCCGTGTATATCTTTGTATTCAGCATTCTTTATACAGCAGATCTTCAGTGTACACTGTCTCTTTCTCTCCCTTCTCTCTCTGCGTTCTCTCACTCTCAGTCCTACGCTTCCGCACCGCTGCACTCTGACAAAAACATGACCCCCCCTCAACCAAGGAAAATTACAAACAAGGTGACCCAACTTCCACAAGATACAAAAGATCTCCAAGGGTGCTAAGAGGTAATACATTGGTAAAACCATCTACTACATTGGCCCACATAAGAACATACTCTTGTCGAAAGAGTCGCAAGATCAATCTAAACATGAACAACATGATAATGAACCACAATGTCCTTGGTTCTCGAATGGAAGATCAGGTCCCAAGCTACGGCAATGGCCATGACCATGATATCTCCCACTAACTCCATGATAGGACCGACAACTAGAGATGGCATACATGTACTGCCACCCCCTCTCAGATCCTTCATGGAGCACTTAACACACCAAATGTAGAGTAGAAGCTAGGGTCACCGTTTTCAAAAGAGATCACCAAGGGTCAATGCTTCTGTTTGTTAGGATTTTTGTGCATTTCCTAGGTTTTATAGGCTTGCATTGGGCATTTGGGAGGGCACCTGAATGGGCAATTAAGCGGTCTATTTTTGGCCAGCTGAATTGTCTCAAGCCTTGCCTTGTTGGCCTATATATGCGTGTCCCCTCTCCACTCTCCAGTGACACATCTTGCACACTTGCATCTTATGGAGAGGGAGACCAGAGGCACTCAATGGTCAGACATACCCCATGTGGTTTGCACACATCTTTTCATGCTTTGGTACATAGAACAGCCTATTTTTGGCCCGCTCATTTATCTCAGGCCTCGTACATTGGCCTATATAGATGCATGCATCCTCTCCACTCTTCAGCAATACATCTTGCACACCTACATCCTGTGGAGAGGAGGAGACTAAAGGCACTCTGCTGGTGACATATCTTTACCATTATGATAGATCTTAAAGATGCGTTCTTGCATTTATTGTTCACCTCTTCCCATGTTCAGCAGTTTTTTCTATTGCTTCTGCTTGCATATCTCATTCTCACATGGTATGACCAAGTTCTTGCTATGGTACTCCTTCCATGCTGTGACAGATATGGTACAGGCTGTGTTTTCAGGTCTAGGGGCTGCTGAATGCTGCATTTCATTGCTGGCTGCTGACATTTGAGCTGGGTGACAACCATCCTAGGTGGGCATCATTTAATTATTAGAACTCAATCACTAATATTAACCCAATTTCAGAGACTAGTTTTGAATCTAGAAAATCTATCAAGATCATGAGTAAGTATCCCATAGCCATATATCTAGAATATTTATATGGATGCCTTTTTCTTGTTTTTGCTTGATTAAACATATTTTTCATCTTGCACCTGCTGTAGACCCTGCTTTTTACCCAAGCAGCCCTGTGTTTCAGCATATAAAGCTTCATTTCCACCTGCAGATGCCTTTACCTTGACTATTATAGCTGTTGCCAGCCTGCTTTTCACCTGCCATTGACCTCATCATGATTGAATTTCAAGGAGAGAGAGCTCTATTAACAAAGACCTCAGCGGTATAAACAATGTCAGAGTACAATAAAAGCCATGTAGATGATGGCAACAATAATATAAAAGAGAGAAACACCTCCAAGTTATCTGCTTCCAGGAGAGTGTCTAATACAAGCGCTCCATGAAAAGCCTATCCGGTGGTTTGTAATTTCAGACTATGTGTGACTCCAGGTGGAAGAATGTGCATAGAGCTCAGAGGTTCGTTGCAGTCTCCTATCCAGCTTGGTGGAGCATAAACACTTGTACGGGTCCTAAATGTGATCGGCTAACTATGACACCTGAGGTAGGTGTACTAGATGGCAAGAAAAGATTGGTGCTTGGGCGCCATGATGAGGGAAAAGCTGTGCTTTTGCTCTGGCCAGCAGCAAAGATTGGCAGGCACTGCATTTTGGGTGCAGCTAGCTGCATTTTGTCTGGAGCAGTAGTTCCAGGCAGTAGAACTTAGGTTTAGACAGCAGGAATAACACCATGGCTGATTGGACGATGTTGTGGCTGTCCTAAAGGAGTCGTGGCAGCAGGTGGCATCTTGGAGAGGCCAGTTGCTGATATGGGCAGGTGATCATTGAATGAGGGGATCATGCCGGATGAAGTACCTGAGGCACTTATGGTCAATAAGCCCAAAAAAATCAAAGGTTCAACAGTTCAAGCATGAACCTCAAAACGCATACAAGATATAGGATTAAAGTGAAGAGGGAGTAGTGAAAACAAGAAAACCAAAACATGGACCCTCTCTTAAGCGAGGACATAATCAGAATTATACAATATTTGAGACAGGTTTGAAAGCTCTCTTGGTCAAAATCAACAAATATCACAAGTTGACTCCATCATGCCAATGGGAAGAGTCAACCAAAAATAATACTAATATTAATAAATCCAAAATCGTGTTAACTTCCGCATGGATCTCACAGGCTTTCAGTTATCATAATTCCAATTCTCAGTTCAAAAACCATATCCTCAATCAAAAGGAATTTCTGTACCGACATGTGCAGCCAACCAGCACCGCAATAAAGAGTGGCGACTTGCCTGAATTTCAAGATCATGAGCTAAAACCTTTCGCTTTGCTGGAGGCATGGAATCAGTGGCAGAACCATGTTTTCCTGTAAATCCAAACCGACAAATGGGAGAACAACTCTGACATGGTAGGGTCTTTCAATCACGGACACCACTATGGCACTACATAATGGACCGCATTTTCAATTGATAGAATCCATGATCAGGGCAATCTCATGCGCTTATATTATAATTTTTTTGTTACCTTGACGAGCGTTGGACAAGTGGTAGAGTCCACCCAGGAGGACGGGCGTCCAGACTACTCGAGCTCCGCAGCGGTACGCGACCTGATCGACCTGCAAGGAGGCAAGGTAGGCGTAGGGGCAAGCTATGTCGAACGCGAACTCGAAGGACGGAGCGGGGGGTACCGCCATGGCTGCTGCTACTATTGTACGTGCATGCGATGTGCACAGCTACAGCGTCACGCTCCCTCTGCTGACAGTCTTCTTCAGTCTCGCTCCTTGGTGGTCGTAGACAACTCACTTGCAGGCATAAAATTCTCATATTTCTTACATCAGAGTTGACGTTCTCAATTTTGGTTGACGAAAACGCTGCTGGCACACGACCTCCTTCCATGGCTCCAGCACCGAGAGGCGACACGTGAAGTGTGGGCGGCGCAATGACAACACTGGACGCTATCAAGAGGCAGACGACTAACTTGATGAGCTCAATCGATACTATCATACTAGTTCACGTATGGGCGCTATTAAGAGGCATGCCACTCACTTTGTGAACTTAATTGAAACTAGTGTTCCACGTTAGGACCCATGCAAGTGCGAGTCATTAGGGCACCTATATAATGATGGCATTACTTCCCTTCCCCCTACCCCCCCCCACCCCCCCGCCCCTCTCTCTCTCTCTCTTTCGTGAAGATAATTGAATTAAGTAGTAAATATTTACATCAGACCATCAGGTCAGCATTGAAAATAACAAACATAAAGGGAAGTCTACACATACTCTAACACAAAAATGTCACACAAAAAGAACAATTGTGGAGTGTCTATACAATCGGTCGATCAATGCCCTGAGACCGTGCCTCTCTGCATATCGAGTCTCAAGGCCTTGCGGATCGCGATTTGTAATGGAGTGCTGCAAAGAAAACAAAATGCTAACTGTTAGAAACATGATTGTCAGTACAAAGAATATCTCAAAAAAACAAATAAGCAAAACAAAAGAGAAACTTACAAAGTCCTCCAAATATGTCATGTGGCCGCCACTCCCAAGATGATGTACCGATCTGGCCTCGATTCGTGCCCTCGCCGCCTCTCGCTGCTGACTCCAACGTCCTGGCGAATTTGTAGCCTCCTCCCTCAGTCGGCGCCAGTCGTCTGCATCTAACCACTCGGGCTTTGGAGCCCCACTCTTGATGGCCTTGCGTGCGTCGGATCGTCTATGTGACATGTATGCATGCATGCAATCCATCATCCAGCCCGTAGAGAATCTATCCACTGCGGCTGGCACTGGGAACTCCTTGTGCAAGGATGCTACTATGTACTCCTTGCTCCCCTCCGGTATGTTCCTCCAATGATCAAAACTTGTTGGCACAACTCCCTCATGTGAGCCATCACCCTCCTCCCCTCATCATTCATGATGATGGCTCCTGACCTGCCATCCACTAGGTATCCATAACCCCTAGGAGTATGCCTAAGATGGGCCCTCTCCCATCTCTGTCCACGCTCCTGGGCATATCCAGGAGACCCCTGTACATCCGGTGTACCGACGGGGGTACCCTCTCCCGGAGTGCCACTCAAAGGGGTGCCACCAAAGGGGGTGCCACCAAAGGGGGTGCCACCAAAGGGGGTGCCACCAAAAGGAGTGCCACCAAAAGGCGTGCCATCTGCCGACGGCTGCGCAAAAGCCGGAGTAACTGGAGTGGACGTCCCCACAGGTGTGACAAATCCTGGAGGTGACGCAGCTCCAGCTGAACGACGAGACGGAGACACCGCGTCCGTGTCTCCACAGCAGCACCCCCCTAATCCTCCTGCAGTCGCAGTCCCTCCCTCTGGCCCAAGTCGCGAGCGTCGAGATCGTTGCTCGAAGCTGAAGCATCTGATCGCGCTGAAGCTGATCTAGCAGAGCGCCCTGACGAAGAACGAGACAGCTCCTGATCTGCCATCTCTCTGAATCTCGCGAGCTGATCTGGAGACATGCGTGCCATCATGTCCTGAAACTCCTCATCGCTCATCCCTCGACTCATCCTGAAAATGTCAATACCTGCATAGATTAAAAATGATGTTAGAATAATCAATTTAAACTATACAAAGCACATTAATATAAATCATTTTTGAAAAATCCCTCTTAAAATGCATATCTTATCTACCTTTATGGAAGATCTAAACAACGAATTGAGTAATACAATTCTCCAAGAATGAAGTATTCTATGGTCCCATGTTAATCTCCTGACACAACTCTGCATACACTGGAAGGTCGATAGACATGTCACCACAAAAGAACGAGTCTGCCTCGTTCTCAAAAAATTCTACGACTTCTGTATTTCCATCATTGTTAGCCGATGCGGGCTCCAAGCTTGTGGTGGCCTCCACCCCTTGTAATTTCGATCCCTCTATTTGCATATTTTCTTCATCTATGCCTGGAACATCGCTTTGATCGTATACTCTCGCACCTCGAGGAGTTGAAGGTATAACATACCACCATCGAGGTTGTCGGGGGTTTGGATAGAAGATTACCTGTTCACAAACACTTACAAAGCGACTTCAAACCATTGTGACATAAACCATGTCGTATTACAATTAGCAAGCAAATGACTATTTGTACCTGTTCACAATGGGCCGGCAACACAAAGGTGTCGCGCAAATCCATCCATTTTTTTTCGGAATCTATTTCGAAAAATCCAGATGGACCTCGTCGAACTGTTGCTCCAGCTCCTCCAAGTACCACTTTGAACCATTGCACATCGAATATTATCATGGAGAAGCTACGGTAATCCACCGTAATAATACTTTGCAAGTTCCCAAAATACTCCATCTCATCCACAACCGTGTTCAGATCCGTTGCTCGTCGCCGGCTCTCTTGCTCAAACCTTGCCATGACACCACAGTCCATTGTGGAGCGCATTTGGTCAATACGCTCCACCCGAAAATACCGTCCGCGCGACCACGCTGCACTATATATTTTGTACTGCACATTGAAACACTCAAATTAGATGTAGCAAGCAAATTTAGATACGACACATTCTAAACCCCTCATTACCTTTGGACTACATCCCCTCGAGAACTCCCACTCCTCCATTGAGACCTCTGTCCCTTCACTGGATGCTGCGGTCAAGGCTCCATGCAACCATCGTGTTGACATAAACCGCGGCATCTCCTCCATGCCTTCGGGATATTGAATCGGTCGGTGACGCGCACTGCGTCAAAATTCAGCTCGCGCTTCCTCTCGATCTTGCCTCGCAATCTGGTACTTGGCGAGCCACGTCTCCATGGAGGCATGGTGCAACATACAAAAGCGATTCACCTTCTCTTCCATTGAGGCATCCATTCTTTTTTCTACCCCATTTCCAACCACCACATCTCCAGTCAGCCTATCATCGTCCTTCAACGTCCATAGCATTTCATTGTTTGGTTCCACCGTTGGTAGCCATTGTGAGATATGCACTAACGCCTCTGACACCAACCAACCTTCCGCCATGCTACCTTCCGGACGAGCTCGTTGTCGCACAAAGCCTTTCAGAGTTTTCATGAAGCGCTCCAAGAAGAACATCCATCGCGTATGGACATGTCCAGCAATCTCCACTTCGTCCACAAGATGCACAAGAAGGTGAACTTGTATCGTGAGCATGCTAGTGGGCAAGTATTTCTCAAAGAGACAGACCGTCTCAACTGCTCCCCGCCTTACGGATTCAATAGAGGACGTCTTAATCTCTTTCTGTGAGATCCATTGCACCAAAGTCGACAACTTGTAAATGGCCCTGCGAATTTCTGGAGTTAGGCATCCCGCGATCGCGATCGGTAGGACAAACTGCCACAAATGAGAAAGCATTAAGAATAATGGTCACTTTTCAAATTTCAAAATGTCCACGCTAATTAAAATCCATTCTGTTCACAAACCTGACATATCTTATGCCAATCATGGGATTTTAGCCCAGACATTTGGTCATCTTTAGAAAATGCGGACCTGAGAGAACGCATCATACCCGTCGGAGTGCGGATAGACTTGATTACTTGCTTCACAATGCGCTCTTCTTTGGTAGACAAAACCCAGGGAGCGCGAGGAAGCTGCACTCCCCCTTCAGCACTCGACTGCGGCCAAAGCGCCTCCATCTTACCTACCTCCTTTAAATCCATTCGTGACCCTATAGTGTCTCTCTTTCCTGTGATGTGGTCCCATAGCAAGCTGCCCACATTTTTGAAAATATGCATGGGATCCAACAAGTGGTTGACCTGTAAGTGGGTCCAATATGGCAACTCGTAGAAAACTGAAAACCGTCGCATTCCATTTGGATGTGATTCCGGTTTTACCATTTTCAGCTCGTACCAGCTTGCAGCGTTCATACGTGCTGGAGGTCGTCCAAGAAAACCTTCCCTGAGTTCATGATCCTCCGGCAAGAAAGCGGCGTGTCCTTGATATACCATCTTCTTCATGGTTCGTGACCTTCGGGAGTCTAACTGTGGCCCACACAATGGACATGCATGATAACCTGAGGTAACGAGACCTGCAAGGCGATCCACGACCTAATGAATACTTGATTGAATGAAATAAAATATAGATATTACCAGCAAGAACAAAGGTATGCTCACCTGAGCACTCTCCCAATCCCGGAAAGTCATGCATCGTCCACATGAGAATGGCTCGAATGTTGGCTGACCGCCGACCATCGCGCCTGCTCATATCTTGCACCGTGACCCCCTCTTCCCACAAAATCTTAAGCTCATCGACTAATGGACGAAGATACACGTCCATATTTTTTACTTTGTAGCGGCCCGGGACGAGCAAGCTAAGGATAAGATGTCCTTTCTTCGTAGAAAGCCATGGAGAAATGTTGTAGTTGACAAGCACTATAGGCCACACACTGTAAGAAGTCGAATGGGTTCACACCATCCATGGCGAGACCGAGCCGAAGATTCCTTGGCTCTCGCGCAAAGCCTGGGAAGGTAGAGTCAATGTGGCTCCATGCGCGCGAATCTGCTGATATTCGTTGCACTCCATCCGTGGACCTATTCTACACATGCCACGTTGTCAAGCTTGCCATGGCAGACGTGCAAAACATGTGGTTTATGCGGGGGATGAGCGGAAAGTGTCTGAGAACTTTTTGAGGGATGGTCTGCCCTTGCAAGTCCTGTCGATACCTGTGAGCACCACACTTTGGACATGTCTCCATAGTCTCGTATTCATCTCGAAACAATATGCAGTCGTTGATACATGCATGGATGTTATTGTAGTCCATGCCAAGCTTCCGTAAAACATGTCGTGCATCATCACGAGACTCAGGCATGGTGTTTACAGGTGGCAATATATGATATTTCAATAACCTGAAAAAAATCATAAAACACCTTGAAAAAACACAAATGTTTGCAATAATACTGTAAAAAAAAAAAACAATGAAGTCTGTGTACAAGGTACCTGAATAACTCAGTCACACTCGTATCGCTCCAACCGTATTTTGCTTGCACACTTAAGAGTGCAAGCAATGTCTTCAACCGAGATACTCGACACCCATCATATAATGGTATGGATGCTTCCTCTCTAAGCGGGTCAGATGTCTCAACATCCATGGGAATCAATGCATCGATCATTGCCTCCATCTCAAGCTCCAAGATTGTAGGCAAGTCGGGAAGGTTGTCTGTCTCCTCTGGCATTGACGGTATAGATAGGCCTTGCGAGTGGTCGATTGGCTCCTGCAATCCATCCATTGCACGTCCACGAACTCTTCTAATTGGCCGCAAAGGGTGCACTCCCCCTTGGGTCGAGACATCACCCCCCTAGATACAAAATTTGCCAACAAGACCCAATCTTATTGTGTATGGTTTTCAATTACCTTGAGAGTACAATGCATGAAAAATGCTAACTTCAAATTACCGTTTGCTGAAAATCCGCAATCGCCTGATCAATGATCTCAGATTGAAACTCGCCAAATCGTCGTACGTGTTCTATAGACAATCGGCGTTTTCGTCTAATTGCCAACTTGCATTGAGAGCAAGGACATGGGATATGCTGACTAAGATACGTCTCGCGGTCTTGAACAATAAGACCTTCTTCGTTTGCCATCTTATCTACATTACAGCAAACGAGGCTTAAATGGATAGCTTTATGGAGATGTACGTCAAGTTGCAAGTTGACCATAAACCTTGCATTGTATATAGTAGTCGAGAGATTTTCCGATGTTATATCTCGGCCTTGTATCATGCTCAACAATTTGTTTGTCCCGGTAGATAATTATTTGTTATATCTCGGCTTTGAGTATAAGTAATCCATTTTAAAATTAATGCACGCCATCTATGAAATTTTATAATTATAGTAATAAAATTTATTTCAATCAATTCTACTCATAGTCATAAGACCTGAGAGAAATTATCATATACTCAATTTAAGGGTTTCTTCTTCTATAACAATAATTTTGGGTTCATTTTGATGAAGTACATGGCCCATGGCAAAGCACATTGCATACCATTATCAATAAGTCTATTATCTTAAATTTCCTTCCCCTCCCTCTCCCTCTCTTTCTCTCTTTTTCTCACCCTCTCCCTCTCGTTCTCTTTCTCTCCCTCTCCCATTTCCTTCCCCTCCCTCTCCCTCTCCCTCTCCCTCTCCCTCTCTTTCTCTTTCTCTTTTTCTCCCTCTCCCTCTCTATCTCTCTTTCTCTCTCATTTCCCAAACAAGCAAAAAATAAAGTGATTTAAACATCCTCCAAGCAAAAGGGAGAGGGAGAGATACAATGCACTCTCCCTCTCTTTCTCTTTCTATCCCTCTCTTATTTCCTTCCCCTTCCTCTCCCTCTCGCTCTCTTTCTCTCTCATTTCCTCTCCTAAACAAGCAAAAAATAAAGTGATTCAAACATTAAACAAGCAAAAGGGAGAGGGAGAGAGAGAATGCACTCTCCCTCCTTCTCCCTCTCTTTCTCTTTCTCTCCCTCTCTTATTTCCTCCCCCTCCCTCTCCCTCTCCCTCTATTTCTCTTTCTCTTTCTCTTTCTCTTTCTCTTTCTCTTTCTCTTTCTTTCCCTCTCCCTCTCCCTCTCCCTCTCCCTCTCCCTCTCCCTCTCTTTCTCTCTTACTCTCTCGTTTCCTCTCCTAAACAAGCAAAAAAGAAAGTAATTTAAACATTAAACAAGCAAAAGGGAGAGAGAGAGAGAGAGAATGCACTCTCCCTCTCCCTCTCCCTCTCCCTCTCTTTCTCTCCCTCTCTCTCCCTCTCCCTCTCCTTCTCTTTCATTTCCTCTCCTAAACAAACAAAAGAGAACGATTTAAACCTTCAACAAGTAAAAGAAAGAGAGAGGGAGACTCACCAATGAGATATGGCGAGCGTGGGCGGCTTCTCTTTGCAACGAGGGCTCCTCCTCTCCTTCGCGAACAACGGCGGCGGCGGCGGCGGCGGCGGTGGCAGCAAGTCTCTTCCTCTTCTTCTCTCACAAAGCCTTCGCTCTCTCCCTCGCTCTCGCTCTCAAAAGGCGAAGAAAAGAAATGAAAACGGCGCTCTGGTTTCGGCCGCGCTTTTTTTCCCTGCGGCGTCGCTATTTGCGTCGCAAATAGCGATGCAAATAGCGACGCCGATAGCGACGCCGATATCCGCCGTCGCTAATCGGCATCGCTAATTGCCCAATTCCTTGTAGTGAGGGGGAGGGCCATTAAGATGTATGTGTGTAGGTTCACATGTAAAGTTGTGTGTGCTTTTTATGTATGTGTCTATGTTTGCATTTGGGGTTAAGTTAAGGGGTTATATATGCTTATTTACATTGTACTTTACCTATGGGAGAGAGAGAGACAGACAGAGAGAGAGAGGTTTTGTTGAAGGTGCACCTTGGGTGTGTTTGACGCTTCAGGAAGGCGACTAGTAGTGGTGGTGGTGGTGGTGGTGGTTCGGAAAGGCGCAGAAGGCTTATGTATCCAGGCCCAGTAAAGCAAAAGAGAGATTGGACTTGGAGGTGAATGGATGGTTTTATTGACATGCTTTGCGCTACCTCCTCCTACGCGCCTCTACATATCGAATCGCACACAAAGAAAAAAAGGTGGTGAGGTCCGATGCAATACCACGGGATGGGAAACACTCCAACATAGGGTAGCTACTCCCTCATCCCCATGCATAGCATATTAGACTTTACACGTTGTACTTTAATTTTGTTGAGTTACAAGAGAAGAAATCCCTTCTCAAACAATTTAAGAAAGAAAAAAAGAATGATAACAAAAACAAATTGTTTGTCATAACGTAGACCAAATGGAAAACGATGAAGGCCGTGATGTTCAAGATCGCGAGGCATATCTTAATCAGCGTGTCCCGTGTCCTTGCTCTTAATGTAAGCTAGCAATTAGATGAAAACATCGATTATCTATAGAACACGTACGACGCTTCGGTGAGTTTCAATCAGAGATCATTGATCAGGTGATCTCAGATTTTGAGCAAACGGTAAGAAAAGTGTATATCAATCATGCATTGTATTCGCAAAATCATATACAAAAACGTTGGATGTGGTCGTAAAATTTATTACAGGGAGGTGACGTCTCATCCCAAGGAGGAGTGTACCCTTTGCGGCTAGTTAGAAGAATTCGTGGGCGTGCAATGGAGTGCTTGAGCCAATCTACCACTTGGAAGGTACTACCCAATCTATACCATTTAATACCAGAGGAGACATGTAGCCTTCTAGACTTTCCTACAATCTTGGAGCCTAAGATGGAGGCAATGATCGATGCATTGATACCGATGGATGTCGAGACATCTGATCCGCTTAGAGAGGAAGCATTCATACCATTATATGATGGGCACCGAGTATCTCGCTTGAAGACATTGCTTGCACTCTTAAGTATGCAAGCAAAATATGGGTGGAGCAATGCGAGTGTGGCCGAGTTGTTCAGGTACCTTCTACGTACACTTTGTTGATTTCTTTTCAGCACCATCATAAAAAACAATAGTGCTTTTTCAATGTGTTCTATGATTTTTTTTCAGGAAACTAAAGTTTCATATATTACCACTTGCAAATACCATGTCTAAGTCTCATGATGATTCGTGGCATGTTTTACGAAAGATTGGCATGGACTACAACAACATCCATGCATGTATCAACGATTACGTATTGTTTCGAGGAGAATACGAGACTACGGAGACATGTCCAAAGTGTGGTGCTCACAGGTATCAGCAGGACTTGCTAGGGCAAACCATCCCTCAAAAAGTTCTTCGACACTTTTCGCTTATCCCCTGTATACATCACATGTTTCGTACGTCCGCCACGGTGATCTTGACAACGTGGCATGCACAGAATAGATCCACAGATGGAGTCCAACGAATATCAACGGATTCACGCACATGGAGCCACATTGACTCTATCTTTCCAGGCTTTGCCTGAGAGCCAAGAAAACTTCGGCTCGATCTTGCTATGGATGGCGTGAACCCATTCGGTCTGTGCTCAACTTCTTATAGTGTATGGCTTGTAGTCCTTGTTAACTACAACATCCCTCCATGGCTTTCTATGAAGAAAGGACACCTCCTCCTTAGCTTGCTCATTCCCAGCTCTACAAAGTCAAGAATATGGACGTGTATCTTCATCCATTAGTCAATGAACTTAAGATTTTGTGGGAGAAGGGGGTCGTCATGGAAGATATGAGCAAGCGCGATGGTCAACAGTCCGCCAATATTCGAGCCATTCTCATGTGGGCCACGCACGACTTTTCGAGATTCAGGGAGTGCTCAGGTAAGTAGACTTCCATTCTCATTGATAATATCTATCATAGCTCGTTCAAGTTTGTATTCATTGGATAGAGGTGTTGAGACAAGTCCGGTGACCTCAAGTTATCATGCATGTCCATTATGTGGGCCATAGTTAGACTCCCGAAGGTCATGAACCATGAAGAAGATGATATATCAAGGACACGTTGCTTTCTTTTCGGAGGGTCATGAACAGAGGGAACATTTTCTTAGACGACCTCCAATACGAATGAACGCCCAAAGCTGGTACGAGCTGAAAATGGTCCACATAGAGTCACCTCCAAACGGAATGCGATGGTTCTTAGTTTTCTACGAGTTGCCGTAGTGGACCCACTTATTACAAATCAACCACTTGTTGGATCCCATGCATATTTTCAAGAATGTGGGCAGCTTACTATGGGACCACATCACAGGAAAGAGAGACACTACAGGGGCACGAATGGATTTGAAGGAGGTAGGTAAGATGGAGGTACTTTGGCCGCAGTTGAGAGTTGAAGGTCGCTTGCAGCTACCTCGTGCTTTTTGGGTTTTGTCCACTAAATAAGAGCGCATTGTGAAGCAAATTGTCAAGTATATCCACACTCCAACGAGTATGATGCGTTCTCTCAGGTCCACATTTTCTAAAGATGACCAATTATCAAGGCTAAACTCCCATGATTGGCATAAGATATGTTAGGTTTTACTACGAATGGATTGTAAGTGACCTGCATATATTGCTATTTGGAGTGTAGTCATTGTTCGTAGTGCTTCTTCATTTGTGGCAATTTGTACTACCGATTGCGATCGCAGGATGCCTTACTCCAGAAATACGCGGGGTGATTTACAGGTTGTCAAATTTAGTGCAATGGATCTCACAGAAGGAGATCAAGACATCCTCTATTGAATCCACAAAGCGGGGAGTAGTGGAGACACTCTGTTTCTTTGAGAAATACTGCCCACCAGCATGCTCATGATATAAGCCCACCTTCTGGTGCATCTTGTAGATGAAGTGGAGATTGTTAGACCTGTCCATACGCGATGAATGTTCTTCTTGGAGCGCTTCATGAAAACCCTGAAAGGCTTTTGCGACAACGAGCTCGACCAGAAGGTAGCATGGCTGAAGATTGGTTGGTGTCTAAGGCATTAGTGCATATATCCACAGTGGCTATCAATAGTAGATTCATACAACACTATGCTACGATCACTAAAGGATGATGATAGACTAACCGGAGATGTGGTGATTGAAAATGGGATAGAAAAAAGAATGGACGCTGCAATGGAGGAGAAAGTGAATCGTTTTTGTATGTTGCACCATGCCTCCATGGAGACGTGGCTCATTAGATATGAGCAAGCCAGGAAAGATCGGGAAGAAGCGGGATCTAAATCTCGACGTAGTACACGCCATTGATTGATTTGATATCCAAAGGGCATGGAGGAGATGCCGGAGTTTATGTCAATGCGATGGTTGCATGGAGCTTTGACTGCAGTGTCTCGCAAAGGGACGGAGCTCTCAATTGAGGAGCGGGAATTCTCGAGGAGATGTAGTCCAAAGGTGACGATATGTTTAGGATTTGTCGTATCTAGATTTTATATGCGACAACTAATTGATTGTTTCAATATACAGTACAAAATATACAGTGTGGCATGGTCGTGCGGACAGCATTTTCGCGTGGAGCGCATCGACAAAATGCGCTCCACAATAGATTGTGGTATCATGGCAAAGTTCAAGCAAGAGAGCTGACGATGAGCAACGGATCCAAACACCGTTATAGATGAGATTGAGTATTTTGGAAACTTGCAAAGTATTATCACGGTGGATTACCGTAGCTTCTCCATGATCCTATTCGATATGCAGTGGTTCAAAGTAGTACTTGAAGGAGTTGGGGCAACAGTTCAACGAGGTCCATCTGGATTTCTCGAAATAGATTCTAAAAAAAGATGGACGGATTTGAGTGACACGTTTGTATTGTCGGCCCATTGTGGACATGTGCATGAACACATGCTTTTTTAATTTTATTACGACATGGTACATATCACAAAAGTTAAATCTCTCTTGTACGTGATTTTGAACATGTGATTTTCTATCCAAACCTTCGACAACCTTGATGGTGATATGTTGTACCTTCAGCTCTCTGAAGTGCGAGAGTATATGATCAAAGCAATGTTCTCAGCGTAGATAAGGACATTATGCAAATAGAGGGGTCAATATTGCAAGGGGTGGAGGCTACCGAAAGCTTGGAGTATTAGAGGAGCCAGAATCGGGTAATAATGATGGAAATACAAGAGTCTAAGAATTCTTTGAGAACAAGGTAGACTCATCCTTTTGTGGTGACCTGTCTATCGACCTTCTAGTGTATGCAGAGTTGTGTCAGGAGATTGACATGGGGCCATAGGGTACTTCATACTTGGAGCATCCACTTACTCAATTCCTTGACAAATCGTTTATAAGGATACATAAGATATGCGTTTCAAGTAAGAGTTTTTTTTAAAAGATTTATATTACCATGCTTTATTTGATTTATATTGATTATGCTAATATCAATTTTTGTCTATGCAGGTGACCTTTGTGGATATTTGGATCTGCACGATTAGTCGAGAGATGAGTGATGAGGAGCTATAGGAGATCTTCACACGTATGTCTCCGGATCAGATGGTTCGATTCAGAGATATGGCGAACTAGGAACTGCCTCGGACACCATTAGACCGTTTTGTTAGATCTACTTCGGTGTGCTCTGATGCTTCAGTTTCCAGTAGACGAGGTCGACCCTCCAAACTTGGGCAAGACGAAGGGAGTGGTTCTGCGGGATGCTACGGAGACGTAGATACAATGAGCCTCTAGTCCGCTCGAGATATAGATGCTACTCCTCGCTCTCGTGCAAGTTCGAGAGAGCGTGGCTTAGGTGGTTGTTGTGGAGGTACTGACGCAGTGTCTCTGTCTCGTCGTTCTGTTGGAGTTGCATCACCTATGGAATTTGTCACACTTGTGGATATATCTACTCCAATCACTCTAGCTTTTGCTCAGTCGTCCATAGGTGGCACCCCTATGGGTAATACTTCGAGAGATACTACCCCCGTAGGTACACCAAATGTACAGGGGTCTCCCACTACAAGGGTATACACATATAGTGACGCTAAGTAGCGACGTTTTTTTTTTAGCGTCACTATTTACGTCGCTAATCCTTGAAATATTTTAAGTAAAAAAAACATCGATATTAGCGTCGCTATCTGCGTCGCTAAAAACGTCGCCATTAGCGTCGCTATTTAGCGACGTAAATAGTTACGCTAATTGCGACGACTTCCTCTGGTAACATTTCACGGAAACCCGAATGTTTCTTTCAAACGCGCGCGCGAACTGCAGAAGCAAGGCGAAGGCGGAGAGGTCCCGCACGAAGAGGTCGTGGAAGAAGAAGAGAGCACGACGGTATGCCATGTTTTGGTTTCTTTACAATCTTTGTTTTGCTTTGCAATGTAGGTTAGAAAGTGTTGGTTTCTCTTCGATCTTTGTGTTACTTTGTGTTGCTTTGCAATGTAGGTTAGGAAGTGTTGAAAGAGAGAGAAATGGAAGCGAATGTTTTCAAATTTTTTCTTGTGTTGGTTTTTATTCTTTGCAATGTAGATTAGGAAGTGTTGAAAGAGAGAAATGGAAAAGAGTGTTTTTATATTTTTTCTTGTGTTGGTTCTCTTCAATCTTTGCAATGTATATAGGGTAGAAAGTGTTGAAAGAAAGAGAAATGGAAAGGAGTGTGAAGGGGGATGCTTGTTTTGCTTGATTATAATTTTAGAGAGAGAGTGAGAGAGATAGAGATGTAGAGAAAGAGAAATGAGATGCTTGTTTTGTTTGGATTGTATCTTTTGCAAGATCTTTCTAAACTACATATTCATCCACAATGATATTTCTAGATGTAGAAATACTTCTTTTTCTAGGATCATAAAAGTAAAATGCTTTGGTGATGTTACTATTACTCATGAGAATACGTTTGAGAGATTTAGAGTCTAATTTCTTTCTATGAGCATAAGTAATGCTTCCAAAAACTTTCAAACAACTCACTACTAGCGTTTGACCAATAAAGGCTTCAAAAGGAGTTGTGCCTTTCAAGGCATAGTGGAAGATCTATTAACTGTTATAAAAATGTATGTGTGTGAGCATAGTTTAGATCCGACCTCAAAGATAGATAAGTTTAAAGCCGAAATCAAAGAGATAGGTACAAAAAAATTTTAAAAAATGACTTGAAATATATATAGTGGAGTGGTCCCAATATACAATATAGAATCGTTATTAAATTATCATTCCATTATATCGCAATCAAGATGTCTAGCAATCACGACCAACATGGTGGGGATCGTGAGGCTTGGCTCAATCAATGTGTCCCCTGTCCATGCACGCAATGCAAATTGGCCATTCGTCAAAAACGTCGTTTGTCCATAGAGCATGTGCAACGGTATGGAGAGTTTCGAGTTGAGACAATCGACCAAGCAGTCTTGAATTACGAGATTGCGGTAAGTTCTCTCTCATTACTATATGACATGTAATTGATTTAAGTATAACAGTTTGGGGTTATCTTAGAAGTTAGCTCCTTAACGTCCTTTACAGGGTCAGGGCTATGTCAATACATTGCAGTCCGCAGATCTCTTGCGTCCGGTAAGACGGGTTCGTCCACGCTCTATACAAATGCCGTCTGAGATAACTAACTGTCTCATAGAAGGTGATAACTCTCAACCCCCTTCTATGGGTGAGAATGGTGGAGATATGGACGATCCTCTTGCTTTTTTGGAGCCCGAGTTAGAGGACATGATCGAATCATTGCTTCCGACGGACTCAGAATCCCAAGATCCTTTAATTGCGGAGGCTGCCATTCCATTGTATGATGGGAGTCGGGTATCCCGTTTGAAGACACTTCTTGCATTGTTGAGCATACAAACAAAGTATGGATGGAGCGATGCGAGTGTGACAGAGCTATTCATGTATATTATGATGTGTATGATTCTTTATTGAAAGCCATTAAAATGTGCTATGTAGTACTCTAATAACGTGCTTCATTACAATTTGTAGAACGTTGAAATCTTACATTTTGCCTACCCAAAACACGATGCCTGAGTCTCGTGATGATGCAAGACAAGTCCTGCGAAAGCTAGGCATGGATTATAATTCCATTCATGCTTGCCCCAATGATTGTGTTCTCTTCCGAGGAGAGTTTGAATTGTTGGCCACATGTCCCAAGTGCGATGCGGACAGGTATCGAAATGACTTGCAAGGACAGACTGTTCCGCAGAAGGTTTTGAGGTACTTTCCGCTGATACCGCATGTTCTCACATTTTTTGGACCAAGAGTTTTGCAAAGTTGACTACATGGCATGCGGAAAATCGATCCACTGATGGTGTACAGTGTACACCAGCTGACTCAGAAGCATGGCATCACATTGACGAGACTTTCCCTGACTTTGCAAAGGAAGCGAGGAATCTACGATTCGGTCTTGCCATGGATGGGGTAAATCCTTTTGGTTTATATTCCAACTCCTATAGTGTATGGCCACTGGTCCTTGTTAACTACAATATACCGCCATGGCTTTCCACCAAGAAAGGACACCTTTTGCTCAGCTTGCTTGTGCCTGGACGATACAAAGTCAAGAATATGGATGTCTACCTCTCTCCACTGATTGATGAGCTAAAGGAGTTGTGGGAGGGAATTATAGTGGAGGACATGAGCAAACATATTGGTAGGCGATCCGCAACTATAAGGGCAATTCTTGTGTGGACCATGCATGACTTTCCAAGTTATGGAGAATGCTCTGGTAAAGCGTGTTTTCTTATTTTGCTAGTTTTCTTTGAGCGATGTTGGTGTTATGACATGCCTCATTGTACATGTGTGTTCTATAGGGCTAGTCACGTCAGGTTACCATGCATGTCCTCTGTGTGGACCAAGGTTGGATTCTCGTATGTCAAAATCTATGAAGAAGATGGTATTTAAGGGACATCGGGATTTTTTGCCAGAGGGTCATGTCATGAGAGAAGGATTTCTTGGTCGCCCTCCTGCGAGAATGAACGCACTGAGCTGGTTTGACGCAGGATGGTGGACCAAGACTCGCTTCCCAGTGGAATGCGACGCTTCTCAAATTTCTATGAGCTGACTTATTGGAAAAAAATGAAAATTAACCACCTTTTAGATCCCATGCACATTTTTAAGAATGTGGGTAGCTTGCTATGGGACCACCTCACTGGGCAGCGAGACACACTAGGAGCGAGGATGGATTTGAAAGCAGTGGGAAAGATGGAACCATATTGGCCTGTAAGTGGCGTCGACGGTCGAGTGCAATTGCCGTGCACTCCTTGGGTTTTGTCTGGCAATGAAGTGTGATGAGTAAAGGAAAACATCAAGTCCTTTCACACGCCGACTGGCCTAATGCGTTCTCTCAAGACAGCATTCACAAAGGATGACCAACTAACAAGACTCAAATCCCATGATTGGCATAAGATGTGTCAGGTATGTACGGTATGAGGCTGCGTATGGCATGATTCTGCATATTAGATTTCAGAATCTCCGTTTGTTTATACACAATATTAATTACATGGTTTTCACAGTTCATATTGCCGATCGCAATCGCGGGGTCTCTGACATCGGAGGTACGGACAGCCATTTACAAATTGTCCAAGTTGGTTCAGTTTGTCTTCCAAAAAGAGATTCACATATCATCGATTGAATCCGTGAAATGCATGGCAGTAGAGACTGCTTGTCTTTTGGAGAAGTATCTTCCCACTAGCATGCTCACGATACAAACCCATCTTCTAGTGCATATTGTAGATGAATTGCACGTTGCAGGTCCAGTCCATAGTCGATGGATGTTTTTCCTTGAACGGTTCATAAAGACCTTAAAGGGATTTCTGCGACAATGGGCTCGTCCTGAGGGTAGCGTGGCTGAAGGTTGGTTAGTGTTGGAGGCCTTGGTGTACATTTCTGAGTGGTTGTCCATTGTGGACCGGGACAAAGGCTTGATATGGTCACTTAAGGAGGATGATCGTCTGAATGGAGATGTCCTAGTGGGAAACAGAATAGAGAAGAAGATGGACGCATCCATGGAGTCCAAGGTGAACTGATTTTGTATGCTGCATAGCGCTACGATGGAGAAGTGCCTGCAATGGTATGAGGATGCTTGAGCTGAGCGAGAGTCTCCAAGATCTGACTTTCGATGGAGTATGCCCCAATGGCCCATTCGATATCCAAAGGGCTTAGAGGAGATGCCTCTACTCATGTCCACTAGATGGCTACATGAACCCCTAACCAAAGCATCTTAAGATGGAGAAATAGTTTACTGAAGAAGAGTGGGACTTCTCACGTGGATGCAATCCCAAGGTATGGATGCAATCCCAAGAAATTATAATCTATACTGCAAATCGCAACTAATATACTTGTTCTTCTCCCAGTATAAGGTCCATAGTGTAGCATGGTCACGTGGACGACATTTCAAAGTAGAGCACATTGACAAGTTACTCTCGACAATGGACTGTGGAGTGATGGCAATGTTTGAGCAGGAAAGCTGACGACGTGCCACAGATCCAAACCGTGTAGTTGCAGAGATGGAGTATTTCGGATGTTTACAGAGTATCCTTGCAATGGACTATCGAAGTTTCTCCATGACCATATTTGATGTGCAATGGTTCAAGGTTACTCTCAAAGGAGCAGGTGCAACTGTTCGGCGAGGGCCAAGTGGCTTTGTTGAGATTGACTCAACGAAGAAGTGGACCGATTTGAGTGATACATTTGTTTTGCCAAATCACTGTGAGCAGGTAAGAGTCCCTAATACTTGACGCACTTTAGCAATCTCAAAGTGGACTTTTATACTAATCGTAATATGGATTAGGTCGTCTTTTTCCCTAATCCGCAACAACCTCAATGGTGGTATGTCATTCCCATGACATCTAGGAGTATCCCCGTGTTTGCCAGAACCCCCGTACCAATCGTAGAAGAGACACTAGCTTTAATAGCAGCAATGACAGAAGGCATACAAGAAACTAGGATGAATCGCCTGGAGGACCAAGACATCTCACCTATGGAGATAGAGAAGATAGAGGATGGGTTTTTTGAAAATGAAGCAGATTCCTCATTTTGTGGAGAATTTTGTATAGATCTCCCGATGTATACTGAGCTATGTCAAGATGAGATTGTGGAACCCTAAACAAAAGTGACTCGATCAAAACGTTCCTTCCACTACAGCAATGCCATTTTTTGCAAATCGGTTAGGACAGTTTGTATGTTTTTGAAGTATGGTGTTTTGTATTATCTAATTTTTTTTATTATTTTAAAATGAAGTCTTGCAAATTAAGTCTTAGTTTTATTATGTCTTGCAATTCATTATCTAATATTATTATTTTTCCTTGTATATGCAGGTTTAGGATTTGGCCACGGACGGCAGGATGAGTCACGATTTTACAGATGACGACATTGACGCGATGCTAGCACATTTCTCACCGGAGCAGCTAGCACGGGCCAGAGATAGAGCCGATGCACAGCTTTCCCGTTCCACCTCAGCATGATCGGCAGACTCTGGACGGTCCGATGCTTCGATCTCCAGTAGACGCAGTCGCAGGTCTCGCTTTGCTTCAGAGTCACATAGTCAAGGAGGAGGCAGCTCCTGTTGTGAGGATACAGATGCAGTCTCTCCCACTCGCACTGCCACCAGGGAGTCGACACCATCTTTCACTGGCGGTGGCGAGCAAACGTCTACTACTCCCACTCCTTCATGCACCCCACCGATCACTCCTAGGGCCGACAAGAAGTACATGAAACCCACTCCTCCAGGTATGTATTTTCACATCCTTTTTCGCAGTAGCACTTATCAATTCAAGTTGTGTTTGACACATTTGTATTAATGTCATGAAAGTACCCGTTTGCAAAATCTTGCAGGTTACTCGTATCTCATAGATAAGGCCACTGGCCATTTATACATGAATGATGAGGGAAAAGCTGTCATCGATACATGGTATCGAGAGTTCCCTCAGCCCTCTAGCAATGATGGATTTTTGAGAGGGTGGATGATGATGTGTATGCGTGACTATCAGTCGCATAGGCGGTCTGATGCACACGAAGCAGTCAAGCAGGGCAAATCGAAGCTGGAGTGGCTAGATACAGAGGACTGGAGTAATCTCCAGGATGAGGCGACATCCACTCTAGACAAGTGGAAGCAGTAGAAGGACGCAGCAAAGGCGCGCTTGGACGCAGGATCGGTGCATCACCTTGGTAGCAGCGGCTACGCAACATTCCTGGCAGATTTCGTAAGTATTAATAGGGTAGAGTATTCTAATTTAATGACATCCATGTTGATGTATGTATTTCGAACATGAATCTCAAGTACGTTGTTTTTCAATGTTTGTGTGCCATAGCAAGGTTTTACGAATTGCGACCCGACTGCACTAGAGGTGACATACGGGGAGAAGCATGGCTTGAGTGCCCTGATCGAGAAGCTCTATGCTCACAGAGGACTGGTAAGTAGTTATAAATATCATCCTAATTTGAGAAATCTGTCATTATATGTCAGTTTGTATTTGGTACTCACAATTATATATGTATTTGATGTTGCAGGCTCCCTTCGATATGCCACTACAGCAAGAGGAGTTGTCTGATGCGGATCAGTCACATAGAGATCAGATTAGGCTATATAGGATTATTCCCCATCTTGTATTATGTAAGGCCTTATGGCCTCTATCCTCCATATGTAATAGCTAAGTGTATATGATTCGGACTTCTATGTTGTAGCATGACTCCATATACACATCTCCATGTTATTCACCACATATTGATGTACAGGTGTATACATATTTGCTTTGTCGTAGTAGCACTTCTCAATTTAAGTTCTGTTATTTTCTTTATCAATGCAGTGCACATTTGTGTTAATTAATGTCATGAAAGTACTTGTTTGCAAAGTTTTGTCATTATTTGGGATCGATTGTCTAACTTCTTTGACAACAGGAATTGTCTCTTAGCCCTGTGTGGCTCTAACTGTAGCAGGGCTGCATCTACAGCTCTGCCACAAAAAAAAAATCTGCAACCGTCGGTATTAGCGTCGCAAAATAATTCTGCAATCGTCGGTATTAGCGTCAGAAATTCCTCTGTAATAACTGTCGCTATTTTCGTCACTAATTTCGTCGGTATTAGCGTCGCTAAATAGCTAATACCGACGAAATTAGCGACGAAAATAGCGAGGCAAATAGCGACGGTTTTGTAGCGACGCTAATAGCGACGACGGGGATATTTTTCATATATAAAGAAAACGTCATTATAGCATGTATATGTTGTAGTGTCCTAGATATGACTAAGAGCGTTGTCGCGCAGGTGGGAGAGGACACATCTTAAGCATACCCTAGAGGGGTATGGATACCTTATAGATGATAGAATATGAGCCATCATCATGAATGATGAGGGGAGGAGTGTGATGGTTCATATGAGAGAGTTGTGCCAACAAGTTTTTTAGCACAACGTCTTGGATAATTAGAAGAATATATCGGAGGGGAGCAAGGACTGCATAGTAGCATCCTTACATTAGGAGTTTCCGATACATATAGGTTTTCCACAGGCTAGATGATGGAGTGCATGTGTGTGTACATGTTACGCAGACGATCGAATGCACGAAAGGCACTTAAGAGTGGGGCCTCAAAGCCATAGGCAGATGATTGGCGCCGACTCAGGGAGGAGGCTACAGATTCTCCAAGACATTGGAGACAGTAGCAAGCTGAGGCAGCGAGAGCACGACTGGAGGCATGAGTGGTCCATCATCTTGGGAGTGGCGGCCACATAACTTATCTAGAGGACTATGTAAGTTTTTCTTTTGTTTTGCTTGCTTATTTTTTTGCAATATCCCTTGTACTGACAATCGTGTTCCTAACAGTTGTATTTTGTTTTCTTTGCAACATTCCATTACAGACCGCGATCCCACTGGCTTAGAGACTCGATATGTAGAGAGACACAGTCTCACAATATTGATCAACCGATTGTACGGACGCGGCGGCCTAGTAAGTCACTCATCTTTCTTGTCCATAGTTACTAATTTTAATTAAAATGAATTATTGTATGGTGGGTTGACGTGTAGTTGTTTCCTTTTTTTACAGAGTCAGTTCGATGCTCCTCTCGCCCTTAGATCCGTGGAGCGCACACCCTCTTCTTTTTGCATCATGTGATTTATGTAAGCATTGTCTATGCATTATGTTATTATCATCCTTTGTATCTTGCCATAATTGTACCGTCGCTTTCATTACGTGATCTTATATTTATTCTATGTATGATCAGTCTAATGGATTCAAGTACATGTTGCCTTCATTTTGACGAGCATTGTACACTTTACTATAACTCTTTTGTATGGCCCAAATAAAGCACATTACTGCACGTGTCGCTATTAGCATTGCAAATCATCACTATTTGCGTCACTATTACGCAAATAACAAGGCATATAGCGACGATGATAGTGACTGTTCTATGGCATCACTAATACTAATGTTTTTTGCAACGACAGGGGGTAAATTTTTTAATGAACATTTTCGTCTCTTTGAACGTCGGTATGAGGCCTATATCTTGTAGTGTCTCCTCAACCTTGTCATTGATAGATTATTGATATCGCGGCGGTATGTTACACACACCATGTGTGTGTGTGTGGAAGTGCACATGCACCACATATGTGGCATGTGTACATATACATGTCCATTTACTCTGACAATTACAAGATTCATTTATCAAAAGTCCGCATACTTCTCTTCTAGCTACTCTTAATGTAGATAGCAGCAAACTTTACACAAACACCCCAAATTATGCTCAACTTGTAAAGTAGGGTCCTCAACATACTAAATTGGATGAAGAGACATGGTAGATGGTGGAGGCCTGCATATAAGGCAAATGGAAGATAACATTGGACAATATCAAAACAACAGATGCAAATGAATGGAGCAATGCTTAGTGGGAAGCCTAATCCTTTAGGATGATACAAATAATCAAGCCCATAAATCCACCTAAATGTAAAGAAGCATGATCGCACTAACTTGTAGGCAATTGTGGTGGCACAATAGCTTATTGAGACGTCGCCCGAGATTCCAAGCGGGGCACCATCCAGAAGATGGTAGTCTCATGGAGCCATGCTGCAAGCTGGGAGGATTTGCTCACACCTGCCTCAACCAGCTGAGATGCGGCTCGTTAACTGCCATTGATGATTGCAGGGGAGGATGCGCTCGATATGCCATGCATAGGACGACTTGATGATTGCAGGGGAGGATGTGCGCGATCTGCCATGCACAGGACGACTTGAGGGTGGCCAACATCAACTTCTTGGTAAGTTACATGGTCCCAACAATCGTCGCACGGCGCCCAGAATAGCTACCATATCGTTGTCGCTAACAGCCTAGCACAGTTGAACACTGTGAGCTCATAACAGCTCATAACTACTATCCAGAAGATGGTAGTCTCATGGAGCCATGCTGCAAGCTGGGAGGATTTGCTCACACCTGTCTCAACCAGCTGAGATACAGCTCGTTAACGCACTCATATTTTTCTTGTGGCCAGCCTTGAACTTTTGGCGCAACATGGCAAATGCAGGAGGCGACTGTTATTGAGGCACAAGGCGTGGCCTAGCGCATTGAGCAAGTCCACGGATGGGAACCACACCATGCAAGCCCTTGGCATCCTCATAGTTGAAGATGGAGCCATAAGAGTCGTCAATACCATCTAACAAAGGCCACCACTGCTTGCCCGGCCCGCTACTAGTCGATGTGGGTCTTGCCCCCAGCCGCAAAGCTGGCAGTTAAGCACCAGCATGGAGTTCTCGCTATACTACCAGACTGCCAAATCATGCTGATGCTCTCGGTGCCCACAACCTCTTGCCCTCACCTCAACTTTGGTGACCGTCGTTTAAATGGCAACCATGGTGGCTTCATCCTGGTCGACCATAACGCCATGTGGCGATCCACTCAGTGGCAGTAGCAAGAGAGCTGTTATGAGCTCACAGTGTTCAACTGTGCTAAGGCTGTGAGCGACAACGATATGGTAGCTATGTTGGGCGCCATGCGACGATTAGTGGGACCATGTAACTTACCAAGAAGTTGATGTTGGCCACCCTCAAGTCATCCCATGCATAGCAGATCGCGCGCATCCTCCCCTGCAATGGTGAATGGGCTCTAGGTAAATATCAAGCCCCATCGATGTGGCATTTATACAGCCAACGAGCCCCTACCACTTGTGGTAGGTGAGTACCAAGACCCAAGCACGTGCTGTTGAGCCCCACCTGCAGCCCTCCGAGTGCGAGCCTGCGAGGCCTTGCCTTACCAGAGACGAGAGAGAGAGAGAGAGAGAGAGAGAGAGAATCCTGCCATGTCCATTTAATGACGCACCGTAACATCAAAGCCATTTAGGACCCACTATATTCCAATATAAACTTGGAACATTAAAAATGTTAAAGTGACATGTCTAAATTGATAACAAATGCGCTTCATAATAATTATTAAAGTTATCATTAGCTTCATCCTAAAACTTTTTGGAACCATTGTGATGTTGACTTTTTACAAGGTTGAAGTCTTGAAATAGTTGAAGACACATAGTAATTTGTGTGTGTGCGTGTGCGTGTGCGTGTGCGTGTGAGTGAAGAAACCTTCAATAACATAATTTTAAGAGGGGGCAAACAAGTTAATGTTGCTTCATTGTATTACTTATCATTTCTAATGCTAGGGCATATCAATAGCGGCATTAGAATCTACTCAAAAAATGACTAGTATGCAATATGTGAATAGAATACATTGTGTCATTCACATAATTATTTCTCATTCTCCATGCATTAAGCATTAGTACATATGACACACTAAATATCTTCATCCTTTAAGCACCATACTATTGCAAGCTTGGTGGTGACCCTCAATGGACAAGAATACTAGACAAGGGTTACCATTGAGCGATAGAGGTTTTGACTCTAGCATAGGGTAGCCACAAGCTTCTTGGTGGTAGACCCTTGATGACAAGGACACTAGACAAGGGTCGCCACTAAGTGATAGAGGGTATCCCCAGGGAAAGGGTTGCCATGAGCTACTAGTTGGTGACCATCAAAGTCCAGGACATTGGATGAGGGTCACCACTAAGCTATAGAGGCTCTTCCCTTAAGTGAAGGGTTGCCATGAATCATTGGATGGTGATCATTGATAACTGCTTATTTTTAGCTATTTTTACACTATTTTTCATGCAAACTAAAGTGCTTTGGCTATGTATTATGCACTATTTTTCATAAAATTTTAGTAAAAATAAGATCGTAAAGTCATATTTGGGTTGTGTTGAGGTGGAATTAAAAGAGAGAGTTAGATATTTTACACACAAATTTAGGGAGCAAAAAAATAATAAGTGATAGAAGCTAGATGCGGCGAAGGATTTTTAGTAAAAAACCAAAGATAACTGGAGACGAGAAGAAATGTGGGTATAATGTAGCATGTATACATGGAGTTTGGGTCAAGAAGTTGTCACGAAAGGATAAAATAAGTCCAGAGATGTGGAAAGTGTCAAAAAAATATGTTTCAAGTGGGAAAACCTTCAAATTTGAAAAGGGATTATTCAAGAAGTTGGGGGGGGGGGGGGGGGGGGGGGGGGGGTTTTGTTGAAGCACTAGAGAGAACAACAAGAAAACAGGGCACTAACATTCATGTGATGAGTCTGTTGTAGATTTTGGACACAATTTCAGAATGCTTTGGCTGCAAATGATCATCTCTTTCATCTCCTCCATCCTCATACCATTTTTGGAGAGCATTCTTGAGTGTAGAGAGAGGAAATTTCAGCAGGATTAATGGAAGATAAGTGCATATTAGTGAAAAACATGGGATATTAGAAGACTTGAAGATTTTTCAACGTGAAGGAAGAGGGAGGAGCAAGCACCAGCACCCCCAAATATGGTTGAATATTTTTTTTATTCCCTAAATCGGGTATGTCTATTTTCATCAAAATTTGAATGAAAGATGTATAGATTAAATGATTTATGGTTGAATGTATTGAATTTCTGATCTCTCAGTGTAAAATGAATGGAAAAAATTTGAGTCCTTTGTATTGGATGCATCGAAATGATAAAGAATTTATAGAAAATAGGCTAAAATGTTATATTTTTAGACCATTATTAATGAGGAGTTCTAGATAACATCAATGAGAAATGAATTGAAATAGAGTTAAAAAACATTCAAATGAACCTAGAAATGAAATTTCACCTCCTAGAGATGAGTCTATTAAGAGATTTATGCATTTTAGTGACAAAAATGTCAATTTTTAAGCATAATTAGTGAAAAATTAAGAGTATTAATGAGTGATTAAGGATGAAACCTCAAAACAGAGTTGAATTAGATCATGATGTATTTTCTTATCAATCCTTAGTTCAAATGGATCTCTGAAATTAGAATTATAAAAATTTTAAGATTAAAAAGGACAGACTTTTATGTTTTTAAGGAAGTAATTAGTGAATATTAATGACAAATGGAAGAATTTATTGATTAGAAGAGGTACAAAAATTGTATTCATTATGTGAAACATCTTATTAATAGGGTTTGATGTTTCATGCTTAGATATAATTATTATGAATATTTTCATTTTTTGAGCAGTGATAGAGAAAAATTAATAACTTCTAATAATGAAGGATTTTGTGGGAGAAATGAAAGCGGAATATATATTATTTTATGTTTAGATTTTTCCACTGAAATCTCATGGGTAATGGAGTTCATTTGGTTATACTTCCTTTGTAAAATGCTATTTAGAAAAAAAGTAATGATTAGTGAATATTAATGGTTGTATTGAAGTATTAGCAGAAGTTAAGGGTGAATTAAGCGTTTTCAAATGATTTATTTCTCTAGTTAAAATGTTGAGAACATTAGATTTAACATCACTACAACAAAAAGGCCTCATAGACGCACTTTTAGACGTGATTTTTGAATATAGAGAAAATCTTACGGGCGCGTCTATCCGCCCATCTATTTGCGTGTCTACCGTGTCACGTCTATAATCGCATGTATGAACGAATTTACACGCAAAAATAGACGCGCAATAGACACACATATACACACGTGAATACATGCACATAATAAACCAAAATTGCTATTTATTTAATTCATTTTGCGCGTCTATTAGCGCGTCTATTTGGCAGTTAAACGGGCATATAGACGCACTTTTACAAGCACCCGTAGACGCGAACGAAAAACAAAAAATCTCTTTTTTTTAAAAAAGATATTTAATTTCTTTTTTAAATTTGAATTATCTAGCGCGTGTACTTTGCACTGTAGACGCGCGTATAAACGCGCATTTTCTACAATTTAGACGCGTGGATAAACGCGCAAAACATCAGATTGTGCATTTGGAAAAAAGACAATGGATCTAAAAGCACGAGAATCGAAAATAAAAGTCCATGTATTCATTATAGATCAAAAGCATTTACATGGGAAGTTTAAGTGCTTGCGACCTAAAGCGTGGCCGCAATCAGTAGGCTCAAAGATGGATCATACATATACAAGAAAACAAGGCCATAGAGGAGGTATGGTGCTCCTCTACGAATCTGAAGAAGAAACATCTTCGCTAGTACCACCATGGCTACTAGTGTCGCTATCCCCCTCCTCGCTATGCTCCACATCCGGGTTCACCTACACACACAAAAGATCAAGGTTGCTTACATAGACATGGTGGAGAAAAAGTTATAATTAGCTATACTTTTAATAGGAAAGTAAGAAAAACATACCTCCTCTGGCTGTCGAATCCTCATAGCCCGGTTGTATTGGTCCTCAGTGATGAGACCCTCCTCATAGAAGTGAAGCCATGTGGCAGTGCGGTTATGGCCTCGATAGTAACCTATCTCTCTAGGAGTAGGTATCCTATCAACGATAGTAGTCTGCAAAACAATTACGATATATACAAACAATTATGAGACACAATATATTAGAACAAATTATATAAAGAATTAAAAGAAATATAAATTTTAAAAAACTAGAAATCAAAATATACTTACAAACTCTGCCTCCCACGACTCTTTGCCGCCCGATCCGTAATGCGACGATCCCATTGTTTCCATTTGGATCCGTTGCGCCTTTGCGTGCTGGCGACTCTTCACTTTCTCTGCTGCTTTTTTCTTGGCTTTCTTCCACTCTATGTGGTGGCACATAGGTGGTTGGCTATAGGCTCCACGCCCCTCCTCCTGCCTCTGTAGTGAGTCCATGGTGCATGTCATGAGGTGGGATCTTTTGTTGTGAAGCATATCCCTCACTTTTGTGCATCCCCAATCATTCGAGAATCGCTGACCCTCAGGATTTGGGTACCTCCTATGGACTGCCCTCAAAACCTCCTGCCACAATTCGCTTTTCTGATTTTTGAAGGCAATGAAACAATCTTTATATGTCGCATGCACGACGCTCCTCATGTAGACCATTACATCCCTTCCTTCATCATCATGGAAGATGCCACCAGCATCTGTAACTCTATAGTATTGGCGTACAAGCTCCTCTACGTGATCTACTGGTGAGGGTGATTGCTCGCCACCTCCTAGGCAACCCCCACACAAGCCTCGTCCTCCCCCTCGACTCTCCCTCCTCCCTCTCTGTCGACTACCCTCTGCCTCGCTGGATGCACGTGCTTCTGCAGATGCTTGTGCTTCAGCCGATGCACGTACATGTGCTGCACGTGGAGTACCTGCATATGGAGTACATGCATGTGGAGTACCTGCAATTAGAGTTTGGGAAGTAGTGCCAGGCAAAAACGTCAGAGGCGTTCCAGACATGACGCTGAACACCTCGTCCGCTGTGGGAGAGCGGCCAAGGTGTCTGGTCATCTCTCCCATGAAGTCTTCCCTACTAGGAAAACCTCCAAAAAATGCATTGACCCCCCTGCCAAACAAGGCCAATGTATCATTCATGCAATCCAAATCCGGGTCATTGCTAGATGAACCAGGATACAACATCTGCAAAAAAAACACAGGAAAAAGACAAATTTGTTTGCATACAAAAAATCATATATTACCTACATTTTCAAAGAGCTTTCTTTAGACATTGAGCATAAAACTTAAGTGCTAATGCTTCTCATAAACAAGAAAACTGATAAACACAAACATGGGATTGGTCACATTCATCATTGTAAAAATATATTGTTTTTTATCAGAGTTGGGAGGGCTGGGGCGTGTATGACCGCGTCTAAATTGCAGGTTAGACACGCTCTCAGACGCGCTCCTAAAGTCAACCTTCTGTTCAGTGCGTCTATATTCGCATCTGAGATGTAGTATAGACGCACTGTTAGACGCATATTCCAGGTCAATCTGCGCACGCGTGTATCATCGCGTGTAGATTGACCTGCACACGCGCCAGCACACACGCTCTAAGACGCGCCCTCAAACGCAATGAGAGGAAACATTTTTTCGCGTCTATACCTGCGTCTACACTAAAATGTAGACGCGCTAGCAGACGCGCTTAGTCGGCTGATTTTAGTCCGACGACCGCCATTGATGATTTACAAAATCCAATACATAATGGAATCAGAAATCCTAATACACAGACAGAGTAGAGAGAGAAAGAGAGAAACAAAGAGAGAGAGAGAGAGAGAGAGAGAGAGAGAGGGACTCACCTTGGGTGTTTGGTGTGGCAGGTGGTGGCGCTTCTTCCTTCTCCTTCTTCCTAGACGCATACGTAAACGCGGATATAGACGTGCATTTAGACTTTATCATAATTTTTTATTTTTAAGATAAGTTTTGATAGTGAATTCTTATCATAAGTTTTAATGTATTTATGATTATTTTTGTATATTTAAAATTGAGATCTTAGAATAATTAATACGCTAGCTTTAAGTTTTTATGTAAACATATGAATGACAAATATTTTGATGTTGTCATGAATTAGGTTTAATCATGTCATCGTCGTCACCTAGTGCAGTGCATGCTGATGAGTCAATGAGCACATCCTCAAGTGAGGATGAAACATTGCGTCTTCATAATCGAGATGCATGGCTACGACGAAAAATTAAATGCATGTATGATCGTTGTCGAGGGTGTATTTTTCGAGCACGTCGAATTGCAATGTCACACCTTAGCTTATATGGAGAATGGGACCGAGAAAAATTACCGGTATTCATTTTTTTTTTACCACTAAGATTGCTAGTCTATGTTACGGGAATTATATATCAACGTACATGAAACTCCCTTTTGTGGTTGAGCAGGATGCGGTGCCACATTCTCAGATGCTCCCTCCCGGGCACCGAGAGGATGCAAAACGTCGACGCGAGGAGGCAGAGTCTTCAAGAAGGGTAGAGACTCAGGACCATGATAGTAGCCCTCATGAAATGCCCCATCAAGTCGTAGAGAATGAGGTTTTGGACAACATGGTACACCATCTATTTTCGCAACTGGTTCAAGGAGAAGGTCACTCTACGAAGCCAGATGATCCACTATATGTAGCATCATCTACTCCGTTGTATGAAGATTGTACGTACTCCGTTCTTCGTGCGTCCCTCGAGATACTTAACTTGCAAACAATTTATGGATGGAGTAATGTCAGTTTGGATGCGTTATTAATTGTTCTATTTTGAAATCAGATAGAAATATATGTTTGTGGTTTTTTAACTCACTTTTAAAAATATATGTAGGTTATTATCACAAATGCTTCCAAAAGGAAATAAATTGCCAACTAAGAGAGAGCAAGCAAGACATTACTTGATATCTCTGGGAGGCCTCGATTATGTCAAGATCCATGCATGTATCAATGATTGTGTCTTATTTCGTGGGATTCATGAGTTCTCACGAGAGTGTCCTATTTGTGGCGAATCAAGATACGAAGTGGAGATGAAGTTAATGGATGTGCCTCGTAAGATTTTGCGACATTTTTCGATTGTTCCACGTATAAAACTTATATTCAAGTGTAAGTCTATTGAAAAGCTCATGTCATGGCATGCTAGTCATCGTTCAAGTGATGGAAAATGGAGGATCCCTGCAGACACATCGACATGGCAACATATAGATAATTTGTGGCCCGTTTTCAAAGAAGAGTCAAGAAATTTGAGATTTGGTTTTGGATGGAATCAATCCATTTGGCATCAAAAGCACATCATACAGTGTATGGCTAGTGGTATTGATGAACTATAATATTCCTCCATCCATGGCAATTAAAAGGGACATGTAATGTTGTCCCTTCTGATTCCTGGAAAGCACAAGGTAAAAAACATGGACATTTACTTAGAGCCTTTGATTGAAAAGTTAGAAATGTTATGGGAAGGTATTGAGGTGCAAGATACAAGCGCATCTGTATCCTCTAGAGATTTTACATTGAAGGCCATGTTGTTGTGGACCATGCATGACTTCCCAGGATACGGAGAGTGTTCAGGTACATGTATATAACTCTATATTTGAAATTCAAGACTTGAATCAATTGCATTTTATTAATTCACTTGTTTTTTCAGGTTTAACCACATCAGGATATCATGCATGTCCTATTTGCGGTCCCTCTCTAGTTTCCTCTAGGCCGGCACATTTAAAGAAGGTTATCTACAACAATCATCATCGATTTCTTCCTATTGACCATCCCAAATATGTTCTCCCTACTAATGGAATGACTCCACAATCTCTAACCATTCGAGATTGGAAGGAGAGATGGATTAATGCCAACAGCCACCCTCCACTCGGCATGAGTCGGTAAGAAGTGCATTTCTCTCGATTGACTTTAAAGTATTTAGCATGATGAATTGTTACATAATATATTGTTTGTTTGTTAGGTTCTCTATATTTTTTTCATCTTCCGTACTAGACTGAACTCAAGATCAATCACCTGCTGGACCCCATGCACATATTCAAAAATGTTGTATCTACATTATGGGATCACTTGATAGGGGCTCATGATTCAGTTAATGTAAGGAAGGATTTACGTAACATTGGTCACATGAGACGAGCGTGGCCACGCATTGGACCCAGAGGAAAGATTGAGCTACCCCATGCACCTTGGATGTTGTCAAAGAATGAGGAAAAAATAGTGAAGGAACAAATATATAGCTTTCGAACACCCACAAGATGTATGAGATGTCTCAAGGGAGCCTTCATAAAGAAAAAGAAAAGAGGTGTGGAGCAACTATCTGCTTTGAAGTCCCACGATTGGCACAAAATGATTCAAGTAAGGGTATCTCTAACCATGAATATAGTAATTAGTGGAGTAACTATGTGTAAACTTTGGGGTATTATGACTTTTTCCTCAACTAATCATTTGATCTATGAATATTGTTTACATTCAGTTCGTACTTCCTACTAGCATATCCCATTGTGTATCCAAAGATGTACGTGATATCATTTACAAGATGGGAGAGCTTATGAGGTGTGTATGCATTGTATTTTTTCATTATATACCTTTGAATTTCTACACAAAAATAAACAATTCTCAAATACATCCTGACAGATACGTGAGCTCGAAGGAAATTGATCCAAACACATTGTAAGATGCTCGAGTATTATCTGTTGAGGTGGTTTGTTTGGTGGAGGAAATTTTTCCTCGATCCATTTTGACTACTCAATTACATTTACTCGTACATTTGATTGATGAGATCGCACTTTGTGGGGCAGTTCATGCAAGGTGGATGTTTTTTCTTGAGCGCTTCATGAAAACCTTGAAAGATTTTGTGAAGCAAAAAGCACGGCCTGAGGGAAGCATGGCTGAGGGTTGGTTAGTGCAATCATCCCTTGTTTATATCTCTGAATATCTTGCTGAAGTGGATCCCTCTCAACCACGACTATGGAAAGATGATGAAGACTTGAGGATGACCTCTATAGTACCTCAAGGAAAAGGAATGAGTAAAGTACTAACAAAAGAAGAGCTTCGTAAGTTAAATAGTTTTTGTGTGCTCAATAGTGATGTAATGAGCAAATGGGTAACACTATATAATGAAGCAAGGGCAAGAAGAAAAAGCAAAAGACAAGAATTTCGCACTAGATATGGACGTAATGTTTCATTTCTAGATCATCTAAATGCGCTCCCACGTCATATTGATATAGATTGGTTACATGAGGAAATGGAGAGAATGGAAAAAGAGGAGGAACTTAATATATCTCAAGAAGAGTGGGAATACGCACGAGGTTGCTTATCAAAGGTGAGACATACTATCAATTAATTTGTTTCTATAAGTTTTATTTTATATAAATAATTGACATGTTTGATCTTTTGTCTTTTACTACTAGTGCACATTATTCAATGCACTTTGGTGTGAGGGTAAACATCTTCGAACTCAACGTATAGATGAAAAGAGAAATACCCAAGATTGTGGTGTCCTTGCTCACTTCGAGGATGCCAATGGTACCATGGAAGGTTATTGTGGCTTGATCCAATATATTCTGAAGCTTGACTTCAGACGATTCTTTATATATGTACTGGATGTGAAGTGGTTTAAAGAAGTGGTAACAAATGGTGAGCATTGCACAATCAGACGTCATCCAAGTGGTTTTGTAATCATTGACTCTACAAAATTTCACCAAAACAAGAATGACACATTAGTACTACCTCAACAATGCGAGCAGATATATATGCAAAGGCTAATTTTTTAATATGTATACATGTGATACATATACACAATATAATAAGTATTTAAGTTTCTTGCTTTTGTTTTTCAAATACAGGTTGTGTATCATCCAATGGTAAACAATAACCGATGGTGGTATGTCATCCCTATATCTAATCGTTCAAAACCAATATATGGTAATATTACCGACATGGAGATAGCAGATGACAATCCAACAATTAATGATGATGTGCATGATGATACCATAATGGATGATATGCGTGATATAGTACAAGATGAACCTAGCGAGGATGTTCAAGGAAACGCAGAAGAAGACAATAATGTGATTGTTGATGATATTGATGAAGTTATTGAGCAATATAGCAACACATCTGATAGTGGGATAGACTTATTTGTTTCGTTACCTCTTGGTAACATAGACCTAGAAGTAGATAGTTTAGCAAGGGCTGATCTCATTGAAGATGAGATGGATCATTCACTGTAACATACTTAATTTGCTTAATGATTCAATGTGTATTCTTAATTCTATGGTTTTTATCATGCGCACACGTGCATACTCAAGAATCAATAGTCAAGTTTAAAGCTAAATTGAATTTTCCATAATAAAAAGGAAGTATTTTTTATCATCTTCAAGTAGAGAAATTACAAGATACATATTGCAATACTTGCTACTAATTGTAAGGTTTCTGTCGCTTGCCGCTAATTACTTATATCAAGCTTGTCAACTGGAGGAACTGCCATTCATTAGAGAGCAATGAAAAAGTAATTATTAACTCTATTTTTTTAATTCAATGATTCAATGTGTATTCTTAATTCTATGGTTTTTATCATGCGCACACGTGCATGCTCAAGAATCAATTTCAAGTGGTTAAATAATTATTAACTTTGTTTTTTTAATTATATTAATTCCAATTTTAGGTGGTTAAATAATTGCGCGTCTGCTGGCACGTCTATATTGGCGTCTATTTGCGCGGATATATAGACGCAAAATTCGCGTCTATTTACACGCACTTTTACACGCACATATAGACACAATGATAGATGCGCCCGACTTTGCACGTCTAACATGCGCATCTATGCCTCGTTTCTCTTGTAGTGCATGCTAAGGGTTGTAGTTCAAAATGAAGGGTTAAGTAGCAATATTTAAGAGATTGCAAGTAAGTTAAGGGAGATTGTTAGATAGGCTAATGGTTGGACTACATAAAGAAATGATAGAATGAATTTTATGCTGATAATTTGAGGGTAAAGGAGGCATATATCTCCACTTCCAATCCTTAGTTAACACAATGACTTCACATATAGTCATCTTGCGCCTACTTATCTCGGGGCTTCTTAAGGAGACATGGTGAAATCCAACTCAATACCATTAGCATGCAACAGCATTACAAATGGTTTTATAGAGAAGCACACAAAACCTTCAAGAGAATAAGTTGGGATCAAGTATCTCTGTGGGTAGCAATAACTAAGGGTGTTAAATTAACATTTGATACAACGAAAGCAAGGAAGTGGCTGAGATTTTGGGTTTACTAGAAAAGCACAATGAAGATATACCCTATGGCACTAAGGATAAGGAACTACCCGACATTCTTAGGAAGTTAAGCTTACATAAACAAGGGCTCTTACAATAGAGAGTGAAAGGAGGATGTACATGATAGAGGAAGTCATCACACACCAAAGTGAATGAGTGAAAGCTAAAAGTTAGAAAAAGATGAGAGAGTAACAAGTAGATTAGAAAAGAAAGTTGTGCGAATAGTGGAGCAGTTAGAAAAATTGAATGTTGAGCTATTAAATACCTTGCAAGGTGGGCTAGATTTGTCATGAGAAACCAAAAAAGTCATAAGAGAGACGTCTTTTGTTGGAACTAAGTCAGATTACAATTGGGAGAGGCAAGCAGGAAGCTCCGCGGGAACGAGTGGTACCAATAAGGATAGCTCGAATAAGGGGTCAACTGCTAGTGAGAAGAAAGAAAAAGATACAAAAGAAGAGGGTCAAAACAGTGATGATTTCGTGGGTTTTGATATCGTTTCCACTGAAATGGTAGGACATAGGCCAGACAACAACACTCCCATTGATCATAGAATAGAGGACAACAATATTAATAGTCTTGCAAAATATTGGGGTCTTAGTAGATTGTTTGCTAACCCAAAAGAATGGGTTCCAATCTTCGAAGATTTAGAGAAAGTTTTAAGAATATTCTATATGGCTGTGAGAGCATCTACGTGACTTACAAATTTTACTCAATATTCTGGATGTTGGGATGACAATCCTGACATGCATGTCCAATGGTTTGAAGTGACATGCATAGCGAACTAGATCATTGATGATGATAAAAAACTTCACATATTCCCAACAACTTTGAAGGATGAAGGAGCCTTGTGGTATGGGAACCTTCCTGTTGCCACAAGGGCGACTTATATAGTATTAAGAGAGGCATTTTTAACTAAGTTTAGGTGGCAAGGGTTCCAAGACCGTTTAGGATTGGAATTTGACTATCTAGTGCAGAACCCAAGAGAAACCATGGAACATTACATTGAGAAGATGGAGACATTAATTAGGAAGACGAGACAAAATGCTCCCTCAAAGGATATGCAAAAACAAAAATGTATTGAAGGATTGTAGGATATAGTGAGGGAACATGTAAGCCTTAAGTGACCAACTAATCTAGTAGATGCAAAGATAGAAGCATGATGGTGGGAGGAAGTACAATTAGGAAAGTTGAGGAGGAAGGGATTATACAGTAGCCTTGGATTAGTTCCCTCAAGTATATCGCCATCCATAGTAGCTAGTACTCCATATGTAGTAGCTCCGGTAGCTCCTCAGGTTTCTTACATGACAAATGTAGGTGTAGCACCATCATCAATTCCATACTCATGATTAAATCAGTATCTGGTACCACCTATATATGCACCACCATCAACAGTCATTGCATCTATAGTACGAGTCTAGATGAGTTTAAGGTGGCTGAACTGATAGCCAAATCCTTGGCAGATATGAAGAAAGAGATTCTCGCTGAGGTAAACCCCAATGTGAAGGGTGTTTATAATGTTAGCTAGCCTAGAAGTGTAATGGGACCAACCCCAGTATTTAGTCAAAGAAATCCCACACTGCCAAGGTCTAATACATGGTGCAGAAAATGTCATGTTTTCGGTCATTTAGCAACAAAATGCCCACACCGAGTAGAGTGGTTCCTGATCAAGCGAGAAATTTGTTCTGCGTGTATTTTTTGAGAAACAATCATGTGGAGGATCAATGTTGGGTTAAGCAAACTCATTTACGACAGTAATAGCCCAAATGCAAACAAATTATAATTATATAGATAGTCAAAATGTGACTTATCCGATAAGACCTCCTAATAGGCCATTTATGCCAAGAGGCATGCCAACTTAGGGGACACCTCCTGTGCCAAAGAATCAAGGATAGGGAGGATATTTAGGGAATGAGAGGAGGCTCTCACTGTGTAGAAATCCTAATTTTAGAAGGAATATTAACATAGGAACAAGTGTAGTTTGTTGGAGATGTGAGCAACTTGGACACATGGCTAGATTTTTCCCAGATGAGCAAAAGAGAAAGGATTATGTTCCTTTGTGTGCCAAGTGTGGCCATGAGGGTCATTATGAAAAGGATTGTCTAGGAGGAAGTGCATCTTCACAAAGCCAAGAAAGGGTAAAGGCATTGTTGATTCAATGACAAACTTAGTAGAAATCATAGAGGACTTGGAGGTGAGACCGATCAAGAAAAAATAGGCCACTTTTAACTTGGATGTAATGATTGGAGAAATCACGCATTCACAATCAAATCCAACGATTATTTTAGAGAAGGAAGAGGGTCTAGGGTTGTATGAAACTATTAGTGCCAAGACTAAGACTTCAAAATAGGAGATACCTTTACCAAAACACTCGGAAGATCATAATATAAAAAAGGAAGCGACAGATTCGCCATCTAATTCGAAAGATCAGCTTGTTTTGCCATTCCTTTAAGTTCTCCAAAGATTAAAAAGGGAGTGGCTCCATTTCCTCAAATATTGAGAGGATCGAAAGCAACTAAAGATAATGACAAGGATAGAGGAAAACCTTTTGATATACGGGATGAATTGGAAAGTTTACACTTGTCTATTAATTTGAGACAATTATCTGAAATTCCTCCTACTTGTAGAAGAGAATTATATCGTAGATTAGTACAGTGAAGTGCTAAAAGGAGCAATCCATGATTGTCTTGCCAAATACAAGAGGTGACAATACAAATACAAGTGTTTGATCTGTAAGAATTGTGGATTTATTCTTAGATCCAGGGACTCCGGTGGTAGATATGGAGGTGATGAAGCACATGATATTTGGGGCTCAGCTAGATGGTGGTGTAGTAGTGAATCTAACGATGGAGGAGACGATGCTTAAATTAGGGTTGAACAATAAGAAGGAGATTACAAGTATTGTTCTATGTTTAGGTGATCAATGAAAAGTAACACCTTTAGGTCTTTTACGTCAAATTCCAATTGTGATTGCAGGTTTGGACTTTAGCATTAATTTTTTTGTAGTGCGACCTATCCAAGGAGCTACTTCATATCCACTTCTTTTGGGCGGTAGACCTTGGTTGCTGCAATCTTGATGCGACCAAAGCTGGCATAAAGGCATTATAACAATAGGACCCAAGCATGATAGGGTATAGTTGAGAGTTGTGGCTAGGGAGTTTTTGTATGAACCTATGGAGGAGAGTACATATACAAATCAGTCTAAAGCCTCTGGAATAGAGAAAGAATTCAATGAGAGCTTAGAGATTGAGCAAAACTATGCTTGGTCATATAGAGATTTGCATCATCGCGCCTCATTAGATGAGGATAACACAACAATCAATATGGTGCACCAAAAGAATGTGGCAAAACCCTTGGGAATGGGGGAATATTCTATGCATTATTCTTCAGGAGATGATAGTGATAGCGATATAGCTAATTGTTTGACCACCTCTAATAGTGATCTATCTAATCTATTGGCAATTTTTGTGGAGGAGGAAAGTGTTGGAGACAAATGGAAGATTATTAGTTTAGATGCTAGAAGCTTAGTGAGGGAGAGCCCAAGACCAAACATTAGTGGAATACAAGAGCACGATCATTTCCACGATTTCTTCTTTGAGTTTAATTCTCGAGCCATTATGCAAGAAGAAGAATCAGATGATGGAATAGAGGAGACATGCGATGAAATAGACATTGAAGAATTTACAACAGTGTTGGAGGTTGATGAAATGGAAGCACAGAACTACCCATTACATTTGCTCCTCTAGAGATGGACAAGATTCCATTTGGGTTTGATCAATTACGTTTGTCTATTCAACAATTCCACTTCCATTATTGGAGAGAAAGAATATGAGAACCCCACAGTAATAGGAGTTGTAGGTCTTTCTAGTCTCTATCTTGTAAAGAAGATGACAATGAGTGTCCTAATGGTGGAGTTGTCTCCTACTATGTTACCATGATAGATTGGGAAGAGGTGTGAGGATGAGCTCAGTTATAACAAAAAAGCCATGGAGAAGCCTCAAGGAAATGCATCTTACTCAGTGGCTGCGTTGGAGGAGGCAATTTTATGTAATAAAGATGAGGCAGCAGATGATAGCGATCTCATTCAATAAAATCACTCAACTACAAATATATAAAGCTCTTACAAAGCATGAAGCATTAAAGAATAAGAAATTGGCTCAATCTTTCCAGTTATATTATAGCGAGGAGATCAATCATTTAAAAGATATTGTAAGTCAAATTGAGAAATTTTCCAAGCAAGTGTTACAAGAGAAGTAACATATGGAGCAAGTACAATTTCAATTGGTGGAACAATTAACTATGAGGGATGTAACCGTCAGTGTTTTGCAAGAAGGAGCGAGCTCAACATCTAGTAAGAATTTTTCTTGAGAGAGAAAAGGTGAAAGAGTCCTAGTGTCTATTTGTTAGGGGACAAGGAGCTACAAATGTCCCTTGGCTCTATCATCAATTACGCCAAGTAGATCATCCCAAATGGTTAGTGCCTTTGAGATCTAGGATGGGAAATTTATCCTCACGTGTAAGTGACGAGTGTGGTAGGAAAAATATTTTACCACATCCAATCGAAAAGATTATGGACTTTACCATTTATGGTGATGGGGTTGAACCACATCTCTCATGGCATGAACCAATGGCTCCAACAAATTTCATAGAGCTAAAGAGAATTATTTAGTATTTAGGCTCTTGCATACAAGAAGAAGAAAATGAAAATCTTCACTTGTTGATACTTAAGCTGAAGTGTAAGAGATTGAAGTGGACTTTTCAAGATCAACAATGCATTGAGTTTCATAACTAGATTTTGTGATATTATTGCCAAGATTTACATGATCTAAGTAAGAATAAAAATAAAAGTACAAGGTATTGTTCAAAGGACTTGCAAGCATTAATGGGGAAGCAAGATGTGTTACATCATTATATGGTTGAGATCACTGAGTTTTTTCCACCAGAGGAGCCTTCCAGTGCATTAGTTGTGTATCAAACATGTCAAGAAGTTGATTGAAGAGAGAGAAAGAGGAGAGAGAAAAATTACATGTCCTCTCCTTTTATACCAATGTTAGTGTGACATGGCATAACATCAATATTATTTGCATACCAAATCCTTATTCTTCTCAGCTTCTTACAATCCATCCCATCCCAAAGGTTTTTACCCTCAAAAACAAACTTAAAAGACTGGAAAAGGATGGATAGAACAGAGTACTACTCTGTTTTACAGCTTTACAAATGGGAAAATGAGTGAAGAATGACCAACATATGGAATAAAATGGAAAAACAAAAGTAAGCTTCAGCTATATACATGATCAGGAATGCTTCAAAAGTATATGGAGCCATAAAATCTTCAACTGATGAACTCAAAATGAAGTAGACATCTTGCTGTGTAAATAGACCCTGCTAGACCAAATCTGCCATAACTTCCAGTAGAAGTGTCCAAATGAGGCGTGCCACATGTCAAAACATAGCTCTTGAAGATTACTTTGACCGCATGTAAGTGCCTTAATTCTGAAAAGTAGACATAATAAAAATCGAACCAAAACAGCGTCATGTCTAGACCCTGTCTGCACCAAAACTAGCTCCATAGTCAATATGCTTCAGCCACCAATGTGTCCCTTAGGAAAGGAAACTCATCTAATATAGAATCAAGCCTCCAAGAAGCTTCCTTAGGTGGTAAACCTCTCCATTTGATCAAATATTCAATGATGGAACGAGATCGAAGCTTCTTCTCACGCTGACCTATGACAATCTCTAGGATGTATTAAATAAGACCTTCTTCATCAATAGGTGGCAGCTCATTAATAAAGAAATGGCACACTAAATAGGAGCGAAAGTAAGGAGTGATTGCCTTTGAATGCCATACAAATAAGTCCGTGCATACTAAAATAGGAGCGAAAGTAAGGAGTTCCTTTAACTGGTTGAAAGCTACTATCTGCAAGAGCATCCCAAACGAAAGCTTTCTTCTTCAACTTGTAGGTCAAAGGAGCTGCAATAGCCGCATAATGCTTGATGAATCGGCGATAGAATGAAGATAGACCAAGAAATCCTCTAAGAGAAGTAGTAGTAGTAGGTGTTGGCTAATCTTTTATACAATGCACCTTCTTGGGGTCAGCCTGTATCCCTTTTTCACTTATAATATGTCCCAAGTATTCCACTTCAGTCTGCATGAAAGAACATTTCTTCTCCTTAGCAAAAAGCCTATGATGTCTCAATACATGACCTTTCTCATGTGTGATAAGTGATCCTATACGGTCTTACTGTAAATTGAAATGTCATCAAAGAAGACTAAGATAAACTGAAAGAGAAAAGGCTGCAAAATCTTATTCATGAGGCTCTGGATGGTAGCAGGAGCATTTGTAAGCCCAAATGGCATCACTAAGAAATGATAAAGCCCTCGATCAATCCTAAAAGCAGTCTTGATTTCATCACCCTCTCGCATGCGGATTTGATGATACCCTGACCTCAAATCAATCTTCGTAAAGAGTCGAGCCCCCTTGAGCTCATCAAGTAAATCATCAATCCTAGGTATTGGATAGTTGTTCTTCACTGCCATCTTATTAAGATCCCTATAGTTAATGCACATCCTGAAAGATCCATCTTTCTTTTTTATTAACAAAACTGGAGATGCATAAGGTGAAGAACTTGGTTCTATGAATCACATCTCAAGAAGTTCCTTGATTTGCTTGGCTACTTCCTCTCACTCACACTTAGACAATCTGTAAGGTGGCTTATTGATTGGCTTTGAGTTGGGCTCCAAATTAATAAGGTGATCTATTGCTCTCTTGGGAGGCAATGAAGTAGGCACCTCAAACAAATCCCTATACTCCTCAAGAAGAGCTATCAAGGCTGGATGACTTGCTGAATTATTGGGCTGATCTTCCATTTCTTTATTCAAATGCAAAATAAATATATGTAAACATCTCTTATACTCCCTTTTGAGTTTTTGAATGGTGATAAGCTGAAAGTCTGATCTACTAGGAATCCCTGTAAATGGATGAGCTGTCCATTGAAGATAAACTGCATATATAGCTGTGAGAAATCCATAGTGATTTTGCCTAATGTCATCAACCAATCACAACCGAGTACAATATCTATAGGTCCCAATTCCAAGGTAATCATGTTTACTTTTGCTTCAAATTTTTCAGCCAATTGTAAAGAAACCTATGGGCATATTTGTGTGCCAATTTCTTTTTCACCATTGGCCACTTGAACTCTAATGGGATGTTGTAAATTAGTGAGAAGACAATTCAACTTGTCCGTAATGGACTTATTCACAAAACTATGGATACTGTCGTTATCTATCAGAATGAACACATCCTTTCCATGAATGTTACCCTTCATACGGAGTGTATTAGGTCTCTTAGAACTTGTCCAAGCATCCATGGAAATAGAACAACTAGTGGCAGCAAGTGGCTCATGACAAGTCCCACCTGGATCAAAAGAAACACTCCCACCTGGATCAAAAGGAAAAGAGTCGGTTGGATCATAAAAATACTATTGCCCAACTTCTTCCTCAAGATCATCATTTTTGGCATTAGGTTCAATTGCATTATCTTATCAATCGCATCTTCAAGATCCTCAAAGACTAACATACTCTAAAGCTTGGGTTTGGCATTTTTGTATACACACTTTGTGGCATGATCAGGTATATACTTTTTCCCACACTTGAAACATAAGCCTTTTTTCTTTCTTTCTTTGTAGAGGTCCACAGGGATAGACTTAGGATTCATGCTGACTGAAATGGATTTAGGCTTATTGTCCCCTTGTTTAAAGTCAACTCTAGGGCTACTTGCTGCCCTAAAATTACTTTGAGGTCTTGAAGCATTGAATGGTGGATAAGTTGGCACTCTTAAGGTTCCACTTGGCACATGATTGCTGCCATAAATGTTACCAACTTTCCCCTAGTTTAAAACAGTCATTGGTTGTCCAAAACCAGGCTGAAATGAAGATTCTCTTCTATATTTCCTTGCATAGCGCTCCGCAAGCTCAATAGCTTTAAAAAGAGAAGTAGGGTTTTGTGCCATGACATCAGCTGATAAAGATGGCTCTAAACTATACATGTACTTGTGGAGCTTAGCCTCATCACCGATGCTCTCTACATACATGGTGAGGTTGAGAAATTGGTTAGTGTACTCTCTTACACTTAGACCTCTTTGCTCCAAACCATACCATCTCTGTGCCAATTTCTCTTTTTCAAGAGGAGAGACAAAGACTTCAGCTATAAGTGTCTTGAAAGCTTCCCAATTCTCTACAAGTATATTCTCCTTTTTAATATACCTCCACCAAGTATGCGCAAATCCCTCTAAGTGCAAGGAAGCAAAATGAATCTTCATGTCATCAGTTCTAGGAAATATATCAAAGTAAGATTCCATTTTGGAGATCCACTCCTCTAACTCAAATGGTGAAGATGACTAACCATTGAACTTGGCCAAAATGATCTTGTCTTTTAGCTCTCTTTCATGGAAGGGTTGCTGTCCCAAAATAAACTGATCATGAGTGCCAGGCATTGAACCCCCAAAATGAGATTGAAATCTCCCAATAGGTAGTTGAGAACCATTATGCAATCTTCCCATTGGTAGAGGACCTCTAGGAAGGTAAGTATTCAGCCCAAAATCTTGGGAGTTGGCTCCATTCAAGCTGCCCAAATAGTCGTCATGCCTTTGTAAAGTCTCACCTACTTCATATTGACTATTTGGAATACCTCTTCGTCCAATAATTCCATGACCTTGACCATTTTGGTTAGGTGGCTGAAGTGGGACTAAGGGCTCATTGTTTGAATAAGCTTTCTCCTTTGCTTCTTTAGATCCCATTTGCATTTGCATCCATTGGGAGAATTGAGCCATTATTTGAGCATTGGATTCCACCAACTCGTCAATAGAAGCCTTTGTTTGAGTCATTGAATCCACTAATTTCTCAATAGAAGACTTTGTTTGATTAGTAGATAAAACCATCTACTCGACTCTTGATAATAGGTTCCTATGATGTTGTTGATGCCTTTGTTCATGAGCATACAAGGTATTATTAAGTGCACTGATTTCTCCAAGTTGTTGAGGCTCTTCAGGGTTCTCTTGGAGTACAGTATCCAACATAGAATCTCTTATTTGCTGAGCATAATCATCCTAGATCTTATTTTTGCCTTTATGCCCTGCCATAATAGTCCTATTGTACCCACTGTCAAAAAAATGGCTATAACTTGGGCTAGGAAACTCCGATTCCAAAACTTTTTGGTTCAAATCAAAGCCAAGAATTCCCTCTTCGAGATGAGCGCACGCTATAATAGGTTTAGAACAAAAAAATTTGCAATTCAATATTTGAGTCTGAAATGTCCAGGCATGCACCTTATTTTAACTAGTGAATGCCCTGTTTCCACCATGTAAGGTAAAATAGTAACCCCAAATGGCTACCAAACCCTATAGTACTGGTGAGTACCCTGTAGTACCTGCACCTGTACTTCAGTAATGAATTTTGTACCTGTAAGGACTTGTAAATGCACTGCAGTGCCCTGTAAAGTCCCTGCTTTACCCTGTTTTGCTCCTGAAGATACTTGAGCCTTTGGAAACACTTCAATCTTCAATTTTCCACTCATTTTACCTGTGTGAGGGATAACATGGTAGGACAAGCTCCCTACATGGGCTCCAAATCACCAGGAGGTGGGCAAAGTTCCCCCTAGGTCAATTGGTTGCACCCCTTCGGGATCGTCAATAGTGAGGGAGGGTCACCTCTCTTTTGTCCCACTATCTCCCCCGGCATCCACCTTTTTCCTTGGTGGGTATATCAACATGGCAGTAGCATTCTATGCTAATCAATCAGCATGAAATGCATTTATGAAATATTCATTCAGTCCCTTTCATGGAATGCAATTGGATGGAAATTTTGAAGGATTGGATAGAAAGAGGGTCTTACCAATGGAATTCAATGGCTCACTAATTGCTTGTACTTACCCTTTTACAATATTTCAGCTTGGGCAAAAGAATTTTAGCCAATCAAATCAAGGTTATGCATCAAACTTGGTAAATGATATCTATGATGAAATATGACTGAATCAATGTTGAAATTCAATGAAATGGGCTCTAATCAATAGGAAAAACACTAATCTCTAATCTATTGATCAATTCAGAGAATTAATTGGTCAATAATGTCTCATCAACAAGTGGAAAAGCATTAGCAATCAGATTATTGAGAGATTTCAAAGATTAAGCAAGAAAGATACATTGATTAAGCTTGAAGAGGATAGTAAATGTCAGCTCCAATCCCATTAATGAAAGAATTCTCCATAATCCACCATGAATCCACCATAAATCTTGAAAGATCCATGAAATCAGTCCATATGAGCTCCAATATGATCAAATCCATGAAGAATCAAAGCCTTGAGCTTGCTTGAATACTTGAATACCAAAGATTCAAGCCTCTTGAAGGAAAGCCCCAAAATAAACCTTCAATATGAGCTCCAATATGCTCCACAAGCTGAAATCTTTGCAATTTGTTGAAGAATCCTTACTCATTGATCCCACGAGTTGAATTGATGAAGAATCTTCAAGAAATTGTTAAGAAATGAAAGCTTGGACTAAAGCTTTCATGGCTCCCATGGACTGTTCATCTAGGGTTTACAGGAAGGCTGAAGATTCACAAATGGAGTGCAATCTTGATGTTTACTGTAGGTTTCCTCTTGCTGAAGATTGGAGCAGTCAAGATTTCATGTAAATCAATTAGAGAAAAGAGAGATGAAGCCTGATGCAGTCTGAAATTTGCACCGCAATTTTCGGGACTGTTTTGACTTGTCTGGGCAGCAATGATCCTTCACAATGGTTGTTGGCTTGAAGCTGGAGAGTTAAAGCATCTGATTCTCAGCTTGGATGAAGCCTTTGAGCACAAATTTGTGTGGTAGGAAGAGATTTTGGCTGGGAACTCCATGAAACCTCTAGGAAGCTTTAAGAAAGGGGAAAGAGAACCTTCTCTTTTCAAAGTAACCAGAGTTTGTTTCCAAACTAAGCCCAGTTAACTCCCCTTTAACTTAGTTACCTCTAAATTGTATGAAATTTTGATCAAGACCTGCTACTTTAGCCTCCCACCGCCATATCTGACCTTGAAGATCTCTAAATGTAGTCTCTTGCTAACTGTAGATGGTTTGCAACCCTCTACTAGTCACTGTCTTTGTCAAGTACTTGTCTAAAATTGATTTTGATGGAGAAAAATTGGATGGAAATAGAAGGAAAAATGGATCAAAGACTAATGCTCTAATACCACTTGTCAAGAAGTGGACTGAGAGAGAGAAAGAGGAGAGAGAAGAGTGCAAAAGAGAGAAGAAAGAGTGAAGAAGAGAGAGAAATAGAGTGACGAGGAGAGAGAAATACTAGAATAGGAGAGAGAAAGAAGCCATTGAAGCTGTGAGCAAGGTGAGAGAAGAATGATAGTAATGTATTAATGTGTCAAAAGATAGAAAAAATTTACATGTCCTCTCCTTTTATACCAATGTCAGTGTGACATGGCATAACATCAATATTATTTGCATACTAAATCCTTATTCTTCCCAGCTTCTTAGAAAACATATTGTAAATCACCATCTCATGATCCACCATCTGAAGTTAATGATGGGCAAAATATGGGAGTGGGTAATCAGGTATGTCATATACCCATGATGAAATCCACAAATGTACCAATTATCAAGCCTAATAGGGTCCAAATAGCTTATGTGCACAATTCAAAAATTGAAACGACACGTTTTGAAGTGGTGCCTAACAAGTTTTTACTATTGGGTAGTCAATTACAAGGTTTAGCTTTGGAGAAGTTATAGATTGTACTTAAGAAATATTCTCATGTGTTCATGGACCTATGCAGATTTGAAAGGCATGAAACCTGAATTGTGTCAACATTACATTGAAATTAAATTTGGTGTTAGACTTATAGGCTAGCGTCAATGGTGCACAAATCCTATTTATGTGGACAAAGTGCATGCAAAAATTACTAAGCTATTAGATGTGGGCTTTATCTATCCCATTGCATACAGTGATTGGGTTTCACTTATAGTCATTGCTCCTAAGAAGAACTCCAATAAATTTCATATATATGTGGATCATTGGGCATTGAATAAGCACACTCATAAAGATCATTTTCCTTTGCCCTTTCAGATCAATTATTGAATCATGTGGTTGAACACCAATTATATTCCTTTATGGATGGATTTAGCGACTATAATCAAGTTCTAATAAACCTCGAAGATCATCCCAAAACTACTTTCACCATAGAGTGGGGGATCTTTGCTATGAGATAATGCCATTTGGTTTGTATAACGTACCAATTACTTTTCAGAGAGCAATGATGGCAATCTTTCAGGATTTTTTGATTAAATGGATGGAAGTCTTCTTAGATGACTTTTATGTGCATGGTGATGAGGATAATATGGCTAATTGTTTAAAAGAGGTATTCCAACATTGTGAGAGTACAAGCATTTCTTTGAACCTTAAGAATTATGTTTTTGGAGTGTCATATGGCGTATTATTAGGCCATGTAGTTTCAGGTGATGGTATTACAATGGATATGGAAAAAGCATAGAAAATCACTAATTTATCTTCACCCCAAACTTTGAAGCAATTACGAGGGTTTCTTGGTCATCTAAATTTTTATTGACGCTTTATTGAGTCATTTGTAGCATTAGCTTCACCTTTAATAGCCTTCCTTAAAAAGAATCAATATTATGATTGGGATTCAGTGTGCCAAGCTACATTTGAGAAATTGAAAGCTAAGTTGGTTGAAGGTCCAAATTTTGGTTTCACCTTATTGGACTAAAGAGTTTCATATCCATGCTAATGCTTCTATGGATATAGTGGGAGTTGTTCTATGTCACGCAAACAATAAGAACATGGATCATCTGATTTATTATGCTAGTTGGAATTTAAGTGATGCGGAGAAAAGTTATACCACAACTGTGAAAAAGTGCTTATCGATGGTGTTTACCATTGCTATGTTTCGACATTATTTGTTGGGCAACACGTTTATCTTCTATGTGGATCACGAAGCACTAAAGTATTTGTTAAATAAGCCCGAACTTAGTGGCCAAGTTATGAGATGGATGTTGCTTTTTCAAGAGTTTGATTTTGAAGTAATTACACATGTCAACCGATGTGTTCTTGCAAACTATATGTCTTGATTAATTACTAATGATGACCTACTTGATGCTCAATTTTTTGAAGTTTCTATCACAATACCGTGGAATGTTGATATCCCTAATTTTCTTAGCTTGGCTAAATATCCACCAATTGCAACAAAGCATGAATGCAGTCGTATTTTATTGTAGTCTCACGGTCCTATGTTTTGATGTTAAGCTATCTATATAAGTATTTTCCTCATGAGGAAATTTATCAAAGGTGTGTTTGAGAAGATGAGGTACCACAGATCTTAATTGCGTTACATGATAAACCTTGTGGTGGCCATTTTGTAGGAGATTTGACAATGAAAAAAGTGTTTTTTGTTGGTTATTGGTGGCCTACATTATTTAAGGATGCACATGAACATTGTAGGAAGTGTGATAAATGTCAATGTAGTACTAGGAGACCAACAAAACACTCTACAATGCCATTAACCCCCATATTAGCCTTTGTACCTTTTGAGATGTGGGGTATCGATTTTGTTGGTTCAATTGATCCACCTACATGATACCATTCTAATAGGTATATTTTGGTATGTATTGAATATGTAACTAAATGGGTGGAAGCTAAAACACTCAAGATTGATCGGGGCAAGGATGTCGCTTTATTTCTTTACAAGAATATTATTACTCACTTTGGCTATCCACTAGAATTGGTTAACGATTGTGGATCTCATTTTTTGAACAATTTAATTTTAAAATTGATGGATCTTTATAAAATTAAACATTAAAAGTCTACCCCCTTATTATCCTCATGCCAATGATGCTGTCAAAGTTACTAATTGTATTATGATGACGATTTTAACTAAGACAGTTGGTGAGAATAACCATGATTGGGATGAGCACTTGCTAGAGGTACTTTGGGTGTATTGGACTACCTACAAGGTGACGACTACCAACACACCTTTTAATTTGGTTTATGGGACTGAGGTTGTATTTCCTATTGAGTTGGCAGTTCCTAATTTGCATGTTGTGTTGTCTAATCGCCTTGGAGACCAGGAATCTCTTACTTATCGCTTGTGTAAGTTAGTTAAGCTTGACAAAGATCGTATGTTTGCTTTACAGTGTATTGAAGCTCATTATAAATGACGAAAAGCCTAGCATGGTAAATGCTTGAAGCTTAAGGACTTCCAAAAGAATGATTTAGTTTTTTTGTATGATAGCCATTACTATAAATTTCCTAGGAAACTTTGTATTCGATGGTTAGGTCCATTTCAACTTAAAGAGGTTTATTATAATGGTTATGTGGAAATTCAAGATTTAGAGGCAGTGCATGAATCTTTTCGAGTCAAGGGTCTTTGCTTTTAACCTTTTGTGAATTAATTGAGAAGTTTGAGTAGATGATGTGGATAAAATAACTAGCATGTTTTTTTTAGCTTGTTCATTTTGGTGTTTTATTTTGCTCTTAGGGGGTGAAATTTTTTAATGGGATACAGATATGGAAATTCTCTAGATGGATGCTCTTACTCCTCGCCTTGATGGTGATAGTCCTGATCATGTTCATGCTAGACTTTATAGTATTCCACGATTTCAGATGCATGACATGTTTTTATATTCTCCGCAAGGTGAGGCATGCTGTGGTACATCTTTTGTGGTTATCTTTTGTTTACAGTACCATCCTCAATTTAGCTATCGGCCTTGTTAGCAGCATCTCTATGTGTGTGCCCAGCTATTGTCATCACCTAATAAGTAGTCCCCGCTTGAAAAGCTCAAGAGTTGATAATTTGTTTATCTTTGTGCTGAGATTGATTGACCTGTTAGAGTGTCACACCAAGCTGCCATGTTTTTCAATAGGTTGACAAGTTCTCCCACAAGGTTGACAACTTTCCCTCTCCTTAGTGACTTGATGAGTTTGGTTTGAGAAGATTGATTTGGCAACTTTGGCTTGAGACATTGGGGAAGGCATATCAAAATTGACAATTTGTAGTTTGATGATACCACTCGACAAGTTTTGGTTGGTAGACTTAGATTGCAAGTTTACATTGATAAGTTTGTATTGACAAGTTGAGATTGACAAACTCGGATCAATGGACTTTTTGCTTGTGGTTTCAAGGTTTACAAATTGGACTTGGTAGTTTATACTTGATGAGTCCTAACGACAAGTTTTTAGAGGTTGACACAATCCACATTGATAGGTTTATGTTGATGAGCCCACATCAACAAGTTCTCATTTGACAACTCATTGACAAGTTCATGTTTACGGGTTCTCACCAACAAATCCATATTGATAGGTTTTGGCTGACAAGTTCTCATGGACATGTCCATGTCAATGAGTTCACATCAACAAGTCTACATTGACAAGTTATCATTGACAGATCCACATCGATAGGTTCTCGTCGACAAGTTTACATCAATAGGTCCATGTCAATAGTTTCTCATCGACAAGTGTAGGCTAACCATTATGCAAGTCAAGTTTGACAAGGTGAAATGACAAGTTATTAATGATTTCAGATTGATGAGTTGAGGATCTACAAGTTAGAATTGATAGTTGGAATGGTTAAATTTGAATTGACAATTGACATGTTAGGTTGACGAGATTATTTGAAGAGTTTTGGATTGCAAGCTTGTTTTGAGATATTGGGGTTGATAGTTGGAGACTAATAGGTTAGGGGTGATGATTTTTGTTTAGAGAATTCTTATTGACAAGTTGGGATTGATGGGTTTGGATTGACATTGATAGGTCTAATCTTGCCTAAGTAGTTCAATCGACAATTTTGGTTCACTTTTCCTATGGAGTTCTTATTATTAGGTTTTTGTAGAAAAGTTCAGGCTGATGTTTTCATGTTGACAAGTTTGAATTAACAAGTTGCCATGGGGAGTTTGAGCTGGATAAGTTTTCACTGACAACTTTCTACTACCAAGTTCCCATTAACGAGTTCCCTAGATAAAAGCACATTGACGTGTTTAATTTAAGGGGACATGTCAATCAATTCACATTTGTGGTTTCAAATTGACAAGTTCACTTTGATAAATTTTATTGATAGGATTTCGATGACAAGTTTCCAATATTCATAAGTTTCTCATTGTTTAACAAGTGATTTCCTTGTTAACAAGTTTCTACCCATCAACAAGTTTACATTGATGGTTGTGGATTGACAAATTCTTGTTGACAATTTTACTTCCACAATTTCTCATCAACAAATTTGCATTGACAAGTTCCCATCAATGGTTTCCATGAACAAGTTCATGTTGATAAGTTTATATTGATAGGTTTACTAAGACATATTTAACCCTAATTGTCTTAGGGAGGGGTGGTTCATTAGTCATCTAAGGACCAATCCTAGTTGCCACCATCTGGGCTAACTTTGAGCGAGCGGATTTATGTGACTAGGCATTCCATAGGTTTACCTCATAGTATAATGTCCAACCTCATCCCATGAGGATCGACCCATGGTTTCTTAAAGACACAACTACGGTCTCTAGTAGTAATCTAACCTCAAGCTTAAAATGAACACATTTTGCAAATCATCCAAGATTGAGGTAGACAAGCACTACACCTAATTCAATGAAATTGAGAAAAGAGCTTAACATCGATCCCTATGCCCATAAGGCATAGTCTCACACTAGCCCCCTAAAATAATGCTTAGTTGGTTCCGACTCTTAGAAAGGTCATGCTTGTTAGTCTTTATTCTAGTCTTGGGGAAAGCCACCCACCTATAAGACGATTTCATTCAAAAACCATCCACTTTCCTTCCATGTTGTTGAGGCATATTTTAGTCTTTTAAACAAGTATGCTACCACGCTATGATGGCATATACAAAGAGCTTGGTTAATTAGTGTTTGCATAGGGTTCATTGGCACGCCCTTAAGAAGATATAGACTAACCAATCCATTTGAAAACATAGTTATTTTTTACTTTTTTTTTAATTCTCATACATACAATCACTTTGAAAGTGAATCAACCCAAAACTAGGCTACCATCCTTGTCATGTTATCCTAGGCCTTCCAATGCTTAACCATGTTGGGCAAATATAGGTTTCCAACTCTATTATAGATCTTGGATCAAGATTATAATCCAAACCAAAGCCCCAGTGGTCGCACTCATCCCTGCCATAAGGGTAAACCTTCCTATATGAAGGCTAATCATACAAAAGCGGTGGTTAGCTATTGTAGGTGGTATACATGTACTCTGGGTGAATAGTAACTGAGGCCATAATTAGTATAGTTCATTTCATACCTTAAAGCAATCACACTCAGTTTTTAGTTTTCCTACCAATCATTCTTTTCAAAAAAAAATCTAGTAATCAAAATCAACAAATAGAAAAATTTTCATGATTTCAAAATCAAAGAAAAATCATTTGTTTATTTTTTAAATGTACTTTTCCTTTTGGACATATGAACCTACTTTTCTTAAAAGAAGGCATACCTAGGTGTTTTTATGAGTGAGAATGCATTTTAGTGAAATAACAAGAAACTAAATTTATTTCTTACAAAAAGAACTATAATTCACAATCATTTGAGAACCCTTATCCTAAGTAAATAAATAAAATAAAATTTAAAAATGAACTAAGATCAAGAAGTTCGCCCTTTAGAAGTATACTTTTTGTTTATAGGATAAGAATTAAAATTATGATTTAATTATTTGATTAATCAAACATCATATATACTTAACAAAAGCAATCTAAGAATTTATAATAATTTTAAATATTAATATAAAATTTTAACTAATTATCTCATTAAAATTTTTATAATATTTTTAGTCATACTTTAAAATTTTTAATTTTTATTATAGTTAATTTTTTATTTTTAACTTTATCATTTTTTAAAAAATTTAGCATCATTTCAACTATATTTCTAATTTTAAAAGATAAATATGCTTTTAAAAATAAGATAATGATTTTATTATTCAAAAGATGGTTTTTATTATTACAATTAATAATCACCTGATTTAAAAATAAAAATAAAAATAATTTTAACTCTATTATTATTTTTTTAAATTTTAGATATTATTTTGATTCCATTTCTAACAACAACTAATTTTTAAAATATAATATTATACCTCATATGACTATATTTTCAACATCATGGCTACTCGAGGATCTTGCCACATCAATATACTTGCAAGGGACTATTGTGTATAGAAAGGGCAAGAAAAGAAAGAATCTCCAAATAGGGGATGGCGTGTGTACCACTACTAACTCCTTCTTCTAGAATTTTCTCACCTCTAACTCGTTAATTTCCACTCCATCTCTCACTCTCAAGAGTAGGCTCATCATCCTTGTATATTAAAAATGAGAAGAGGGTTCCTCCTTTAAACTTTTTTCTAAAAAGGGAGGTTCATTTTTTAGTACAAGTTTAGTAAAACAAGGAATTATTTTTATTTTATTACATAAAATGTTTTTTATTCTTTGATTTTATTTAAAATAATTTTTATTTAATTTAGTGTAAGCCTTATAAAACCTTTTTTCTTTTCTTTTTTGACATAAAAGTTTGTTAAAAAAATTTCAAAGTTTAAAATAAGGTTTAAATTATTTGAAAGAGATTATGGCTAAGAAAAAAATTTAAAATTATTACAAAATCAAATTAATTCTCAATAATTTTTATAAAATTCATTAACATTTTAAATTAAGTTTAACAAATTAACCATGATTAAGAAAAAATTATTTACTAATAAAATATTTTATAAATTTAATTTTAAATCTTAAATTAAATATTAAAAAGTTTAATTTAATTTAAATAATTATAATTAATTTATAAAAATATTTTTTTTGAAAATAATAGTTTAAGCTATTTCAAGTGTAGAAATAAACAACGAATAAGGTTGAATTGAGTATATTTAACTATGGAATTTCGAGTATAGTACACTCTCTTCCCCTTAGAGAAATCAAGATGTCCTTATCTCGAGAGAAAGTCGGGGTATTCCTCTTGGAGAAAGGATTCCTTAATCCAAGTTGCATCTTCCTTTGGCATGTCTTTCCATTGGATTAGATATTCCTATAAGATACAGTTTCTCAAGGGCTTTTTCCTAATTTCAAGGATCCTATTGAGTTGGACTTAAGTTTTCCTTGGGTTGGTATTACTTTTGTTCATCATCAAGGATATATTCCAAATTTAAAATACAAGAATTTAGTAAGCTTATGTGGAATACATTGTGGATCTTTAGATAAGGGGATAAGGCAAGCTTGGATGCATGTGTTCCAAGGCATTTTATAATTTCGTAAGGCCCACAATACCTAGGACTAAGCATGAGTAATGGAAAAATCAGTATCATCCCTTATCTCCACTTAGCATGGAGACTTTGGACTCTATGTTTATCTAAACCACTCTATATTATTAGAAGTCATGTGGTTAGAGACACATGAGTCTACATACAATACATCATTCTTTGATGAACAATCGGTAGTCATAGTATCCATAAAGTGCTGCATAACAAACAACAGTTCACTTTTGTCATCGTTTTTTCTGCTACTAGATGTATAATTGCCTTGCTGCTTTTTTTCTTTTCTAATTTCAACCTTCTTTTTGAAGTAATTTTTAGAAATGCGGCCTTTCTAACCACAATACAAGTACTCCCTCCTATCACCAAAATGTTGTTGCCTATTAGAATTTGCAACTTGGCCTCTTTGACTCCCCCTTTCTCAGAACTATCCTCCTAAATTTCTTTATGCATCATAACTTTGACCACGACCACCACCTTGGCCTCTGTCCCACAACCTATACCTCTGCCAATAGAGTAAAGCACCTATTTAGACTTCAAGAAGAAGAGGAATCCAAGCCAAGGTTCTCAAGTATCAACATAGAAAAACCACATAGAGCCTTTGGTTGTTTTGGCTTTAGGTAGCCAAATCCAAGTGTTACCCTCATAGTAGCCTTGCGCGTGCAATAAGGTCGTGGGGACCCATCGCAGCTTGATCATATGTTGATGTTTATAGTTTCATCTTGGCCTCCTAGGTTTCGAGTGTGGGCCACTAGCCTTGCGAGGCTATGGGTTTTTGTTTCTAGGTGGTGGTCCTTGATGTTTAGGTACCCATTTGAACTGAGGTTCTGGGCTTCATTGTTGGGATTAGCGGCTTGCTTGGCATTGAGATTTGGCGGGTTGTGACGAGTCACAACCCCCCCTTCTTAGACTTGACGGTGGGTTTCTCTACCAGTGTCTTTGCAGACTTTAGAAGGAGTCACGTTGCCCTTGCTGAAAGTTGTAACTATGCGGACGTTGCCCACAGCTAGGTGGATATGTTGTGACTCGTAATCAACATTACAACGAGCTTGCTTCTTAAAGGTTCGTCCTAACAATGACTGTGTGCCAGCATCTTTAGTGTTAGGCAACACATAAAAGATCATTGGCATGCTTTCAGACTCGATAGAAACTGCAGACTTGCACTTTCCCAAGAGTGTGTATGATAGGCCACCATATGGGTTGAGCTTAGCGTTAGTGGGTTGTTACTGCCATTTGCCAATTTGGGTCCAATGATCATGAGTTAAGACATCAAGTCAGCTCCCTCATCGACCAATTCATTGATGGTGCATGTGTGCTTGGAAATGATTCTTATGCTTAGGTAAGCTGGTTCTACAACTGCCTCATCCTCATCGTCCACCTCAATGATAGTGGCTACACGTACTTTGAGAAGGGGTGCTAGCATTGGAGGCTCATGCAGTGGGTGCGTGGGAGGGAAGTACGTCTTTACGCAGCTCACATTGAAGAAGCCTATGCCCTCACCTTATAGGGTTTCGAGTTCTACGTTGCTGATTCGGCTGATGGTTTGAACTCTGAAAGAACCTAGCCCCCAAAATTTCATTTTCTGTTTATGTCCCTTGACTGAGTACAGCAGTACTAAGTTGCCGCATTCAAAGTTTTGCTGCTTGATATGCTTTTCAAACCAACTTTTGCGTCTAGCGCATGTGTGGCTCAGAGCCAAGTTTTCGATAAGTTTGAGCTCAACCAAGTGCTCTGTCCATGCCTCCTTCCCATCCCATCTCTCTTGAAGGGCCTTTCTCGGGCTAGGAATAAAGAACTCTAAGGGTAGAATTGCCTCAGTTCAACCTAAAGGGAGTCTAACCCACAACTGTTTTATTAGTCGTGCGGTAGGCCCACAAGGTCACCATTAACTTGTTATCCCAGTCACACTGCGCACAACAGATATTACCTTGGTTAGGATGTTCACCAAGATCTTATTTGTGGATTCCGCTTGGTCCTTGCCTGGGGTAATAAGGCAATGATTTCCGATGGATGATTAGGAAGGTGGATAGGAGATGAGCAGCAATCAATGCATAGTTCAACACAAATTGCCGATAATACCCTGTATGGCCTAAGAAGCATTGGACGCCCTTGTAATCGATTGGGGGTGGAAGATCAACAATGACCCTAGCTTTAGAGAAGTCTACGGCAATGCTGTTCTTCAACACTACATGCCCTAAGATGCATCCATGCTTCACCCAAAACTGGCACTTCAAAGGGTTCAATGAGAGATGATATAGTCGACACCGTTCAATGACTGCTCAAAGTCGGTCTAAGTGTTCCCCCCAAGTAGAGTGAACACACAGGTCATCCACAAAGACCTCTAATTCCCTCCTAAGCATGTCTTTGAATATAGTGCACATCATTTGTTGAAAGGTAGCTCGCTCATTAATCAACCCAAAAGGCATGGCTATGTAGGAAAAGACACCCCATTCGGTGGCAAATGCAGTCTTGTGCCTATCATTAGGATGCACTTGCACTTGATTGTATCCAGAGAAGCCGTCCACGAAACTATAGGCCTCTTTGCCTGCTAATCTCTCGAGCATGTACTCGATGTACAACAATATGGATACTTATCTATCTTTGTAGCCGCGTTACCTTCTTGTAATTGACGTACACTCTAATCTTTCCATTCTTCTTCAATACGATGACTATGGGCGAAACCCAGTCCGTATGCTCAATTTCATAGATGAGCCCTACCCTCATTAGCTTGTCAATTTCTTCCTTGACGGCGTGGGTGTGCTTTGGATTCATGGGGTACGGTCGTTGCCTGACTAGCATTGCATATGATGTCATGGGTATATTGTGAGTCACCACACTTGGGTCTAACCCCTTGAGTTCTTCTAGGGACCAGGCCAAGACATCTATATATTCTCGTAAGAGAGCAATGCAGCTTGCTTCCTCTTCCTTGGTCAATTCATCAGCTATAAAGACAAGTCGGGATGTCCCCTTTCCCTAGCCAAATCGACCTCCTTGACCTTGGCAGGTCCTTCAATTGGTTCGCTTGCCTGTCCTTGTCGTTTGGCTCTTGGCAAGATCACTACCCTATCCCCTTTTTTTAATTTCGTGAATCACCTTGGTAGGTCTTGCGATTTTTTCTACTCTTCTGCTTGCGTATATTTAGGCAGCTTCCCTCATTCCTCCCTTAATTGTTGGCATCTTAGGTGGACAGGTAGGTCCCCCTTCGTGCGTCTAGTCTTGGAAGCTCGAGGTATCTCAAGATCACTATCCAAGTTGACTTCTGACTCAGAATCAAACTCTCCATCTTTACTAGAAGAGGGAGTCTCTCCTAGTGGTCACAGCTCAAAAGGTGAGTCGGTTCTCAGCAGTGGTGTGTTGTTCGGGTGGGCTAGGCTTGCCTGCTCATAGTCAATTGCACCCATGTGCTCCAACCAAGTTCGATCATAGTCCTCATGCATGACTCCTTTCTCTTTCTAAGGGCACTCTACTTGCGTGATCCAGAGTCCACTCATATTTGTTCAATTACACATCCCCTATTGTTGTATTCTATAGTATTGATTTCCCTTTTGCCCTCATCGCTGAAGGAACAACAGTCTTTATATTCGTCCTCAGAGCTGTCTTTGTCTGATTGCTCATCATTATCCAAGTTCTGATGTGTCTCTTCTTGTTGGTTAGGGAGGACTAAAGCCCCTAATTGTACATTAAGTTTAAATTGTGCACCTTGGACCATCGCCATTGAGGGTCATCCAAGAGATCATGGAGTGGCATGAGATTAGTTGTTGGATTGCTATCCAACTTCTCGATCAAATATCCTAGGATTTCCAAGAGCTCTTGTCTATTGTTCGAGGCTTGGAATGTGATAGGGTTGGGCTTTTTGCGTAAGCCAGCTATCATGAAAACTATAGCTGAGGTGTATCCTTGGGCTTGCCAATTGCCTTGATGGCTTGTTTGTACTCCTCATTGTCCAAGAATGGCACATCAATGGTAGCAAAAACATACATCTCGCTCGTCCTCAGGGCACGTGATATACTTGGTTAAGACCCCATAGGATTTCCTAAGCTAGTCGTCACCCTTCAGCATGGTGGAGATGGAATCTAGGTCAACTGGTGTAGTCTTCCAATTGTCCATCTCTTCTCTTATAGCCTCCGTTCGATTTTCTAAGAAGATAAGACCATTGCCCCAGTCTTCTACAACTCTCACATCGCGCATCCAGGGTCAGCCTAGCAGGATGTCATAGTCCACTCCCTTCATGACTATAAAGTCAACAGAGAATTGGATTCCTGTGATCTTCACTGGCCAATTTTTCAACACTTCGAATGGTTTCACCTTCATTCCGTCAGCCAGTGTGACGTTGAACCTAGCAGTCTCGACTAGTGGGTTACCCCAAGTTTGGAGTACTGCATGGCTTAGCACACTCACTCCCGCCCCCATGTCTATGATTCCCTTTCTTATGACATCCCCCAAAGCTAAGACTGGCAAGACTGCATGCATTTCCGTGCCTTCCCAAAAAGCATTGATGTGTAAGGATTTAGGCATGGACTATAGTGTCAGACTCGGTATTTGTGTTTCTGCATTGCGCTCAAGCAAGTCTGTGGCAGTTGACTCATTTGATTCTTCGACCCATTGTTTCAACTCTTGCCATAGCATTGAATGTTGCCTAAGCAAGTCGCCTAACCTTGGAGCCACAAGGGTGGTCACCAATGTATTAAGGAGGTTGCTAGACGCTTGCCTCTCTCCTAACTCTGTGGTTCTTGGCCAATGGCCCTGATTGGTTTGCTAGCCCATAGCATTTAGACTTTGTCTAGGCGGCACTGCTTGTGGTGCCATTGCATCCCCTGATTTTGGTCGTGGGGGAGAGACTGGCATGCTTATGCTTGAGAGATCATCGATCTCGTCTTCTAGTATGGGCTCAACATCTTTTAGGTGCTCTTGGGCCTCCCTCACCCATTTTCTTCACTTTCTTGATGGCTTCAAGTTGGCGCTTCGGGTTGGGGTACTCCCTGACCTTAGCACTTCCCTTCTCAGTCGTCCATGGAGTTGACGTTTTTGCCTCTGTGTCAATGACTTTCTTTCCAATAGGAAATGTTGTGGCACTTTAGATTTTGAGAGTGACCTTAGCGTCTGGTCTTTTCTTCATCTGTCTCTGAGTCTTCTTTCCAACTGAGGTTGCATCAAAGTTGCTAGGCCCTGGCAATGATATGCCAGCTTGCTTTGTTTGCGCACGGGTCATGACATGCAATGGGATAGGCGTGGCCTCCCCATCGAGTGTCTCCACACCAAACAACCCCAATGGAATCGATGGCTCATTTTCCAAACTAGAGGATGGCTTCTATCTAGGGCAATCAACAAAGAGATGAGTGATTCCACACTCAACGCATCTCAAGTCAGCCTAATCTCTATTTGCTTGCTCCCTCTCGGGGCATCGCGAAGAAACGTGTCTTGTGTGACCACAAGTCCAACACACGATTCGCTCTTGGATCTCCCCTCCTAGGCCTCTACCTCTCCCTCTATCTAATGCCATCACCGGTACTGGTCGGTAGTCCATAAGGATTGCGTTGCCCTCTTCATCATACGATACATAAGGGTTTACATAAGGCTCATCGTCGTTCAGCTCCTCCACGTAGTGGACTAGAGTATCACTCGGTGGATGGGTTACGTAGGGTCTAGGTGGTCTAGGTATACCTCTAGGGTTTATCTCCATCCTAGGGATGGTTGGCTTAGCCTCATTAGGTGCTGGGAGGGCCAATGGGACTCCACTTCCAAAGAAGTTCGGTGGCCTATTCGCAAGGTAGGGTTGACCGTAAGGCTGCAGGTATGGGAGTCTCCGAGATAGTCAACAATGCATGGTGTCATGGCCGAACCTACCGGAATTAGTGCCAGGTCGTGACCTAGGGTCCTGACACTTGGCTGGCAAGTGGTTTCCAACAAAACACACACATTAGACATGTGGACGCGTTGGTTGTCTCATCATCTCCTACAATTTAGATATTTCCATCTTTATCTCTGCTAGCTCTTGTCCTGAATTAGTGCCAAAACCCTTTATCCTGAGCGCTTGGGCCTAATCTCTCACTCGGTGTTGAAGCCCTCTCAAAATCCCTAGTGCTAGAATCTTCTCGATTCGAGCTCTTAGAGCTTCTCTCTTTGAGCTAGTCATCCACTCTAATAGCTTCTTCAAAGACCCTCCCCAATGCATCTTGCTGCAAGCTCGAGTTGCCGGCCAAGGCTTTGTAGAGCTCTTCACTTCGTATTCTGTTAAGGAATACTGTGGACACCGCCCTTTCAATTGGTCTCTCGCCTATAGGGATTCTCTTGAAGAGGCTCCTCACATGGATCACGTAATCTCGGATGTCCTCTTTCTCTTTGTCCTTGATGTTCATAAGTCACACTAGTAGGTTATCGGAGTATCCAGGTTCGAAAAATATCTTAATGAAGAGACAGGCCATTGAAATTGGCACACTCCACAGCATCCAGAGTCATGTACCAGGTCTGTCGCCCTTGTTACCTAAGCACAGTTCAAAATCTTGGGAGCGTTGAGTAGAATCAATGAGGTTATTGGCCTCACAGATGTGCTTAAACTGCTCCATAAAGCTATATGGATTGACGTTTGCTTGGTATTTGTCCATCTGCTTCGCTACCACATGAATTTTTATTTAGCTCTCAGAGCCTTGGTTGATTCCCAACCCTGCTAGTAGCGATGTTGCCAATGCTGCAGCGCTCTGCTCTACTGCCGTGTTATCTAGCAGCTACTTCGTCAAAAGCTCGCTCAACATGAGGTCTCCTTCTAGCGCTCTTTTTCTCTATGTCCGATTTTTGCCTGCTAGGGCTAACACTCTCTGGATCTCTTACATTTCCATGCTCTAGCGTAAGCTCCTAGTTTGCTGATCGTGGATGTATGTGACTATTAGGCCTTGTAGAGCCCTGTGTGCTAGCTTTCTCTCCTCAAGATCTGTTATGATGTCCTCTGCAAGTCTGCCATGGTGTTCTGGCTAGGTTTGAGCATCATATTTGCTCACTAGTTACTGGATAGCCTCAGTAAAATCTCCTAGGTCAAGTCCTTCATTGTTTCTACGACCGAGCTGCCCTCTTTCATATCCAAGACTTCCTGTTCTGCCAAGTTGTCGATCAGGTTGATGAGGCTAGGTAGATCCACTTCCATGATAGTGTCGGTCCTGGCTGTGCCCAGCTTTTTAGATGTGTTCTTCGCTTGGTCCTACTTTTGGGGATTCAATCACCCATCTATAACTTGGGATCTTCTCTTATTGGTGAATTCCTTCAAGGTTTTATGTTTGAGTGAGTTTCTTGTTAATTACAACCAGTCCTTAGCTTACCCTTACTCTGTGTGTGTGTGTGTGTGTGTGTGTGTGTGTGTGTGTGTGTGTGTGTGTGTGTGTGTGTGTGTGTGTGTGTGTGTGTGTGTGTGTGTGTGTGTGTGTGTGTGTGTGTGTGTGTGTGTGTGTGTGTGTGTGTGTGTGTGTGTGTGTGTGTGTGTGTGTGTGTGTGTGTGTGTGTGTGTGTGTGTGTTTGTGTGTGTGTGCACGCGGGTGTATTCTTTTCCGTGCACTGTGCGCAACCAGGCTCTTAGCTCTTCTTAAATGTGTTTTGAGTGCTGGAAATCAAAGTGAGTGAGAAAACAAAGTGTCTGCGTAGCTCTAGTGCTCTCGTTTATGGTTTGGCCTAATAGGCTTGTATGTTCGATTTCTTGCTCTCCTCGTCAGCTTATAGGGTTTTTCATTGCGCTATGTCATTCAGCTTGTTCGGGGTCAATTTGGGGTCTTACAACCAGCCTACAATACCAGACACATCAAGTTTGTGGAAATGCACTGCTACACAATTCCTCACTGTCCGACCATGCATTCTAGGTCCCTAACTGCCTGTAAGGCGTTCTGTGGGTTCTTTCGGTGCGGGTCATACTCTTCGTTGGTCAGGGTTTGTCAAATTTCTAGATTTTCTCTCTCAGATTGTGTCTGATTTACCAAAGTTCAATTGTCACAATCGGACAAAGTGTGTCCAATCGAACAGCGTGGGTTAGTTTGATTTGAATATGTTTAATTCTCGGAATCAAACAGGGGGGTTGGTCCGATTCGAATAGGTGTCCGATTGGACAGGTCATTAGGTCCGATTCCGTAGTCCGATTGTCGCGATCTGACGGGTCGGACGAGGTGGTGCATCCAATTTTTTCTTGTCTGATTCTCAGAATCGAACAGGGGTGGATTGTCCGAGCAGTGACATGGCAGGTCCGATCCTATGTGTTCGATTTTCTAGATCGAACCAAGTCCTTGGTCCAACCATCCGATTCCACGGAATCAGACACTGGGAAAAGCATTCGATTCCGCGGTCGAAACACACATCGACTACAATTTGTTAAAAATCTCCCCGCTCAAGCTATTATCACCTACAAGACCTTCCAGAATCCAAGCAAGGGTGCAGGCCAAGGGTCTCATGTACCTAAATCTTGCAGAAAACTCTGACATGCTCCGATCGATTCGATGTGGACTCGTGACCTACAAGTTCTCTCTCTCTCTCTCTCTCTCTCTCTCTCTCTCCACCCCAAAAAAACTGCAAATGAGGCTTTGCCTTGCCTCCCAGGGCCTTATGAGCACAGCCTTAGTCTTCTCAATCACTCCCCTTGAGACTCCAACACATCTAAGCACTCTTTTTCCCATTTTTCCATGTTTGTGCCCTGTTCAAGCCTGGTTTATAGTAGCAAACCCTGAGCTTTCCACACAGATTTCTTGATTCTATCCTACTCTAAACGCAATAAAAATCAAAAGCAAAGTACCGAAATGATTTCTCCTACTCAACTAATCACCAAAAACCAAAAACACTTACTTGTAGAAGGGATTAAAAACCCAAAACCTCCTATCTATCTCAAGCTCTGGTTCAAGGACGAAACCATTGGTCTTGACAACGAAACCAAAATGTAGGGAGCTCACGCTCAAATGCCAAGACCCATGGACCGCTTATTGTTCAAGTGTTTCAAGCGAGCATTAATGGCTACCTCTCACATAGTCAATGTGCTATCCTTCTCTATGAGTGTAGTGAGCTTATATTGATGCCCGATTGAGTTGCCTCCTCTCTCAAGCACTCCGATAGCTCCACAATTCATGATGCATGCTGAAGTATTCTCAAACCTCTTCCTTCAAGCTCCATCCTCCATAGTCACGCGTGAGATGAGAGAAGAGAGGAGATGGTGGAGAGCTTCACCTCCAAGATCCCTCACCCTCACACACTCACTCGCTCACTCACTCACACTCCCTCCCTTAAGCACTCACAAGCAAGCAAGCAAGAGAAGAGAAGAAGAAGAGTCTATTTTTGCCACACATCAAAGAATGAGCTTCTCATTCACTTTTCAACTTTATATACAAAACCCTAAATCCCTTTTGGGCAGGCATCCCCTTATCCCCTTTTTTACATGGCCGACCGTGGCCTAGACCCTTTTTCCCATTGTCCTCCTATCTTCCTAACTTCCTTCCTACCACCCGCCATCTACCTTTACAATTTTCCTAGTGCTCTTTTACAAAATAAATCATGGTGTGCCTTGTGCTCTTTTACGAAAGTATTGACTTACGTTTTTTTCTTGTGCACATGTCTCCTTGATTTAGAACTTATTTGCACTTCCTATGTTTCTGGATTTTCCTTAGTGTGCGCGCCTTCATCTTCTGTTTCAATTTTCCCTTGGCCTTGTGTTTTGCTTTAGATTTTCTGAATTTTCCACCTTGTTCGTATGAGAGAACAATGTGACAAATCCTGCAGGTAACGCAACTCCACCAGAATGACGAGACGGAGACACTGCATCGGCGGTGCCCCCATAAGAACCACCTGAGCCACCCTCTTTCGAACCTATACGAGAGCAAGGAGTAGCACCCGTATCTCGAGTCGACCACGGGCTCATCACATCCACATCTCTGCATCATCCCCCAGAACCACTCCCTCCATTCGGTCCAATTCTCGAGCATCGATCTCGTCTATTGGAAACCGAAGCATCAGAGCATGCTGATGTAGATCTAACGGAACGGCTTGATGGTGTCCGAGACAACTCTCGGCCTGCCATATCTCTGAATCAAGCCATCTAATCTAGAGACATACATGTGGATATATAATGCAACTCCTCGTCGCTCATCCCTCGACTCATCGTGCTCTCTAAAATATTGTCGAAGGTCACCTACACAGACAAAAAGTTATGTTAGCATAATCAATATAAAGATTCAAGAAAAGCACGATAATATAACTCTGAAAAAAAATTATGTTACTTAAAATGCATATTCTAGAGTATCCTTATAAGCAATTCATCAACGAATTGTGTTGATGGAACCTAGAACGGGCCGGCACTGGCTCGTGCACTAGCTGAACCTCTATCTCACGCGCTCAACAATCCCACGGCCTCGCGGCTAGGAGCGTTGATGACACATACATTGTCTTCCTAAATATCTTGCGTTTGTATTACGTCATTTGTAGTCTACTCTTCTCTCACCCACTACTCCTCAGAGGGAGTCCCTTACACATTGCCTAATGCCACGAAGCACAGACATAGGGGGTCCTCCAACGGCTGAGTGCCGCCACCCTCTACGACTCTCCTACACCTTGGGGATTGGCCCCTCGGTGCATCGCTCAACATATAAACATTTCGCACAAAATCCACTCAAGGTACCATTTAATCGTATACAGGAATGTACCATTATCCTTTCTTCTCTTTTCCCCAGACCCCATGACTAGCCTATAGCTTAGGGTGTCCTGTCTCTCACTCAACGTGGGTCAAGGTCCTAATGAAAGCAATTGCTGTGCATCCAGGATTTCTGATACCTTTAAATATTTCCATGATTTATGCATATTGTGGATGCTAAGTGCTCAAACGATTATGAAATCAATATTGTGCACGTGTGGAAAACATCCTTTCAATGATTTTCAACTACCGTTCTTATGCGGCGTTGCACATACCTAGCACCGAGGAAACCCTCGTGCTACTAGGCTCTCATTCTATAATTATTCACCGACCTATATGGCATGCAAACAAAAGCCAGCAATCTTTTCATCATTTTACTCCACATCTAGACACATTTTAACTACTCTGCTCTCCCATCGATCAAATATTGCATTGTTGTATAGATTTATAAGGCATTTTGCCATCATTTTATGTGTAAAAAGCGGGAAAAACACACTAGAACAAGAAGGTGGGGTTGAACTGAGGCAAATCCTTATGCTTCAATCCCCACAAACATTCACAAACATTGTTCTTAATTTTCATTAATTTTCTGCACCCAAAATGCATTTTTCCCCTATTTTTAGTGATTTTTCTCTATTTTCCTTGTATTTTCCCTTATTTTCTACATTATTTAATTACTGAAAATTCAAAATAGGTTATGGGCTGTGGCCCTTAGTTCCTTCTTGCAGCAAAAATGAAAATTTAGTTGGTGTTTCTATTCATTCTTCCATTTTTATGCCCAAAAACATCATTTTCCCTGGATTTTTCATATTTTACGTGTTTTAGTGTATTATTTTGACCCACAAGATGCATGTTTTTCTGATTTTCTGATTATGATCAACAAGTACTCATGGAAAACAACAACATAAACAATTTTTATCCCACATGAACAACATTTTATCAATCAAAAGCCATGAAATCTCAAATTTCCTTTGAAAAAATTGAATTACCGCTTATTTGCGTGTTTCGGGTTTCATGTCCATGGCTGCAAATCTGAAAATCAGCAGCACTTCATGCTCATAACGATCACAAGTCACCATTTCCAGCCCGTGAAGCAATCCGATCGATGCAGGACAAGCCTCCACCATTCCTTCTTCTTCCTTTCTCTTCCCACATGAACTTGCCTTTAGAAGAGAGAGAGGGAGGAGAGAGAAAGACTAGATTTCTATCTCAGCATTCAGGCCATCAATTGAGGAGCGAAGGGCGGCGATAGAGTCAGCATTCAGGAGGGAAGCAAGGGCCAATGTCTGTTGGGTGGGTTGCTCACAAGCAGCATGGTTGATCTCCCAAGAATCAAGCGCAATTTTCGGACGTTCCTGGCGCCTTCATGCTCACATTTTTTTTCCCCATCTTCTCTCTCCACGATTGCATGTTGCATAAAATGTTGGGGGCTCCCAAAATTCATGCCCACTTTGGCCACTCTAATGTCCACCTCTTCGCATCTTGACCGTTTCTTGGCCATTTCCCCGTCCGGACTCGGAATCGAGCTCTGAAAAATCCCGGGCGTCCAGCTTGGCATCCCGCATTGGCCAGTAGCTCGTGTCAACCCACATGACTGTCTGAAAAATTATGAAAAATCAACAAGTGTCGCTCGGGCACCTTTAAAGCACTTTGGTGCTTAAAATCGTCCTAGGTCAAGCCGCCGCCTTTGACGTTGAATATTTTTCCCTTGATATTCATAATTTTTAGCTATTTTTAAGCACTTCTCGGCACCAAAATTCCGCTCTCATTGGAGACCACGGGATAGGGTGACTCAGCCCGTCGAATCCACGAACATATCTGCACATAAACAACCAAAGAAAGCATCAATTTGATACAAAACAAATATGCAATAAAACACAGCACAATGCTCACCCTACCCCCTGACAAAACCAAGGCATGACATCCACAAGGAGTAGGCCTAGCATAATCTGATAGAAGGTCCCAAGCTAGTCATTAACCGACTGCTCGAACACGGCCAAACTAAAAAGAACTGTCAAAAAGGTTGCCCTAAGTGGTGGTCTGACTGCCTACCTAACTAAGGACAACACATCTAGGAGCTCCTACTAGGCGAGGACTCCTATAGCCTGATCAAGAAGTATTTTCTTGTAGCACATTTCCTTTAGGGTTTTATTTGAGTGACATACTCGAGTATGTAAAAAGGAGGGAGCTAAGCGTAGTGACCCAAGGAGAACCGGGCATCGGCCTCAGGTCCTGTCTCGGTACCCAAGAACCTACCAAGCTCTCGCAAGGTGACACTTAATCCTTTTCTGACGCTCACTTTTATTTTCGCTCCAACCTGCCTTATTTTCTTCTTTTCCAGCAAGATGCCACCCCTAGGAAGACAAGGCATCGGCCACAGGTCTGACTCGTCCCCAGGAACCTACCAGGCCTTCACAAGGCGATGATCAACTGCTTATAAATTTTTCTTTATTTTCTTTTCTTTGATAGGGGTTAGAACCCCTTTTTACACACCTTTGTATTTATATTTATCTTGTCGGATGTACAGGGTTTCTTGGCATCATCATTATTATCTTCTGGCAGGCTTCTCTAACTGCCTCACTACTAACAAGAACTCCTAGAATGGCTGCCTAGTAGGCTAGCAGAACAGGGCCACTAAGACTTCCTTCTAAAACAGGTCTTTCGATGCCTGACAATGTCTTTACAGGAGGCAATGACTACTCCGACCTCCCTCTGACATACTTAGCCTAAACCTGGGACTTCATGCCTTGGTTGCCGGTCCCCAACAAAACATATCCCCTCGACAAGTACAAATAGTCATATAACAGGAAAGAAAGGTACTCGTAAAGGAGAGGTATCACCTAGATTGGCCACAAGAAGCTTCCATCGCAGCAAAGGCTCCTCCAGGCTCCACCAAATTCCACGAACCACGAAACCTGTCCAGCACAACACTTAAAACAAAACCCCGATTAAACGCACCCGCACTAGACAGGGAAATGGCCCTCTTGGCCTAATGAAATCAAACATGACTACGCATAACATCCTCCTGGAAACAACTATGATAGACATCAAAGCATAACATTCCCAGGGGAACAGCGGCTCGTAGCCCTAAACTAGGTGCATTAAATTATGACCCATCCCTCCTGCGTATATCGCAAGAGGTGTTCACATCACATGTCATCTAATCAGTCTGTGGGTCCAGGATAATAAAGGCAGATGAGTCTCCCCTACCCTCTGCATCACCCAGATCAACCATCGTCTGCCAAAGAGGGCATGTTCAGAAAGTATACCCCACAAACAACCAGGTCCTGTCTCATCCTCAATAGATATATCAGGACAAGGGCCACAATTAAAGAAGAGGTCTTCTTCATACGCAAAATTAGCCAATGAATCGGCAAACTGATTCCAATTTCGTGGAATTAGCTGAAAAGACACTCTATCAAATTCATCTAGCAGGGCTATGGCAGTATGATGGTACATGCAAAGGATGGGGTTTCGTACCATGTACGTCCCATTGAGTTGATTTAAAACCAACTGAGAGTCCCCTTTCACCAATAACTGGCGGATACCACCCTTCTTTGCAATATTCAAACCCATAATCAGGGCTTTGTATTCTGCCATATTATTGGTAAAATTCACCCCGAGATAAGCAGCTAACTTCATGACAATGCGTCGTCGGGGGTCTCGGATGACAACTCCTACACTTCCTTTTTTGCATGCACCCCTGGACGCCCCATCAAAGTACAAGGTGTACATCCATAAAGGGTTTACATATCCCGCCATCCGGAACTCTACTTGTAATTATGGTAATCAAAATTCAGCATATTCAACGGGTGGACTGTAGGCTCCATCCCTCCATCATCATTGAATTCAACAGGAATGCTCGTCAAAATTTGTAGGCAGTGATGGCAGAAGACCTTGATCTCCCAAATAAATGTCCCGCCTTCTTGCTCAATCACCTTGTATCCTTTGCTCCACCAAATGAGCTTTCCCTGATGATACCTCTGTTCTAAATATGGGTGTTCTAAATAAGGGATCAGACGACCCATCAACCTCTATCACGATTTCCTTGCAAATGTTTGATCGATCTCTCCTAGACCTGCAAGGCAGTCATAGTATTAGTGCAATCAGAAATAATAAGGTTTAATCTTATTAAGATTAACCTTATTTTTAAATTCTATCCCCTCAAGGTTAGCTAACAAGACTGTGGACTTATTCTTTCCTATTCTAACAATCCTATAGGGCCCGTCCCATTTGGGCTCTAGCTTGCCTGGAAATAATTTACGTCGTGCATCATAATACAGAACAAGCTGTCCTTTCTTGAAGGTGTATTTCTTGGCTTTAAGGTCGTGTAGCTGCTTCATTCGACGCTTCGCCACTTCTTGGTGCAATAAGCTCTGTAGCTTAAGCTCATCTAAATGTGCCAGTGTCGTCAAGCACTCAAAAAGTGCGTCTTCATCACTCAAAGAATGATTGATGGCAAACCGAATAGTCGACAGCTCAATCTCTAAAGGCAAGACACACTCCTCACCATATACTAACTTGAACGGGGTATGGCCAGTGGCTCATTTGAAGGTCGTATTATAGGCCCACACTACTACGTATAACTTTTTATCCCAATCCCGTTTCTTTTCCGACACAATTTTGGACAGGATGCCCACAAGCTGCTTGTTGGTGCTTTCAACTTGCCCATTGGCTTGCGGGTTATATGGGGTTGTCTTGTTATGCTTGATTTGCCAAGTCTCTGTCAAGCTTTTAATCACCTTATTCAGGAAATGGGTTCCGCGGTCCGACACTAATTCTTTCGGCGGACCAAAACAGCATATTATTTGCTCTAAAAGGAAACTAGCAGTTTCTTTAGCATCATCTTTCCTTGTTACACGTGCTTCTGACCACTTTGTGAAGTAGTCAGTTGCTACAATGATGTACCTCTTTTGCGTAGTCGACGACGGAGTAATAGGACCCACAAAGTCTATTCCCCACTTCTCAAATGGAAGTATCGCCATAATAGGGGTGAGTGGTCGTTTCCTATTCTCTCGACTATCATATCGTTGACAAATATCGCATCTCTTAACATACGCAAACGCATCCTGGAAGATGGCAGGCCACCAATAACCTGCTCTTAAAGCCTTTTGTGCTGTAAGCCGTCCAGCAAAATGGCCTCCGCAAGCAGAATCATGGCACTCTTCCAAAATGAATGGCACCTCGTCAGGCATCACACATCGGCGGTAGATGTCATCAACCCCTTGCCGATATAATGTACCTGCGATCAAAGCAAACTTTAATGCTTGCTGCTTAATTTTCCTTCTCTCAGCTTTAGATAATTCGGATCCCGCCTCTCCCGTCGATAAATAATGCGTTATTGCAGCATACTAGGAGGGAATAGATGCCGTATCTATTTTAAATAACGACTCCATGTCACTACCTTCAGCCACAGATTCTTTCGGCTCCCCAAAGTCCACAAGACATTCCACAATGCCTTGCAACCTTGGTGGCTTACTCCTGATTTAATAATCAAATTCCTGCAAAGTGATTAACCACTTCGCTAGACGATCAGGCGGCTGTAGCTTATTCATCAATAATCGAAGTCCCTCGGCCTTTGTATAAAGCACGACTTTCTCATAGAGAATATAATGCCTGAATTTCTTGGTCCCAAAGACCATCGCTAGACACAACTTCTCCATGTAGGTATAATTGATTTCGGATACCCCCAGCTTCCGGCTAGCAAAAGCAATCGGCTGCTACCACTTCTCTTCCCAAATTTGGGCTAAACAGCAGCTGATACTATGCATGGTGGCTGCTGAAAATATATAGAACACCTCACCTTTTTTAGGTGCTTTTAAAACGGGAGCTCTTGCTAGCTCTTGTTTCACATCCTCGAATGCTACCTTACAAGGGTCACCCCATACAAACAAACAGCTAAAGGACAATAAATTTGTAAGCGGCAACGTTCTTTCTGCCAAGGCGTTTATGAATCTACGGTAATAACCAACCGAAGACAGAAAGCTATGAACTTCCTTCGTAGTGTGTGGTGGACCCATGGCAACTATAACTTTGACCTTCTCGAGGTCTGTCGCAATTCCTACCGAACTGACCACATGACCCAGCAATAGCCCATAAGGTACTCCAAAAACACACTTTCGTGGGTTTAGGGCAATAGAAAATTGTCTACAGCGCTCAAAACATTTTCTTAAAATGATCAACTGCCTTCCTCTCACGGTGGCAGCCCCTAAGTCATCAATAAACACCTTCAACTCTTCAGGGGATATGTCACCGAATGTCTTATCTGCTGTTCGTTGCCACGAACTAGGCGCATTGCATAAACCAAAGGCCATCACATGGTACGCAAAAGTACCAAATATAGTAATAAAAGTTGTTTTCAACTTGTCCTCTTCTGCAATTGCCATTTGGTTGTATCCTACAAAGCAATCCATAAACGAATATATCTCCCTACCCGCTAATTGATCTAAAATCTGGTCAATAAATGGCAACGGGTAGTAGTCCTTAACTGTCTGCTTATTCAGCTCCCTAAAGTCTACACATAATCGGATTTGATTATTCTTCTTCTTTCTGATCACAATCGGCAAACACCATTCCGTGTGTTGCACAGGAAAAATCAAACCTGCTTTTCGAAGCTTCTGTAACTCTTCAAACAGACCGTCCCTCCGTTCAAAAGGCATACGCCTTACTTTCTGTCGTACAGGACGACTGCCCTCTTTCAACGGAATTGTATGAACAGCAAGACTAGGAGGAATACCTCTTAACTCATCATAACTCCAAGCAAAGATATCACGGAATTCCTGAATCAAGGCCACGTAGTCCTCCCTTTCTGTTATGCTGAGCATAGAACCTAATTTGATTGGCCGTGAATCATCAGGCGTACCAAGGTCTAGCTCGATAACATCTGCATCTCTTATACAATCCTGGCCCTCTATCTGCTCGTTCAAAGTGATCTGATAGATGTCTTCCGTGGTGGATCCCTCTTTGGACTCATCACTCGATGATGTCTCACTGGCAGATAAATCTTCTAATGTCTCCAATTCTGTAGAAGATAGAGGAGCTCTCTCACTCTGCGGGGACTCAGGATAAGCATCAACCACCACACGCTGGGCACCTCTGCCGAATATTAGTCAACCGGCGGGTATATCTACTTGGCAGTCTGCTTGCAAGATCCAAGGTTGTCCGAGTAATACTTGGTAACTTGGACGGCCTGCAAAACAAATCACCCTAAAGTCCAACAGGCATTCTACATTTGCAACAGTGACATGGACCTTAGTAATGCAGCCTTCCGGCTGTCTCAAACTATCATCTGCCATTCTGAGAATTGTGGAGGTATCTTTCTGGATCGCAAGACCCAACCTTTCCATCAGTTCAGAACTCATAATGTTAACAGATGATCCCGTGTCGACAATGGCATAATCTACTAATATCCCATCGACATAGGCTGCAACCCTTGGGCAATGCTTCTCAGCATGCTCGAACCAGTCATCACCAACTCGCGCAATACCCAAAGGTTCTACGATATACCCGGTACGAAGGATCTTTCTAAATTCCTTGCGTACTCCTGGGGAAAGCTTAATTAGCTGCAGAAGATTCACATCCGGCTTGACTTCACAAAGAGAGCTCGCCAAATCGAATTCATGATAGTTCGATAGAGCTCGCTTTTCACGCCAAACCATCCGCTCTTTAGGTCGCTGAACCGGCTTTATTGCCTCTTTCTTAACTTTCACCTTCTTCTTTGGTGGTTCCTTATCAGCTTTACTTTCTACAGTCTTCAAAGGTCCCCCTTCCATGGCAGGATCCAAAACTTGCGTTCCTTTGTCGCCTTGTTTAGGGTTTCCGTCGACAGGCTTATCCTTGTCGGCTTCTCTACCCTTTTGACCTCTTGTAAGAACAGCTTTCAGCATCATTAACGCGTACAGCCTCAATCAAACTAACCCCACTACCACTGGGTAGCTCCTCCACTGTAGTCTTTGGTCGTTGAAGTATTTGTTTAGGCCCGTCTTCTCGCTGGGAATCCTTGCACACGATGATTAACAGGCCCTGGTTGCCGACTAGCGCGCTGGAGGGAACTGATCTTACTCCAGCAAGTAGCTGCTAAATGGCCGGATTTTCCACAGATGTCCCACTTAACATTTGGGCAATTTCTTGGATAGTGTTGCCCATCACACCATTTGCAACTAAACCTCGAAGGTGCACCCTCATCTAGGTATCTACTTCCTATCAAATTTTGTTGTTTTTTAAGGAAGTTGACATCAACGGCTATTTGCCGATACTGCTCCGTAATCATGTCGGTATAATGCTTCATCATGTCCTTAACCTCGCCAAGAACATTAGAGGTGCTCGACTCATAGCCTTGGTCATTACCATGTCGTTCCATCGGCCTAACAATTCGATTAGGCACTGGTGGTTGAGCCACATGCATGGCATTAGAATTGACCGCCTGGCCTCCACCATTTGGAGTCATTTGACTACCCGTAGGCATCGACATGCTAGGGGGAGCTGGTAATAAAGGGACATTCTGCATCATGTTCCCTCTCCCATTAGGGTTAACCATCGCTATCCCTTGGCCACTACTGCCATTGGCCATTGCCACATTGTTTCCCAATACTAAACCCATATTCGAATTGCCTCGAGAAGCATAGGCTGCTTGTAGTCGGGATTCCACCTCTTGTGCTCGTGTAATGGCAGTATCTATATCCCCCAAGGGGACACTACTCAACTGCAATTGGATATTAAAGTCCAAACCATGTAGGAAATATTGCAATTGGGCAGCTGCGGGGATAGGAATAGAGGTGTCCAACTTACGGAAAACCTCTTTTATTTTCTTCGCATAAGCACGAATATCCTCGTGTGGTTCTTGACAAGTCACGTTAAGTACACGCAACCAATATTGCCCACCCCTTTCAGGGGCAAACTCCCTTCAAAAAGCTCCATAAAATGAATCAATATTCAATATGGTTCCGGCTTCTAAACCATGATACCATATAGCGGCTCTTCCTTTGAGAGTCATGTTGAAGAACATCATTAAATGTTCTTCTTCTTCAATGCGATATTTAAACATCAGCTTTTGAAACTCCCTAATGTGGAGTTCCGCATCTTCCTCAACTAACCCATTAAAAATGGGTAGCGGGTAACCTAGAGCCGGCAAATCCGTCGTTCCTGCAGGAATTGCAATAGGCTGTGCCATGACGAGGATTGGATTTGCACTAGGAATAGGGGGCGGTGGGGTTACACCTCCCGCACTTGATGTAGACTGGCTTATGGAAGAAAGGGGAGCACTAGAGCTTCCACCTTCTCCTAACTTACTGCTTGTGGCCCCAAGACCACTAGATCCACTCCCTCGTAAGGGTTCAGCACCACTACGCTTAGGGGAATATCTCCTAAAAATTTCAGCACGTCGCCTAGCTCTTTCGTCTCTCTCTTGCTTTTGGATTTCTACTAGACGATGCTTATCAATAAATAACGGATCAATCTCAGTATCCTTTGGCATAAACTGCTAGTTGGTCCCTACACTACCAGGATTCAAGGACCGCCACTTTTAAGCGGCTCCCGGCAGACGCACCACTAATGGAACCTAGAACGGGCCGGCATTGGCCCGTGTACTAGCCGGACCTCTATCTCACGCGCTCAACAACCCCATGGCCTCGCGGCCAGGAGCGTTGATGACACATACATTGCCTTCCTAAATATCTTGTGTTTGTATTACGTCGTTTGTAGTCCACTCTTCTCTTACCCACTACTCCTCAAAGGGAGTCCCTTACACATTGCCTAATGGCACGAAGCACAGACATAGGGGGTCCTCCAACGGCTGAGTGCTGCCACCCCTCTGCGACTCTCCTACACCTTGGGGATTGGCCCCTCGGTGCGTCGCTCAACATATAAACATTTCGCACAAAATCCACTCAAGGTACCATTTAATCGTATACAGGAATGTACCATTGTCCTTTCTTCTCTTTTCCCCAGACCCCACGACTAGCCTATAGCTTAGGGTGTCCTGTCTCTCACTCAACGTGGGTCAAGGTCCTAATGAAAGCAATTGCTGTGCATCCAGGATTTCTGATACCTTTAAATATTTCCATGAGTTATGCATATTGTGGATGCTAAGTGCTCAAACGATTATGAAATCAATATTGTGCACATGTGGAAAACATCCTTTCAATGATTTTCAACTACCGTTCTTATGCGGCGTTGCACATACCTAGCACCGAGGAAACCCTCGTGCTACTAGGCTCTCATTCTATAATTATTCACCGACCTATATGGCATGCAAACAAAAGCCAGCAATATTTTCATCATTTTACTCCACATCTAGACACATTTTAACTACGCTGCCCTCCCATCGATCAAATGTTGCATTGTTGTATAGATTTATAAGGCATTTTGCCATCATTTTATGTGTAAAAAGCGGGAAAAACACACTAGAACAAGAAGGTGGGGTTGAATTGAGGCAAATCCTCATGCTTCAGTCCCCACAAACATTCACAAACATTGTTCTTAATTTTCATTAATTTTCTGCACCCAAAATGTATTTTTCCCCTATTTTTAGTGATTTTTCTCTATTTTCCTTGTATTTTCCCTTATTTTCTACATTATTTAATTACTGAAAATTCAAAATAGGTTATGGGCTGTGGCCCTTAGTTCCTTCTTGCAGCAAAAATGAAAATTTAGTTGGTGTTCCTATTCATTCTTCCATTTTTATGCCCAAAAACATCATTTTCCCTTGATTTTCCATATTTTACGTGTTTTAGTGTATTATTTTGACCCACAAGATGCATGTTTTTCTGATTTTCTGATTATGATCAACAAGTACTCATGGAAAACAGCAACATAAACAATTTTTATCCCACATGAACAACATTTTATCAATCAAAAGCCATGAAATCTCAAATTTCCTTTGAAAAAATTGAATTACCGCTTATTTGCATGTTTCGGGTTTCATGTCCATGGCTGCAAATCTGAAAATCAGTAGCATTTCATGCTCATGACGATCACAAGTCACCATTTCCAGCCCATGAAGCAATCCGATCGATGCCGGACAAGCCTCCACCATTCCTTCTTCTTCCTTTCTCTTCCCACATGAACTTGCCTTTAGAAGAGAGAGAGGGAGGAGAGAGAAAGACCAGATTTCTATCTCAGCATTCAGGCCATCAATTGAGGAGCGAAGGGCGGCGATAGAGTCAGCATTCAGGAGGGAAGCAAAGGCCAATGTCTGTTGGGTGGGTTGCTCACAAGCAGCATGGTTGATCTCCCAAGAATCAAGCGCAATTTTCGGACGTTCCTGGCGCCTTCATGCTCACGTTTTTTTTCCCTATCTTCTCTCTCCACGATTGCATGTTGCATAAAATGTTGGGGGCTCCCAAAAGTCATGCCCACTTTGGCCACTCTAATGTCCACCTCTTCGCATCTTGACCGTTTCTTGGCCATTTCCCCGTCCGGACTCGGAATCGAGCTCTGAAAAATCCCGGGCGTCCGGCTTGGCATCCCGCATTGGCCAGTAGCTCGTGTCAACCCGCATGACTGTCTGAAAAATTATGAAAAATTAACAAGTGTCTCTCGGGCACCTTTAAAGCACTTTGGTGCTTAAAATCGTCCTAGGTCGAGCCGCCGCCTTTGACGTTGAATATTTTTCCCTTGATATTCATATTTTTTAGCTATTTTTAAGCACTTCTCGGTACCAAAATTCCGCTCTCATGTGTAGACAGATGATGCAAGTATGACGTAGCCTATGGTCCCATGTTAATCTCCTGGCACAACTCCGCATACACTAGAAGGTCGATAGACAGGTCACCACAAAGGATGAGTCCACCTCGTTCTCAAAGAATTCTTGGCCTCCTATCTTTGTGTCATCGTTACTCGATTCTGCCTCCTCTACATGCTCCCAAGCCATCTTCGACTCCACCCCTTGCAATATCAACCCCTCCATCTGTATATTGTCCTAATCTATGCTAGAAACATTGCTTTCATCATACACTCTCGCACTTCAAGGAGCTGAAGGCACAACATACCACCATCAATGTTGTCGGGGATTTTGATAGAATTACCTATTCAAAATCACATACGAAGAGATTCACCATTTGTGACATATACCATGTCATAATAAAATTTTAAAAAATAGTTCATGCAAGTATTCACAATGGGCCGACAAGGCAAACATGTTGCCCAGATCCATCCATCTTTTTTCAGAATCTATTTCGAGAAATCCAAATGGACCTCATCGCGAACGGTTGCCCTGACTCCTTCTAGTACCACTTTGAACCACTGCACATCGAATATGATCATGGAGAAGTTACGGTAATCCACCGTAATAACACTTTGCAAGTTCCCAAAATACTCCATCTCATATACAACGGTGTTTGGATCTGTGGCTCGCCGTCGGCTCTCTTGCTCAAACTTTACCATGACGTCACAATCCGTGTGGAGCGCATTTTATCGATGCACTTGACGTGGAAATGTCCCCACGCAACCACACCGCACTGTATATTTTGTACTATATATTGAAACAATTAGATTAGTTGTCACATATAAAATCTAGATATAATAGCTTATAAAACATGTGGTTACCTTTGGACTACATCCCCTCGAGAATTCTCACTCCTTAGTAGAGACCTCCACCCCTTCGCGAGAGGCTATGATCAAAGCTCCATGTAACCATCGCATAGACATAAACCGTGATATCTCTTCCATGCCCTCGGGATATTCATACTGGCGTCAAAATTCTAATCGTGCTTCTTCCCGATCTTTCTTGGCTTGCTTGTACCTAAAGAGCCATGTCTCCATGGATGCAAGGTGCAACATACAAAAACGATTCACTTTCTCCTCCATTGTAGCACCCATCCTTTTTCTATCCCATTTCCAACCACCACATCTCTAGTCAGTCTAGCATCGTCCTTCAACAACCATAGAATACTGTTGTCTGAATCCGTCGTTTTTAGTAGCCATTGTGAAATGTGCACTAACACTTTAGACACTAACCAACCTTTAGCCATGCTACCTTCTGACCGAGCTCGTTGTCGCAGAAAGCCTTTAAGGATTTTCATGAAGCACTCCAAGAAGAACATCCATCATGTATGGACAGGTCTCGCAATCTCCACTTCATCTACAAGATGCACCAGGAGGTGAGTTTGTATCATGAGCATGCTGGTGGGAAGGTACTTCTCAAAACTTTCTGAGGAATGGTTTACCCTTGCAAGTCATGTTGATACCTGTGAGCACCACACTTTGGACATGTCTCCATAGTCCTGTACTCTACTCGAAACAACACGCAATCATTGATGCATGCATAGATGCTGTGGTAGTCCATGCCAAGCTTTTGCAAAAGATGTCGCGCATCATCACGAGACTCAGGCATGGTATTTCCAAGTGGTAATATATTATACTTTAGTAACCTGAAAAAAATCATAAAATACCTTGAAAAAGCACATTTGTTTTTTATAATGGTGCCGAAAAGAAATCAATGAAGCGTACATAGAAGGTACCTAAACAACTCGGTCACATTCACATCGCTCCACCCGTATTTCACTTCCACACTTAGAAGTGCAAGTAGCATCTTTAGGAAAGATACTCGGCACCCATCATATAATGGTATGGATGCTTTCTCTCTTGGTGGATTAGATGTCTTGTATCCATGGGTATCAATGCATCAATCATTGTCTCCATTTCAGGCTCCAAGATTATTAAGAAAGTCAGAAAGGCTACCTGTCTCCTTTGGTATTGACAATATAGACTGGATCATGCCTTCCCAGTGGTGGATTGGCTCAGTCACTCCATCCATCACACGCCTACGAACTCTTCTAAGACTGCAATAGGTGCATTCCTCCTTGGGATGAGACATCTCCTCCCTGTATAAATTTTACGGCCACATTTAATGTTTTTGTATATGATATTCAATTAGTTTGTGCATATAAGGCATGATTGATACACATTTTTATTACCATTTACTAAAATTCTGAGATCGTCCTATTAATGATCTCCGATTGAAACTCGTCGAAGCGTCATACGTGTTCTATAGACAAGCGATGCTTTCGTCTAATTGCCAGCTTGCATTGAGAGCAACAACACGGGATACGCTAATTAAGATACGCCTCGCAATCTTGAATATCACAACCATCATTGTTTTCCATTTTGTCTATGTTACAACAAACAATTGATTTTTGTTCTCATTCTCTTTTTTTTTCTTAATTTGTCTGAGAATGGAATTTTTCTCTTGTAACTCAACAAAATTAACGTCAGCTAAAGTCTTGGTTTTCTCCCCCTTTTCTTTGTTGCTCCCCCTTTCTTTGCGCTCTTTGTTTTCTTTTCCTTTCCTCTTCTCCCTCTCTCATTTCCTCTCTTTCTCCCTCAATGCACCTCATTCTCAAGAAAAGAAAAATAATAATAAGAACAAACCAAGAAGAGGATGGTTTGTTCGTCTCCTCTTCGTGAGAAACCCTCTCTTTGTTTCTCTCCACCCCCTTGTGTTTTCTCGCTCATTCTCCTCTCTCTCTCTCTCTCTCTCTCTCTCTCTCTCTCTCTCTCTCTCTCTCTCTCTCTCTCTCTCTCTCTCTCTCTCTCTCTCTTGTGTGTGTGTGTGTGTATGCCATCTTTCATGTTTATTCTCTCTCTCTATCTCTTGTTCTCTCTTCCTTTTCCTTTCTCCTTCTTCCTCTCTCATTTCCTCTCTTTCTCCCTCAATGCACCTCATTCTTAACAAAAACAAACAAAAGAAAAGAAGAAAGAACAAGAATAAACCAAGAGGGAGCAATGTACTCACCGCAAATGCCCAAGGATGGATTTTTCGTCTCCTCTTTGTGATGGTCCCTCTTCTTTCTTCATGCACTTCCTCCTCTTCTTCGCAAATGATGATGGTGGCGGCGGTGATAGTGAGAAGCTCTCTTGGTGACCTCCTCAAAAGTTTGAGATAAATATTCACAAGGAAAGAGAAAGACCAGAATGAGAGAACAGAGGTGAGAGAAGCCATGAAATCTTGGAGAAGTTAGAGAAATGAAGAGACGGTTTTGTGTATTTGCTAAATAAATAGCATCTTACATCCCTTTTGTATCTAATCAATGTGGTTGGTATTTTCTTATTTTTCCTTAACAAATATTTCTTCTCTTTTTCATTCTTTACATTCCATCCTCGCTCAAATAATTTTCACTTCAAAAACAAGGAAGGGACTTATTACAATGAGGTAGAAAATGGTAGAGTGGAATAGATTACTTAGTTTAGACATTACAAAAGATGAAAGAATCTTCAAGAATCTAGAAGAATTTCATGGAAATAAAAGCTAAGGAAGAAGTCTAGTAAATGGACATCATTTGGAAGTCTTTAATTCAAAACCTCGATCATCAAATCTCCATGAAAGAACACTTGCAAATAGTAGATATATTGTTTTCCAAACAAACCCTATTGGTGGACAAACTCTGAAATAGCTTTCCAAGGATCGCTCAAAATGGGGCATGCCACATATCAAAACAAAGCTTGCGAAGGGCAATGTAATAGAGCTTATTTAGCTAAATGTCACTTGAAGAATCCATGATAACCATTTGTCCAAATAGAGGTTAATCCAATTATGATCTTTCATCCACATGGATCAACAGGATATGTATCATCCAAAGCATCTGTTGGGTCATAAAATTGATCCATAATGTCATCTTCATGCACTAACTCACACTCTAAGTCTTCAAGGACAAGCATACTATTGACTTTGATGTTGCCATAGATGCACTTGGAAGCATGGCCTTGTGAATACTTTTCTCCACATTTGAAGCATAAACCTTTTTCCTTTCACTCCTTATAGACATCCATTGGAATCACTTTCTCATTATTTAGAGGAATAATAGAAGTCGGTTTCAATTTAGCATGTTGATTCCTTGGTCTATTACCATTTGTAGTCTTAAAATCGCCTTGTGACTTAGTGGTATTAAAGGGCATGTGTATAGGGACTTTAGGGCTACCCAAAAGACATACTAGATTTACTAACATTTCCCCCAAATCTGCTCTACCTATTTGCAGCCTTATGCTATCCAAAAATGGGTTGAATCGAAACGTCCTTCACGTACTTGCATACACTTTAGCTAATTCAATTGCTTGGAACATTGTGGCTAGTTTCTTGGCCATAATATCACCTGATAGACTAGGCTCCAAAAAATACTATTTCTAAAACTTTGCATTGTCACTCACACTTTCCACATATATGTTAAGATTTGTAAATGGATTGGTATACTCTCTAACACTCGTACTTCTTTGGTCTAACTAATACCTCCGCCTAGCCAAATTTTCATTCTCAATAGGGGACACAAACACTTGAGCCATCTTTGCCTTGAAATCTTCCCAACTATCAACCATCTAGCTTTCTCTCTTAACGTACCTCAACCATATACGAGCAAAGCCCTCTAGCTGAAGAGTAGCAAAGTCTATCTTTTGATCATTTGATCTAGGGAGGATATCAAAATATGACTTTAATTAGATGTCCACTCCTCGAAGTCTGAAGGGGAAGAGTGCCCATTGTACTTGGTTAAAACTATCTTATCGTGAAATTCTCAAAGTCTTGTTGCCCATTAGAAGATTAGGGATGCATGTCCATGCAACTTCTAGTGGGAATTGAATTATTAGAAGCACTCCTTTGATAAGATGTTTGAAATCTACCTAGAGTTGGAGGTGGTTGAATTCTTACCCCTTGAGGATTGGATGCATGCATGCTCAAGATCTCTTAATTTCTAAATGATGGTTGCCCTATCTCATAAGTGATAGATATTCCTTTCCTTCCAATAATCTCAACCTATAAGCTAAGATTAGGGGGCTAAAATGATAGCTCAATTCAAATTTGTCCCTACTTTCTTTATTATCCATTTGTGTTGTGCCCACAAGTTGTGTGAATTTGGACAATAAAATTGTCCAATGAATCCTCTATATAAGCAATGAACTTATCCAAAGAGTATTTTTTATAATGAGCCATTTTTTAATTTCTTTCTTGGGTTGGGCATTGACCATCCACTCCACCCTCTGATCCAATTTTGAAACAAGCTCAATATGTCTAACTGAATGCCTAGTCTCATGGTTACATAGAGTGACATTTAAAATATTATATACCCATACTCTTGAGAATCATCTTCCTCATGTTGTGGCTCAATCATTGCATCTATAGATTCCTTGATTTGTTGCTAAATATCCTCATTTGCCTTGTCTTTTCCTCTATTTCCTGCCATTTCTATATATATGCTATCCAAATAGATCACTTATTAGAAAAATGGCTATAACTTTTGATTTTGATATGCAAATGGGCTACTTTTTGATTCAAATCAAAGCTAAGGATCAACTCTTATAGATGAGCTATCAAACACTCCATTAGATTTAGGACATAATATTTTGGGAGTATACTTTTGTGGTTGAATGGAATTACCCAGCAACTTGTAAATGCCTTGTTTTAGTGTTCTAACCAGTTGTAGGTCCAAAGTAAGGTGGGATTTTTTTTTATGGATGTACAAAACTACCTAGCAACCTATAAATGTATTGTTTTAGTATCCTAACTACCCACAGGTCTAAAGTAAGGTGTCCAAACTCTCTAACAACCTCTATATGACCTGTAAGGTTGAGAGTAACCTACAATGACCTGTAATTAGCTTGTATATATCCTGCAATGACCTGTAATCAACTTGTATGTATCCTATAATACCCTACTATAAATGAATGGGAATCACCCCAAAAATAGCTTATAGTACCATGTTCCACCTATGAACTTCAATAACCACTCTTGAAGATCAAAATAATATGTAAACCCTATAGGTTGATCAATAATCACCTTGTCTTTTGCTCTTTAACTCCAATCTTTGATGCTCCTCTTACGGTACATGTATGAGGGATAAAGCAATAGGACATGCTCCGTACATAGGCTCTGAATCATCAAGAGGTGGGCAAAGTTCCTCCTAGGTAGGTTGGTTACACCCCTTTGGGATTTTTGATAGTGAGGGAGGGTCACATCTCTTTTGTCCCAGTATCTCCCTCGACATCCACCCTTTTCCTCAGTGTGGGAATATTCCACATGGCAAGAGCATACTAATCTAAGAAACTAGGGATGATATGTATTCTAGAAATGAAGCTTTCAACCTTTAATGAAGTACAATGATCAATTGGAAAAAGAGAATTGAAATGGAAGATGGGATGAGGATCTTACAATTGTTGTTCAATGACTTGCTGGATTAGCTTACCCTTTATAATGTACTTTTGGGCCAATAACGATTAAAGAAAAAAATAGGGTTATTCAATGAAATCATGAGAAAATTGAATATAATTGCAATCCAATTGGGTTTAATGCTGAGAATTGATCAACAAATTTGTATCAATCTAAAAGAGGCATCTCTCTATGATTTGTAGGCATTAGAAGCGTGTGAGGGCCATAATCTTCCATCAACAAGTGGATAAAGCTTCAACAATTAGATTAAGAGAGATTTCAAAGATTAGATGAGTAGATTACCTCTTTTAAAGTTTGAAGAAGATTGATCAACTAATAGGAATCAAACTTCAACCATCAAGATGGAATGAAAGGCCCAAATTGATGCATAATACTCCATAGCTTCAATGTCCATTGATTAGTCCATTTCAATGCTTGTAGAGTATAAAATCCTTGCAATAAAAGAGTCTTTAGCCCTTTTGAAATCTCAATGACAAGACATTTGAGCTTGAAGCATGAAACCCCCAAAATATTGGCCCATAATGCCCTTTGATGCTTGATACTCTTCAATGTGTACAATTTTGTCCCATTCTTGGAGTGGAACCTCTATAGAGAGATGTTGAAAGGAATGGAGAATGATAAATGTTGAAGAAGATGTTAGCTTCAAGCTGTTGGTTGCAACTTGTTGTGGTTTAGGGTTTTCATAAAGAAATAACTCTAGAGATTGAAGAAGACAGCTTAAGGACTGACAAGAAAAGTGTGCCTTGCTTGCTTATTGATCAGAGAATCTTGGTTTCCAAGATTTGATACTAAAGATGGAGAAGAGAAGACTTCTCCTATTAGTATGAAATGTGCCACAAAATGTGCTAATGACTCACCACTCATCCACTACCTTGGATCAATCAAATGCCTACTCTACCTGTCTTGATCCATGCATACTTTGCACAAGGTTTTAGATGAATACAAGATCTCTAAGGATCAAGAAGAAAGATTGAATGGCAATCCCCCATAAAAGCTTGAAGAAATCTTGCATGAAAGAAGAGAGAGAAAGCCTTTTCCAAAAAGTAAATAGGACTTAAGTGATGACTAATTCCAGTATTCACTTGTTTAACCAAAATACCTTCCAAAATGGCCTATATCTTGATAACAACTCGCTAGTTTGTCCAACTTGCCTTCAACTTTGCCTCTATATCTTGAAATAAGCTCCAACTAAGCTATCTTCTCCATTTGAAGGACCTTTGGTCTCTCCACCAGTCTCCTTCAAGAGTTATACCAACTATACATATGTAACCTTGGATTAACTGTCTAAATGGGAAAATCTTAGTTAGGCTCATCCAAATGGGACCAAATACCAAAGCTTTGAAATAACTTGCCATGAAGGAGACTAGGGAGGAGAGAGAAGAGTGGAAATGAGAGAAAATAGGAGAGAGAAATATTGACAAGGAGAGAGAAAGACTAGAATGAGAGAAAAGAGGTGAACCATGAAAACTTGGGGAAGTTGGAGAGATGTGTATTACTGAATAATAAAAATAATAAAAGCCTCTTACACCCCTTTATACCTAACCAATGTGATTGGTATTTTCTTAATTTCCCCTGACAAGTATTACCTACCTTTCTCATTCTTTACACCTCTTATATAATAATATTTTAAAGGTTCCAAAAGAGAGTTCACTTTTTTCCTAATGTGCACCCCTCCCCTTTCTCTTTGTGCATCTATAGTTAGTTATAATATCTTAATGAGAGTGCTTTTCCCTTGCTCTACAAGAGTTTGTAATTTCTGCTCTATGTTTTCTTTGTTAATTTCCCTTAGATCAAATTTAGTAGTAGCTATTTCCATGTTATCTACAATGTGTTAACTAATATCTAGATTTATGAGCTAGGTTGCATCAATAGAAATATAGAATTTGTAAAATACAAAAAATATGGGACTATTATATGATGACCTCTAAAAAGATGGGGTATGATATGGGGACACATTATCAAATACATGAATTATAATAAAAACTTCATTAGTAGAAATATCTTTTCACATGAAAGAAAGATTATCTAGTACAAAAATATATTGTCCTATAAATTTTAGGCACGCATAGCGGCATACTTTGTTTGACTACTCTCTGAGCTAAGGGCTACAAAGGCTTTTGATGAATTTTGAATATTTATTCAAATAAATGATTTAATTTATTGTTAAATATAAAATTAAACAAATAATATTTGGTCTAGGGTATTCAAATCAAAGGTTTACCTAAGTTAGTTTTAATTAATGTGCTAGTAAGTTATTATTTAAATTAGTGGATAATATAAATTTAGTGATTTTGAATTTAAATTGGGATTTTTAGTTAGTTAAGTTAAGTTAGCTTCTATTTAATTACCTAATTTTTTTATGATTTCAAATCTAAATTATAATTTTAATTAGATAATTTTAGTGCAATTAAAATTTTTGCAATAACTAGATAATAATTCCAAGTTGTTGAAATATCATTTTGATTTGAATTTTTTTTTTTAAAGATGTATTCAAAAATATTAAAATGCAAGTGGCTTAGAGGTTACAAAATTATTTTTCTACACAAATGTCTATAAAAATATTTTGCTACAAAATGTTCCATATATGGATGAGGATTTACTCATTAATATATGAACATCTAGCCTTGTCAGTGCTTGAAGGGCTAGCCTCATTATGAATATCCTCTTCATAGATGTCTTGGGTGAGCTTGCAAAGAAAATCTTCAATAGACTCCCACTCATAATTTCTTTGCTTCATTTATTAATTTCCCCCTCAAGTGACCTTAAGCTCTTCTAGTAATTTAACAACATTTTGCTATGCCTCATCTCTTTTTATACAAAGCTCAACAACTTGCCGTCTCTAGGATCTTCCAAAAGTCTTTTTAGGCAATCCATTTCATGCTAGAAGGCCTCGTGTTGCTATCATGTCATTGTGATCAGTGTAGTGGGTACTGTTGGGGGTAAAGGTGCCTCTGCCTAGCCACCCGTGTATTACTACACTGACAGCCACTGCCACTGTACATTGCAGGTGGCGGGCGCCTATCACCATCACTTTATTCTTTATTCTTTTAGTGACAGTTTGAAGAAAGGAAGGCCCGGTCACAAGTTGTGACTGTTGGAGTTCCCATTTCTAGTCTCCCCCTTTCTTGCTCTTGCTCTCCCGCCATAGTTCTCGAGTCCAACCTTCAATCTGTTGCTCCCTTTCAACTGGTATCAGAGCTTTGCTTTCCAACTCTTGAGCTTGGTTCGTGGCATTCTCAACATCCCATCGACTCCCTACTTGCACTGGGTCTCCTTCCCGGCAGTCATATCCAACTCCTTCGAGCTCCCGTCACTCCCGACTACCTTCCCGGCATTGTTGGGCACCTTCAGGGCATTACATCAGAGGTATTTGATCATTTTCTTCAGGGTTTACTTCAGTTCTCACAGGCTGTAAACAAGATTGGGGCAACCACCATTGAAGCTTCCTTGCTTCATATCTCACTTGCCTTTGAACAAGACTTGCTGGAGCTTATTTGAGGCCTTCCTTGGCTTTAATCGGACCCCTTCGAAGCTTGGCCACCATTTTTTGCAACCCCAGGACCAGCATTTACAGTTGGGGGAATCACGCAGCCCTCCCATATGTGTCTTCACCATTGACAGTCACAACAGCAGCTCTCCCCCTCCATTGGCACTTGGAAAGGCTCCATTTCGGGCATATAAACATGCTTTGATGCTTGGTTTTGATAGTTGATGTGTTCGCATAGCATTTGGACTGATTTAACACTGTTTTGGGACTGTCATAACAATCCACATGTAGTTTATGACAATGTTACATTGACATTTGATGATAAAACTTGTTTGGCATTGTCATTTGATGCCCGGTTGGTCCCGTTTGATGTCCCGATGTTAGGGGAATGTATGCCTATTGTTTGGCAACCATTTGGAGCTGATTTTGGTGCTGAAATTCTCAGTTTTGAACATAAATTACTGGTGTACATAGTTGGGCTGAAGTCATTTTACTCATGTATACTTATGCCTATGCTTTTCAGGCTATGTTTCGGACATATATGGTGATGTATTGACACTTGGGGCTCGACATAGAGCTTGGTTTTGATTCGGGATCATTGATTGAGCTTGAGCTCGCTTTGCAAAGCATTTGGATGCTCCGTCTTGGATGTACTTATGGCATGTATATTGCTTATGTATGACCGGTCTTGACATGCTTAGCCTATGCCATTACTACATGCTAGTTACATTGTTTGGAGCCTATTGCTACTGGAGCTTGGTCTTGGCTTGACCTTGGATTCTCGAAGCTTACTTGAGATATTTATTGGCTTGCTAGAGTTGTATCTTGGGATGTACTTAATGTCTTACATGCTTATGGATGCTACATACGGATGCTCTACCGCCTACATGTTCGAGATGTACTATTGATGTATTGTCTTGGACTTATGTCATTGGCACTGTGTCTTGCCTTGGCTTGAGCTCTTGAGCTCATACATACGGCTTTTGTGCCAGTGGGAGCATTCTTGAATGCTTTTCAGACATTGAGCAGGTGGTACTTTTATGCATTGAGCCGTTACATGCTATTGAGCAGTTACAAACACTTGAGACTTTGGGACTTCTTACCTTTTAGGATGATACATCATATGTCTTGGTTCACTGTATGCTTATGAGCTAAGTCTCATTTTTGGATCCGTATCTTTGTGAACTGACACCTACTTGTGTCAAGTTTTGGTAGTGGCAGGAACACTTTGCCCCATTGCCTGGGGGGTGTGCCTACTCACTGGTAGATGTTTGTATGACATAATTGGGTGTTGGATTCATGCTTATCGACCACCATATGCTTATGCTATGCTCGCATGATGTCGGCTTTGGTCTTGGCAGTATCTGATTGCCTTGGGATCCGATTTTGGCACTGTTAGCTCTCTTTTACTAAAATCTGAAATTTATTACAGCAAGCATATATGTATGGACTGACATGGATTTTTCATGTTGAAATACTCTGAAATGATGTACCTTTTACTAGTATTTGTGGGCAGCAGCTTTGGTTCAACTTTCTTTGCCATTTTTCTTCGATTTTGGTAATTTTTTGGTCATTTTCTGCAATAAACAACAAGCAGTTTTGAACTGTCTATAGTCTTTATGACAAGAAAAGTCCAGCGAGTCATATGTATTGGCTGAAGCAGCTTATGGATCTACGCATGAAGGAGAATGTGACTATGTTTGCTCACTTGAGCCAGTTCCATGCTATACTCAAGAACTTGACTTCGCAGGACATCACTTTTGCAGAGGATGTCACTCCTCTTTTCTTGCTTGGTACTCTTAATGAGTCATGGGATGCATTCCGCACTGCATTATGTGCCTCTACTGCTACCTTGAAATTATCTGATGTTGAGAGTGCTCTTCTGCAGGAAGAGGTTAATCGTAAGAATTTGGATGCCTCTCGTGTGTCTCATGCTATGACAGTTAGAGGCAGGAATGATGGATATGGAAAGCATGGCAGTGGTAGTGGCCGTGGACGGGATTCTCAAAAATCTCGGTCCAAGTCTCGTGGGAAGTCACGTAGCAAATCCCGTGGCAGGAATGCAGATGTTACTTGTCACCATTATGGGAAAAATGACCATATTAGGCCACAATGCCATGAATTGCACCATGAAAGGCGCAAAGATAAGGGGAAAGACAAAGTGCAGGATAAGTCTTCTGATCGCAGCATAGTAACCTACAAAGTCCAGTGTTAAAATTGAAGAGATCAATGTTATGCAACCTAAGAATGTTGATGATGATGATTATATCCTAGCAGCTTCGTCTAGTGCTTTGCAGATGACAGAGATACACTCTATGTATGCACATTGTTGGCTCTTGGACTCAGGTGTGTTCTTTCATGTGACACCTTGCCGAGAGTGGTTTTATTTATACTATACTGTTTCGGGTTCTGTGCGCTTGGGTGATGACAACTCTCTTGATATTATGGGCATTGGTGATGTTAGGATGCAGTTTCCTTCTAGCAGCAGTTTTGTTATGCAGGATGTACGTCATATACCTGCTTTGACACGCAGTCTCATGTCAGCTGGACAGCTTGATGACGCAGGATATCATGTATGTTTTGGAGACTATGCATGGAAGATCACTCATGGTAGACTTGTGATTGCGAGAGGTGCCAAGGCTGGCAGTCTCTATCCCTTGATTGTATCAGCTTCTTCCCTTGATCATGTTTTGTCTGTGGGTTCTATCCCACATGTATTTCTTTGGCATGCCCATTTGGGACATATATCTTTGAAGGGAATGAAAATGCTTTTTGGTTTGCAGTACTTACCGCCCCTTGATTATGCATGTTTTGATTCATGTGAGTATTGTCTTTATGGTAGGCATACTATGTCTACGCATAAGAAGTCTGGTAGGCCACGCATGAGTGAGACCTTGGCATTGGTACATTCGGATGTCTGTGGGCCCATGCCTTGTCAGTCTATGGGTGGCGCAAAGTATTTCAATACATTCATAGATGATTTTTCACGGAAAGTTTGGGCTTATCCCAGTAAGCTAAAATCCGATGTCTTGGCTATGTTTCAGAGATGGCTTGCATTGGTTGAGCACCAGTCTGGGTATAGGCTAAAATGCCTAAGGACAAATAATGGCGATGAGTATGTCTCACGTTCTTTTGAGCAATTATGTGATGAGAGGGATATTAAACATCAGTTGACTGCCCCCTACACCCCCCCCCCCCAAGAATGGTTTGGCTGAGCGGATGAATAGAACCATCCAGGAGCATGTACGCAGTATGCTTAGCCATGCAGGCCTACCACAGAGCTTTTGGACTGAGGCAATTAGTACAGCTGTGCATGTAATAAACAGATCACCCTCTAGTGGTTTGGATTTCCAGGTTGCAGAGGAGGTATGGACTGGAAAACCTCCCTCTTATGCGCATCTCCGTGTCTTTGGATGTGAGGCATTTTGCCATGTGCCCAGGGATAAGAGAAGTAAGCTGGATCCCAAGAGTGTCAAATGCATTTTCCTTGGTTATGGAGATGCAGGTGAGATGGGTTATCGTCTCTGGGATCCGCATGCGCGAAAAGTCATCCGCAGTCATGATGTAGCTTTCCATGAAGACAAAATGCATAGGCAGCCTGAGAGAGTTGTTAAGATCCGCAGGGTCATATTTCAGGAGGAGCCGAGAGCTCCCGCACAGCCAGTTGCACAGCCTACAGCTACAGCCGATGCTCATGGTTAGGGTGTTGGACAGGCAGTTGGGCAGGCAACAGAGCCTACCGTGAGACGGTCTACTAGAGACAGACGTCCACCTGATAGATTTCAGCCCTTGATGCATTATGTCTTGGTTACAGATGCATGAGAGCCTTTCACCTATGATGAGGCTATGCGCAAGGGTGGCAGTCACTCCTGGGAGAGGGCTATGCAGTCTGAGATAGACTCCCTGCATAAGAATGACACTTGGGATTTGGTTTTCTTGCCTACGGGCAAGAAGGCTTTGCCATGCAAGTGGGTGTACAAGCTAAAAAGTACCCCTGGACACCCCAAGCCGGCATACAAGGCTAGATTGGTAGCAAAGGGTTTTAAGCAAGAGCATGGTGTGGACTTTAATGAGCTCTTTTCTCCTGTGGTTAAGATGACCACCCTGCGCTTAGTCTTAGCTTTGGTTGCTCAGCTTGACTTGGATTTATACCAAATGGATGTCAAGACGGCTTTCTTACATGGGGACTTGCATGATGAGATTTATATGAAGCAGCCTAAGGGCTTTGCAGAACCTGGCAGGCAGCACCTAGTGTGCAAATTGAAGAAAAGTCTTTATGGCTTGAAACAGGCATCTAGGGAGTGGTATCATAAGTTTGATGCCTTTATGCAGTCACAGGGCTACAGCCGAAGTGCTATGGATCCGTGTCTTTACAGAAGAAAGCCCGTGATGGTTCTTTATTGATTTTGGTACTCTATGTGGATGATATGTTGATAGCAGGGAAAGCTCATGATGAGCTAGATGCTCTTAAGGCTCAGCTCAAGAAGAGCTTTGAGATGAAAGATCTGGGACAGGCCGCTCACATACTTGGTATGCGCATTAGATGCAATAGGCATCAAGGACTCCTCTACTTGTCACAGAGGGAGTACATTCATAAAGTCCTTGAGCGTTTCCGCATGCAGGATGTAAAGCCTATTGGCTGTCCATTGCCTTCTTGTGTGAAGGTATCACAGGCTGATTGTCCACAAACAAAAGAGCAAAAGGCCGAGATGGCCAAGATTCCCTATGCATCGGCAGTGGGCAGTCTTATGTATGCCATGATACCCACTCGTCTAGATATTACCTTCGATCTGTCGCTCCCTTTCAGGTACAAGTGCTTGATTTTCTCTTCATGGACTTACCCTCATAGTTGCTCTTCCCAAGCCAATGCCCAAGGTTAAGGGCTTGTCTATCCAATTCATCTTCCTCTTTAAAATGTCATGTAGGTATACTTTTGTGCCATATATATAGGAACTTGCTTATTGTCTAGCATTGCCTTCTCAACTTTGATAAAATGTTTGAGAAGAACTTGTGCCAAGAAAACATGTTGACAATCCAAAACTTGAGTGGTGTGGTATCTTTACAGTTTTCTAATCCATGAGAAAGTTAACAATAGCCTTGGGTATAGCTATCTACATTCTTTTAGAGAGAATGAAGGTAGATCCTTGCACATACTCTTGTCAAGGGTGTCTCTAAGATCAAGTGGACTAGTACATTCTAAAGTTTAGAAATTGGATTTAATTATTCTATGTGATTCCTCTAGGTCAATACAATTGTCTCTAATTGAAGGGAGTGAGCCTTGAAGTGGAAGTACAGAACTATGGTGGAAGGAGCAAGAGCAAGAGAGAGACACACATAGAATGTGGGAACTCCAACAATCACAATGTGTGACCGGCCTTCCCTTTATTCAAATTTCACTAAAAGAATAAATAATAAAGTGACAGTGATGGGCACCCACCACCTGCAGTGTATAGGTGTGCAGGTAACTAATACATGGCTAGACACAAGTGCCTTTAACCCCAACAACAAGCAAAGTGCTCCACTAAGAGACTTTTAGCAAGCAAATATGTAGGATTTTGATTAGTTGAGATATTGACAAGCTCAATAGACTTGTCCTCGATAACCTCTAGAACAAAGTGGTAACGCACCTCAATGTGCTTCGTCTTCACATGGAAGACCGGATTCCTGGCCAATTGAATAGCACTCATAGAATCTGAATGTAGTATAGGGACCACATCAATAATGCCAAGGTCTACCACCAGACAACCTAGCCAGAGAGCCTCCTTGCAAGCCTTAGTGGTTGCAACATACTCTGCCTCTATAGTAGAGAGACCTGTGCATTTTTGCACCCTGAACATCCAAGAAACAACACCTCGAGCAAAGGTTAAGACATACCCAAAGGTGGACTTCCTATTGTCTACATGTCCTACATAATCAAAGTCGATGTATCCCCCGTGACTCTTGTATCTTCACCACCATAAGAGACACACATAGTCGTTGTGCCCTTCAAGCACCACATGATACCCTTGATGGCATCCCAATCCTATTGGCCAAGTGCATTCATATAGCATACAAATTCTATGTCAGGGTGAGTACCTATCATGGCATACATCAAACTACTCACTACGGATGTATAAGGGATCATGGCCATCTCAAACTTCTACTCATCAAATTGTGGACAATCGCTTGACTATCCTTCACATGAGAAGGTAAAGAACAACCAATAGCTCACGTCAACCTCATCAGCTATGTTCCTTCTTAGTGGCTAAGCCTCCATCTCTAAGTCATGTTGAGGCAAGGTAGGTTCACCTGGTTGGTCAATGTTTGTGTGTAAGTTGGAGAGGAGGGTAACTCTAATACTGAGTCATACCCTGACTGCATGGCCCTCTCCCAAGAATGACTATCACCTCTGTGCATGGCGTCATCATAGGCAAGAGACTCATCAGCATCTGTCACCATAACATAATCCATAAAGGGCTCAAACATCATAGGTTGTCATCTATCTCTAGTAGACCACCTCAAAACAAGATGAGGGTCCTGGACATCCTATGGAGCATCAAGGATCTAGGCCAGTGGATCAACAACTACAGCAGGCTTTCTAGCTGGCTATACAATAGCAAGAGGCTCCTTCTGAAATATCACCCTGTGTACCTCAATGATATGCTCAAGCTATTTATGCATTTTCTCCTCATGGAAAATAACATCATGGCTATGGATAACCTTCCGAGCATGCAAATCCCATAGGTGATAGCCCATCTCACCTGCATCTCCATAACCAAGAAAGATGCATTTCCTAGACTTAGAATCCACCTTATTGCACTTGTCCTTGGGAACATGGCATAAAGCCTCACAACTAAAGACACACAAATGAGCATATGAGGGAGGTTTTCTAGACCATACCTCCTCTGTAACCTGATAGTCAAGAGCAGTACATGGGGACCGATTTTTCAAGTGTACGACAATAGTAACTACCTTAGCCCAAAAATGTTATGGTAAGCCTACTTGTCTAAGCATATTGCAAACTCATGAATTGTTCTATTTATGCACTCAGTGTCATACCCTTCTGGGGTGAGGTATATGGAACAGTCAACTAATGCTTAATAACCCTCTCGTCACAAAACTACTCAATAGAGACATACTCACCCCCATTATCTAACCTTAGGCATTTCAGTCTATACCTAGACTTGTTCTCAACTGAAGCAAGCCAATGTTGAAATGTAGCCAAGATTTCCAAGTCCTGCTTAATAGGATACACCAAGAACTTATGCGTATAATCATCAATGAAGGTAAAAAAATACTTCACACCACCTAATGACTTGTAGGGCATGGGACCATATACATCCAAACGAACGAGAGTCAATGGCTCACCCATGCATGTCATACCAAATTTTTTATGCATGTTACATGTCGGCTTGCCATATAAATAATGTCACAAGACTCAAAGCACTTATAGCCAAAGGATTGAAGATACTGCAAATGGATAAGCATTTTCATTCCTTTCAAGGACATATGCCCAAGGCAACAATGCCAAAGAGATACATGTGGAACTGCATCCACTGCCAAAACACGATCAACTGACACAGATACAAGCAAGGGGTAGAGAGTATTAGACTTACTATCATGTGCAATGACAAGATTCCCACGGGTAATCTTTCATGAGGAATCACCAAAAGAAACTACATAACCTACATCATCTAAGTGCCAACAAAGATAAGGCTATTTGTGAGAGCCAGTACATGATGTACATCATGAAGAGTAAACATGCACTACTTAGAGAGGGACAATATGATGATGGACGTACATAGCTCATTTAATTCAACCTAATCCTATGATCAATGTGTTCAGTCTTGACATCCTCATGTTTCAAAGGCTTGACCAATATTTTCTACACTACAACTTGTTAGATTTGGACCTTCCAATAACTGTAGTTGGTGCCATCCAATTTGTCAATATTAAAGATAGCACTATCATTTGAACCACCAGCCATACTAAAACCAAGTAAATGCATAGAAGGGAAAAATAAGTTGCTATAATAACTTGCAAATCAGCCCCAAAACCACTACCGGATCAAGCTCAAAATGAGAGGAATTGCTGACCAATAAGCTATCCACAAAGTATGAACAAATAACTATCAAACGGAAGTGACTGCCCTCATGAAAATTGCCAAAATATGCAATTATATTTACAAGTACAACAGTAAGAAAACCAAGCCAAAACTAAGCTATCACTGATACATGACAAAATTGGAACTACCAAGTTGATATCCTGCATCATGCAAGGTGTGTAATAAACTCTAGCAACCAGCAAACAAAGCTCAAAACGTCATGGGGAAGGCATCCATACATCCAAGATCATATAGCATGTGATAGGAGCATAGACCTCAAGGTAACCTCAAGCTTGTAGGTGTAAACCAATGTTGCATTAAAATATAACCCATGCAACAAGTGACAGTCCCCATGGCATCCAAGGCAATGTATTCTAGCCCAAAAAGTGCAAATGTAGCCCAAATATAAAGCTCAAATATCTGCCATAGCATAGTGTGGCATCAATGGCATCCAATGTAATCCCCAAATGGTATAAGTGCTTCAATACATAGAGTTTCCCAAGTAAGTGATAGGTTGGAAGCAATGACTAGTAGTAGAAATCTTTGCATAAATTGACATATGTTAACCTAACATGAAGCTCAAAGCATGTCCAAGCCTTGTCATAACATCTAGCATCATAGCCATGTCCACAATAAGCATCAATGAAGCTTGTGACATGAACACAAGTCGTAAGTAATGAGTGGGAGCTGCAAGTGATAACTGGGAGGATCCGGGAGGATCAGCTAAGCAGTAGGCATAATTTTTTTAGCTCATGCTAAACTAAAGTAGGTCTTGACATATGCTGAAGAGTAGGGAGGACACAAGGGAGTGACAATGTGGACTCTAAACAAGCCTCAAAGAGTTCAAGCAGCCTAAATGTCAACCAAAGCAATTGAAGAATGATTTGGTGCTTTCCTCCAGTGATTAGGAACCAATAACTTGGGAACATGGTGAGTTGCTGATGTGCTTGCTGGACATAGGGATGCTTATGAAGGCTTCAAAGTAGCCTCAACAATGGCTTGAAGCAACACCAAACAAGTCTGAGAGTGGGGAATCGGACTGAAGCCATTGCTGCCATGAAAATTTTGTTGTAGGTATTCGAATGTGAGCTGAGAGAAGGTCAAGTCGAGCTCCGTAATCTTGCTTTGATACCAGTTGAAGGGAGTGAGCCTTAAAGTCAAAGCACAAAGCGGAACCAAGAGTTATGGTGGAAGGAACAAAAGCAAGAGAGAGAGACACACGATGTGGGAACTCCAAGGGTGTGTGGACTAGCCTTCCCTTTATTCAAATGTCACTGAAAGAATAAAGAATAAAGTGACAGTGATGGGTACCCGCTACTTGTAGTGTACAACTGTGCAAGTAACTAATGCACGGGGGTTGCTAAGCATAAGCACCTTTATCCCCAATAGTAATGTCGACCATGATTCCTTGAAATTGTAGGAATTAATGTTAAAAAAGCTAATATATTGATGTTAATCATTTTTTAATCATAAGCCTAAAAATTACATAATTTAATTTGAATCAAAGTCATGATCAAAATAATAATAACAAATTAACATTACATATTTAGATTTTAAAATTATATATCAAAATAAGAGTTACTTATGATAACGGACACGAAAACAACTAATAAGCACTTATAAATGGAAAGTCAATATGCCAATATTTAAAACATTTGTATTAATGAGAATGTATAAGTGGACATTTCATGTGCGAGAGTACATATTTTGTTGCCTTTGTAGTTAAATGTCTTGAACCTTCACTCTCTTTATGCTATCAAACTTGTTACACCTCAAATCTCCGTGCCAATGCTTGCTTCACTTGGAAACTATACATTATTTATGATGAAATTTCTCATTATGGAGGAAATCTCCAATGATAATAGAACTTCTATGATGCACAAGTTGCGAATACTACTATGCACCAATAAGGATATACCCTTGTCTTTGTATTTCTTCCTAAGGTCCACTACTAATTGTAGGTCCTTTTTTATAGTTGGAACAAAAGATTTTATATCTATTAGGACCTTCTTCTACAGCGAATGGCCATTTCTTGATATCCCTAAGCAGTTAAATGCTCTTTAAAAAATCTTATAAGCATTTTTACTATGAAAGTGGACTGTTAAGTCCTCTTTCTATGTGTTTGCTAGTGTTCAAATCACTTTGTATAATGAAAGCTTTCCTTTTTGGTCTAATAAGCAATTGTCATTTTTTTGTTTTCATCAATATTCACCATAGAGACCTCAAATATAAACATGATATTCCTTATTTTTTACAAATATAAACTTGAATGTCTTTTATTTTTGCAATACTTGATTATTAGTTATTAGTTATTAATTATTTTACTTGATAGTTAAATTGTATAAATCATCAACATTTTGACAACTTTGCAATGGTTAAATTTGTTATAGTAAACTAGATGTTTATTGTTGATGACCAATATATATGGGTGTCTACATCATCAATGATAGGATGATGGGCATTAAGTTTACCAATGTACATGCTATAGGTGTGCAACCTTTACTCCCAATCTTAGGACGTTTCTACCCTAAGCACGTTGGTATATGATGCAAGTATGTTACACCATGACTACTATTTTTTCACATTTATTATTCTCAAATTCTAAAAATATTGATGCAAGATGCAAGCATGTTTGTAACTTGCACCAAGGTCAGTTACTAAGATATAATTTTTGAATTCTAAACACTTTAGTGCCAGTTACATGCATGTTGCACCACACATGCACCAAGTTAGTGTTATTGAGTCCTTAGTACAAAATCTCCTTGAATCCTAGACACATTGATGTAGTATGAGAACAATATGCACCAATATGTTACTACCAAAACATGTATTTTTTCCTAATCCTAAGCATGTTGGTGCAAGATGCAAGCAAGCTACCACCAATTTGTTACTACCTTAATGCATAATTTTTACTACCCTATTTCTAAACACATCGATGTAGGATGCAAGCAAGCTGCACCAAGGTGCTACTAATATCTAACGTCATGTTTCTGCTTATTTTATGTGTATTCATTTTTCACAATTGTATGGAAAAAATAAGTATAATATTAACTTTTACCTACTAGGGGTGGGTGGTATAAGGTGGGCTGAGCTCTTTTGTACAAAGGTGGGCTAATCTCTTTTGTAGAAATGAATGCTAAACTATGAACTCCTCTTTATTTAGAGAAATATATATTTCATTTGAAGCTTTCTTCAATGAAAAATAAATTTTGTTCAAAAGAATCTATACTATTAGTTAAGGAGAGGTGGGGGGCGGGTGCCACATGGCAGCCCCCCACCTCCCCCCCCAAAAAAAAGAGAACACGAGGGCGGGTGCCATGCGTCCCCGCCCCGGGTCTAGGCGCGGAGCGCCTAGTCTTTTGTAAGAGAATTCTTTCATAGGAAGCTTTCTTTTATACAAAAGATTAATGATTGTATATTGATAAGGTTATTAAATGGATTATACAATTGTATTAAACATATAAAATATACTTTAGATAAATACATGCATATAAATGCAACGATAGTTTACGAGCTTGATGAAGTTTCAATCGATAAGGGAAAGGAGTGTTCACAATCTTCAAATTTCCTAACATTTCTTTAGGGCTAGGTGTCCAACTTTGTTTATTGATAAGGTTATTAAATGGATTGTATTGTACTAAACATATAAAATATACTTTAGATAAATATGTTCATATAAATGCAACTATAGTTTACGAGCTTGATGAAGTTTTCAATCGATAAGGGGAAAGGAGTGTTCACTTTTCAATCGATAAGGGGAAAGGAGTGTTCACAATCTTCAATTTTCCTAACATTCTTTAGGGCTAGGTGTCCTACTACTCTTGGGAGTTGGAATCTCCAACCCGTGGTGGTTCTTGGCTCTAGGTTATCCTAGTGGTTCACTTTTGGTCTCTTTCAATTTTCAATTCATCGTTTGTCTTAGACTTTTGTTTGTTCGTATAGCAAGTAAGTTTCTTCTAAACGAGTTTTGCTTGTTTGTGTTTTTCTTGTTTGTTCCTGCCCTTATATTCTATTTGTAACTCCCTTTGATTTCAATATTTCGTTGAGGTTTGGCTTATGCTCACTTTATGAGCCACATTTTAGGGTTTCATCAATTTGGTTTCTGCTTCCTTAGGTTTTTCCCTTTCCCAAGTGTATCTCCCTTGAGTTTATTTGTTTAAGTTGAGCACTTTAGAGTTTATGGTCTAAGTTCTAGCAGTCTCATCACTTTGAAGGTTTGTGAGCTTCACTTATGATTTCTCTTTGAATTTCAATTAAGGTCCACTACTTAAGCACAATCAACCTTTGTCCTTCCCATGTGTAATGCAAGTTTTCTGTATCTATGTTTTTGTGTAATGCATGTTCCCATGTGTTTTTGTGCACAATCAATGCTTTAGCCTTTTCAAGTCACCGTGAATTTCAACTACTCAAACAATTCCTTTATGGTTGCATTCAATGATTTTTTTGGAAATGATGATCCTTGGGAAACTTAGGATTTTCATCCTAATTGGTTAGACAAGCTACAAGTGCACTTGTGGTTAGATAGTCAATTCAAGAACAAGCAATCTCACCTTGGTTAAGTCACCTTGTGGTAGGACTAGTCCTAAGTTCTTTAAATTGGTATTCTTTGGCAAGCAAGGTTGGCTAGCCATATGCAAGATTCTATGGGTAGGCTTAAGCTCTACAAAGGCAAGACTAAGTTTCAAGTAGATAAGTTTAAGTTTAGGGTAGGTAAGCTTGATATAGGTAAGATGAATTGGATAAGCTTGATGAGAGGTAGACTTAGGCAACTGTAGCTTGCAAGCATATATAAGGAATTAGTCATGGGACACATGATTTATAGGTTTTGCCTTTTCTTAATGCTTTTCATTCATCAATTAACAAACCAACTGAAATTCAATAAAATATCAAAATAGAGACGAGTTTAGAAAGCACATTTGCTTCAATCAAATATCCAAATAGAGGAAGCACCTTTGCTTTAGATGATATGGATTTACTTCTCAGGCCAACTTTAAGTTTTACTTCTCCTCTATTCTGGATGTATATGAGACGTCTCAATCAAATATTAGTACCAAATTCTTAAACATAGGACACTATGATGATGGTTTTTTAACATCTCACATGTTGTTGGAAGCTTCATGTGGCTAGAGACTGATTTTACCTTGGCCTAATGCAATAATATATTTTCTCCTCGAAATTAAAATGACAAGATTTTGACCCTTCTCTCTCTCTCTCTCTCTCTCTCTCTCTCTCTCTCTCTCTCTCTCTCTCTCTCTCTCTCTCTCTCTCTCTCTCTCTCTCTCTCTAAAATGATCCACAAAAGGGCTTTTGAACTTGGAAAATAGTGACAATGTCAATAGATAAGGCAACCCTAAAGGGTAGATCCTTATTATGCCTCCCAAATATGCACATTAACACTACCATGATCAAGCCTATCCTGTTTTGAGCTATCGTCTACATGTGTATCCTTTTTTTAGGTTTCACATGTGTTGTTGTCCTTTAGAGTAGGCACATTAAGACAAATATAATCATGATTCCTTTTAATTAAGTTGCTATCTATATGTATGCCCTTGTCCTCTAAGCCTTCATAACTTCCTTTCTTCTTTGTGGTATGCACATAAAGATTGATATTTATAGACCTTGATTTAAACAATCTATCATTCTCAAGTGTGCCAATCTATCATTCTCAAGTGTGCCCTCCTCCTCTAAGGCTTCCTATGAACATCTTTCCCCTTACTAAGTATTAACATCATGTGCACTATCTTTTGTAACTTTAACTTTCTCAAGTGCCTCTTACAATAAGTGAAACAAATGAGACAAGTATATTCTTCCTACTATTCATTACACTAAAAGCTCTATACATTCGACAATCCTATATTTAAGTATGAGATGTTACAAAATTTAAAAAACGAAAGGCTTTTGATAACAATAAACACTAGCTTCTAAAAAGCTTGGGATGATAATAGTACTTCACTATAAGATTATATGTAGGCAAATTTTTTTGAGCTCCAATAATTGTTAGACCTTTTCTCCTAACTTCATCCACCTCTTCTATTGGAACAACGTGCTCACTTGCAATTATGTTCGATGTCATTATTATAATAGGTTCTCCAACAACCTCTCATACAACGAAATGTATAGATAATGAGTTTAGAGAAAGCCATAGTTCATGCTTACTAGGACAACACATAATAAAATATCATGTGTAGCCAACTTGGGTTTTCTTTGGTTCTGCAACTTCAATATGGTATCAACAAGGCAAGGACTTTTGTTCTCACCCTTTGTAAACTTTCGCTAGGCAAACAACATCATTGTGGAAATTGATATTCTCTTCTTTTTCTGGTAACTAGTACATGCCCTTGTTGCATCCTTTGCCACATTCTATACTTCTATATTAGAAGTGCTGCTACGAAGAAAATATCTACAACATTTGGCTTGCCACCAACAATCAACAACAATTAGGTGATATTCTTTCACTTCATCTATAAGTCCACTTTTTTCCACCTCCTTTAACTTCTTCAATCTAGCATCATTTCTAACAAGTGAAGCTACTCCTCCTACTACAAGAAAACAAGGGCACACTATCATATGCAAGAGCATTGCCTTTTTTCTGAGAGAGAGAGAGAGAGAGAGAGAGAGAGAGAGAGAGAGAGAGAGAGAGAGAGAGAGAGAGAGAGAGAGAGAGAGAGAGAGAGAGAGAGAGAGAGAGAGAGAGAGAGAGAGAGAGAGAGAGAGAGAGAGAGAGAGAGAGAGAGAGAGAGAAAAAAAAACTCTTCATTTTCAAAAAGCAAGATATTCACACATTTCAAGGCTAGTGGACCCTGTAATTAAGGTGACAATGGGTAAAATTTTTGGGACATGCGCCACCTTGTCACCACACCATTGTATAAGCATATGCCCTAAAGGGCAATGCTAACAAAGAAATGGAAACAAAACACATGCTTGCAAATAACACAACTCATAATAATCTTAAAAACAATAATTGAATATATTGCCACTTTGCAATGGCATTTTTACACCTTTCATGGACACAAGTGTGTTTATCTCTTGCCTGTGCAAAATAACCTATTAGAATTCTAATTGCTTTATACACAAAATGTCATATCACTTTCCATTCATAGAATCCATGAATGTGCTCTAAGGTGTTGATTGAAAGATTATCTTTTGGAAGAAAGGCAATGCTAGACTCATTATATAAGCAATCAAATAAAGTTAGAACTATCATAGTTGTAAAAAGGCTACAAATGATTTAAAGCAACTCCATCAATCCTAATTACACAACAATGTTGGTTATTAATTGACATTCCAACTACATTGTGCAATTAGGATGGATAAAATTACTTTATATATATATATATATATATATATATATATATATATACATTTCTAAAATAAACTCTTCGTTTTCAAAAAGCAAGATATTCACACATTTCAAGGCTCAATGGACCATGTAATTGAGGTGACATTGGGTAAATTTTTTGGGATGTGCTCTAAGGTGTTGACTGAAAGATTATCTTTTGGAAGAAAGGCAATGCTAGACTCATTATATAAGCAATCAAATAAAGTTAGAACTATCATGGTTGTAAAAGGGCTACAAATGATTTAAAGCAACTCCATCAATCCTAATTACATAACAATGTTGGTTACTAATTGACATTCCAACTACACTATGCAATTAGGATGACTAAAATTACTTTAGATAATTGCATAGTGGTGGCTCTAGTCAACATTACAAGTATCGATAGTGGTAGTGGGAACTACAAATCAATTAGGATTCTACCATTCTTCCAAGAGATTCCTCTATGTTATGATTCCAATTTATGGCCTAACTATTTGTAGCTCACCTATAGTGTATTAATTTAAAATTACTATCTCTTCCCTTATATGTTTTCGAGTGACTCCTCATATGGACCATACCATGCCATTGTAGTTCCCACATTTGTATGCCTCCTTCCTTCTCAAACCATCCCTAATTTGGATTCGCAACCCATTTCCATACCTCTCTAGTTGGCCATCCCTTGTCCCTATAGATGACTCGTTCCCCTACCTCTCTAGCTAGCTGGCTTTTTTGAGTTTTCAAATCCTACTTGCATAGCCATCAAGATACATCAGATGTAAATTTTTCTAATATATACTTTTGATCTTGCTTTATACAACTATAGTTTTTAACTTTTCCTACTGGCACCTTTTCCACTGTCCAAGCATTTATGAAGGTACCCCTTTGATTTGCAACTTTTACATAAAATTTTTGGATCTTCTTCACATTTGGTTTGCCATCGGTTTTCATGTGTAGAATCATGATCTCTTTTCTTCACTTTCTACTCCCTTCAATGTGGTGGTCCTTGTAATCTATTTGTTGCTATTCCCTTTCATTCTTTGTTGACCATTTCAGCCTAGTTTTCAATGACAATAGAATTGACTCTTGTAGTTGAGAGATTGTGATTGACGGTGAGAAACCTAGTATAATTATGTTTATGTGTGTGCACGTGCAAATAAACCTTGTGCAAATAAGCTCTATGCAAAGATTGGTGAGTTTGCACACTCTATGCCACCTCAAATTTCCCCATCCATGTGTTTGAGGGACATCACTTGCTCCTAACAAGCTCAAACAAGATTTCTTCTACATCATAAATATAGCATGATATGGTTAATATATTGATTTTAACTTTAATAAACAATTCACATGCATGCTATCACCACTTGTGATGATAGGGTAGCGAACCCTGGCTCATATAATTTTAGGGGACCGGAATGGGACTTTACCCTATGGGTAGAGAGGTCGAGCGATGCATCCCTCTTGTTTCCCATTCTCTTTGAACCAAGTGCGATATGAGTCCGCCTCGGTTTAGATGCTCTGCGCAAAGTAGGTTGATGCTAGAAGGCTGTAGTATGACTTGACCATTAGAAACCCAGAAAGATTCAAGTCAATCCTAACAGGGTTGGCCAATACACTTGTTGCGGAGTAGACTCGGGATTCGCTATCCAATAAACCCTATGACATTCCATGTGAGTGCCAGGCAATGTCTTTTAGATTAGACTCTCGATGGGGTAACAAATGATGTTGTCCTCCAAGTACTAGCTTATGGCTATTGTGTCATGTGTGCTACATGTTCCAAGAAGATACCTCTATATATCCATCACTTCACATGTGCTACAAACCTCTTCTTCTCCTAACTTGCCCTATAGCTTAGTAGGTATAGCATTTCATTTGTAGGTTAGGGACATTCGTAACACCACAAAAGGCTATTAATTGTGAACATGTGTTAAAAATGCCTCCATCCAACAGAATTCAATCGAAATATTATGCACATTTGTTTCATTTCTACTTTGCATTGGAGTTTGGTCCATCTAATATACTAGAAATATTTGTGATGTGGTTACTAGATGGCTTGAGTTTATTTGTACTAGACCTACAATTTTTATATGTGATGATGCAAAAGTGATTGTTCTTTTTCTTGTGAACAAGTTGCCTTTCTTGGCTTTTTTGGCTGCCAAACTCTAGGCCATTGTTTTCATTCTTGGGTTTCCCATTTTTCCTCAAGTGTAAGGTATGTATACATGAAATAGTTTCAAAGATCTTATTGATTTAATATATAAAGGGTTTATAACGATGATTTTCTCCACATGTCACCTTTAACAGCTTTTATATTTTGTATCCCTTTCCGTGCGTGCGTGCATGCACGCACGTGTAGTTTTGCATTCTCACAAAGATGTAATACAATCCATGACTCATCCACTCTTTTAGAAAGAGTATTGATATAAGCACACTTCTATTATGCCTTCTTCACAAATTTTAATGTTTAGCTATATAAACCTTTTGAACCTTTTTTGAGAGATTATTACTAGTTTAATAACTATTTGGTTAGCATGCATGGATGAGTACATAAGTCTGCTTGCATATTTATTTGCAAATTTTATATCTTTAACATGCATACATATGCATGTCTACATACAAACACTCACACGCTTGCATGCATACCTTGCACATCTCCACACAACTTGCACATATCTACGCATACACATTTGATTTGTTGCGTGAGTTTCTGAACCGAGTATATATAGTAGAACAATAGAGAAAATTGTAATGGATGTTGATATCTCTCTCACTGTTAATTATATTGTACAATGAAAGCTTGAGATTGAACATTAAAAAGTATTCACATGTGATTCGAATAATGAATTATCAAAGCTCTCTAGAGAACTCATCATTATCCTAGATTGAAGGCATGGCTATGTAAATTCTCGAATTAATTAGTACTTTTAACTATAGTTTCCTCATCTTCACTCAGCCTTTGAGGATAGCCTCTACTCATGCTTACAAGTTACACTAGGCGCTCCGCACCTAGACTCGCTCCGGCGCGCCCGCCCCCGCGTTTTCTTTTTTTTGGGGGGAGGTGGGGCTGCCACGTGGCACTCCCTTGTGATTACATCACCTAGTAGAAGGTTCCTTCGTTCAAAGCGGACTGATGAGTCATGAGTTATTAACACCTGCGAGAAAGACGACGGTTGAGAGTGGATTGAGAGGCGCCATTTTAGGAAAGGTGGAGATCAGTAAGCATGAGTCATTCGGAAGTCGTGTCCGGAGGACTTCTGGAGAGTTCCATTTTCGGCGCGCATCGATCATGGCCAGCGAGCAAAGCCTCTCTTCTTCCACTGCTCTCCGCATTCTCAACACATCTGCTTTGTGCGCTTCGTCTTTTGCAAGCGATCGTGATCGGCTCCCTGCCTGCGCGACAAGCTCACGCCACCTCTGCAAGCTGTCCAAGCGGAAACCCGTAAACCTTCCATCATCATCGGAGAGACTCCTACCGTTCACCTCAGATGGCAGACTCGGATGGCATGAGAACCGTGCTCGTCACAGGCGCGGGAGGAAGAACGGGTGAGCTTTCAACTCCCGTTCTTTGCATCTTTCGCCTGTGCAATGTTGTTTCTTTCAATCACATTTCGAGTTCAAACAGCATCTTCGCGTCTGCTGCGTAGTTTCATTCCCGTGCTCTTTCAGCCATTTTTTGAGCTTAAACCATATACCTGAAGAAGTACATTGGTCTGCATGGACGGCAAACAAGGGGTCTGACTACTCCAATGACGGTTGCGAGTGCCATGCCGTATTTTTCTCTTCCTCGGGTTTTGTTTTCTGGCTATGCAGGAAGGATTGTGTATCAAAAACTGAAGGAGAGGGGTGATAAGTTTGTGACACGAGCACTTGTCCGCACTGCGGCCAGCAAGGCACGTATTGGAGGTGGTGATGATGTATGCATTGCTGATGCGACTCGGCCACAGGACTTGCCTCCTGCATTCAATGGTGTCGATGCAGTGGTCATATTGACAAGTTCCATCCCGAAGATGAAACCTGGATACAATCCAGCAAGTGGAGAGCGTCCAGAGTTTTTCTTTGATGAGGGAGGCTATCCTGAACAAGTAAGAATTTCTGATGCATTAGTTTGATCAAGGTGAGGCCTTCTTACACACTTTAGAGGTTTGCCACCTTTTTTTCACTTAGGGGTACCCATGTGTTGATTTTTTGGCAAGAAAGTTGTTGACCTTGATGATATTAGGATATTATTGTGTATATTTGTCATTATTTGGGTTTTAGCTAATTAAATTGTTGTTTTTTAGTGCAAGAAAAACTAACTCACAAGTGCTCTCTAATAGTGTATTGAGTGTTAGGACTTGGTGGACCGAATAAAATTTCATCCCTTTTTAAAAAGAAAAAAGATTCACTTTAAAGGATTTTTGTTGTGATGTGTCATTTTAATTAAATAAGAAGTAGCTTTGTAGGAAACCCTCTACAATGCATTAGTAAGTGATGTGTGTGTCAATAAGGATGCATCATACATTTGGTGAATTAGTATTGTAGCTGAAGCAGGTGGTATAGTAGTGAGAGCGTGTGGACTATGTAGCATCGGTATGGCTAGGCCTAGAGTAGTCTTTGCATGATGAAGAAGATATGAGCTTTGTAAGTCTTGAGGATGTATTGTAATACTTTGTTTGGAACTAGAATTGGCATTGTGTGCATAGAAGTACAATGAGCAGTATAGAAATTGGCATGATTGAAGAATGCACAGAGGCTTTCCTTACAAAAACAATAGGTTTGGGAACTATGTAGTCCCTAGATGCTACTAAGTGTTGGATCTTTGGTCACCCACCATGAAATGTCTTGATGCCATCAAAAACTTAGTTGCCCAATTGCCATATATAGGTACTTTGGCAATCTTGATTTTTAATCCCAATTTGAGATTTTGCATTAACCATCAAAAGATGTATAGACAAGGATATGTTGGACTGGTTGAAGTTTGCATCTTTCTTTGAGATTTGGAATCGCCAACTACTTGCACATGGCTGCTTGCTATATATTGAAGCTTGGGGAGAGAGACATTGCACAAGAACACCATGGTAATTGTTGTGTAGGCATTGAAAACACTAGTAAGAGAGGATTGGGCTAAGGCTACTATATGTCCAAAGTGTGATAGCACTTACCATGTTTACAAACAATCTCAAGCTCAACCTTTGCAAGTGGTTCTTGGGTATTTTATTCGTGAGCTCCATATGATGATTCACACCTATCAACATGTTGGTGGAGTTGTCACCATAGACTAGGACTATGATTGTTTGTGAATGCCATACTGTGCTTATCAATGTGTTAATGGAGCTTTCACCACAAATTTGGGGCTAGGATTGTACCATGCTTATGGTTGTTTCTAGCTAAAATGATGGTTGTGCTTTCCATGTAGTATATTTAGTATTTGGACTTTTCTCGTTGTTTTGACATTTTTTTGTGCACAAGAGATTTTTGTAAAAAGCAAGATTTGAATGATTTTTGGGACTTGCGGATTGAGTGCTTATATTTAAACCATGAAATGCGTTGTTTGCACTTGTGTAACCTTGAAAACGTAGTTGGTTCAAATCCATGTTTATGCATTATGCAAGATTATGGGGTTAGGGTTTTGACTAGAGAGTTTTTTCATACTAATGCAAAAAAATCTTGCTAAGTCAAGAAAAGCTAAAGTAGTGTCTATATAAGGTGAATTGTCACGTAAGCTTAGGTAGTAATTGTTGTGATGTTTGCAAGGAAACGTTTTTAGGAGCTACGACCATGTTTTTATCATAGAATGTAGACATATGAGGCTCAAGAGGCCACGATTAGCATTACACATAATTATTGACATGTGTGATGAAGGGCTTATGTTACTTTTTTATTTGACCAACTCTCAACTAGACATTGAATATGTTGTGTATGTGCTAAGTCGTTTCTTTTAGCAATCTCATCATTCTTGTTGGTATGGAGCAATGAAAGTTCTTTCGTACTTCAACTTTCAATAATCTCATCATTTTCATTGATAAGAAGCAATGAGATTCAGAGATATATCAGATTATGATATTACTTATGGGTTAGGACTCCGACTACTTGGATCCTTTAATGTAGATTAGAGAGGTGATTTAGATTCTAAAAGTTGATAATTGGTTATTATTTCACTTTTAGTAGCGGATCTATTCTATGGAAAAGCAACACGTAAGAAAATGTTTTCACTTCTTCAAAAGAGGCTGAACACAAAGGATTATTTTAGTCAGCACAAGAGGCTATGTGGCTCCTACAGCATTGTGAACATTACATATTTTGCAAAATCTTTCTATCACCTTGTGTTGTGATAGTCCGAGTGTGATAGGTGTTACTTGTGATACCATCTCTTATGTGATGATGAAGCATATTCATGCGAAGTATCATTTTATTTAGAGCAAGTTCAAGATGATGTCATTAATCTTGAATATATGTCTACATATCCTAATGTGGCTGATTTATTCACCAAGCTACTTTCAACTTTAGAGATTTCTTACATGTTGGATTGGATATCCATTGGTCCTTTCAAATGGACTGGAGGAGGAGGATGTTAGACGTGCCAAGTGCATTTGGTAACAATTTACATTTGAATCATTGTTTACCACTTTGGGACAAATTGTCCTTAGGAAATTAAGATGACTTGATACTTGACTGGCCCCAAAGGTTGGCATCCCTTTTTGGGGGGGGGGGGGGGAGGGGGTTGTGTGTGTGTGTGTGTGTGGATAGATAGATATATTTTTAACATTAATTTCAAACACCAGTACAATTGAAAATTGGTTGAAATCCCCAAAAAGAGTCGAGCCTTGTCGAAATTTGGGATGGATCGCTCTTTTAAGGATTCAAATTTTAGACGAACGCTCTTTAAGGATCCCTTTTGTTGAGCACGGCAAGTGCTCTTCAAGAGCAAGGAGTTTGCTCGATGAGGCTATTGAGTTGTCCTTATTGGCAACATAACATATTAGTTTCATGGTGATGATGATCTTTGCCTTATTTGCATCATCTATTGATAGGTTGCTGCTGAAATCTTTTCTTCCAAAAAGACTTCTTTGTAAAACTGGTCCTTTTTGGAAATTGCTTCTTCTTCTTGCCAGGATCCTGCTTAAACTGAGAATCCTTCTTTTCAGTGCCTTTAAAGCTGTCAGCTTTTCCTTTTAACAATCCATTTGCCACACCAACATTTTCAATTAATTGTATCATATTTGTAACCCTAGTCTTGGTACAATAATCCCTGATGGCTTCGGGCAAACCGCAACAATGCTTTTCAATTTGTTCTGACAAGGGCACTGTCCTCTAAGAACTTATGGGCAAAAGTGCTTCCCAAAATTTCTTATTGTACTCTTCTAAATTCGTACAATTTGCCGCGTCCAATTTATGCCATGCAGTCATGACATCTACTTCAAACGTGTTAGTTAACCATGAGGCTGCAAACAACTGTTTGAAATGAACCCAACTCTACATGACTTACTTTCTTTGGGTGTGGAGGTTGTATCAACCCTTGGTGGATCTCGTTTAGGGATGTCCCCAGCTTCTGCTGTAGATCTGGTATGTTCAGTACCCTATCCCTGATCTGAGAGGGTGTCCTAGGAATACATCATGTATGCCCCCTCTTGGTCAAGACCTATCATTGAGTAAGTGGGGGATGCCATGGAGCTTTGATCTTAATTGGCCATTTGTGGTCCATTTGGTCATTTTGGTCCATTGTGGCCAGTTGTGAAGTGGCTGAACACTTCGTCCTCCCGGACATTTTAGTCCGCACTTTGTGTTTTCTATACATGGGGATCTACTGCTCTCTTTCTTGCCTCTGGCCTGGAGATCAGATGGTGGGTCTGTACTCTTGCATGCTCACTATGGCTCTACACAATAGCATGTGTAGAGGTGCCCCTTGTATGAGCCTCACTCATCATCAGTCTGAGTTCATCACTGTATCTTTGCTCTTTAATATTTCTGTCTTCGTGTTCCCTTCTTGTGCTGTCATTCCGAGGAGACACAGCATTGCCCATCTAGCTTCTGTGTGTAACACCGAGAAAGCTGTTCAGGAAAATTTCCCTTGATTGCAGATATATTTTGCTCTGCTGCTTTTCTGATGGACACCAGTAGAAAAGTGCAACTCTCTTGTGTCCACAGACTTCGTGGAAGCATATGCATTAAAGTGAAGTGGATGTGCAGGAGCATGGATCCTCAATTGAATTGAACTGAGGGCCTCAAGGTCCAACACTGCAAACTTGGACTGCGCATTTGGCTCAGCTAGAAGGATTGTGGGAGTAGATTTTGCTCAAATGCTGGGCATGCATCGACCAGCTCTTGTGAGAAACTGGAAAGCATGAATGACATCCAAATGTCCCAATTAATCAGAAAACCCTTGTGGTGCCATGGATTGGCTACTTGCATCTTTTTCACCTTGATTTCCTTTAGTCTGGTCTCCGTGTCAAACTTGCATCTCAAATGAGCAAGAGATTAAGGTTTTACTTGATCAATGGCCACTTTTACATTTGTACAAGGTCATGTTTTTCTACCTGTCTTTGAAGCAAAGCAAAGGAAAACGGAGTTGAGAATCTTAGTTATGTTTGTTATGTCCTGCTTCCATGGCTCATTCTAGGATGCTCCTAATTGGGATCATAGGAACTAAATCAGAGTTTGCGAGTGCTGTGAAGAGCTTCTTGTTTTTAACAGTAATATGAGACCAGTCTAAGAATGATATTTCATTCATGTTGCCAATGGTTAGACTGATGTTTGTTATGATTAGATTTGTGTGTGCATGTGTGCGCGTGCGGAGGTGTGCACATGTGATGTTTGAGTTTTTTGTTTGGGGGGTGGGAGAGGGTATTTTGTGGTTTTGAAGCATAATACTGAACAACTGGGAGTGAAATGACATTGTCATTCATTTTACCAAATTTGATGTGTGATCTCTGCTTTTATGAGATCTCGTTTTTATCTTTGTCCTTTTTTTTTTGGGGTGTGGCTCTGGGTGTTCTGGACACAGATTGATTGGCTTGGACAGAAAAATCAGATTGATGCAGGTGCAAGTCCCAAGTTTTTGGAAGTACCATCTGTAATTTCTGTAACAGTAGTCTTCTGTTGCATTTTCTTTATTAATGCCAGTACTGGCTAACCATGCAGCTAGAGGAGGAGGTGCAAGGCATATTGTTTTAGTCAGCTCAATGGGTGGAAAAAATCCGATGCATCCTCTCAACTTGTTGGGAAATGGGAAGATTCTGGTGAGATTCAGCAGGTTGTGTCTTTGATTTATTGATCTGTCGTGTTGTGCAACATCTAAAACTTGATTATTTGTCATCTCCACAGATCTGGAAGAGGAAGGCAGAGGAATACTTGAGAGATTCAGGCTTGGCATATACAATCATTAGGTGATCAGACAAATGCAATGGTGTTTTACTTTCTGTTAGAGAGAGAATTGTGGGAATGATACTCAATGCAATGATGCTGTTCAGGGTTGGAGGCTTGCAAGATAAGGATGGGGGTAGGCGGGAACTTATAATTGGGAAAGATGATGAGCTTCTGTCGAGTGTCTACAGAACTATTCCAAGAGCAGATGTTGCTGAGGTTTGTGTCCAGGTAAACTCATTGTGAAGAGTTGACTGGTGGGTAGGTTAGAATTACCCTTTTTCTGAACTGTATTCCTGATAGCAGTTGATTGTTTCTTCTCACTCAAAAACTTTAGGCACTCCACCATGAAAATTCCAAAAACAAAGCATTTGATCTGGCTTCTAAACCTGAGGGAGAAGGAACAGCTACAAAAGATTTGGCAGCTTTATTTGATCAGGTGCATGACCCTTTTTGAGCCAAAGGTTGGAGGCTATCGGTTCCTTCGAAGTGTCTAAAACTACACCAAGCACTTAGCTTTCTTTTCAGCCTTTGTTCACCGTCAATGGACATCTTTGTATCCTGGATGTTGGGCTTGTTTCCCCTCTTGATTCTGCTGGAAAGACTGGGAGTTGTACACATGGCTTATTATGAGCATCGAACTCCAAATGCTGGGTCCTAGTTTTATTATCTTCACTCTTCAGAGAAGTCGCTTACAGTCAAGATTGGTTTCATTTTCTTTTAGGCTATCACCTGCTTTCTAGACTTTGAATGTGTGAATACTTCAATAAAAATGCGATAGCATTTAGTCTTCATTCATTATTCATGATGGAACCAATGACTTCTCTCATAGACTGATGGCCCTGACTCTCCTGTAAAAAAGCTCACAAAGGTGAACCCTTTTGGAAGTTCTGTGTCTCTTTTGTTGGGTGTCAGTCCAGTTGTGTACATTCAAAATTGAAGCTTTTGATGCAATAGATTACACACTTCCAATCCCATCAGAGTCCAAAAAGGTGGGACATACTCTACTCAGTCAAAAGTTAAAACTTTCTAAAAGCTTGTTTCTTTGCTGACCAGCAATAGAGTTGTACATGCTTTATTGAAGCTTTTGAATTAATACAGAGTTGTCATTCTATCAGTTTCCTGAAAAATATTGGAAATTTCAAGATATCTCCTGTGCAGTTGAACTTGAGGAAATGCTCTTCTCAGTAACAATCTGATATTCAAATTTCGAAGGATACATTTGTTCCCTTCTTTGTAATCTCCCACTTTTTGTTATTTTTTATCATGTGCAACCATCAACAGCCTCCATGATGTCAACTCCAGCTTTTTCAGACGAGCCAGTTTGTGTGAAGTGTAAGTGTGACAGTTAAAAATTGAAAGATATCTGAAGTCAAAGGTATCATAAAAACTTGTTAAGGTGTACTCAAAATCTTGTGTGATTGAAAAATTGACGGTAAATAGGGATATGTCCATTCTGAACCTTAGTATGTGCGCTTTTGATGCATGGAGTTTATCCAAACACTTCGGCTTAAAGATGACATGTTTACACTGAAATTGTACAGCACTTTTAAATGGCTGGATATCATTTGACAGCTAAATCTTCTACAGGATTGCTATATTTGAGATACTACAAAGGACTTAGCAGTTAATCTTGATATGATTTGGGGTTGGGATGGTTTGTTGGCGGTGTTTCTGGTAGTCACAATTGTTACGCAATGGGCTTCTGACAAGTTGGTGAGTAGTTGCAAATTGCATCCATTGAAATTCTTCTCATCTTGCGGTCCATTGACACACTACTTTGGATGGGCTGGTCACAATTTTTGCAAGATCCTAATGTGTATTGTTAAGCACTCTTTGTAAGGCAGGGCAACAATGTGCCCTTATCTTAAGGGCAGTGATGTGCTGCCTACTCTTAGCAGCTAGTTTGTCTTTGGATGCTATGGTGGCAAAGAGGAGGCAGATGCCTTTGAGAACATAGAATAGTATGTGAAGACCTATTGTTGGAGCATAACGTCTCAGAGTTGTGATACGTGTTTTATAAGCTTTATTTTATAGCTTGAATTGGCGAGCCGTTTTCTTTGGAAAGACAACTGGTGGCCTTCAAATGGGCCTGGTTTGGTGTAGAAATTGAGTGTTTGTTGATTTTTTTTTTTTTTGGAAGTTGTGTACAAAGATGTGATAGATAGTATTACCGTTTGTTAAAACCAAATAAGTTATATGATGTATTACTTAACTTTATATTGCTTCAGCTTTCATGTTGGAACAATAGTAACAAGGCGAAGTAACTCAAGTGGCAATAGAGACCTTTTCACTTAAAGAAACAAAAAAAAAAACAAAAGTTGAGCACGCAATTGTGATAGACAAAAGACATTTTGAGGAAAAATGGCGCTTGCAAATGTGGCTTGCTAAAACCAAAGGCGACCAGTAAGTTATAGTGTCTTGCTTTTAAATTTGAGGCTTGACTTTTAGTTTGAAACAAAGAAAAGTGAAAGTGATTCAATTAGCAATGGAGAAGATGTCATCTAGAGATCATGATAAAGAATAAAAAGTTGAACATGCAACCTAAAAAGAACGAATATGGTATGTACAAGTAAGGGAGATACAACACCTTTTGAGGACAAAAAAATTAGGGTGGTTCAAAAGGGTGCACACATAATTAGTCTCGATGTAATAAATGCCACAATTCCCCTTCAAGTGAAATTGATATACAAGGATTTTAACAAATCATCTCATGGTAGATACCAGTCTTTCAATATTGCAAACAATGTAGCAATCAATGCCACGTGGTTTTCCTCAAATGTAGATCCACTTCGTATTGATGGGTCCTCTCTCTTTAAGTAAGTTATCTAGATCATTTGTAATTCTTGACTATACTCATCCTACATGGTATGGACTTGATCAAAATGCTATTTCGTGCTTTCTTGAATGAGATGGGTTCCTCTCCATGTTAGGTAGAAGCAATAGAAGCTTGGTCATTAACAAATGAAGCATGCAAAGAGCCAATTTACTATTCTTGAAAGTTTGTAAAGCCCATTTGGCAAGGGCTCATTAATGGTTTCTTTGTAAGTATTGACTCAGTCTACTTGGCCAATGATCAAGGAGCTACATGAGGTTGCTAAGAATAATTATTGGAGCATGTAAATGTTCTCTATCAAGTTTCCTTGCAACAAATAAAGAAATATACTTATGACTCAACACCATAGGGTGAGTCTGTAAAAAGTTGTTAATAAAGGGTATTGCAAACTACAAATGCTATCGATTCAAGTTGATCTTGTAGGGCTACAATGATTGCTATTTAGAAGTAATTTCTTATTTGCGCTAATTGAACCGCGTTAATGGAATCTTATGTTGCTAGTACCACTATCAAAATAGACATTTGAAACAACAATTGCTATGTCTCGTGAATAGATAAGGTTGGAAAGAATGCAATTGGTTTTGTTGGTTGATCGAACAACATCCTAAATGCTTTTACATTCAACTGGTTGTTAGTTGTTATTTGGATGATTATTCCAAGTGCTTGTGATTTATGGTAAATGCATGGAAAGGGTCTGTGATGACAAGTCGGCATAAAAATAAGCGAATGTTTTCTTGGAATAAGGAATGAATGCTTTGTTTGTGCTTGATTCTTAAAGGATTTAATTAAGGAAGGATATATTTCACGGGTGGATTACCTCCATGATCGCACCGCAGATTAACCCGAGAGGACACTGCTTGATTCATGGGCCAAAGGTCGAGTGGTGAAAAGGCCAACCACGGGAATGATGTTTCTCTCCACTACATGGTAAGTACTAGCCCTTCCTCTTAGTACTTGGAGTTGGTATTTCAACTACTAGAATTTTCCTTTTCTTTGGCAATCACTACATATCCCATCATATAGGAAGAATGGTGAATAGTTGGCCTCATCAAGCTTGTCATTGATCATATGTTGATTGCATTTTTCATATATGTTGATATCTCATATGTATTATTAAAGTTTGTAAGATATAGTTGTAAAATATTTCCAAGCCTCGAATAAGAAAAGGCAATGTCCACATCATGGTGCCATTTGGATCTTACACAAAAGTGAAAGGGAGCGACGGATTGAAGGTTGGACTTCAGAGCTATGGCGGGAGAACAAGAGCAAGAAAGGGAGATACTAGAACTGGGAACTTTAACAGTCACAATATGTGACCGGGCCTTTTTTAATTCAAATTGTCACTAAAAGCATAAAGAATAAAGTGACGGTGATGGGCGCCCGCCACCTGCAGTGTGTAGTGACGGTGACTGTCAGTGTAGTAATACACGGGCGGCTAGGCAGAGGCGCCTTTATCCCCAACAACCTCCCACTTAAAGGTGAATCTGCCCCACTGAGGAGTCAAAAGAAAAAGAAAAAAGACAGTACAACATGTACACGTACAACATGATGAGGAAAGACATCATCTCATCCCACACCCATCAACCTCCTGAGGAAGGCAAAGCGCTCTGTAGAGGCTTTTCGTGAGCAGATCTGCAGGATTCTGGTCAGTCGAGATCTTGACAAGATCAACAGACTTGTCCTCAATAACCCTACGTATGAAGTGATACCTCATCTTAATGTGTTTCGTCTTCGCATGGAAGACCGGATTCTTGGCTAATTGAATAACACTCATAGAATCCTAATGCACTGTAGGGATAGCATTAATATCAAGGTCAGCAACTAAACGACCCAACCAAATAGCCTCCTTGCAAGCCTCAGTGGGGCTGCAACATGCTCGGCCTCTGTAGTAGAAAGGGCCGTGCATTTCTGTACCCTGGACATCTAAGAAACAGCACCTCCAGCATAGGTGGATACATAGCCAGAAGTGGACTTCCTACTATCTGCATGTCCTGCATAATCAGAGTCAGTGTATCCCACGACTCTTGTATCTTGGCTGCCATAGCATATGCACATATCTGTAGTGCCCTTCAGGTACCTCATGATACCCTTCACAGCATCCCAATGCTTCTTGCCAGGTGTAGCCATATAGCGTGCCACAACACCAACTGCAAAGGCAATATCTGGACGAGTGGCTATCATGGCATACATAAGACTGTTCACTGCGGATGCATGGGGAACCTTGGCCATCTCGGCCTTCTGCTCTTCTGTCTGCGGATAATCAGCCTGTGATACCTTCACACAAGAAGGCAATGGACAGCCAATAGGCTTTACGTCCTGTATGCGGAAGCGCTCAAGGACTTTATGAATGTACTCCCTCTGTGACAAGTAGAGGAGTCCCTGATGCTTGTCGCGTCTAATGCGCATACCAAGTATGTGAGCGGCGTGTCCCAGATCTTTCATCTCAAAGCTCTTTTTGAGCTGAGCCTTAAGAGCATCTAGTTCATCATAAGCTTTCCCTGCTATCAACATATCGTCCACATAGAGTACCAAAATCAATAAAGAACTATCATGAGCTTTCTTTGTGTAAAGATACGTATCCATAGCTCTCTGGCTGTAGCCCTGTGACTGCATAAAGGCATCAAACTTATGATACCACTCCCTAGGTGTCTGTTTCAAGCCATAAAGACTTTTCTTCAATTTGCACACTAGGTGCTCCCTGCCAGGTTTTGCAAAGCCCTTAGGCTGCTCCATATAAATCTCATCATGCAAGTCCCCATGTAAGAAAGCCGTCTTGACATCCATCTGGTATAAATCCAAGTGAAGCTGAGCAACCAAAGCCAAGACTAAGCGCAGGGTGGTCATTTTAACCACAGGAGAAAAAACCTCATCAAAGTCCACACCATGCTCTTGGTTAAAACCCTTTGTTACCAATCTAGCCTTGTATGCCGGCTTGGGGTGTACAGGGGTACTTTTTTGCTTGTATACCCACTTGCATGGCAAAGCCTTCTTGCCTGTAGGCAAGGAAACCAAATCCCAAGTGTCATTCTTATGCAGGAAGTCTATCTCAGACTGCATAGCCCTCTCCCAGGAGTGACTGTCACCCTTGTGCATAGCCTTATTATAAGTGAAAGGCTCTCTTGCATATGTAACTAAGACATAATGCATCGAGGGCTGAAATCTATCTGGTGGACGTCTGTCTCTAGTAGACCGTCTCACGGCAGGCTCTACTACTTGCCCACCTACCTGTCCATTACCCTGACCATGAGCATCTACTGCAGCTGTAGGCTGTCCAACTGGCTGTATGGGAGCTCTCGGCTCCTCCTGAAATATGACCCTGCGGATGTCAACAACTCTCTCAGGCTGCCTATGCATCTTGTCTTCATGGAAGAATACATCATGACTGCGGATGACTTTCCACGCCTGCGGATCCGAGAGACGGTAACCCATCTTACCTGCATCCCCATAACCAAGGAAAATGCATTTGACACTCTTGGAATCCAGCTTACTTCTCTTGTTCCTGGGCACATAGCAAAATGCCTCACATCCAAAGACACGGAGATGCACATAAGAGGGGGGTTTTCCAGTCCATACCTCCTCTCCAACCTGGAAATCCAAACCACTAGAGGGTGATTTGTTTATGAGATGCACAGCTGTACTAACTGCCTCAGCCCAAAAGCTCTGCGGTAGGCCTGTATGGCTAAGCATACTGCATACACGCTCCTGGATGGTTCTATTCATCCGCTCAGCTAAACCATTCTTGGGGGGGTGTAGGGGGCGGTCAATTGACGCTTAATACCCCTCTCATCACATAAGTGCTCAAAAGCACGTGAGACATACTCACTCCCATTATCTATCCTTAGGCATTTTAGCCTATACCCAGACTGGTTCTCAACCAATGCAAGCCATCTCTGAAACACAACCATGACATCGGATTTCAGCTTAATGGGATAAGCCCAAAATTTTCGTGAAAAATCATCTATGAACGTAACAAAATACTTTGCACCACCCATAGACTGACAAGGAATGGGTCCACAGACATCCGAATGTACCAATGCCAAGGGCTCACTCATGCGTGGCCTACCAGCTTTCTTATGCGTAGACCTAGTCTGCCTGCCATAAAGACAATGCTCATATGAATCAAAACATGCATAATCAAGGGGCAGTACTGCAAACCAGAAAGCATTTTCATTCCCTTCAAAGACATATGGCCCAAACGGGCATGCCAAAGAGATACATGTGGGATAGAACCCACAGACAAAACATGATCAAGGAAAGAAGTTGATACAATCAAGGGGTAGAGACTGCCAACCTTGGCACCTCTGGCAATCACAAGTCTGCCACGAGTGATCTTTCATGCAGAGTCTCCTAAAGATACATGATAACCTGTGTCATCAAGCTGTCCAGTTGATACGAGACTGCGTGTCAAGGCAGGTACATGATGTACATCCTGCATAACAAAACTGTTGCGAGAAGGAAACTGCAGCCTAATATCACCAATGCCCACAATATCAAAGAGCTGTCATTACCCAAGCGCATAGAACCCGAAACAGTATGGTACGAATGAAACCACTCTCAGCAAGGTGTCACATGAAAGGATGCACCTGAGTCCAAGAGCCAACACTGTGCATACATAGAGTGTATCTCTATCATATGCGAAGCACTAGAAGAAGCTGCAAGGATATAATCATCATCATCAAGATCCTCAGGTTGCATAACATTGATCTCTTCAATTTTAACACTGGACTTTGCAGGCACTATGTTGCGATCAGAAGACTTATCGTGCACCTTGTCTTTCCCCTTATCTTTGCGCCTTTCATTGCGCAATTCATGGCATTGTGGCCTAATATGGCCATTTTTTCCATAATGGTGACAAGTAACATCTGTATTCCTGCCACGGGATTTGCTACATGACTTCCCACGAGACTTGGACCGAGATTTTTGAGAATCTCGTCCACGGCCACTACCACTACCAAGCTTTCGATATCCATCATTCCTGCCTCTAACTGTCATAGCATGCGACACACGAGAGGCATCCAAATTCTTACGTTTAACCTCTTCTTGCAGAAGAGCACTCTCAACATCAGATAATTTCAAGGTAGCAGTAGAGGCACATAATGTAGTGCGGAATACATCCCATGACTCATTAAGAGTACCAAACAAGAAAAGAGGAGTGACATTCTCTGCAAAAGTGATGTCCTGCGAAGTCAAGTTCTTGAGTATAGCATAGAATTGGCTCAAGTGAGTAGATATAGTCACATTCTCCTTCATGCGCAGATCCATAAGCTGCTTCAGCCAATACATTTAACTCGCTGGACTTTTCTTGTCATAGAGATTCTTGATTTTATCCCACAACTGCCATGCACTCTGTTCCTCCTCAAATACATTGTAGTGAACTTGTTCTGTGAGAGACAATACAATGGTGGACTTGCATAACTCATCAAGCTTAAGCCATTCCTCATCTGGCATAGTTGCAGGCGGATGCTTGCTTAACCTCAAAGGTTTGATCTGCGATTTCTGCATCAATACCTGCCAAATCTGGCTCTTTCAATAAGAGTAATTCGTACCATCAAGCTTAGGGATGTTGAAAATAACATGATTAGTGGACGAACTCGCCATAATGTAGGCTAGAAGACTGTAGACAGTTCAAAACTACTTGTTGTTTATTGCAGAAAATGACAAAAAAATCACCAAAATCGAGGGAAAATGGCGAGGAAAGTGGAACCAAAGTTGCTGCCCACTAAGTACTAGTGAAAGTACATCATTTCAAAGTGTTTCAGCATGAAAAATCCATGTGAGTCCATATATATATGCTTGCTGTAATAAATTTCAGATTTCAGTAAAAGAAAGCTAACAGTGCCAAAATCGGATCCCAAGGCAATCAGATATTGCCAAGACCAACGCCGGCATCATGCGGGCATAGCATAAGCATATGACGGTCGATAAGCATGAATCCAACACCCAAGTATGTCATACAAACATCTGCGAGTGAGTAGACACACCTCCCAGTCAACGTGGCAAAGTGTTTCTGCTACTACCAAAACTTGACACAAGTAGGTGTCAGTTCACAAAGATACGGATCCGAAACCGAGACTTAGCTCATAAGCATACAATGAACTAAGACATATGATGTATCATCCTAAAAGGTAAGAAGTCCCAAAGTCTCAAGTGTCTGTAACTGCTCAATGGCATGTAACGGCTCAATGCATAAAAGTAATGCCTGCTCAATGTCTGATAAGCATTCAAGAATGCTCCCACTAGCACAAAAGTCGTATGTACGAGCTCAAGAGCTCAAGAGTGCCAATGACATAAATTCAAGACAATAAATCAATAGTACATCTCGAACATGTAGGTGATAGAGCATCTGTATGTAGCATCCGTAAGTATGTAAGACATCAAATACATCCCAATCCAAACTCTGACAAGCCAAGTAACATCCAAGAATACTCCAGATAATCCAAAATGCATCCAAGGTGGATCTTCAATGAGCACTCAAGCTCAACGTATGCATAGGGTAATCAACTGTGACATGAGCATCAAGCCGTAAGCAACGGGTATGCATAATCCCAAGAAGCATCACTGTCAAAGCATATACCAATGTTAATAAGTGCGGGCTGAAATAAGCTTAAGCTTCCAAAAGCATCCGGATTCAATGACAAGCTCAAAGTCGTTCCTCGATGATCAATACATCATAGCATAACCCAAGACATACATTCGGAACCAATAGGCATATGTCAAAGCATGAAAGATAGCTTCAGTCCAAGAGTATTCAACATGCATTTACTGTTATAAACTATGTATTTTCAACCCCAAAATCAGGCCAAAATCATAGCATTACATGTAGCTTCAATCCCCCAATCAATCGGGATGCAATAGGTATCAAACCGGTTATGTAGCCATGCCCAAACAAGCATAGATATACAAATACATGCTGTATCAGATCTGAAATCTGTTGTAGAAGATTCTCTCATCAAAATTTGGCAAATCCGACATCACCATCGCGTCCGGAGCGTGTCAAAACTCTAACTTAGACTCTTACCTTGTGAATCGGGTTCTGAATGCCCGAGATATGACAAAAAGAGTGATTTTTGGGCCAGATTTTGAAACATGCGCAAAAAAAACATGAACTGGCTGGGGGGGTCTGCTATCCCATGTGTCAACAATGGGGCCCAAAGGGGGCACAAATGAGGGCCAAAGAAGGCCTACACCAAGTCTCAGCAAGCCTTGATAGACTGAAAGCAAGATCCAAGTGAAGGAAGCTCCAAGAGGTGTGAGCTATGGCTGCCCACAACTTGTTTACAGCATGTGAGACCTAAGAACTGATGTAAACCCTGAAGAAAATGATCAAATACCTATGATGTAATGCCCTAAAGGTGCCCAACAATGCCGGGAAGGTGCTTGGAAAGCTTGAGAGTGACGGGAGCTCGAAGGAGTCGGATATGGCTGCCAGGAAGGAGACCCAATGCAAGTAGGGAGTCGATGGGATGCTGAGAATGCCACGAACCAATCTCAAGTGTCGGAAAGCAAAGCTCTGATACCAGTTGAAAGGGAGCGATGGATCGAAGGTTGGACTCGAGAGCTATGGTGGGAGAGCAAGAGCAAGAAAGGGAGAGACTAGAAATGGGAACTCCAACAGTCACAATGTGTGACCGGGCCTTCCTTTATTCAAACTGTCACTAAAAGAATAAAGAAGAAAGTGATGGGAATGGGCGCTCGGCACCTGCAATGTGCAGTGGCGGTGACTGTTAGTGTAGTAATACATGGGCGGCTAGGCAGAGGCGCCTTTACCCCCAACAAAAAGTTTACAAGCATGGATCCTCTTTGTCACATGCTTATATGTATTTATATATATATAAGGAACTAAAGTGAAAGTAGATTTTGAAAGTCATATTTTATAATTTTAGTAAATCCCAGGGGAAATCAAATTTCAAGAAAATTCTCACGAACCCGATCGGTTTCGATCTGGTCTACAAAGTTGTAGAAGAAACTTTTTTCAGATTCTTCACTGATTTGAAGTTACGAAGATGCAGACTGCTGGTTGTACGCAGTTTTCTTCTCTATTTCACCCTTATCACATTAACTTTCCATTTTATCCTTCTTATAAATATATTACGGTAATGTGGTTTGGGCACCCACATCTTGTAATCTAGCTCATTTTCTCTAGCTTGTTTACCACCACCCTTGGCTTCTTGCATGATGATCAAGGTGGAGGCTTGTCCCATCCACTATCCTCCATATTTTCAAAGATGCCATACATAATCTAGGATTATGTTAATCAAGAAGATTAGCTTAATCTAATATCTCATGGAGGCTATATAAGGTGCCCATGGAGATATAAAGGATACACAATCACAAGCACATGAGAGCACTCTAGATCACCAAGCCCAAAGGGGAGACACTAAGAGCACATTATGCAACACCCTCATGCTAGTCCATCTCTTTGAGGTAAGCTACGAGTGAGTCTCTTTTTTATGTAGCATTCCATGAATACATAATGGCAAGTTTCCTCTACCTCTTCTCCTCTTGTCTTCCCCTCTTCTCATCTCTCTCCCTCCCTCTCATATTCTAATATGGTGTTTAGATTATATGTATTCTATTCTAATTATCCCTCTATATTCATACTTAAACTTATTAAGTAAGACTTGCCATATGCTCTATTGGTGGAAAATCTTTATTTTCTCATGTTATATATATGCTCATGGGAGAAATTAGGAGCCATCACCTCTCTTAACCTTCCATCATCTTCATTTCCCTTAAGATGGGCTACAAATTCTCTCTTGTGAAGTTGTGTTTTGGTTCTTTCCATTCACTGAGAAAAGGGATGTCTTAGCCCATCCTCCCTTTGGCTAGGTGGTACCCTTCTTTAGCTCTCTTAGTGAGGATTGGAGACTGGGTGGGTAAGAGGTAACCCACTCATCTTTTCAGCTTTCAGTTCTAGTAAATGCAACATCTTTAAAGAGTCGAACTTGGCACCACCCATTTGGGGCTTACTTTAGCCATCGAATGCATCGAGAATGCATCCATGAGTTTGTATAAACTTTGACATTTGGGTTGACAATCTTAGATAGCTTGTAGACTTTGTTATTTGGTTTGAGCACATAAGATCCTAGTTGCTATGACACACATACCCTCTCGTGGAGGTGTGCGTTCAACCATTACATATCTATGCTCATTTAAATGACAATAATTTCTTACAAATAATGGAGTTTAAGACTCTGGGATAGTGGGCATCCTTATGGTCTGAAATCGAAGTCATATATTTGTGACTACCAATATAAAAGGTATCAACCCTTGTATCGGTGGGCTATATCTATTGCTTAATTATAGGTTGGTACTATTCTCGAGGTTGATGGGAGGCAAAGTCCCACCTCTAATTCATCATGTCATGTGTGTGGCTATCTTTAAGCTTTTGAACATGTTCTTCTTTGAGAAAGGGCAGAAGGGGTCTTAAACATGCAAGAGAGAGAAGAAGAAAGAAAGAGTAGTGTATGTGTGTTCATTAGGATGCCCTAATGAAGAAATACAGGAAAAAACACCAGATCTCAATGTTAGTTACAATCTTTCTATTGGTACAAATCCAAAAAAAAGAGGATAGAGCTACAAGACTTATCATGGATACAAAGTCCCTAAAATAACATAATAGTTAGGCTCCCCAAACTCTTATATGATTAGTTTTCCAACTCAGTAAATTGTTGATTTTTTCTCTTTTCTAACCATTTTAGTGTTGGCAATTCCATATGTTTTTTCTTAAAGTTGCATCAATGTGACTTTATCCATGATCCACTTTTTGACTTTTTTGAGAAATTTTGATTAACTTAGTTTCTTTGACTTTTATATTTTTTATCTTCTCAAACTTCAAAGTTTCTTTTTATTCATTTGCTTGGTAACATTGAGAGACTTTTAGTGAGTAGATCTATAGGATTTTGGTTTGTTGAGATCTTGACATGCTTGATGGACTTGTCCTCAATGACCCCTTTGATAAAGTGGTAACGCACCTCAATGTGCCTTGTCTTCACATGGAAGACCAAATTCTTGGCCAACTGAATAGCACCCATGGAATCCGAATACTGTGTAGGGACCACATCAACAATACCAAAGTTTGCGACCAGAGATGACCTAACCAGAGAGCTTCCTTGCAAGCCTCAATGGTTGTAATATATTTCGCCTTTGTAGTAGATAGGGCTATGAATTTTTGCACCATGGACATCCAAGAAATAGCACCTCGAGCAAAGGTGAAGACATAGCTAGAGGTGGACTTCCTACTATCTACGTCTTGCATAGAGTCACTGTTCCCCACGACTCTTGTATCTTGGCCACCATAATATATGCACATATCTGTAGTGCCTTTAAGGTACCTCATGATATCCTTCATGGCATCCCAATGTTGCATGCGAGGTATAGCCATATAGGGAGCCATAGCTCTCATTGTAAATGCTATGTTAGGACAAGTGGCTATTATAGCATACATCAAATTACCCACTGTGGAGGCATAATGAATCTTGGCCATCTTGACCTTTTGCTCATCAGAATCTAGACAATTGGCCAGACTATCCTTCATATGAGAAGGTAAAGGACAACCAATAGGCTTAACATCTTGCATATAAAACTATTGAATGACTTTGTAGATATACTCCTTTTGCGACAAGTAAAGGATCCCCTTAGAGAAATTGTGCGCGTGCTATGCATCCCAAGAATATATGAGGCCTGTCCCATGTCCTTTATCTCAAAGCTCTTCTTCAGCCGACTTTTAAGGGCATCTAGCCCATCATGAGTACTCCTAGAAAATCAATATATCATCCATATAGAGTACCAAAATCATAAGACTGCCATCATGGGTCTTCTTCATGTACAAATATAGATCCATATCAATGTGGGTATATCATTATGAATGCATAAAAGTGTCGAACTTGTGGTATCGTTTCCTAGATGTTTGCTTAAGGCCATAAAGGCTCTTTCTCAACTTGCACACTAGGTATTCTTTTCCTTTTTCCTCAAAGTCCTTAGGTTGGTGCATATAAATCTCATCATGCAAGTCCCTATATAAGAAAGTCATCTTGACATGCATCTGATAGAGATATGGATCTATTTGCGCAATCAAAGCCACAAAACCAAGCATAGGATAGCCATCTTGACTATAGGAGAGAAGACTTCATCAAAGTCAAAACCATGCTCTTGCTTAAAAACCTTAGCAATCAATCAAGCCGTAGGCTCACTTCGGGTGTCGAGAGATACTCTTAACTTGTACACCCACTTGCATGGCGAAGCATGCTTTCCATTAGGTAAAAGTACTAATTCCCATGTATGATTTTTCTATAGTGAGTCATACTCTGATTGCACGGCTCTGTTGCAAGAGTGACTATTACCTCTATTGATAGCCTCATCATAGGTAAGAGGCACACCATCATTTGTCACCATAACAAAATCCATGGAGGGCACAAGCCGATCAGACTGACATTTATCTCTAGTAGACTGAGGCTATGGGGCGTGTACATTCTATCTAACATCACGGTCCTGGGACACTAGAGCATCAATCGGTATAGGCTATCTAGTTGGCAGCTGTAGAGTAACAGGAGGCTCCTCCTGAAATATCACCATGTGTACCTCAATAACTTGCTCAAGCTGCTTATGTATCTTCTCCTCATGGAAAACAACATCATGGCTACAAATGACCTTTCGAGCCTATGGATCCCATAGGCGATAGCCCATCTTACCTACATCCCCATAACCAAGAAAGATCATTTTATGAACTTAGGGTCCAGCTTATTGCACTTTTCCTTGGGAACACGGTAGCAAGCCTCAAAACCAAAGGTACATAAATGAGCATAAGATGGAGGTTCTCTAGATCATACCTCCCTTGCAAGAGAACTTGATAGTTAAGAGTAGTGCATGGGGATTGATTAATCAAGTGGACGACAATGGTAATTGCTTGAGCCCAAAAGTGTTGCAGTAAGACTACCTAGCTAAGCATACTACGAATCCTCTCTTGAATCGTCTTGTTCATATGCTGAGCCATATCATTCTTAGGTGGGATATACACAGCTGCTGTTAACTAATGCTTAATGATCCTCTTATCACATAACTACTCAAAGGCTCTAGATACATAGTCTTCCCCATTTTTATATTTTAAGAATTTCAGCCTATAGCCAAACCAGTTCTCAAAAAAAGCAAGCCAATGCTAAAATGTAGCCAAGACTTTTGATTTCTGCTTGATGGGGTATGCCTAGACCTTATGTGAGTAATCATCAATGAAAGTAATGAAATACTTCATGCCACCTAATGACTTGTAGGGCATAGGTCCACAAACATCAGAATGAACACGAGAGAGAGGCTCACCCATGGATGTAATGCCAGACTTCTTATGTAGGAACTACGGATTTGCCAGCCATAAAGACAATGATCACAAGAATCAGAACATTTATAGTCAAGGGGTGGAAGATATTGCAAATGGGTAAGCATTTTCATTCCCTTTACTGACATGTGCCCAAGGTGATGACACCATAATGATACATGTGGTCTTGTAGCCATTTTTAGAACATGGTAAATAGACCTACATACAAGGGATAAAGAGTGTCAGACTTGGCACCTCATGCCAAGATAAGATTACCACGGATAATCTTCCATGAGGAATCTTCAAAGGATATAACATAACCTGCAACATCCAATTGTCCAGTAGAAAGTAGGATTTTAGTCAAACCTAAAACATGGCATATATCATGCAAAGTAAAGATACTACTTGAAGTAAACTTTAGTTAGACATCTCAAATACCAATAATATCCAATGCTAAGTCATTACCCAATTCGACAGATCCTATCATGCTGTGATAGGAGTGGAACTACTCTTGATGAAGGGTAACATGAAATGAAGTCCCTGAATCAATAATCCAATACTGAGCATACATGAATGAGGCATTATCAACTATGAAACATCAAGAGAAGAAGCTGCAAGTATGTAATCATCATCAAAATCAGTTGCACAACATTAATCTCTTTAATTTTGACATTGGACTTGCTAGGAACAATATTGCAATCATCATTCTTTTCATGTGCTTTGCCTTTCCCTTTTTCTTGTACTTGCCATCCACATTTTATGGCACTATGGCCAAATATGGCATTGCTTCCCATAATAATGATAAGTCAATGTGGACTTATGGCCATGGGACTTACTGCAACATTGCCCACATGATTGAGAATGAGACTTCTAAGAGTCTCTCCCATGGCAATTTGTACCACTCTTACTATTATTACCTCTGACTATCAAAGCATGAGAACTATGGGAAGCATCAACATTCTTTCTGTTGACCTCTTCATTCAATAATGCACCCTTTATATTCCAAATTTCAACTCATCAGTAGGCATATTTGCACGCATAGTAGTATAGAATGTGTCCCCTGATTCAGGCAATGTAACCGACAAGAATAAGGGAGGAAGATTACCCTTAAAGTCAATCCCCTGCAAAGACAAGTGGTTGAAAATAGAATGAAACTCATTTAAGTGGGAAAACATGGAAGTCCTATCCTTCATACGAAGATTCATGAGTTGCTTCATCCAATACATGTGAGAGGTAGGGCTTTGCTTGTCACAGACATTACAAATCTTTTCCCATAATTGTTGGGTGGCATGCCCTTCGGAGGCAACATTATAGTAGACTTTCTTAGAGAGTGACCAAATGATTGTAGATTTAAGAACTCATCCAATTTAGCCCAATCCTTTGCATCAAAGCGTTCAAGCTTTACACCCTCATGTCTCAATGGCTTAATATGCAACTTTTTCACCAAAACTTGGCATATCTATGCCTTCCAATAGCTATAGTTAGGGCCATCTAGTTTATCAATGTTGAAGATAGCACTATCATTTGATCCACAACCATCATGCCAATTAATGAGAGCATAGTATAAAAAGGATGGCTTGTTGTAAGTTACTAAAAATCAGCCCCAAAATTATAGGCAACACAAGGGATAAGCAAGAGAAACTACCAAAATAGTGAGCTGTCCCACTAGCTACAACTAATGAACGGTCAAGACAAAGTGCTTTCTCTCACATATAATGCTGGAAAACTGCGATTACAACATGCTGAAAATTATTACATTAGTAAAACCAAAACTTGGTGTGTGAGCAATCAACTGATAGAATCTAATCTATAATTGGAAAGTATATCCTGTAAGAAGCGGGGTATGTACAAGCAACTAGTAGTCACATTAGGCATGCAAACGGTATCGAGATTTGTCAAACTCAATATGTCAGAGAGAGATACATCCAATGGGCATAAATATCATGCATGTAGTAGGTCTCAAGAATAATGAAAGAGAACTGCCAAATGCACAACCGATTGAGCAAGGAATATAGAGCCAAGTAGGATGAATCCATAATTGACAACACACTGATAGAGGTAAGTGCCAACTCTAAAGTATGAATCAGATCAGCCCACTAGACAATAACTACATCCAAATAGTATCCAGAGAGCATAGACATGACACAAGTGTCCCATGGTCTCAATGAAATGAGCTCAAGCTCAACTACATAAATTCAAAGCTCTATGTACACATCCAAGTGTCAAGTAGCTCCCACTAAAGCAAAACCGAATGCCAAATGAGCAATGCAAGCTGAAAACATCAAGTACATGCCATTCGGAGTTCAAGATACATAAGCATAGAGTTACGAGCATAACATCTAAGTAAGTCTTCATGCTTGTAATGTCAATGATCACTGTAGCAAATTGACCAAATCTCTAAGACATATAACCGAGCTCAAATGCAAAGCTCAAGACATTCCATAAGCATATCCGAGTGCATAACATCAATGCCATACATTGATACATTTACTGAAGTGTCCGAATAACATCAAATGGAAATAGGCATAAACTTCAATGTGTAAAAGCTTGCTATCCACAATATTACAACAATGAAATACCTTGCATAAATGGAGCAATGGAAGCTAAAATCAATCCAAGAGCACCTCAAGGCATGTGCAAACATCACAACATCAATGCATATGCATCATTGCATTAGTAGAGATAAGAATGAGTTCCAATGGATTGAAATGCTACATGATTACAAGTAACAAAGGTTGGGAGCGTGAAATGGTGTCCAAGACTCACAATGCTGATGTTCCGGAGATGCTAAATGATTGCCAAGGTGGCATGGAGCTCGCAGGAGTTGAAGAAGTGTAACAAGGTGGCAGGGAGCTCGCAGGAGTTGAAGAAGAAGTGTAACAAGCTAGGGAAGATTAGTAGTGCAATAGGCGCAAACAAAGTTATCAGTGCTAACTCCGTTGTTGATTGCCTTGATCAAAATGGAGACACACTCAGTACTGGGTAGTATCCAATGTAGCCCTAAAGCAAGTCTCATGTGGAGGGAACAAGATGAGAAGCAGGGAAGATCAAATGCAAACCTTTGAAGCTAAAGCCATGGCTACCATAAATGAATGGCTGAAGCTTTTCAAATTTGGGTTGAAACCAAGCTCAAGAAGCTCTTGACTGCAAGGGTTTTGATACTAGTTGAAGGGAAAACCCCAAGCACAAGCAAGCAGAAGCATGAAAGGTGTGAGCTGTGTCAGATGGAGCAAGAGAGAGAGAGATTCAAGATGTGGAAACTCCAACAGTCATCGGTCTCAGTTATTCTATTGGTCACTAAAATAATAAAGAATGAAGTGACAGTGATGGGTGCTTGCCACTTGTAGTTTACGTGTGTGGGTACTGCCAATGTAGTGAATACTTGGGTGGCGTAGGCACAAGTGCCTTTACCCCCAACACTTCTCCCACAATTCCATTGTTGGAAAAGCTAGATTAGTTAGTTCAAATCAATCTAAAAGGTTTAAACCTCTCGAAAGGTGGATACTTTGTATCCTAGTTTTTTTATTGATGACAACATTAACATTGTTAGATCAGAGCATGGTGAACTTGACACCCTTATGGGCACTTGTCAAATATTCTAAGATCTTTTTATGCCAATGATGATCTACAACAAGATAGACATTTTATACTTAGTGCATGATTACCCCCTAGATTAGATTTATAGTTATTGCTTGAAGGTGCTTAGGAAGGGATATATATTTTGGTACTTAGGCAACCCCCATGGTTTAGGTGTTTCCCAATTATTATTTACCAAGAGAATGCAACTGGATCAACTATGCGTTGTGTTGCCAACATATTGGATGGCTAAATGTAGGGTACTAGGGAGACATTAACCCAATCTCAAATAGACAAATATTTGTGCGTGTTTATGCATGCATGCATGCATGCATGGATGTCTGCGTGTGCGTGTGCGTGCGTGCGTGCGCGCGCGTATGTGTGTGCATGTGTGTGTGTGCATGCATTACAAATATTGTAGATATACCCACCTATAGGTGTGGGCCCTCTGACCTCTATTCAGGGCTTTCCTCCTAGTTAAAGATTAGTGTTTCAAGATGTTGATTTGCACAATGCTAACTTTTATACCATTCATGTTATGTAAGAATGGAAAAATTCACTTTGGGTACATTGTGCACAATAATGTTTATGCATGGAGTAAAAGGGAAAGAAGCAGAGGTAGATCAATTGAAGAAAGATATAAACTACCTTAACTCATCCTTATGGGTTATATGAGAACATAAAACCGAGGCAGTCCTATGGTCATTATAGTAAGAAACTCAACATATATATGTGCTTGCATTTGGGTGCCAAATATGTAGCATTATTATATAATGCATACATATGAATGTAATTGATGACATAGTCAATTGTATGTTGGAATACTTAGTGCTATGTTGAAAGCACTGAAGCAAAATGATTTTACCTTCTTAAGAAATTAAGGCAAGAGATACAAATGTAAAATATGTGGTAATCAAGGAAATATAGGATTGCCAACACTTTAGTAGTACAACATGTGCTTACTTAAATAGAAACAGAAAGTATATGTCCTTAGCTTGCACATTGTAGAAGTTCACCATTTCCACATACAACTACTCGATGAACAAATAAATCATAGAAATTTTTGCATTGAATAGAGAAATTGTTATTGATCTCATGGCATAGCACCAAATTTCCTTTGATATATGCTATCCATCTAAGGATATAGAACTTTTTATAGAAACATGTTAATGATCTCAAGAGGGAGCATCAACTCTTCTTTGGTTTATGTCACCAACCTTATGATATAGAACTTTCTAGACTGAATAGAAAGAAAATCATCAACCTCGTTGTAACACCAACTCCTTTTGGATATATGTGAACTAACTAGCACCTTTCTATTTAACCGTAGCTTGTGATCCTTAAACTCTAAGACCTTGTATGATTTAGACTTGTTGCCTCTTTTCTTCCATCGAGCTTAAAGTGTCTATGAAGCTTCCTTTGATTTATTTTATGTGGTTTATGTAATCATCAATTCAATTAAAGGAATTTAGCTTTCATTAAAAGCAATTGAAGGTTGGTTTTTATCACCAAGGTATATGATATTGAGCTAACGAATGGTCTTAGACTATGAGCAATGCCAATCATAAATGAAATAATGAAGATGCCTTGTCAGGAGCAAAGCGTTAAATAGAGGCCTTTTATGATGAAATGTTCCAGCTACAAGTCAATGAAGAACATGTAGGAAGAATTACTCAATATGCATTAGCTCTTGAACATTTGTGGCATTAAAGAAGAGAGAAACATAAATCAAAGAAAAATGAGATTGTTTCAAGCTAGAACGACATAATAACCATCTTGGAAAGAAGAATTGCCAACTATTCTACTAACTTGTCAGTGAATGAGAATGGTTGAGTGATAATGGTTAGGGATGGAAGTGCATGTGTTAATGGATTGAACAAAACTTAAATAATGGAAATTATAGAATTTGCCAGTGGTGTCAAAGGAATGGCTTTGAAATGAAGCATATGGTTGGGGGTTCAAATCCTATAAACAACTTATAATTGTGCTTTGTTTGTAGTTTGGATTCACCTTTATAGCACAATATATAAACATCAAGTAAAATGTACTTCACATTGTCATTCATGGGTGCATGGAATTTATGGTCAAACACTACAATAGAATCTAAGTGATGTCGTTGGTAGGTGTGCTTTTGTAGCCATACCTATGGTCATCAAATAATTTTATGGTGCATTGTGAAGTACATTTATAGATGCATCTGTATTTGCCTTTTAACATCTATCTATAATTGCATTTATAGGAATTTATAAGCACATTTTATTTATGTGTCTAAATGGTGAGAGCAAATTTTTGGAGTCGATTTTAAAGCGCAAAAGTGGCTCGGGAGACGTAAAAGTGTAAATTTTCATGGAAAACGAGTTGAGTGCAAATCAAGGATCTGGAGTTTTCCTAGCTGCATTTCGACGCCGGGAATCCAATGCAAGTGTCCATTTGTCAATTGGAGTTTGTTTGATCCCCCATCTAATGGCCGCAAGGTTTGGCGTTATGGAGCAACTACTAGATTTGAAAGCCGGAAAGCATGTGATGGAGACCAAGTTGATATATTTTGATGCCAAAAAGTTGCCTATCCAAATGGATTGCAAATTTGAGATCGTTAGCCCTCTCAACCGAGCCAAAACCACTTCAAACAAGTGTGAAAAGCAAGAATTGAACTAGTTATTTTAGTAGTTATTGACTTACCATGGATTAAGGGAGCCAAAAATGCAATAAATGAAATGACATAGGGGGATAGAGGGGGTGCATTTTTTTCGGCACCTTCTCCATCCCCACAAAAATGGCAATTTTTAGTCATGACAACCATTCTCTCCTCCCTCCTGGGCATTGGATCTATGAAATTTTCACTCTCCATCACTCTAATTTGCACAAGAAATGATGTAGTATTCAACAATATCAAAATTTAGTCTTTCTCTCTTGCCATAAACATGGTTTATATGGGCTAAGAGAATGAGGGAAAATGGGTGCCAGTTCGTGATGGAATGTGAGAGATAGATCAAGAAAGCGCCAAGGAAGCGTCAACAACTATAAATGAGCATCAATAGCTTCCCATTCTCGAAATACGACGAATTTATATGAGGTTTTATGTGTAAGTGGGCTTCCACTTAGTTTGATGATGTATATTGGTTTCCTATGGTTGAAATTGGTTTCTAATATTTGAAAATGGTACATTCTATCGAAAATATCAACATGAACAACAAATCTTAATCATTTATACACTTTATTTAGAATACGCAAAAGTGCAATTTTATGCTAAATCGTCAATTTAATGAGTTCCATCATGGTAGACTGTGTTCCCATGGAGGAAAATGGGGAGTAATGATGAATCTCAATATTCTTAAGTGTTTCATATTAAAAAGTAATAAATAAAATAAAATAAAAAATTAATTACAAATAATTGTAAAAAATAAATAAAAAACGAGTTTTAATTGAGGAAAAATTAGATATCACGTGTGGAAAAGTATAGAAAATTGAAGATATATTTGTGCAAGTATAATGGAGGCAGGGCATGAGTATTTGCCTAAGCTTACCCCCATTTATATATTTTAGTGCGTATTTATTGCTTACATTATGAAGGAACATATATGGAAACACCTTTTAACCTACCCATCACAAGCAAAATCCTAAACGGTAGGGAGAGAGGGGTTTTATATGCTAAATATGGTTCAAAATTTGATTATTTTTCTACACTTTTCATATAGGTTTTGATCTTACTTTAAGTATTAAAAGGTATAATGGCACGGAGTAGTCCGGTACTATCTTACTATCACAATAAAGTTGTTAGTGAAAGAAAATCATGGAAAGAATATTTGAGCATATTCATAATGCTAATCTCGTTTAAGTAAAATGTTTATGCACTCAAAGTTATCCACTTTGCATTGATTGCATCGATATGGTATAAAGAGAACAATCTCCTGTTGGATGCATAGTACTTGATTTCAAACTATTCACCTAGAATGAGTGTGAGGCTCCCTATATTGTAGGTTTAGTATAATCATTTCCTTGGGGACTGATTTGGTGAGGAATATACTATCTCCTACAACGAATATTGTGAAGAGTGGACTTTGTGCGTATGTGTTATATGTTGAGATGACGCATCCTGGGGTCAATCCTTGGGGTGTAGAAGAGCTGTAGTGGGGCCACATTGATAAGATAGGGAGTGCTCCCTTTGTTTGTGTCACGAGATGGTAGCCACCTATATGTTTGGGTACTCCCTCAGCTTGGAGTTGGTAAGGGTATTACGTTGAACTATAGTCTAGAGATTGTATCTACAAATGTGTTCTTTCAATAAATCAGTTCATAGTGTCTATACGTTCCTGGCCATGAGGCTGTGGGGTTGTTTGGGTGAGTATAGGAGGCCCACAACTAGAGCAATGTAGCTAGTGTCAGTGGGCCCATTTTTGGTTCCAATAGGTGGTATGTTTGTCGAGAGTTGCTAAAAAGTGGCAGTTCTTGAACCTTGGTTAATTAGGGACTAATCAATTAGTTTATGCCAAAGAGCATTGAGATAGACACATTATTTCTCAATAAACACTGTAAGCTGAGATCCAAAAATAAGAAAAATCCGAAAGGGCTAGATAGTAGGTGGAAATCCTTAGAAGGTATGCCCCTCAATGTAGCAATTCAATACTCCTATATGAGGAAGAGGTCTTAGTGACCCTAGTGCCACACGAACAATCCATTAGGAGGAGGAAGAAGCTCTAGTGCTCCCCTTCTCTTAGTAAGTCAACCCACTTCAAGTGGGTTTGTAGTCACATCGTTTACAAACTTCTATAGCAAATCCGATTGTTGTTATGGTGCAACCTATTGCAATTCCTACAAGAATACTGAATTTGCCATCTTTAGGTTTTCCTTTATCCATCTTTAATGGGTTAGCGAAGGAGGATGTGGAGCTTCACATCAGTGAGTTTGAGAAACTCATGTTTAATTGCCGAATTCAAGACGCGGGACATCTAATGATGTTTTTTTAACATGACTCTAAACAGGAGGGTTGTAATGTGGTATCATGGTTTAGAAGCTTTTACCATAACCATAATCAATTTATTTTATGAATCCTTTCGAAGGGAATTTGCCCTTGAGAGAGGTGGATAATATTGGCTACGTGTGCTAAATGTGACACGTCAAGAGCCCCATGAAAATTCCCGAGCATATGCCAAGAAGATGAAAGAGGTCTTCACAAATTGCAAACCTCTATCCCTATCCCACCTATTGCCCAACTGCAATATTTGTAGTGTCACTCTAGTGGATATAGATAATGCTATGACATGAGCAAAGGAAGTAGAGTCCCACTTACAAGCAACCTACACATCAAGGACAAATCCAAATTCGAGCCGTAGTCCTGGAAATAAAATCAAATGTGATATATGCATGAAGTCTGGTAACTTAGCCACTATTTATTGGTTGGAGTAGGGTTAATTCTCTCTAGCAAGGTAGTCAGCAACCTGGGCATGTGAACCATCATGTGAATAACGAGAATACCATAGGAGAGGGTCCCAACCAAATTTTACAAAAGGGTAAAGACACACTCATACACAGTGCAGTAAGTCTAGTTGAAAATTAGTGAGAGTTAATCTCCTAACAATGTTAGGGTAGTAAGTAGGGGTTAGAAACTAAAAGACCATAAAAAAGATGACCCTAGTACAAGCAAAGTTAACCCTAAACCTAGCAGGGATGATAAGAAGGTATTGGATGCCCAGGCGGGTCCTCTTAAAACTAATGGTGTTTTAGAGGAGCATGTGGTCAAAAGAAAGCGTAAAGCAAAAGAAAAGGAGGGTACTAAGATTATCAAGAATCCAAAAGGGCGGCTGGTGTGGAAAGAGAAGAGAGTAGTAAAATTGGATGTGAATCTGCTACAACTAATCCAAGTGTCACCAAACGTTTGTAAAGGAGTTCAAGAAAATCCTACGAATGGGTTATATTGTAGAACCTTTTGATGTCCATCGAGTCAGTAGTGAATGCTAGGATCATGTAGAGAAGAAATGCCCTAGGGTGCATGCATATGCCGATGGAATCCTGATAGAAAATGCAATGGTGGATCTCGGCTCATTTGCAAACATTATGAGTATGGATTTTATGGAGAGATTGGGTCTACCAATCCAAAAGGATGTCACAACGGTTTTAAAAATGGCTGATGATAGCCTAAGGCAATCAGAAGGAATGGTAGCACAAGTACATGTGATGGTTGCTAATATTGAGTGTGTCCTTGACTTGTGTATTATCTGATTTGTTGGGAGGCCAAGCTATCCATTGTTGCTTGGATGTTTGTGGATATTACATTCCGATTGTTTGCTGGATATCCCAGTTGGTCGACTGATTTTTGGGCATGGGTTAAAGAGAATAATTATGGATGCATACCTTGAGCGCCCATTGGATGAAAGGACATTACCTCCCACTACATAATGGGAGACACTCAAGGGAACCTTAGTTGTTGAAACCAAGTTCTAGTGATTCTGAAGAGGATTCTACTATCAAGGTGGTTTACCAAGTATGTTTAAATGAGCCAATAGGGGCAAAGGATAGGATTCGTGATGGTAATGTGATAGAATTGGATCTTGGGATTCCCAATGATCCCCCCCATTAAACTCGGCACTATGTTATCTGCTGATAAGCATGCAGATTATGTGGCACTTCTACAAGAGTTCAGGGATATATTTGCATGGAGTTATGATGAACTGAAGGGGATTTCCCCCCTATATGCTGTGTATATGATCCCATTGGAAGAAGGTAGTAAGCTAGTAAGGTAGAAGGTTAGACATATGCCTTTTGAGCTGAGAGAGCATGTTTTTGAGGAATTGATGTGTTTAAGGAAGACTGGTTTGATCTTTCCCATTAAACATACAGAATGATGCTCATGGTGGTAATAGGAGAGAAAAAGAATAATCAAATCCACCTGTGTGTCGATTTTAAGAAATTGAATAGGCAAATGGTGAAGGACTATTATCTTATGCCCTTTATCGATTAGATTTTAGATCAGCTGGCAGGACAAGAGATATACTCTTTCATGGATTATTTAATGGGTTATAATCAGATGGCCATACTGAAGAGAATAAGTTAAAGATGACGTTCATTACAAATTTTGGTGCTTTTTCATACCATGTGATGGATTTTGGCCTATGTAATGCTCACGGGTCTTGGTAAAGAACAACTGAGAAGACATTTGCCAATATATCCCCTAAAGAGCTGAAGGTTTTCATAGATGATTTGGAGGAAACTACTATGAGCCATCATAGATAGTTGATTATTCTACATGCATGCTTTGAGTGATGTCATGATTATTGCATAGCGTTGAATCCTCGAAAGTGTGTATTCGGGGTGCCTTATGGTTTGCTATTGGGTCATGTTGTGCGTGCGGTTGGTATTGCTACTGACCTTGAAAAGGTGGTTGCACTGTGGCCTTAAGCCCACCCACTTGCCCTAAGAAAGTTCACAAATTTTTTTCATCTGTGGGATACTATCATCGACTCATTAATGCATTGGTTGAAAGCTCATTACCCTGGACGAATCTTTTATCTCATAGCCATGTTTTTGAACGGATAAAATCATGCAAAGTGGTGTTTGAAGATGTTAAAATGAAATTATCCAAAGCATCAATTTTAAAAGCTCCAAAAAGGAGTGAGGTTTTCGATATATTCACGATTGTGACAAGGGGTAGTATTAGTTTTTGCCCATCCCAAATTTGGGAGGCACAACTTTATTATCCTATTGCATTTGCAAGCTGAAAGTTGTGAATTTCAAAGCTTCGTTATAGCTATTTAGTGAAGGTTTGCTTAGCTATGGTGTTCGCCACCAAGAAATTCAGACACTATATTCTTTATAAGAAGGTGGTGTTCTTCACCAAGGTAGAGGGATTGCACTTATTACTGAACAAAATTTAACCTCGTAATCGCCTAGCCAAGTGGTTGATCTCTTTTCGGGAGTTTGACAATGAGATTAGGAGTAAGCCACCAAAGCTGCAAGGTATTTTAGAGTGTTTAGTAGTTTTTGGTGAGCCTAAGAAAGAGTGGATTGATATGAGTGATTGCGAGAACCTATGCAAAATTAATGTAGCCTCTATTCCATTAGGGTATGCGTCTATCATGCACTATCTATCAATAAGGAACTTGGCAAAAACTCTTTATAAATATGGAAAAAGAGAAAGATTAAGCAGTGAGCACTTCACTTTTCAATAATAGCAGGTGCCTTATATAGGAAAGGTGTGGATGAGATTTATCATCATTGTGTAGTGCCTGATGAGGCACCCTTTATTCTAGAGGAGTGTCATGATTCAAATGCAGAGGTCATTTTACCGAAGAATTCACTGCCCAGAGAGCTTTACGTGCTGGCTATTGGTGGGGCCAATGGTTTTCCAAGATGCTTTTGCATATGTTATGCATTGTGATATTTGTTAGAGGCACGATGCTAGGGAAAATTATAAACGATCGCTTAATCCTATTCTTGTGACTTTACCCTTTAAGAAGTGGGGCATCGACTTTGTTGGACCTATGCATCCTTCTTCTGCTACATGGAATCATTATATCATTGTCGTGATGGACCACTTCATAAAATGGTTTGAAGCTCGAGCTATGGTGAAGGATAATACCAAGGAAACAACTAGTTTTATTATGGAATAACTTTGTCTGCCGTTTTGATCCACCTAAAGAACTGGTGTTCGAATAAGGTCATAGAAGCCTTGATTGCAGCTCTGAAAAGTAAACATAATAAAACCACCCCATAAAATTTCCAAGCGAATGGACAAGTAGAGAATACCAACAACAAGCAGCTCTTGTAGGGATTTTATCCAAGACTGTAATATGAAGGTAAGTGCAACTGGGACAAGAAACTTCATGTGACTATTTGGGCTTATAATACAATATTTGAAAGGGAGCGACGGATCGAAGGTTGGACTCGAGAGCTATGGCGGGAGAGCAAGAGCAAGAAAGGGAGAGACTAGAAATGGGAACTCCAACAGTCACAATGTGTGACCGGGCCTTCCTTTATTCAAACTATCACTAAAAGAATAAAGAATAAAGTGACGATGACGGGCGCCCGCCACCTGCAGTGTGTAGTGGCGGTGACTATCAGTGTAGTAATACACGGGCGGCTAGGTAAAGGTGCCTTTACCCCCAACAACCTCCCACTTAAAGGCGAATCTTCCCTAGTGAGGAGTAAAAAGAAAAAGAAAAAAGATAGTACAACATGTACACATGTACAACAGGATGAGGGAAGACGTCATCTCATCCCACGCCCATCAACCTCCTGAGGAAGGCAAAGCGCTCTGTAGAGAGGCTTTTCGTGAGCAGATCTATAGGATTCTGGTCAGTCGAGATCTTGACAAGATCAACAGACTTGTCCTCAATGACCCCATGTATGAAGTGATACCTCACCTCAATGTGTTTCGTCTTCGCATGGAAGACCGGATTCTTGGCTAAGTGAATAGCACTCATAGAATCCGAATGCAGTATAGGGATAGCATCAATACCAAGGTCAGCAAACTGAATGACCCAACCAAATGGCCTCCTTGCAAGCCTCAGTGGCTGCAACATACTTGGCCTCTGTAGTAGAAAGGGCCGTGCATTTCTACACCCTGGACATCCAAGAAACAACACCTCCAGCATAGGTGAATACATAGCCGAAAGTGGACTTCCTACTATCTGCATGTCATGCATAATCAGAGTCAGTGTACTCCACAACTCCTGTATACTGGCTGCCATAGCATATACACATATCTGCAGTGCCCTTCAGGTGGTACCTCATGATACCCTTCACGGCATCCCAATGCTTCTTGCCAGGTGTAGCCATATAGCGTGCCACAATACCAACTACAAAAAGGAAATATTTAGACGAGTGGCTATCATGGCATACATAAGACTGCCCATTGCGGATGCATAGGGAATCTTGGCCATCTCAGCCTTTTGCTCTTCTGTTTGTGGACAATCAGCCTGTGATACCTTCACACAAGAAGGCAATGGATAGCCAATAGGCTTTACGTCCTGCAAGCGGAAGCGCTCAAGGACTTTATGAATGTACTCCCTCTGTGACAAATAGAGGAGTCCATGATGCCTATCGCGTCTAATGCGCATACCAAGTATGTGCGCGGCCTGTCCCAGATCTTTCATCTCAAAGCTCTTCTTGAGCCGAGCCTTAAGAGCATCTAGATCATCATGAGCTTTCCCTGCTATCAACATATCATCCACATAGAGTACCAAAATCAATAAAGAACTATCACGAGCTTTCTTTGTGTAAAGATACGTATCCATAGCACTCTGGCTGTAGCCCTGTGACTACATAAAGGCATCAAACTTATGATACCACTCCCTAGGTGCCTGTTTCAAGCCATAAAGACTTTTCTTCAATTTGCACACTAGGTGCTCCCTGCCAGGTTCTGCAAAGCCCTTAGCTTGCTCCATATAAATCTCATCATGCAAGTCCCCATGTAAGAAAGCAGTCTTGACATCCATCTGGTATAAATCCAAGTGAAGCTGAGTAACCAAAGCCAAGACTAAGTGCAGGGTGGTCATCTTAACCACAGGAGAAAAGACCTCATCAAAGTCCACACCATGCTCTTGGTTAAAACCCTTTGTTACCAATCTAGCCTTGTATGCTGGCTTGGGGTATCTAGGGGTACTTTTTAGCTTGTACACCCACTTGCATGGCAAAGCCTTCTTGCCCGTAGGCAAGGCAACCAAATCCCAAGTGTCATTCTTATGCAGGGAGTCTATCTCAGACTGCATAGCCCTCTCCCAGGAGTGACTGTCACCCCTGCACATAGCTCATCATAAGTGAAAGGCTCTCTTGCATCTATAACCAAGATATAATGCATCGAGGGCTAAAATCTATCTGGTGGACGTCTGTCTCTAGTAGACCGTCTCACGGCAGGCTTTGCTGCCTGCCCAACTGCCTATCCAACACCCTGACCATGAGCATCTACTGCAGGTGTAGGCCGTCTAATTGGCTGTGCGGGAGCTCTTGGCTCCTCCTGAAATATGACCATGCGGATCTCAACAACTCTCTCAAGCTGCCTATGCATTTTGTCTTCATGGAAGACTACATCATGACTGCGGATGACTCTCTGCGCCTGCGGATCGGAGAGACAATAACCCATCTCGCCTGGATCCCCATAACCAAGGAACATGCATTTGAAACTCTTGGGATCCAGCTTACTTCTCTTGTCCCTGGGCACATGGGAAAAGGCCTCACATCCAAAGACATGGAGATGTGCATAAGAGGGGGGCTTTCCAGTCCATACCTCCTTTGCAGCTTGGAAATCCAAACCACTAGAAGGTGATCTGTTTATGACATGCATAGCTGTACTAATTGCCTCAGCCCAAAAGCTCTGTGGTAGGCCTGCATGACTAAGTATACTGCGTACACGCTCCTGGATGGTTCTATTCATCCGCTCATCCAAACCATTCTAGGGGGGTGTAGGGGGTGGTCAAGTGATGGTTAATACCCCTCTCATCACATAACTGCTCAAAAGCATGTGAGACATACTCACCCCCATTATCGGTCCTTAGGCATTTTAGCCTATATCCAGACTGGTTCTCAACCAATGCAAGCCATCTATGAAACACAGCCAAGACATCGGATTTCAGCTTAATGGGATAAGCCCAAACTTTCCGTGCAAAATCATCTATGAACGTAACAAAATACTTTGCACCACCCATAGACTGATAAGGCATGGGCCCACAGACATCAGAATGTACCAATGCCAAGGGCTCACTTATGCGTGGCCTATGAGACTTCTTATGCGTAGACCTAGTTTGCCTGCCATAAAGACAATGCTCACACGAATCAAAACATGCATAATCAAGGGGTGGTAAGTACTGCAAACCAGAAAGCATTTTCATTCCCTTCAAAGACATATGGCCCAAACGAGCATGCCAAAGAGATACATGTGGGATAGAACCCACAGACAAAACATGATCAAGGGAAGAAGCTGATACAATCAAGGGGTAGAGACTGCCAGCCTTGCCACCTCTCGCAATTACAAGTCTGCCACGAGTGATCTTCCATGCAGAGTCTGCAAAATATACATGATATCCTATGTCATCAAGCTATCCAGCTGACATGAGACTGCGTGTCAAAGAAGGTACATGACGTACATCCTGCATAACAAAATTGCTGCCAGAAGGAAACTGTAGCCTAACATCACCAATGCCCACAATATCAAGAGAGCCGTCATCACCCAAGTGCATAGAACCCGAAACAGTACGGTATGAATGAAACCACTCTCGAAAAGGTGTCACATGAAAGGACGCACCTGAGTCTAAGAGCCAACACTGTGCATACATAGAGTGTATCTTTGTCATCTGCGAAGCACTAGAAGAAACTGCAAGGATATAATCATCATCATCAACATTCTCAGGCTGCATAACATTGATCTCTTCAATTTTAATACTGGAGTTTGCAGGTACTATGCTGCGATCAAAAGACTTATCCTACACTTTGTCTTTCCCCTTATCTTTGTGCCTTTCATTGCGCAATTCATGGCATTGTGGCCTAATATGGCCCTTTTTCCCACAATGGTGACAAGTAACATCTGTATTCCTGCCATGGGATTTGCTACGTGACTTCCCACGAGACTTGGATCGAGATTTCTAAGAATCCCGTCCATGGCTACTACCACTGCCATGCTTTCCATATCCATCATTCCTGCCTCTAACTGTCATAGCATGAGACACATGAGAGGCATCCAAATTCTTACGGTTAACCTCTTCCTGCAGAAGAGCACTCTCAACATCAGATAATTTCAAGGTAGCAGTAGAGGCACATAATGTAGTGCGGAATACATCCCATGACTCATTAGGAGTACCAAGCAAGAAAAGAGGAGTGACATCCTCTGCAAAAGTGATGTCCTGCGAAGTTAAGTTCTTGAGTATAGCATGGAACTAGCTCAAGTGAGCAGACATAGTCACATTCTCCTTCATGCGCGGATCCATAAGCTGCTTCAGCCAATATATCTGACTTGCTCGAATTTTCTTGTCATAGAGATTTTTGATCTTTTCCCACAATTGTCATGCAGTCTGTTCTTCCTCAAAGACATTATAGTGAACCTGTTTTGTGAGAGACAATACAATAGTGGACTTGAAGAACTCATCAAGCTCAAGCCATTCCTCATCTGGCATAGTTGCAGGCGGATGCCTGCTTAACCTCAAAGGTTTGATCTGCGATTTCTGCACCAACACCTGCCAAATATGGCTCTTCCAATAAGAATAATTCGAACCATCAAGCTTACTGATGTTGAAAATAGCATGATTAGTGGACGAACTCGCCATAATGCAGGCTGGAAGACTGTAGAGACTTCAAAATTGCTCGCTATTTATTGCAGAAAATGACAAAAAAATCACAAAAATCGAGGAAAAATGACAAAGAAAGTGGAACGAAAGCTGTTGCCCACCAAGTACTAGTGAAAGTACATCATTTCAGAGTGTTTCAGCATGAAAAATCCATGTGAGTCCATACATATATGCTTGCTGTAATAAATTTTAGATTTCAGTAAAAGAGAGCTAACAGTGCTAAAATCGGATCCCAAGGCAATCAGATACTGCCAAGACCAAAGCCGGAATCATGCGGGCATAGCATAAGCATATGATGGTCGATAAGCATGAATCCAACACCCAAGTATGTGATACAAACATCTGCCAGTGAGTAGGCACACCCGCAAGGCAACGGGGCAAAGTGTTCCTGCCACCACTACCAAAACTTGACGCAAGTAGGTGTCAGTTCACAAAGATATGGATCCAAAACTGAGACTTAGCTCATAAGCATACACTGAACCAAGACATATGATGTATCATCCCAAAATGTAAGAAGTCCCAAAGTCTCAAGTGTCTGTACCTGCTCAGTAGGATGTAACGGCTCAATGCATAAAAGTACCACCTGCTCAATGTCTGATAAGCATTCAAGAATGCTCCCACTAGCACAAAAGCCGTATGTATGAGCTCAAGAGCTCAAGCCAAGGCAAGACACAGTGCCAATGACATAAGTCCAAGACAATACATCAATAGTACATCCCAACATGTAGGCGGTAGAGCATTCGTATGTAGCATCCGTAAGCATGCAAGACATCAAATACATCCCAATCCAAACTCTGACAAGCCAAGTAACATCTAAGACTACTCCAGATATTCCAAAATGCATCCAAGGTGGAGCTTCAATGAGCACTCAAGCTCAACGTATGCATAGGGTAATCAACTGTGACATGAGCATCAAGCCATAGGCAATGGGTATGCATAAACCCAAGAAGCATCACTGTCAAAGCATATACCAATGTCAAGAAGTGCGGGCTGAAATAAGCTCAAGCTTCCAAAAGCATTCGGATTCAATGACAAGCTCAAAGTCCTCTCTCAATGATCAATACATCATAGCATAACCCAAGACATACATCCGGAACCAATAGGCATATGTCAAAGCATGAAAGATAGCTTTAGCTCAAGAGTATTCAGCATGCATTTACTGTTATAAACTCTGTATTTCCAGCCCCAAAATCAGGCCAAAATCATAGCATTACATGTAGCTTCGATCCCCCAATCAATCGGGATGCAATAGGCATCAAATCGGTTATGTAGTCATATCCAAACAACAAGCATAGGCATATAAATACATGCTGTCTCAGACGTGAAATCTTTTGCAGAAGATTTTGTCATCAGAATTTGGCAAATCTGACATCACCATCGTGTCCGGAGTGTGCCAAAACCCCAACTTAGACTCTTACCTTGCCTGAATCGGGTTCCGAATGCCCGAGATATGACAAAAAGAGTGATTTTTGGGCCAGATTTTGAAACAGGAGCAAAAAAACGTGAGCTAGCTGGGGGGTTTACTGTCCCACGTGTCAACAATGGGGCCCAAAGGGAACACAAATGAGGGCCAAAGAAGGCCTACACCAAGCCTCAGCAAGCCTTGATAGGCTGGAAGCAAGATCCAGGTGAAGGAAGCTCCAAGAGGTGTGAGCTATGGCTGTCCACAACTTGTTTATAGCCTGTGAAACCTGAGAACTGAAGTAAAACTCTGAAGAAAATGATCAAATACCTTTGATGTAATGCCTTGAAGGTGCCCAACAATGCCGGGAAGGTGCTCGGGAAGCCGAGGAGTGACGGGAGCTCGAAGGAGTCAGATATGGCTGTCGGGAAGGAGACCCAATGCAAGTAGGGAGTCGATGGGATGCTAAGAATGCCACGAAGCAAGCTAAAGAGTCGGAAAGAAAAGCTCTGATACCAGTTGAAAGGGAGCGACGGATCGAAGGTTGGACTCAAGAGTTATGGTGGGAGAGTAAGAGCAAGAAAGGGAGAGACTAGAAATGGGAACTCCAACAGTCACAATGTGTGACCGGGCCTTCCTTTATTCAAACTGTCACTAAAAGAATAAAGAATAAAGTGACGGTGACGGGCGCCCGCTACCTGCAGTGTGCAGTGGCAGTGACTGTCAGTGTAGTAATACACGGGCGACTAGGTAGAGGTGCTTTTACCCCCAACAATGTTCAAGAGAGTAACATGCTACACCCCATTTAAGTTGGTATATGGGAAAGAGTGTGTATTGCCTTTGGAAATTGAGTTACCCACTGTTAGGTTTGCATTGAACCATTCTTTGGGTGAATAGGAAGTATTGCAAGAAAGATTGACCTCTCTAGTACATCTTGATGAGATCCAATTATAGGCTTTGTTACATCAAGAGGTAGGAAAGAAGAGGATGAAAGCGCTTCATGACCTTTGTGCTAAAAGATATAAATTTGTGAAGGGTGAGTTGGTCCTATATTATGATGTATGTCATGAGTTATTTACTGGAAAGTTAGAACCCAAATGGGATGGCCCTTATAAGATCATATGTATAGGAAAGAATGGCGTTACAACCCTTTTTGTACATTTGCAGGGGTTAGAGTTTAAAAATAAAGTAAACTTTAATAAGTTGAAGCCCTATTATGTGTAGGGGATGACGTCAGGGACTTGGTGCCTTTGTAGGTCTTCCAAGATCCAACTTAAACTTGTAGGTGCCAAGGCAATCAGATGGGGAAAATCATTCCTTATCTTGAACATTCATATTTAGAGCAGCATTACCACCAAGGTTGAGTGATCTGGTGGAGTAAGGATTATCATATTACTGAGTGGCAAGGCAGATCTTTCACCTGGGATATTAAGGTCTTCTACCACCATTTTCATAGGGCTCTTATTAACATCTCTATTGAATTTAGTGAGAAAGGAGGGATTGTACATGTCATACATCCTCTCTCTAGGCTTGACTTTGACTACCATAAGTATGAGTGCACTGATCGGTATGGTGTGGCCAGTGAATGAATAACGGGTCTATACTTTATAGGAGCTTCACGAGGGCCCACTAAGCATATGATTGTGAATATGGTTATTAAAGACCCCCAACATAGAGTCATTATTTATGAAAATGGGAGTTTATTTAGGCATCGATTTTACTACTCAACTATGGTCTTAAGCTATTATTAGAATTATCCGATCTTATTAGTCCAAGACTATTGTGGGGACTGCTTACTAATATGTCTTGTTATGGCTGCGGATGGTTAGTATGGGTGATGAGCTAGGTAGTGATTGACCATTGTCCTATTCTTTCATGGACATATAGGATCATGCAATGATATATTCATCCGATACCCTTGCCATTTATGCAGGGGGACTAGCTAATAATTTGATGCATTTACTGTAGGACTTGAGCAACCCATCTCTTGGTCTAGTTTTGTGCTTCAGTAGAGTCTATGTAGGGACAACGGGTTTACTTTCAATAGTAGGTTGCTAAATGTGTGCTGTATGGTTATTTCATAAGGACAAAAGGGCCATTTCTTTTGGCGTGAAATGTGTTATTTCGTTAGGCCAAGAGGACCATGTGTCTATTTAATATAGGTGCATTTGATAGTTGTTCTTTTAGTGTTGCACCAGACAGGTTTGAAGAAGTGCTTGGAGGGAGCCTCTTGCTGCGTAGAAGCTTCTTATGGCCAAGTCCATGTGTTATTCTTCCTTTTAGAGCTTTTTATCCCTTGATCTAAATGTATATGTATTTGTGGGAAATTTTCTTCTTTTGGGGAACAGGAGGTCAAGGCATGTCCTAGGGTTTGGTTCGGTATATTTGGGGGAGATCTGAGCCTCTTGTAAAGGCAATGCCAGGCATTTAAAGATATGTTTTGAGGTAGTCCTTAGTGACCTTGTCTTGCTAGCCTACTAGGCAACTGTTTCTAGGAATTCTTGTTCGTTGTGAGGTAGATAGAGAAGTGTCAAATAAAAGAGAAGAAACAATGGATATATCTAAAAAAACTGTAAAATATTGAGACGTGTAAAAAGAGGTTCTAATCCCTAAAATAAGAGAATTAAGGAAGAACAATTCTAAGACTAGATAATCATTTCCTTGCAAAGGCCTGGTAGGTTCTTGGGGAAGAGTTATAAACTAGGGGCTGATGCCTTGTCTTCTTGTGGATGACATTGACTCAAAAATAAATAAGGACAGTTGGAGTGAAAACAAAAGTGAGTGGAAGGAAACAGGATTTAGTGTCACCTCATGAGAGCTTGGTAGGGTTCTTGGGTATTGATATTAGACCTGAGACCAATGCTCTGTTCTCCTTGGATCAAAATGCACTCAACTCCCTTCTTTTTACATGCTAGAGTATCAAGTCTTGAAGTATAAAAAAGTGATTAATGAAAAGTATTTAAAAATAAAAGACCTACCGGTAAGCAGGTCAGACCACCACTTAGGATGAATCCTTTGATAGTTCTTTTTAGCAGTTTGTATTGAAGTAGTTGGTTAACGAGTAGCTCTAGATCTCTGTTAGATTATGCTTGGCCCATCCCTTAAGGATTTCATGCCTTGATTTTGTCAGGAGTAGGGTGAGAGTTGTTTTGAATTTTGTTATCTATTTTATTTAAAGCAGCTTGATGGTCTTTCTAGTTTATTTATGTGCAGATTAGTTTATGGATTCGATGGGTTGAGTTGCGTTATCTTGTGGTTACCAATGAGAGCAGATTTTCAGAGCCAATTTTATAGTGTAAGTGGTACAAGAGGTGTAAAAGTACAATTTTTCATGAAAAATGAGTTGAGTGCGGATCAAGGATCTTAAGTTTTTCTAGATGCATTTTGATGTTGGGAATCCAAAAGCCGAAAATCATGTTGTATTTCGATGCCAAGAAAGCATTAGCTGCAGTTGTAAATGAGCATTAGTGCCTTCCCGTTCTTGAAAAACAACGAATGCATATGTGGTTTTATGTATAACTGGGGTTTCTCTTAGTTTTATGATGCCTATTGGTTTTCTATGGTTGAAATTGATTTCTAGTGTTTGAAAATGGATCATTCTATTAGAAATATCAACATGAATAGTAAGTCTTAATCGTTTATATACTTTATTCAAAACATGCAAACGTGTGGTTTTATACTAAATTGTCAATTTTATGAGTTCCATCAACATGGAGGAAATATAAACATGAATAGCAAGTGATACTTTCTTGGCTACTAGATCCAAAAGCTAGAAAGCTTGTGATGGAGGCTAGGCCGATAGATTTCGACATTAGAAAGCTGCCCCTCCAGTCGGATTGCAATTTTGAGATTGTTAGCCCCCTCAACTAAGCCAAAACCACTTCAAGCAACTGTGAAACACAAGAATTAAATAGTTATTTTAGTAGTTATTGACTAACCATGGATTAAGGGAGCCACAAATGCAAGAAATGAAATGACATCCGGGGAGGGGAGGGACGTATTTTTTTCAATGCCTTCTCCACCCCCCCAAAAAATGGCAATTTTAAGCCCGATGACCATTCTCTTCCGTCTTGGGCATTAGATCTAGAAATTTTTCACTCTCCATTGCTCTAACATGTGCGAGAAATGATGCAGTATTTAACAAGATCAAATTTTAGTCTTTCTCTCTCCCATAAACGTGGTTTATATGGGCTGAGAGAAAGAGGGGGAATGGGTGCTGATTCGAGACAGAATGCGAGGGATAGATCAAGAAAGATCCAAGAAAGTGTCAGCTGCAGTTGTAAATGAGCGTTAGCAGCTTCTTGTTCTTGAAATACGACGAATGTGTATGCAGTTTTATGTGTAAGTGGGCTTCCTCTTAGTTTTATGATGCATATTGGTTTTCTATGGTTGAAATTGGTTTCTAATGTTTGAAAATGGTTCATTCTATCAGAAATATCAGCATGAATAGCAAGTCTTAATCGTTTATACAATTTATTCAAAACACGCAAAAGTGCGGTTTTATACTAAATCGTCAATTTTATGAGTTCCATCATGGTAGATTGTGTTCCCATGAGGAAAATGGAAAGTAATAATGAATCTTGATATTCTTAAGTATTTCGCATTAGCAAATGCAAAAGACCAAACTTTTAATTATAAATAATTGTGAAAAATAGAGAAAAATGATTTTTAATTGAGAAAAAATTAGTTATTATGCATGGAAAATTATAAAAAATTAGAGATATGTTCGTGCAAGTATAGTGGAGGCAGGGAATGAGGATTTGCCTCAGCTTATCCCCATTTGTATGTTTTAGTGCATATTTATTGCTTACATTATGAAGAAACATACATGGAAACACCTCAACCTACCTATCATAAAAGCAAAACCCTAAAAAGTAGGGAGATAGGGGTTTTATGTGTTGAATATGGTTCAAAATTTGATTAGTTTGCTGCACTTTTCATATAGGTTTCAATCTTACTTTGAGTATTAAGAGGCATAGTGGCATGGAGTAGTCTGGTTATACTACCTTATCATCTCAGTAAAGTCATTAGTGGAAGAAAATCATGGAAAGAATATTTCAGCACATTCACATAGTTGATTTCATTTAAGTAAAATTTTTGTGCACTCAAAGTCATCCACTTTGCATCGCATTATATCGACATGATATAAAGAGAACTATCTCCTGGATGTATAGCACTTGGTTTCAAACTATTGACCTATGATGAGTGTGAGGCTTCCTATGTTGTACATTTCCTTGCGGATTGATTTGGTGAGGAATATACTATCTCTTGGAATGAATATTGTAAAGAGTGGACTTTGTGCATATGTATTATATGTTGAGATGGCACATCCTAGGGCCAATCCATGGGGTGTAGGAGAGCCGTAGTGGGGCCACATCGATAAGCTGGGGGGTGCTCCCCTTGTTTGTGTTATGAGAGGTGCTAGACACCTATATGTTTGGGTACTCCGTTTGCTTGGAGTTGGAAAGTGCATCACGTTGGACTACAATCTAGAGCTTGTATCTACAAACATGTTCTTTCAATAAATCAGTTCATAGTGTCTATACGCTCCTGGCTGCAAGACTATGGGGTTGTTTGGGTGAGTATAGGAGGCTCGACTAGAGCCCTAGAGCCAATGTTAGGCCCATTTTTAGTCTCGAAAAATGGGTACCATGAAGTGCTTCTATGGATGCATTTATATTCAACAATTCATTTTGGAAATTTTATACACTTGTATCAAAGGAGAAAAGAGAGGGAAGAGCATGATGAAGGGTAGAAATATGCAACCATAAGAGAGATAAGAGAGGAGCCATTTTCTTCCATCCCCAAGTAAAGAAGGGTTGTGTGTGTTGATAAGGAAGATGAGGAGGTTCTTTTTCACATCCACAACCATGTATTTTTCCCTCTTTGTTGTTGTTATTGTTGTTAAAGTTGTTGTTCTTGTTCTTTCTTCAAACTTCCTTTAACCATGTGGATATTTTCTTTACTTTGTCTTTTTTTCTTTATAGTTTTGATAGTTTAGTTCTCTATTCTATTTGTAAGTATAAATATTAAAGGACTATTCTACTTATACTTGTTTTGTTTCTTAGATAAGCTTCTTTTGTGCTAGATTACATTACAATTTCTGAGATAAGCTTTTGTAGTGCTATATTATGTTATAAAAGCATGTGTATAACTGTACTTTACAATGCCTTAAATTTTGCAATGTTTCCATGCATATAGCTACATACATAGCCATGCATGTAACCACACTTAAAGGTGCACCTATAATTGTGCTTATAGCCACACCTACAACCATGCCTAGTTTGTGTCTATAGTCACATCTATAGCCACTCTTAGATTAGTATAACAAAGAAATAGAAATAAGGTGCTTTTTCTCTATATTACTTGTGTACATGGGCTTAAAAATAATTATTGATTGAAATTTATAAATATAGGAGAGATAAAAGAGAAGTTATGTTCTTCTATCTCCAAGTAAAGGAGGGATACATGCATCAAGAGAGAGGGGGATGTTCTTCTTCAATACCAAATTAAGGTATTTCCCCTCTCTATTCTTCTATTCTTCTTGCTTTCTTAAGTTCCTCAAAGAATATGGATGTTTGTTGTTCATTCTTTATGTTCTTTCATACATTTGATTTAAATTTAAATCTCTATTATATTTCCTTTTTTTAACATAAACACATAACCTAGACATAGGCTAAAATTCATTGGCTAGTCTATGCTATGCATACACATTGGCTAGGTATACACATTGTTTAGGAAAAATCAATCACTAGACTAAGCATAGGCTTATGTACCCTAGGCTAGGCAATGCTTAGGCTTTGCAAACACTACTAACAATTGAAACCCAAATTCAAAAATGTGTGTTCATTTAATTGGTATTTCAAACAATATGATATGTGCCAAAATTGAGAAATATATGGCAACATTATGCAAGCTTGCAATGTAATACATGTATGTTTAACTTTTAATGTACAAATGGAGCATCAGTTACTTGTATAGATTATGATGAAATCAATACTCCTATGCGCAACCATTTTACATATCTTTTGCAAACTTATGTAAATGAAAGTAAAGGGGATAGCCAAATTGCTAAGTTGGACTTAAACGATGCTTCCTTGATGTCATACAATTGAAGAATTAAAGAAAAGCTAGGGAATCATTGGTTCCAACTAGATGCTTCCTTGACGCCATGCAATTTGTATATTTAAAGAAAAGCTAGGGAATCACTAGTTCCAAGTAGAAGCTCCCTAATTCTTTTAATACCAAAAAGCAATGCATCTATAGAGGCTTTTGGAAGTCTATTTATTTTCACAGCTATATGCACTTTTAACTTGCAAAGTTAATACAAGTATAAATGTAGGTTTACTTATGTGTGTAATAGGCCATATAGACGTGCCCATAAGTTTTTTTCCATAGTTCATAAATTTAGTTTTTTGCTCACTAGCCTCATCCATTGTAGTGGAGACAATCATCCTAATGTCTCCCAAGCACCCTAACTCATGCAAACAAGAGAGGGGGGATAAGAAGCTTCCTAGAGCTCTCTAGGATCCATTTCATAGATTGACAAGATCCAACATATATAACAATATTCCTTGCTAGTGTTCATTAAAGTCCTAATGGAACCACAAAGCATTATGAAAAGCCAAGCACTATAACTTGGGTGCTATGAGTGGTTGTTGAATGCTTAGTGATGTTACCATGGTTACCATTGTCATATGACCAACTTGAAATGAAAAATGTTTCATTGTATAGTGTTAATATTCTATCGGTGTAATTTGATTAATGCTCCTAGGCATGTGACCATGTAGAATCCCTACTCATCACACCCCTTCTCATCACAATAGCTACAACTTTTGTGCGTCTTGACTTTATTGGCTTGTCAATGTCACCATTATGATCCTTTCACATGCAAACATATCTAGAACACATGATTTACAAGTCCTTCTTCATCTGGATGATATTGTAAGCATAGAAATAAATGACTAGAAAACATAACAATTTGGAAAAGACATTTGAGAATGGTTAGTGGCATATGAGCATCAAGTGTGAACTCTACATGTACTATAGCAAGCTACTAGTATAGAGTGCCAGATTGTGCTAAATGTCCTTCCCAAAATTACCATGATAAATCATTATAATTACTTATCCTATTCACTCTATAACTTGTTGGTGTTTGGGTACTCCTTCTTGGTGTTTTGGCTAGATATAACTATATAAAAAGTGAATGACACCTAGCATAGGCTAAGAATAGGGTAAACAATGGTGTAGTAGGTGTAGCCTATTGTAGGTGTAAGCTATTCATCAATATAGCCCATGCTTAGAGAATGCCTACACCATGTGTAGGCCAAGCATTGCATACCTTGTGCCATGCTAGGCTAGACTAACCTAGCCTATTATCCTACACATACACATATGCCTATGTCTAGTCACCTATATATGGCATATTCCATGTGTTATGCATAGCTTAAGCCATGGGTAACCTATACCATGTGTAGGCTAGGTGAAGGCAAAGGTGATTCATAGGCTTGGCACAAGCATAAGCATGGCATAGGCTAAGGGCAAACATTAGACCTATGCTTAGCATACACCTATACCTAGCTTAGCTTGTGCAACATTGCATATGCTATGTGTATGCATGGCTTTTGCCATGTGTAGAATATGTCATGTGTAAGCTAGACTAGGTGTAAGTGTAGGTGTAGGCTAGGTGAAGGCCATGCATAGACTAGGCCTAGGTGTAGTCTAGGCTAGGCATGGCATAGGCTAAGGGCATGAGTTGGCCTTTGCCTAGCCTAATGCATGTGTCTAGCCTAGCCTAGCATATGCCTATGCCTAGCCTACATATATGCCTATACTTGGCCTACACATATGTCTAGCCTAGCCTATGTAAGCATGCACCTATGCCTATCCTATCCTAGCCTATACATAGCCTCTACACATAGGGCCTATGCCATGCCTATTCCTAGCCTACATATATGCCTATGCTTAGCCTACACATATGTCTAGCCTAGCCTATGCATACACCTATGCCTATCCTGGCCTAGCCTATACATAGCCTCTACACACAAGGCCTATGCCATGCCTATGCCTAGCCTATGCATATGCTTACGCCATGTCATGTAGATGCATATGCCATGTGTATGTGTCTATGTATGCCATGTTGTGCATATGCCTTTGCCTATGTTAGAATGTCAGACTGCAAGCATGTTATTGTTGTTGGAATGTACATCTATGTACATTGCTAATGCTAATGTGTTCCATTTTTTGTAGATGCATCTATTCATTTTACTGCAAATATTGATGTAGCTAGGGTCTTCGTCTTAGAATCCTAGCCCAAACAGTGAAATGCATAGCACAACACATACATGCTAATGACAAGGGTAGAAGTATTTTTTGGGTGTCCTACATTACTAGAGCTATATGAGTATATGCCTAGCCTTTGGACTTCTCAGCTATATATAACCACATACTCCCCCATTGATCGGCCTTTCAACATCACAGAGCCCATCTAGGCCATTAATAATAGCATTGTTTGCTCACATTGTGACCACTCTATAATCTCCATTAGTGATGTTACCCCAACAGGGTGGTAGTATGGGCACCACAAGTGTAGGGAGAGAACTCAAGTTAGAGGTGCTTGGGAGGCTCTTTTAGCAATTAGACCCTCTCTTCACCACCAACCCAAGTTGATGAATACAAACCATTGGTAGCCCATAGAGAGGAATAAATGTTGCCACATAATGTAAACTAAGGTTGACTAGAAAGGGTAGTGTCTTGTAAGACCTAGAGGGAAAGGAGGTTGTGAGATATATGTATTGCATATTGCATGGTACTTATAGGAATTGCTTTAAGGACTTTGCTTTGCAAGACATAGGTTTTCTTCAAGTTACCATATTTGTGCAATATCTTAGTTCCAAGCATGTGAGGTTCATGGACTACTAGACACAAGAAAAGGTTAGTTCTGTAGAACAAGAGGGCCTTAATTAAATAGAGAGTAGTAGAAAATAAAAGAAGGGAACGACAAGGTTTGGGTCCTACAAAAATGTCATAGACTACCCCATTTGAGGAGCAAAAAGAACCAATAAGAACGGTCGAGTCTAGGATTTTCAGCCCATAGTATAGGGAGGTGTGACAAATCTAGATGGAAAGTGATATGGATTGCCATATTTTAGATTAGAAGGTGTTGATATGCAGGAGGTTGAATTTATAAGTATCTAAATCTCTTTTTAAGTTTACATGTGCTTAATGCCATGATTGATTTTTTCTAATATGTGAGGTGTTTTTATTTTGTAGTTTAATATTGTGAGGTAACCTTCTGCTAGCCATGATATGGTTTATAAGTGTCCTCATAACATGTATGATACGTAAATGCATTTCTATGAGGAGGGCCTCATCATGGAGAAAATATGGTGTGACATCATGGTTAAGTCATTTCCTTTTTCAACCACATAAGAACTTCTTTACTACTGCTAGATTTGTTTTTCCCCCATATCTATAAGGGCAAGGAAATGAGGCATGCAAAGAGGAGGGGGCCAAGGGGAGGATGAATAGGAGGACAATTAGGAGTGCACTAAGGAGGGAGGGGATGATGATTATACCTCCTTATACGAGTTATAATCTACTTTCTAAGATGTATATAGTACGAAGTTTTTTGATAGTGCAATCCACAATAATGGCTTCTAGTTGATGCATACATTTTAGTTATAATTTTTGTGATACATACACTATATGCATTTTGGATACAATTTGTTGTAATATAAGGCAGACTTGGTGGCTTCTAGTTCATATGTACAAGTTAGTTATAGATACATGCATACAAAGGATCTCACTATGGGATGTTGTGCAATTTCGGACTCGTTGTGGTTACAAAATGCATACTAGTTTGTGTGCAATTCTACAACTAGTAGTTCCTTTGTTCTTACAAGACAATGATTTTTGCATTTAATATCACATTTTATGTGCAACTAAATTTTAGAAATACCGCGTGTAAAATCATATTTATATTTGCACTTGGTGTGTGCAAAATATAGAAAACTTAGATGCAAATCACTTGATGTGTGAATAAGCACACCTATATATGCACACACAAGTTTTTTCCTTGATTGATAAAATGACATGTCTACTTACTTGTCTAATAGCCTATTTCCTCGTAGTGGTATTGCACCAATCATATATTGAATCAGTAGTTTGATGTGGAAGTACACAAAGACACCTAGTGAGGAAGCACCATTGAGCTCAAAGGCATGTGCCAAAGGGAAAATAGTATCAAAAGACCAAGAGTGTCCCAATGTGATGATCCAATAGATTGAGGATAACCTTGCTAAAGGTTTAGATGGTTAATTAAATTTTGGTGCACAAGACCTAGATGATGCCCCTAACAAGGTTACAATAAGCATTTCATTATGATGCTAGGAGGATTTTCTTACAATCATAACATAAAATCCATTGTCTAGACTTTTCAATTACCAAGTGACCATATACAACAATGATTATCAGTTAGCTAATCATGAACTATTATACTAATGTGACTATTTGTTTCAATGAGTCAAAATGGAAGAATAGATATTGTGAGTAAAATTTTTGAAGTAAGCATTTGCATCCAATTTCCCTTGAGGATCCCCCTTCTATTCTATTATCCCTTGCTATTTTGTGGCCATGAGCCTTTAGGCCAAGGGACACATTCCATCTTGTTTATAAATTTTTTTATATTGATGATGGCTGACCAAGATCTCATCAAAGCACCTTGTGTTTTGTGACTCATCTGGTATAGGATGTTGGTTTTCAAGCCCAAAAATCTCCCACAGAGCTTAGAGTAGAGCAATGGAACATACATATCTTTGACTACCTCATATGATAAAGCAAGCGCACAAGATGTATATGTGTATACGAGCAAGAGCACAAAAGCCACTCACACTGTCCATCTAGAGTTGGCACACTACGTAGTAACAATTAAGACTCGTTATATCATGAAATGGGTTGTGTGCCTCATTAGGGAGTACAACTGTATTCATGTCTGACATTGCCATCTCCCCTTGTAGATCTTCAATCTTTTTCTTTGGGTAATGCACCTTCTCTTGCAATTTCCTGATTTGTACCCCTTTGTGCATGGAGATTCTATAGCCTCTTGCAATCTCTCCCTTTCTTTTGTGTGTGTGTGTGTGTGTGTGCACGTGCACATGCGTGTGTGCATGTGCATGTGCATGCTTGTGCGTGTGTGCACGTGTTTACTTCTTTTGTGTGTGTATGTGTGTGTGTTTGCACGCGTGCATGCACGTGTGTGTGCATGTGTGTGTGCGTGCACGTGCACGTGTGTGCATGCACTTGTTTTCTTCTATTTCTTGCAAACTCAAAATTGCACCCTCCACAATATTTCAAAGCTCCTCCTTTGTAAAGGTTATAGGTGTTTCTTATTGAGGAACTCATTCTCCTACATTCCTTTAGATGAAGTACATACCTTGAATAAATTGAAACTTTGCAAATATCTATATGATTAACCAAAAGGAAGCATTGCCATGATGCAACTTTTGGTACACTTCAATGAAGATCTTATTTATATAGAAGTGAACATTGGATCCACACTCATGTATCTTCCATATTCCATGGCATTAATGCCCTCAAGGTACCTTTCATAATGCTCTTACATGCTTTATGTGAACTATACAATTGATTTCTTTCCATAGAAGGCCTTTAGGCATCATCCACTTGGGCATGTATGTGCCTATTCATATTTCATGTGCCATCATAGTGTTCCATCATTTGCTAGTGAGTGAATATGCTTAAACCCTTTCTTTTTTGGCCTCTTTCTCTATAAGATCTACATCAATCAGTAGACACTTTCTAGCATGGTGATGGCCTTCATTATCAACAATAAAAAACCCTACACAATGCAAGCATGACTAATATGTTCATCTCATGGACATTATATTGCACTCTCATGAACATAAATCAACATAGAAGGCAAGACATAGCAACCTAAGTGCAACTATAACTTGAAATGCTTACCCATACAAACAAAATTCATTACCATGACACTTAAGGTGAGTAACTTGTATTTAGAGGCACAACTAAAATCAAGGGCTTAGCTTTGGCTAGAAAAGATGGTAATACCTTCAATTCATAAAGATGATTGAAAAGGTTGAGAGCCATGAGTACATCTCTTTTAGAGGTATCTCCATTGATGTGTTGCTTAGGTTGTGTGACTTGGTCCAATCTCAAAGTAGTAGTGTAGCAATTGTTTTAATATGCTTATCCTTTATGATCGTGTACATGTGGCAATATGTCCTAGACAAGATGCTATCTCTAGACTGGCTCTATTTCTTGAGTAGCTTTGTTTATAAACTTGGCCTTGCCTTTGATTCATAGCATTACATAATTGGAACTCACTATCTCAAACAAAATGATGCATTAACTAGCTCAATAAGGTGCTACCATTGTAGTATGGATTAAAACTAAGCAAAGGAGAGATGTATGACACCACAATGCATCTAACCATGCATTACAAGACCTACACATTTCTTTCTCTTGGCCATGTCCTCACTTTTTTTGCACATCATCAAACTTGCTATTCAATGTAAATGTGACAAATTCTAGGAAAAATATAGTCTATTTAAGTGGCTAGGAAGCAATGGTCAAATTCCCCACTAGCTAAAGCCCTTCTAATGGAGATGCACTCACATTCAAAAAATTGGACTATTATGACAATATGCAAAAGTTCCTAGAAATGCCCTACACTAGGCATGTCCTCAGAATTGCATGTCTACTCATGCTAGCTTGTCAATACCTTTCTATTCTTGTTGACTTCACCTATATCTATCTCAATAAAGTTAGCTTGCTTGCTTCTCTCTATGACATCCTTCCAACCAACATCCTTGCTTTACAAGACCTCTAGCTTCATGATTTTCTTGAAATCAAGCCTTCCGCATCTTCGTCCTGTTCACATTTCTAATTCGACTCTTGATCAAATTTCTCACTTGATTTGCATCTTATCAACCATGTCCACATTCCATGCATGAAGAAGGAGTGCTTGGCATCCACCACCATGCATATGTGAAGTGTTGGTGGATGTAGTTGTTGATGATGTCTATTTGATCTACTTTCAATTATAGCACCTTTCTAATGATGTTGTTCAACTTTTAGGCTTTTTCTCATTGGTATTTGTAGCACTAAATCTTGAATTGCTATTTATAAGAGCATACAATGAATGTTAAGCACAAATGCTCAAACATACATTTTTACAATGAAATTTTGATAGAGGGAAAAAAGGCCTATACAGACCCAAGAATATGTAGACAAGAATGTTCATCTACTTAAGTATTCCTAACCCTAACCTGCATAAAGGCTGACCCTTATGGAGTACAATGTGTGTGCATGACTAATCTATAGAGAGGGAGATACTATCTTTACACCAAGAGAGAGAGAGAGAGAGAGAGAGAGAGAGAGAGAGAGAGAGAGATTCATATACTCTAATCCAATGTGTTAATCGCTGATGTTGCCATATATGGATGACTATATTGTGAACTCCACAACAAGTGTAGGAGAGCCTTATAATCTAGGCCCAAGTATCACTATACAATGCCATATTTAGATGAAATAATCATCTCCATAGCAACATGTGCCTAAGTGTGAAAGGGAAGGTGTGCAACCATAATGAAAACAATACATAGTAGCGAGTTAGTGCCAATGTATCAAAATAATTGACCCAATACTAATAGATAAGTGCCATGCCATCACGCGATCCAAAAGTGTAATACTTTATAAAGACAATATATATAACTGACATGGACATCCAAAATAGATAAAAAATGCTAACCATACATTGTTTTACTTTTACATTTTGAATATTCTTTAAATTAAATTATTGAACTTCCTAATTAACTAGTTAATGGTAATATTCAATTGATGTGAACACTTAAAGTAGTTGAGCTAGTACCAATTGAATATCAACATAATAGGCTTAAATGTTCTTTGCATAAATAGATATAAGCAAAGTGCATGGCACAAAATCCAAATAAATAACAACAATGGCAAACACACCAATCCCTAAGCTCTCACACATAAACATTAGGCAAAACATACTCCATACCATCATTCTTGGTGCATAGCCTTTATGGTCAAAGTAATCAACCCGATGCCAAGCTAGTCCCAAGCACCCTAATTCATGCACACAAAAAGGGATTTCATTACTAGTGTTCATGACAACCCTAACAGTCTAATCTAGACCTCCAATAACTCCTATTCTGCATGCAACCCTTTCTTTTCATACTCCCCAATCTGATCAATACATGAATGCAAGGCAATGTAGCTACCTTGAAAATTTTTCTCCTCAACACTAAGAGCTAATAGAGGGCATGGTTCAAAGCTTATGGAATCCTGCTGGCACCACCTTGCAAGAATAGCTAAGCAATAAACTTCTCTAAGATCAAAAAGGTTTTATATCTTGTATTATCGTAGAGGTAGCTACTTAGGAAATGTAGGGACACAATCAACAGGGCCTTCTTCAATCTTTGAGCTCAATTCTATATCATTTTCTTCTATCTTTGTGATGTTTTTACTCTTGAAAATAGCAAGATTAAAACCTTGTACACATTAATTCTCAACATCCTCTTGAAAAATCTTGTCATTTTCTTCAATCTCTTCATCTAGGCATGCAACATCTTCTCCATTCATTCCCTCTACCTTATCCAAAGAAAAACCTTCCATATATTGAAGATACACAAGACATTTGATTTCCTTGTGAATAAAAATACATTGTTGATTCTTATGATAATGGCAATTTGTTTCATCAATAAGGTTTTCACACAGTGAGAAAAATTGTTCCTGGAGCCTGAATAACATCATTGTAATGCACATAATTGTCAAGTACAAGACTTGTTGAAATGGAGCATTATGAAAATATTGCATTTAAAGCCTAATCTAGTCAATTCTCCAAGGTGGGTGATAACACAAAATCTCAATAGCCTCTTGCATCTATTACCTTGTCAATGTTCCCATCATAATCCTTTTGTGCAAACATGAACACTTTTCCTTCTTCACCTAGATGATTTTATAAGCATTGAAGGGAATGATTAAGACACATAACAATTTAGGAAGGCATTTGAGAATGGTTAGTGACATATGATTATTATGTGCAAACTCTACGTGTACTATTGCAAGTTGCCAATAGAACATGTCTTGATGTGTTGAGTGATCCTTGCTACAATTAGCATGATTAATCATTATACTTAACTAGTGGACCTATGTTTTCTATAACTTTATGGGCCTCATCTACTATGAAATATCTAGTGCTTTGACGTAGTGAGATGGTCAGGTAGGTAGGTACCTTAGCTAATTTAACCACCACTCTTGTGGAGATTATCCTTGTTTAGATAACTTCAAATTTCACAATGCCCACAATAAAATATTTAAAGGGTTCCATGGCTTCTTATACTTCTGGATTGATCCCTTCAAGTTAGAGAGAGGCTTGAGAGAGGTAGCAAGAATACTTGTTAAGATATAGAATATGTTGAAAGGAAAGTCATTGGCAATTGCAAGCATTAATAGCTCCTCCTCCTTGGCTCCTTTAACCACCACTCTTAAATAGACTATCATAGCCTAGATAGCCTCAAATCTAGCAATGCCCATGATAAGATATTTAAAGGGTTCCATAGCTTCTTATACTACTTGGTTAACCACTTTAAGTTGGAGAGAGATAGCTAGAATTTGTTTACCATCCATAACAAAATGTTGTGTAAGTTACAGACCCTATTATGTTTAGGAGGATAGTAGGGAGTGTGATTTTCATGACTATCACAAGGTCAACAGACTTGAGCTATGTTGTTGGCTTTGTCAGTCAGTTTATGCAGATGCTTAGAAAGCCTCATTTGGATGCAGTTAGACACATATTGAGGTATGTGAAGTCCACTTTACATCATGGACTTTTTTATGAGGCAGGTAAGGATGTATATGTGTTTGGATACACAGATGCAGATTGGGTTGGTAGCATGTTAGATAGAAGATCTACTAGTAGATTCATGTTTTCCCTTGTTGGTAGTGCAACAATTACATGGAGCAGTAAAAAACAACCTATAATTGCTTTATCGAGTACAGAGGCTCAACATGAGCAACATTGAGAGCGGAATTTAGGTGACGAGAAGTGCTTAAAAATAGCAAAAAATTATGAATATCAAGGGAAAAATATTCACTGTCAAAGGCGGCGGCTCGATCTAGGACGATTTTAAGCGTCAAAGTGCTTTAAAGGCGCCCGAGCGACACCTGTTGATTTTTCATAATTTTTCAGATAGTCGTGCGGGTTGACACGAGCAACTGGCCAATGCGGGATGCCAAGCCAGATGCCCAGGATTTTTCAGAGCTCAATTCGGAGTCCAGACGGGGAAATGGCCAAGGAAACGGTCAAGATATGAAAAGGTGGACACTTGGGAGGCCAAATTTGAGCATGCCTTTTGAGTTTGGATCCCCCCCAAAAATTTTATGCACCTTATGAAGCAAAAAACGTGGAGAGAGAATGAAGAGGAATGAAAAAACGTGATCAACAGAGGGCGCCGTTTTTTTCGCCATGGATGGAGAGAGGGCATCATGGATGTTACAAACACCCTGCCTAATGGATTATGGGGCTTCATTCCCTCCTGTCTGTGGATCTTATCGCCGTCCTTCGCTCCTCAATTGATGGCTTGAATGCTGAGATAGAAATCTAGTCTTTCTCTCTCCTCCCTCTCTCTCTCCTAAAGGCAAGTTCATGTGGGAAGAAGGAGGAAGAAGAAAGAATGATGGAGGCTTGTTCGGCATGGATCGGATTGCTCCACAGGCTGGAAATGGTGATTTGTGATTGTGCTGGACATGAAGTGCTGCTGATTTTTAGATTTGCAGCCATGGACATGCAACCCGAAACACGCAAATAAGCGGTAATTCAAAATTTTCAAAGGAAATTTGAGATTTTATGGCTTTTGATTGATGAAATGTTGTTCATGTGGGCTAAAAATTGTGTATATTGCTGTTTTCCATGAGTTCTTGCTGGTCATAATCAGAAAATAAGGAAAATATGCATCTTGTGGTTCAAAATAATATGCTAAAACACGTAAAATATGAAAAATCAAGGGGAAATGATGGTTTTTGGCATAAAAATGGGAAAATGAATAGGAACATCAACTAAACTTTCATTTTTCTGCAAGAAGGAACTAAGGGCCACAGCCCATAACCTGTTTTGAATTTTTAGTAATTAAATAATGCAGAAAATAAGGGAAAATACAAGAAAAGGGTAAAAAAACCCTTAAAAATAGGGAAAAAATACATTTTGGGTTTCGAAAAATAAGGATAAATAAGAGCAATGTTTGTGAATGTTTGTGGGGACTGAAGCATGAGGATTTGTCTCAGTTCAACCCCACCTTCTTGTTCTAGTGTGTCTTTTTCCGTTTTTTTCACATAAAATGATGGTAAAATACCCTATAAATCTATGCAACGACGCAATATTTAAACGGGGAAGGGTAGAGGAGTTGAAATATGTCTAAATGCCATGTGAGATGATGGGAAAGTTGCTGATTTTTATGCATAGCATTTAGGATGGATGATAATTAACATTAAGAGCTTAGTAGCACGAGGATCACCTCGGTGCTAGGCCCATGCAACGAAGCACGAACGGCAGTTGGAAACCATTAAAAGAATGTTTTTGCACTTGTGCACGATACTGTTTTGCTAAATGTTTGAGCGCTAGGCATCCACCAAATGCATAGAGCATGAAAAGAATTTAAAAAAATATCAGTGACCAACTCTTGGACATGCATTGCAATTGGTTTATTGGAACCTGACCTACGATGAGAGGCAGTGAGGTACCCATGTTGTAGGCTAGTTGTGGGGCCAGGGGAAAGAGACGTAAGGACAATGGTATATTCCTGGACACGCTTATTTGGTACCTTGAGCGACGTTTGTGCGAAATGTTTAGATGTTGAGCGACGCATCGAGGGGCCAATCCCCAAGGTGTAGGAGAGTCGCAGAGGGTTGACGGCATTCAGCCGTAGGAGGAACCCCATGTGTATGTGATTCGAGCCTTTTGGCTATGTGAAAGGGACTCCCTCTGAGGAGTAATATTGGGTTAGGATCAGTTGGACTACAACGTATTACAAACGCAATGTTTAGGAAGGCAGAGATTTTGATAGACGCTCCTGGCCGCGAGGCCGAGGGGTTGTCTTGTGCATAGGGACGAGGCCCGGCTAGTGCATGAGCCAGTGCCGGCCCGTTTTTTGGTCAATCAGTGGTGCGTCTGCCGGGAGCCGCTTAAAAGTGGTGTTTCTCGAATCCTGGTTGTTTAGGGACCAACTAGCAGTTTATGCCAAAGGATACTGAGATTGATCCATTATTTATTGATAAGCATCGTCTAGCAGAAATCCAAAAGCAAGAAAGAGATGAAAGAGCTAGGCGACGTGCTGAAATTTTTAGGAGATATTCCCCTAAGCGTAGCAGTGCTGAATCCTTACGAGGGAGTGGATCTAGTGGTCTTAGTACCACAAGCAGTAAGTTAGGAGAAGGTGGAAGCTCTAGTGCTCCCCTTTCTTCTATAAGCCAGTCCACGTCAAGTACGGGAGGTGTAACCCCACCGTCCCTTATTCCTAGTGCAAATCCAATCCTCGTCATGGCGCAGCCTATTGCAATTCCAGCAGGAACGACGGATTTGCCGGCTCTAGGTTACCCGCTACCCATTTTTAATGGGTTAGTTGAGGAAGATGCGGAACTCCACATTAGGGAGTTTCAAAAGCTGATGTTTAATTGTCGCATCCAAGAAGAAGGACATTTAATGATGTTCTTCAATATGACTCTCAAAGGAAGAGCCGCTATATGGTATCATGGTTTAGAAGTTGGAACCATATTGAACATTGATGCATTTTATGGAGCTTTTCGAAGGGAGTTTGCCCCTGAAAGGGGTGGACAATATTGGTTGCGTGTACTCAACGTGACTCGCCAAGAACCACACGAGGATATTCGTGCTTATGCGAAGAAGATAAAAGAGGTTTTCCTAAAGTTGGACACCTCTATTCCTATCCCCGCAGCTGCCCAATTGCAATATTTCCTACATGGTTTGGACTTTAATATCCGATTGCAGTTGAGTAGTGTTCCCTTAGGGGATATAGATACTGCCATTACAGGAGCACAAGAGGTGGAATCCTGACTACAAGCAGCCTATGCTTCTCGAGGCAATTCGAACATGGGTTTAGTATTGGGAAATAATGTGGCAATGGCAGATGGCAGTAGTGGTCAAGGGATGGCGATGGCTAACCCTAATGGGAGAGGAAACATGATGCAGAATGTTCCTTTATTACAAGCTCCCCCTAGCATGTCGATGCCTACGGGCAGTCAAATGGCTCCAAATGGTGGAGACCGGGCGGTCAATTCTAACACCATGCCTGTGGCTCAACAACCAGTGCCTAATCGAATTGTTAGGCCGATGGAACGACATGGTAATGACCAAGGCTATGAGTCGAGCGCTTCCAATGTTCTTGGCGAGGTTAAGGACATGATGAAACATTATACCGATATGATTACGGAGCAGTATCGACAAATAGCCGTTGATGTTAACTTCCTAAAAAAACAACAAAATTTGATAGGAAGTAGATACCCAGATGAGGGTTAGTTGCAAATGGTGTGGTGGGCAGCACTATCCAAGAAATTGCCCAAATGTTAAGTGCGACATTTGTGGAAAATCTGGCCATTTAGCAGCTACTTGCTGGAGTAAGATCAGTTCCCTCCAGCGAGATAGTCGGCAACCAGGGCCTGTTAATCATTGTGCCCAAGGAAGTGATTCCCAGCGAGAAGATGGGCCTAAACAAATACTTCAACGACCAAAGACTACAGTGGAGGAGCTACCAAGTGGTAGTGGAGTTAGTTTGATTGAGGCTGTACGCGTTAATGATGCTGAAACCTCTAATCTGCGAGCTGTCCTTACAAGAGGTCAAAAGGGTAGAGAAGCCGACAAGGATAAGCCTGTCGACGGAAACCCTAAACAAGGCGACAAAGGAACACAAGTTTTGGATCCTTCCATGGAAGGGGGACCTTTGAAGCCCGTAGAGAGTAAAGCTAATAAGGAACCACCAAAGAAGAAGGTGAAAGTTAAAAAAGAGGCAATAAAGCCGGTTCAGCGACCTAAAGAGCGGATGGTTTGGCGTGAAAAGCGAGCTCTATCGAACTATCATGAATTCGATTTGGCGAGCTCTCTTTGCGAAGTCAAGCCGGATGTGAATCTTTTACAGCTTATTAAGCTTTCCCCAGGGGTACATAAGGAATTTAGAAAGATCCTACGTACCGGGTATATCGTAGAACCTTTGGGTATTGCGCGAGTAGGTGATGATTGGTTCGAGCATGCTGAGAAGCATTGCCCAAGGGTTGCAGCCTATGTCGATGGGATATTAGTAGATTATGCCATTGTCGACAGGGGATCATCTGTTAACATTATGAGTTCTGAACTGATGGAAAGGTTGGGTCTTGCGATCCAGAAAGATACCTCCACAATTCTCAGAATGGCAGATGATAGTTTGAGACAGCCAGAAGGCTGCATTACTAAGGTCCATGTCACTGTTGCAAATGTAGAATGCCTGTTGGACTTTAGGGTGATTCGGTTTGCAGGCCGGCCAAGTTACCAAGTATTACTTGGACGACCTTGGATCTTGCAAGCGGACTGCCAAGTGGATATACCCACCGGTCGACTGATATTCGGCAGAGGTGCCCAACGTGTGGTAGTTGATGCTTATCCTGAGTCCCCGCAGAGTGAGAGAGCTCCTCTATCTTCTACAGAATTGGAGACACTAGAAGATTTATCTGTCAATGAGACATCATCGAGTGATGAGTCCAAAGAGGGATCCACCACAGAGGACATCTATCAGATCACTTTGAACGAGCCGATAGAGGGCCAAGATCGTATAAGAGATGCAGATGTTATCGAGCTAGACCTTGGTACGTGTGATGATTCGCGGCCAATCAAATTAGGTTCTATGCTCAGTTCAACAGAAATGGAGGACTATGTGGCCTTGATCCAGGAATTCCGTGATATCTTTGCCTGGAGTTATGATGAGTTGAGAGGCATCCCTCCTAGTCTTGCTGTGCATACAATTCCGTTGAAAGAGGGCAGTCGTCCTGTACGGCAGAAAGTAAGGCGTATGCCTTTCGAACTGAGGGACGGGTTGTTTGAAGAGTTACAGAAGCTTCGAAAAGCAGGTTTGATTTTTCCTGTGCAACACACGGAATGGTGTTCGCCAGTTGTGATTAGAAAGAAGAAAAATAATCAAATCCGATTATGCGTAGACTTTAGGGAGCTGAATAAGTAGACAGTTAAGGACTACTACCCGTTGCCATTTATTGACCAGATTTTGGATCAATTAGCGGGTAGGGAGATATATTCGTTTATGGATTGCTTTGCAGGATACAACCAAATGGCAATCGCAGAAGAGGATAAGTTGAAAACAACTTTTATCACTGTATTTGGTACTTTTGCGTACCATGTGATGGCCTTTGGTTTATGCAATGCGCCTGGTTCGTGGCAACGAACAGCAGATAAGACATTCGGTGACATATCCCCTGAAGAGTTGAAGGTGTTTATTGATGACTTAGGGGCCGCCACCGTGAGAGGAAGGCAGTTGCTCATTTTAAGAAAATGCTTTGAGCGCTGTAGACAATTTTGCATCGCCCTAAACCCACGGAAGTGTGTTTTTGGAGTACCTTATGGGCTATTGCTGGGTCATGTAGTCAGTTCGGTGGGAATTGCGACAGACCCCGAGAAGGTCAAAGTTATAGTTGCCATGGGTCCACCACGCACTCCGAAGGAAGTTCATAGCTTTTTGTCTTCGGTTGGTTACTACCGTAGATTCATCAACGCCTTAGCAGAAAGAACGTTGCCGCTTACAAATTTATTGTCCTTTAGCTGTTCGTTTGTATGGGGTGACCCTTGTAAGGTAGCATTTGAGGATGTGAAACAAGAGCTAGCCAGAGCGCCCATTTTAAAAGCACCTAAAAGAGGTGAGGTGTTTTATATATTTTCAGCAGCCACCATGTATAGTATCAGCTGCTGTTTAGCCCAAATTTGGGAAGAGAAGTGGTACCACCCAATTGCTTTTGCTAGCCGGAAGCTGGGGATATCCGAAATCAACTATACTTACATGGAGAAATTGTGTCTAGCGATGATCTTTGGGACCAAGAAATTCAGGCATTACATTCTCTATGAGAAAGTCGTGCTTTATACGAAGGCGAAGGGACTTCGACTATTGATGAATAAGCTACAGCCGCCTGATCGTCTAGCAAAGTGGTTGATCACTTTGCAGGAATTTGATTATGAAATCAGGAGTAAGCCACCAAGGTTGCAAGGCATCGTGGAATGTCTTGTGGACTTTGGGGAGCTGAAAGAATCTGTGGCTGAAGGTAGTGACATGGAGTTGTTATTTAAAATAGATACGGCATCTATTCCCTCCTGGTATGCTGCAATAACGCATTATTTATCAACAGGAGAGGCGGGATCCGAATTATCTAAAGCTGAGAGAAGGAAAATTAAGCAGCAAGCGTTAAAGTTTGCCTTGATCGCAGGTACATTATATCGGCAAGGGGTTGATGATATCTATCGCCGGTGTGTGATGCCTGATGAGGTGCCATTCATTTTGGAAGAGTGCCATGATTCTGCTTGCGGTGGCCATTTTGCTGGACGGCTTACAGCACAAAAGGCTTTAAGAGCAGGTTATTGGTGGCATGCCATCTTCCAGGATGCGTTTGCGTATGTTAAGCGATGCGATATTTGCCAACGACATGATAGTCGAGAGAATAGGAAACGACCACTCATCCCTATTATGGCGATACTTCCATTCGAGAAGTGGGGAATAGACTTTGTGGGTCCTATTACTCCGTCGTCGACTACGCAAAAGAGGTACATCATTGTAGCAACTGACTACTTCACAAAGTGGTCAGAAGCACGTGCAACAAGGAAAGATGATGCTAAAGAAACTGCTAGTTTCCTTTTAGAACAGATAATATGCCGGTTTGGTCCGCCGAAAGAATTAGTGTCGGACCGCGGAACCCATTTCCTGAATAAGGTGATCAAAGGTTTGACAGAGATGTGGCAAATCAAGCATAACAAGACAACCCCATATAATCCGCAAGCTAATGGGCAAGTTGAAAGTACCAACAAGCAGCTTGTGGGCATCCTGTCCAAAATTGTGTCGGAAAAGAAACGGGATTGGGATAAAAAGTTATACGTGGCAGTGTGGGCCTACAATACGACTTTCAAACGAGCCACTGGCCATATCCCGTTCAAGTTAGTATATGGGGAGGAGTGTGTCTTGCCTTTAGAGATTGAGCTGCCGACTATTCGGTTTGCCATCAATCATTCTTTGAGCGATGAAGACGCACTTTTTGAGTGCTTGACGACACTGGCACATTTAGATGAGCTTAAGTTGCAGAGCTTATTGCACCAAGAAGTGGCGAAGTGCCGAATGAAGCAGCTACACGACCTCAAAGCCAAGAAATACACCTTCAAGAAAGGACAGCTTGTTCTGTATTATGACGCACGACGTGAATTATTTCCAGGCAAGTTAGAGCCCAAATGGGATGGGCCCTATAGGATCGTTAGAATAGGAAAGAATAAATCCACAGTTTTGTTAGCTGACCTTGACGGGATAGAATTTAAAAATAAGGTTAATCTTAATAAGATTAAACCTTATTATTTCTGATTGCATTAATGCTATGACTGCCTTGCAGGTCTAGGCGAGATCGATCAAATATTTGTAAGGAAATCGTGATAGAGGTTGATGGGTCGTCTGATCCCTTATTTAGAACACCCATATTTAGAACAGAGGTATCATCAGGGAAAGCTCATTTGGTGGAGCAAAGGATACAAGGTGATTGAGCAAGAAGGCGGGACATTTATTTGGGAGATCAAGGTCTTCTGCCATCACTGCCTACAAATTTTGACGAGCATCCCTGTTGAATTCAATGATGATGGAGGGATGGAGCCTACAGTCCACCCGTTGAATATGCTGAATTTCGATTACCATAATTACGAGTAGAGTTCCGGATGGTGGGATATGCAAACCCTTTATGGACGTACACCTTGTACTTTGATGGGGCGTCCAGGGGTGCATCCAGAAAAGGAAGTGTAGGAGTTGTCATCCGAGACCCCCGCCGACGCATTGTCATGAAGTTTGCTGCTTATCTCGGGGTGAATTTTACCAATAATATGGTAGAATACAAAGCCCTGATTATGGGTTTGAATATTGCGAAGAAGGGTGGTATCCGCCAGTTGTTGGTGAAAGGGGACTCTCAGTTGGTTTTAAATCAACTCAATGGGACGTACATGGTACGAAACCCCATCCTTTGCATGTACCATCATACTGCCATAGCCCTGCTAGACGAATTTGATAGAGTGTCTTTTCAACTGATTCCACGGAACTGGAATCAGTTTGCCGATTCATTGGCTAATTTCGCGTATGAAGAAGACCTCTTCTTTAATTGTGGCCCTTGTCCCGATATATCTATTGACGATGAGACAGGACCTGGTCAGTTGTGGGGTATGCTTTCTGAACATGCCCTCTTTGGCAGACGATGGTTGATCTGGGTGATGCAGAGGGTAAGCGAGACTCATCTGCCTTTATTATCTTGGACCCATAGACTGGTTAGACGACATGTGATGCGAACACCTCTTGCAATATACACAAGAGGGATAGGTCATAATCTAATGCATCTAGTTTAGGGCTACGAGCCTTTGTTCCCCTGGGAATAGTATGCTTTGATGTCTATCATAGTTGTTTCCAGGAGGATGTTATGCATAGTATTGTTTGATTTCATTAGGCCAAGAGGGCCGATTCAGTTTTGTAGCAAAGTCATGTCTGATTTCATTAGGCCAAGAGGGCCATTTCCCTGTCTAGTGCGGGTGCGTTTAATTGGGTTTTTGTTTTAGTGTTGTGCTGGACAGATTTCGTGGTTAGTGGAATTTGGTGGAGCCTGGAGGAGCCTTTGCTGCGATGGAAGCTTCTTGTGGTCAATCCAGGTGATATTTCTCCTTTACGAGTACCTTTCTTTCCTGTTATATGTGTATTTGTACTTGTCGAGGGGACACATTTTTGTTGGGGACCGGCAACCAAGGCATGAAGTCCCAGGTTTAGGCTAAGTATGTTTGAGGGAGGTCGAAGTAGTCATTGCCTCCTGTAAAGACATTGTCAGGCATCAAAAGACCTGTTTTAGAAGGACGTCCTAGTGGCCCTGTTCTGCCAGCCTGCTAGGCAGCCGTTCTAGGAGTTCTTGTTAGTAGTGAGGCAGTTAGAGAAGCCTGCCAGAAGATAATAATGATGATGCCAAGAAACTCTGTACATCCTAAAAGATGAATATCGATACGAAGGTGTGTAAAAAGGGGTTCTAACCCCTATCAAAGAAAAGAAAAGAAATGGAAATGTATAGGCAGTTGCTCATTGCCTTGCGAAGGCCTGGTAGGTTCCTGGGGACGAGTCAGACCTGGGGCCGATACCTTGTCTTCCTAGGGGTGGCTTCTTGCTGGAAAAATAATACCAAAACAAAGGAAGGTTGGAGCGAAAATAAAAGTGAGCGTTAGAAAAGGATTAAGTGTCGCCTTGCGAGGGCTTGGTAGGTTCTTGGGTGCCGAGACAGGTCCTGAGGCCGATGCCCTGTTCTCCTTGGGTCGCTACACTCAGCTCCCTCCTTTTTACATGCCCAAGTATGTTAATAAAATAAAAACCCTAAAAGAAGAAATGTACTGAAAGAAAATACTCTTTGATCAGGCTATAGGAGTCCTCGCCTTGCAGGAGCTCCTAGTGGTGTTGTTTTTAGTTGGTAAGTAGCGCAGACTACCACTTAGGGCAACCTCTTTGATAGGTTTTTTTAAGTTTAGCTGTGTTGGAGCAGCCGGTTAGTGACTCACTTCGGATCTTCTATTAGATGATGCTAGGCCTATTCCTTGTGGATATCATGCTTTGGTTCTGTCCAGGGGTAGGGGAAGCATTGTGCTGAGTTTTAGTATATAATTGTTTTGTATCAGTTTGATGCTTCTTTGGTTGTTTATGTGCAGATATGTTCGTGGATTCGACGAGTTGAGTCGCCCTATCCCGTGGTCGCCAATGAGAGCGGAATTTAGGTGACCGGAAGTGCTTAAAAATAGCAAAAAATTATGAATATCAAGGGAAAAATATTCACTATCAAAGGCGGCGGCTCGATCTAGGACGATTTTAAGCGTCAAAGTGCTTTAAAGGCGCCTGAGCGACACTTGTTGATTTTTCATAATTTTTCAGACAGTCGGTTGACACGAGCAACTGGCCAATGCGGGATGCCAAGCCGGACGCCCAGGATTTTTCAGAGCTCAATTCGGAGTCCAGACGGGGAAATGGCCAAGGAAACGGTCAAGATATGAAAAGGTGGACACTTGGGAGGCCAAATTTGAGCATGCCTTTTGAGTTTGGACCCCCCCCCCCCCCCCCAAAAAATTTTATGCACCTTATGAAGCAAAAAACGTGGAGAGAGAATGAAGAGGAATGAAAAAACGTGATCAACAGAGGATGCCGTTTTTTTCGCCATGGACGGAGAGAGGGCATCATGGATGTTACAAACACCCTGCCTAATGGATTATGGGGCTTCATTCCCTCCTGTCTGTGGATCTTATCGCCGTCCTTCGCTCCTCAATTGATGGCCTGAATGCTGAGATAGAAATCTAGTCTTTCTCTCTCCTCCCTCTCTCTCTCCTAAAGGCAAGTTCATGTGGGAAGGAGGAAGAAGAAAGAATGATGGAGGCTTGTCCGGCATGGATCGGATTGCTCCACGGGCTGGAAATGGTGATTTGTGATTGTGCTGGACATGAAGTGCTGCTGATTTTCAGATTTGCAGCCATGGACATGCAACCCGAAACACGCAAATAAGCGGTAATTCAAAATTTTCAAAGGAAATTTGAGATTTTATGGCTTTTGATTGATGAAATGTTGTTCATGTGGGCTAAAAATTGTGTATATTGCTGTTTTCCATGAGTTCTTGCTGGTCATAATCAGAAAATAAGGAAAATATGCATCTTGTGGTTCAAAATAATATGCTAAAACACGTAAAATATGAAAAATCAAGGGGAAATGATGGTTTTTGGCATAAAAATGGGAAAATGAATAGGAACATCAACTAAACTTTCATTTTTCTGCAAGAAGGAACTAAGGGCCACAGCCCATAACCTGTTTTGAATTTTTAGTAATTAAATAATGCAAAAAATAAGGGAAAATACAAGAAAAGGGTGAAAAAACCCTTAAAAATAGGGGAAAAATACATTTTGGGTTTCGAAAAATAAGGATAAATAAGAGCAATATTTGTGAATGTTTGTGGGGACTGAAGCATGAGGATTTGTCTCAGTTCAACCCCACCTTCTTGTTCTAGTGTGTCTTTTTCCGTTTTTTTCACATAAAATGATGGTAAAATACCCTATAAATCTATGCAACGACGCAATATTTAAACGGGGAAGGGTAGAGGAGTTGAAATATGTCTAAATGCCGTGTGAGATGATGGGAAAGTTGCTGATTTTTATGCATAGCATTTAGGATGGATGATAATTAACATTAAGAGCTTAGTAGCACGAGGATCACCTCGGTGCTAGGCCCATGCAACGAAGCACGAACGGCAGTTGGAAACCATTAAAAGAATGTTTTTGCACTTGTGCACGATACTATTTTGCTAAATGTTTGAGCGCTAGGCATCCACCAAATGCATAGAGCATGAAAAGAATTTAAAAAAATATCAGTGACCAACTCCTGGACATGCATTGCAATTGGTTTATTGGAACCTGACCTACGATGAGAGGCAGTGAGGTACCCATGTTGTAGGCTAGTTGTGGGGCCAGGGGAAAGAGAAGTAAGGACAATGGTACATTCTTGGACACGCTTATTTGGTACCTTGAGCGACGTTTGTGCGAAATGTTTAGATGTTGAGCGACGCATCGAGGGGCCAATCCCCAAGGTGTAGGAGAGTCGCAGAGGGTTGACGGCATTCAGTCGTAGGAGGAACCCCATGTGTATGTGATTCGAGCCTTTTGGCTATGTGAAAGGGACTCCCTCTGAGGAGTAATATTGGGTTAGGATCAGTTGGACTACAACGTATTACAAACGCAATGTTTAGGAAGGCAGAGATTTTGATAGATGCTCCTGGCCGCGAGGCCGAGGGGTTGTCTTGTGCATAGGGACGAGGCCCGGCTAGTGCATGAGCCAGTGCCGGCCCGTTTTTTGGTCCATCAAACATATGGCTAGTGAGAGTTGGATTTTAGGAGCCGATTGTGAGCTGCGTTTGAAGCATTTGAGGCAGTTTTTGGAGCAAGAAGTGCCCAGGAAGTGCCAAAGACCAATTTTTTATGAAAAATCAAATAGTGGCAAATGGTTGAGCTGGAGTTTTCTTTGATGAATTTCGATGTCAGGAATCCAACGCAAGTCTCGGTTTGTCGATCAGAGGTTGTTGATCCCCCATTTAAACCCCGTAAGGTTTGGCATTATAAAGCAACTATTGGATCCAGGATTTGAAAAGTGCATGACGAAGGCTAGATTCATAGATTTTGATGCTGTGAAGTCGCTTGTCTAGAAGGATCTCAAATCTGAGTCCGTTTGGCCACTCAAAATCGAAATATCCACTTGCGGGACAGTGTGAACACAAAAAAAATAATCTGCTCGTTACCGCTCCAATCTTGACCCATTTGGAGTGAGAGAGGGAGATTCTCGATCAGGACAGAGAGGAACGAGATGGCTATAAGATTGCCCATTTTAATGAAGGATTTCAAAATCTGATTTTTAGTCTTTCTCTCTCTCCTCTCTCCTCTCTCCTCTCTCCTCTCTCCTCTCTCCTCTCTCCTCTCTCCTCTTAGCGACTGTTCATATGCATCAATTGAAGAGAGAAGGGGGAGGGTTGTGATGACGAATCCAGAGCAAATGATGATGTTGGAGAGATGGAGGATGTAGATTGGGGTGAGAGAGCGTGTCAATTGCAAAGGAGAGTGTTAGTGGCCTCCCATCTATGAGATACGAGCCTCAGAATTGTGGTTTCTATGCATAAATAAGCGGTTCTTTTATTTTACAAAAAATGGTTGGAGAAAGTGTTTGATTTTGTTTGTTCTTGATTTCCCATGTTGCATTCTCTTTGAAATTTGAAAGAAAACCAGAAAATATGATGATATAATATTTTTTTGCAAAACACACAAAACTCGCAAGTTGCGGTTTTTATGAAAATAATAGAATTTGGGGTTTTTGTTGAGTGTTTTGGGGTCATATGGGATAAAAATGAAAATGAAAATGATGCTGAGTGTCCTTGATTAGTAAGAACTCATAAATCTGAAATATCACATTTTTATGAAGAAACAAATGGAAAAAAAAAGAAAAAATAGTTTTTACGCCTAAAAAATAAAAAAAAAACATTTTATGTCCATGAGTGTATAACAAGACTGGAACATGAGGATCAAGCTTTATTCAAGCCTTGTTTCTATGTTATAGTGTGTTTTTATTAATTTATATAGAAAATTACATGAAAATGAACCCTATAGCTACCCAACGAAAGCAAAACCTAAACGGTAGAGGGACAAGGGTTTGTGGAAGTGGTTAGTTGCTGAAAATTATTTCAATTCTGATCTTTTTTTCTATGCATAACATATAGGTCGGATTATGATTTGAATTAAGGAGACTAGTAGCACAAGGAAACTCGGTGCTAGTCTCTAGCAACGCCGCAATTACAAGTAGCTTGAAAATCATTAAAGAATTGGTTTTGCATCTCACGTGGCTGGTTTTCTTTTATCATAAAATTCTTGAGCACAATGATCATCCACATTTGCATTGATCATGACATGGTAACTCCTGGATGCATAGCAATTGATTGCCAAATACACGATCTACGCCGAGTTGTGAGGAAACCCAAGCTGTAGGCTAGACGATCAAATCTTTGGAAAATTGTCAAGTGAGGAAATTAAATCTCTTGGATTGTTCGAAATATATAAGAGTGGAGACTATTCATATGTGCTTTATATTAGGGCAGTGCATCGAGGGGCCAATCCTCTCGGTGTAGGAGAGCTGCAGTGGGGCCACGGCATTTAGCCGGAGGGGTGCCTCCTTTATGTTTGTGTTACGTGGTATATTATACCAAGATGTGTGGGATCTCCCTTTGAGGAGTGTGTCCCTTAAATGCTTTTGGCAGTGTGGCTGTGTGGGGTTGTCTTGTGAGAGTTACAGAGGCCTGGCTAGTGCTTATAGCCAGTGTTGGGCCCATTTTAGGTCTCGACAGCTAGCTAGGAACCCAATGTTCCGTGCTAGGTTAAAACACATTGAGATGCACTACCACTTTGTGAGAGAAAAGGTACTTGCAGGAGAGATTGACTCGGTATATGTAAGCACGCATGATCAGATAGCTGACATTTTCACAAAGGCATTGGGTCCAAAGGAGCTTCAAAAGTTTCAAAACTTGGAGTTGTAGAGATAAAATTGAGCTTTGAGGGGGAGTGTTGAGATGGCAAGCTCAACAAGTGCAGACATTGATGATGGACAACTTGGCTAGATTGGTCCACACATCTACACTTAGCGCGTCAGTGGTCATTATGATCCTCACATGGCCACTAACTTATCACTTATTATATTTAGTTTGTTGCACCAGCAAGAAAATATTTTGGCCTCTATCTCTCTTCTTGTGTCTCGAGTGGGCTTTATCTTGTGTGTATGGTGTATATTTGGCATAACAGCTCAAGTAAGTCCCCCCACCACGTGATTCTTGATAGGAGCCAACCTACCAAGGGAGGAGAAGAAAAAAATCATTGCACTTTTTAAGGAATTCCATGAGATGTTTGCATGGAGTTACATTGATCTTAAGGGTGTGCCACCACCTCAAGGGAGTCACTCATGAATATATGTATGTATCACATGAGTTGAAAATAAGGAGATTTAAAAAAACCATTTTTTTACATCTTTTACATACTAAAGGGTGTTATATAAAGGGGTTATTTATAAATTTAATTAAAAAGGGTTGTGTTTTATTCAAGAAAAAATCACTGATAAGGGTATTTATAAATAGGCCTAATTAAATGCACATTATGTAGAGGATATATATATAGTAAACCCACCAAGGCCACCGCACGTGCTCACCCATACTATCCTAATGGATATCAATATCAAACCCACAAAACAAAGGCCATATCCAATGAGTCCAAAATATGCATCTCTCATATAAGAAGAGTTGTGGACAAACTTCACAAGGCAAGTTTAGTTATGAAAATGAGCATACTGATTGGGTATCTCCCATTGTGGTAGTACCTAAGAAGAATATACAAGTGTGTATTCTACAAAAAAGTGAATAAAACCACTAGAAAGGACCACTATCCACTACCATACATGGAACACATGGTTGAGCGTGTGGGAGGAAAGGAGGCGTATAGCTTTCTTTATGGATTCTTAGGCTATAATCAAATCGATGTACACCTTGATGATAGGCATAAAACTACCTTTGCCAATGAATGGGGATGTTTGCATACATTGTCAGGCCTTTTGGTTTGACAAATGCACCAATAACCTTTCAACATTTAATATATACCATTTTTAAAGACATGCTTTGCAAATACCTCAAAATGTTTGTCAATGAACTTTGCATCAATTCTTCATGGGATGAATACCTAGCAAAGCTTTAAGTTATCTTTGAAATGTGTAGGAAATATCAATTGTCTCTAAATCTACTTAAGTGTTAGTTTTGGATAAAACATGGTATCATTATAGAGCATATCATGTTTGAGGACCGGAATAGCGATGCACAATGGTTCAAAAATTCAAGTGATTGCAGAATTGTCACCACCAAAATATGCTAAAGGAGTTCAATGCTTCCTTGGACACACCAATTGCTACAGATGCTTTGTGCTTAATGATGAGTCTATCACGAGACCATTGTATAGGCTCTTATCCCCCTTTTTGAAAATGTAAACCTCTTAGGGAGATATTGTGGCTTTTTTTAATTGTCATCATTTGAGTCGTTGCTTTTTCGAGTCTCCTTTGGCTTCCTCCACCTCAAATGCACTGGTAATTTTATGCAAGGTTGCTTGGTTGGAGTTGGCTATAGAATTTTTGGGTTAGACTCTGTACTCTTGTCTAACTCTAAAATACTTTGCCTTATTCATTAATTAATATCTCATTTTCATTCTATACTTCTAAAATCTCAAGAACATCGAGAGCTAGTGTAATGTTTACATGTTGAAATCCTATGCATTCATGATCCAACACGTCTAAATATAGTCTCAAATGACAATGAAAATTGAGCTATTTCAAGCTCAAATTAGGCCCAAAAGAATTCCAGGACATCATCATCCCAATGATCCGACATCAATATGTGGGCATACAAGCATCCAGTAGGTCTCTTGAACTATGAGAAATAGACTATCTCTTAGAGGTATTATAGGACGTGCCATCGAGAGTCAACCTTGATTCTCGACAATATGGGCCAAGTTTTTCTAACCCTACACTTTCTGTTGTCAGTGACGGTCATGTTTTAAGTGTGGGGACGTTAGCGGTTGGTCTGTTGTGTGGTACTAGGTCCCTGTTGCTCGGTCAACCCTATCCGTTACGGTTTTAAGTGTGGGGACGCGTCCCTGCGCGTCTACATTGCATACCCCTCTGCATTTGCCTTAACCTGATAATGCATCTAAGCCTGACCTGCTTTTACCCTGATTGGGTCCCTTCCCCCCCCACCCGTCCATTTTCAATCCACCCTTGGGGCTGTTTCCTTGCAGTTTTCCTTCATTCCCTGATTTTGCTGTACTTCCATGTGAACGCACCCTACATTCACCGAAATTCCAATCCAAACTTATAGCCCTGTTCATCCCTTTGAACTGACCTTTTTCCTTTTTACCAACCCTTGTTCCGACAAACAGTTCTAAAGTTATTAATTTTTGAAGTATTTTGCGTAACTTGGTCGGTTTTCCATATGCACGCACCTTTATTGCTTTGGAAAGGTAATCTGATATGATAGTCCTGACCTACACCTTCCCCCTAACACTTTTCCTTTTTACTCCCTATCATTCCGATGCACGGTTCATCCGTTATTAATTTTTACAGGTTTTTAGGGCCATTTTCTTGCGTCTTTTTTATATTTTTCCATGTGAACATGTCGTACTTTCATCAAAATTCCCGTTTGATGTGACGACCGTGTTCCTCCACCTTTCTTCACATTTTTCCTTCTTTCTCCCCCCTATTTTGCTTGTCGGATTTTTAGTTATTAATTTTTCCATGTGTTTTCGGGTCTATTTTTCGTGTTTTTTGCATGTGAACCCCTCCTAATTCTCCCGGAACTAAGTTTTGATGTGACAGCCTTGTGTAACCCCTTCCCTCGCACATTTTTCCTTTTTTCTATTCTCTGTTCCGGTGAACCGATTTTTTGTTATTAATTTCCGACCTCGTTTTCGTGTGCCATTTTTTCATTTTCCCATGTGAACGCATCCTATCTCGGTCGAAACTGTGTTTTGACGTGATAGGATTGTTGGACACGTTCTTCTGCACCTTTTTCCTTCTTTCGGCCCTGCATTCTGGCAAGCGAATTTTCCGATATTAATCCCTGTATGTATTTTCGGGCCTTTTTTGCATTTTTCCCATGTGAATGCCCTCATTTTCCTCCGGACACCCCATCTTACTCTTCCATCATTTTCCCCTCTCCTCTTTGCCCATTTTTCCTTTTTACGGATTTTCGTTTTGACGAACGTTTTATGAGTTATTAATTTTTCTTTGTTTTTTCGTGTTCTCGCGTGCCTCGCCTTGCGCGTGAACGAGTGCGTTTTCGTTTTTCCATGTCTCAAGACGCCCCCATCGCGTCCGCGACTTGCGTGTCGACTTCCCCGCCCCGTCGGATCCCACCAGCGCAATTTTTTTTTAACCCCCGCCCCGCGCACGCGTGCGGGATGGGGGCGTGCCATCTTTCCTTCTCTTTTCTTTCTCCATTAATTGATTAATTAATTAATCAATTAATTAATCAATTAATTAATTTTATTTTTTTAAGAAAACCAAAGGAAAAAATAATAAAAGAAAAAAACAAACAAAAAATCTCTTCCCCTCGCGTCCCAACCAACCCCCCCTCTCTCTCCCTTCTTCTTCTTCTTTCTTCTTTCTCTCTCCCCGACCCTCTCCCACCATCTCCCCCACCCTCTCACCTCCTCCCTCCACCCTTCTAACCTCCTCCTCCTTGCTAGCCAGCCGCCGCTAGGCTGCAGTGCCGCGCTGCCCGCCAAGAAGATCCCGCCGCCGTTGTAACGCTGCTCCCTCGGCCGCCGCCTCCGCTCCGAGCGCTCTCGTGGCTGCCATTCCGAAATGACGCCCGCCCACTTTGAAGGCGCCGCCTGCCATTCGAAGGTTGCCGCCGCCGACGAGTTTGCAAAGCCGCCTGCCGTTTGATGTTCGGGCCTCGCCGCTGCTGTCCCCTTCTCCTTCGTCTTCTTCCTCCTGCTCCTTCTTCTATTGTCTCTCCCCCTACCACCGCTCCCACCTCCTCCCCCTCCCGTGGCGTTTCCCTCCCAAACCCCCCCCCCCCCCCCCCCCCCCCCCCCGAATACCCAGAGACAGAAAAAATGAAAAAAAACACGCAGAAGCTCTTCCACAGCCCCTGTTCCCACCCAAACCCGCACGCCGCCAACGAAACCCAAGAAGAAGAAGAAAAATAAACAACCCACCCATTTACTAACACAACCCAACAGCCTCCAAAGCCGGTGTTTATTTTTCTTGTAGCCTTGGGCCACGTGCAGTTGTTCGCGTGCACGTGTGTAATGAACGGGGATCACGGGAATATGGCATGGGAACATACCAGTCACACTGACGGTATATAAGGTGTAAGAGGGTATTTTGAGGCATCACATAAATTATCAAGAAACTCTCTTTTCACCTTCTCAAGCTTCCATGGCTTCCTCTTCTTCTTCCTCTCTCCCCCTTTCTCTCTCTTCTTCTTGCCTTTCTCTCTCCTCTCCCTCTTCTTCTGCAGTCCTTCTCTCTCTCTTTCCCCTTAGTTAGGATAGTTAGGTCTTCTTCATTACAAGTGGTATCAGAGCTTTGTCCTTGATCCTTCTCTTTCCCCATAGATTTAGGGCTCTCACAGTTTCCCACAGTTAGAAAGCTCCAGTTACATCTCTTTCAGAGGTACACAGGAGTACTCAAGCAGGCTGTCAGCCCTCTTGAAGACTGTGGCAGCCTTTCTTGGAGCTTTCCCAAGAACCATGGACAAATCTGGAGGCGGGGAGACAAATTTGACAGGTCGTCACTAATTTTCATGCAAGTTTTTTAGGGTTTTTGGCAAAAAGGAGGGTAGCACAGTTAGAGAAGGCCAAAAACTCAGTTACTTTTCAAGAAGACCTTCTCTCTCCTCTTTTCCCAAGCTGCCATGGAAGCTCCAGCTCAAGAAACTCAAAAATCTTGCCCCCCCTCCTCTTCCCAGCAAGATTGGCTTGTCCCATGGTCTTCCCCTCACTTGGAGCAGCACTTTGAGCAGCAGCACACCTGAGTTTCCTTGCTTGTAGCCCTCCCAGGAGCAGCCCGAAATTTGTGGCGCAAAAAACGGGCTGCTTCCTGGCCTGCAGGGCAGCCCCCCCAGCCCTCCCCTCCTTCCTGGCTTCAGTCCTGACCCTTGGCAACCTTCTTGGGCAGCATCAGAGATATCTTCCTCAGCCCTTGGACTCCCCTTTTGCCTTCAACAACGCCTCATCACATCGTATGATTAGCAAACCACCTCTGCCATCACTGACCAAGAAGTGGTAGAGTTGTCAAAACTTGCTGAGACGAAATCCCAGTTCTTAAGGCATTGGTACGATCTTAGACTGCAATGGGAAGTTGAAGGATGCCGAGTAATGACCAAGGCCGAGCAGCGACGCGCTATCAAAACGGCAGAGTACAACCCCACATACGTCGCACCGACATCATATCAAGTGTTAACCACGCTGCGGGGCTGTCCTATAGAAGACCACATCAAGGGACACCCCTACCTCGATCGCCTATTGACCGAAGAGGAGTTACACATTGCTAACCGAGTCCTGACTGATGTTCTCACATACATCAACCAAGTGGGGATTAAACCCTCCGACCTGGACTGCGAAGCCCATTTGGAATACAACCCCAATTTCTATACTTGGCTCCTTCACAAGTAGCCATCCATGCCGAAAGACTACACCTTCTAACCCTCATCCTAGGAAGGATTCCTCTCAAACTAAAAGGGGAGGGGGTAAGGTGAATCAGATTAGAAGTAATAAAGCTAATCAAAGCCAGTGAAGTACGTAGACATACATTGTGAAAAACGGATGGGGTAGAAAAGAGGACACAAAAACTTGGAATTAAAAGGCCAAAAGTCAAAGTTTGAAAAGCGAACCTATAACGATGGCATCAGTATCAAGGACACCCCCAGTGCAGAGACCAAGCTACAAGCGAAGCTCGTATATGCACTCTTCTCCAGCCAGTGCTATAACGCACTGATGCACTGAATCAGCATACCAATCCTGGAAAATGTAGCGGCCCATACCCTGCACGAAGTCAACTGGAACGGCTATGTGAGCAAGACTATCGATCAGGCAGTCCGAGTGCTAGCCTTAGGAAGCCTGCCCCATCAGGAGGAGAATCACCGATGTCGAAGGCTGTAGAAAGAAAAAGGGCTTCCTCCAAAGCCTCATTCATCGCATACGGGGGCATTTTAACGGTGCTTATCCAGGAGGCCGTAAAGGAAGCAGAAGAGGGGGAGGGAGAAACACCCGACCGATCACCGCCCCATCAACACTAGGACAAGTCTAGCGATAGGATGGAGATAGAGGAAGAAGGGAAAGAGCAGAAGAGCAAAAAGCAAGTTAAGGAGACTAAGAAAAAAGCAGCGCATAAGAAGAAGAAACAGGATGAAGGCCGTAGAAAGGAGAGGGAGGACTTGGAGAAAGCGAAACGACAATCCCTCAAGGAGGCAAAGGAGAGAGAAAGGAAGAGGAAGCAGAAAGCACGCCGGTCCATCGAGCAGCAATGCAGGGCAGATGACCCAGAAGCCTGGAATCAACCCAGGGAAGAGAGGCCTAGCTCCAGCATGCAAGCCCCAGAATCCGTGCCCCCCGCAGTTCCAGAAGGAAAAGGCAAAGCACCCCTGCATCCCATCCCCACCCTCATGGCACCCCCCGCTGAACCCATTACGCCCACCCCCCGCATCCCCACCAGCTTGGAAGTGTCCAACCTGGTGGCCTGGATGCAATACTTCATCAGCAAGGAAATGGCCTAAGGAAAAACCACGGAAACTATGATCACGGGACCCAAAAGGCCAGTTGCAGATGCTGAATCAAGGCAGGATCAAAAGCGCCCGTGCATGGAGGCCTCAACCACCCCCACCCACACAACAATGACTACACCAGCGGATTACGACGAATACGTCGCTAAGCTACTCTCCCAACTGGAGAGAGCGAAGGAGGAGAAAAGGATGGCTGTGGTGGCTGAGTTGATGACAGAAAAAGAGTCAGTGGCGGCTTTTCAATTGGAAAAAACCCGCATCATCGCCATGCAGCAATGCCAAATATTCGAACTGCAAGAGTTGAAAGCCAAAGAGAATAAGGAAGAAAGTTACAAGCAGCGGCTAGAGGACGAGAATCAGGAACTCGTGCAGATGTAGTGGGAGTATAAGCTCCTCCTGATGCAATATAAGGAACTGGAGTCAAAGACCACCACCATTGAGAAAATGATGGGAGTTGAATGCCAAGGAAGAGGAGAGGAGCCAAGAGAGGGAGCAGCAACGAAAGAAGATCGAGTCTATCACCGATCAGCTACGTCTCAGGAAGACAGAATAAGACAACATGAGCAAAGAGCTCAGGACCCAGGAGCAGAAGCTCGTAACCCTAGCTCAAAAGCAGGGGGAGAGCATGGAAGGAATGAGCAAAAGGGCCGATGAATGGGCTACTCAAAACGAGGCACGGGTGAAGGCTCTGGCATGGCGCCTCGCCTTGGTGGAGAAGGAAAAAATCTTGGCAAAAAGCAAAGCGGGCTCCATCCAAACAGCCTTCACTGCCCAACAACAAGCCTTCCTCAATACGCTGCTGGATACAACTCAACCAGAGGGAATGGAGCCGTTGCAGGTGGTAAAGAAGAAATTGAGCATCGCACACAGAGCTCTGTACGCAGGGCTGTAGATGCCACCCCAACCTGCAGAGGTAAGGCTAGGCCTAGAGGAGCAGTGAAAGTATCTACTACTGGCCGGCCTAACCTCCCAGGAGGCAGATGCCCTCGGCTTTGAAAAAAGAGCACCACAAGAAAATCGGCAAGGGGAGGAAGTCGAATTCGAAATTGACATGAACAGATTCAGAGAAGATGTAATCCCACAGCCCCCTCGCCGCACGAACAAGATCAGCAACAACCCAACCCGCCCCTAGACGATAGGCCATCCTTAAAGAGTGGTGGAAGAAGCTGGTGGAAGAGCCCAGAAAATCTCTGCAGGCCAAGCCCGTCATGTAGCCATTCGCCCCCCTCCCACCATGCCCTGAAGACCTACCTATGCAATTCCACGCAGAACTAGTGGTCTGGGAATGGCAAGAACTGGAAAAGGACCCTTTCTCCTTCAGTTTCCTTATGCCTGATAGCCTAAGAAGGGTCCTGCCAATCAAGGCGATGGAGGAGGTGATCGCAGCTAGCAGCCAACTAGGCCAAAGATGGCTGGAGGATAGGGCAAGGACCCCCACCTTGTGGGGCATGGAAGAGGCTGACTTCTGGCAAGACAATATATACGAGGTGCTACACACAGTAAGGGGCTACGACTGCCAACCCCTCTGGAGGAGGCAAATATGTAATACCAACATGCTCGCCTGGATGGCTTTTTTTTAACACCCTACCCTACGAGCGGAACGACCCTACGTTTATGGCATATCCCTATAGGGTAGGTGTGGATTTTTTCGCCACCCTCCATGGGAGGCACAACTTCCCCGCCATCTATAATGCCAACGCCACTTCCTTTGAGAACGCTCTACTTTTTGATCGAGGAAGCCTGCCCGCCTCTATGACGTGTTTTCTTGCTGAGTTCTCCCCCTGCCCAGATCCCGCATTCATAACCACCTGTAATTATCTTAGTCTCCTTAAACTCCTACTTAAGCAAGATCCGGCACCGCAAGAAAGCGGCTTGCCTCCCCTCTTTTTTGATCCTAACGCTATTGATAGTTGCGCTATGACCCGCTTAATGATGCAGGCTAGCCTTCTACCTTCATTTTGCCTAGCGCTCCTAGAGGATATGAGCGATAGCCAATCCACTAGGTGCAATCACACCTTCCTATCCACTAGCTCTCTCCATGTCCACATGAACCTGAAAGGGTACATGCAGAGCCATCAATTTTTATGCAAATCCATCCGCCCGCCCTCCCCCCTCATTCCGATGATGAGAGCTAGCCTTGGTTGTCCTGCTCCTCATGTAATCCTATCCCGAACTGTATTTAAATTTTTTTATTTTTTTATAAACGCACGATCACTGCACCTAGGGGTCCTTAAGTTAGGCATGTCCAATGACCTTGGTCGGCTGGCTCCACTCCTAACCCCCTAGCCCTTTTTAATCCCCCACGTCACGCTTAGGGCACATCAACGGCAGGACACACCTAGGGAGGTAACACTCACCTATGGTTCGACCTGTCACCCTAAGCCACGGGCACCAACCCCTTGGCACAAATGGGGTCCTCAAGTGTGGGACATCACCCAGGTTTGGTAGACCCACTTCTCCATTTCACTAGCACGAGCACATTGCACCAACACGTTGAGGACAACACCCCCCTAGATAGCGCACCGCACCTTCTTCTTTAGGTACACCACAAACGCCCAACCACCAACTTCGAAGGCCCTCGTCCACTCATGCAATCCACTGAGCTGCTCCGACGACCATCATTCTTGAGCTTCCACAAAATACCTGAGTCTACATGTGGCCCGTCCCCTTACACCCACGCCAAAAGTGCCACGGGACTGGCACCCGTCTAGGAGGGGGGTAATGTTAACCCCAAGTCAAGAAGGCGAAAGATGGAGGAAAAGCAAAGGAAGATGAAAAAAGAGCGAAGACACGCAAGCGACCCCTAAAGATGGACCGAGGCAAAAAGCCCAACCATAAAAGAAAAGGCGCCTCAAAAAACTTGAAAAATCCTTGTAAAAGAGCTCCAGGCTCCCTTGTGTGCCCATTGTAAAATATTAGACGGGTGTAGGCTAGAGGCACGGGGCTAAAAGAGGAAAATGGAAAAAAGACCTGGCCACAATGGCCAGTTATGTAAAAAAGGGATGGGTGCCCATGGGATTTTAGGGTTTGTATATATAAAGTTCAAAAAGTGAATAAGAGATCATTCTTTGGTGTGTAGCAAAAGGAGTCTTCTTCTTCTTCTCTTCCCTCTCACCTTCTTGCTTGTGTGTGCTCTTGAGAGAGGGAGTGTGAGAGTGTGAGGGAGTGAGTGTGTGAGAGAGTGAGGGATCAAAGGGTGAAGCTCTTCACCATCTCCTCCTCTTCTTCTTCTCTTCTCTTCCCTTCTCTCTTCTTCTTCTTCTTCTTCTCTTCCCTTCTCTCTTCTTGCGCGCGCGGCTATGGAGGATGGAGCTTGGAGGTGGAGGAGGCTTGAGGATGCTTGAGCTAGCATCTAGGATCGTGGAGCTACCGGTGTGTGGAAGAGAGGAGGCAACTCATATCGGCACTAAGATAAGCTCACTACACTCGTAGGATCGACGGCGTGTCGGGTAGGTGAGAGATAGCCATTAGAGCTCGCTTGGAATGCTTGAAACAATAAGCAGTCCATGGGTCTTGGCGGTTGAGCGAAGGCTCCCACATAGGATAGAACCCCGGTTCATGCTGTTTTAGGGGACCGGAATGGGATTATGCCCTACGGGTAGAGAGGTCAAGCCGCGCATCCCTCTCATTTCCCATTCTCTTTGAACCAACTGCAATATGGGTCTGCTTTGGCTTGTGTATCTCTATGTAAAGTAGGATGTCGAGGATCCGATGCTAGAATGCTGTTAGGAGACCTTGGCCACTAGGAGCCCAAATTTCAGGTCGATCCTAGTGGGTTCAGCCCATGAACGTTCCGTTGAGAGGCAGATTTGGGAAACCCTAGGCGACAAAACTCGGAACATTCCATGGGAGTGCAGGGCAGCGATGCTTAGATTCGTTTCTTGATAGACCGCTAAAAGCGTGCTTGGATAGTCGATGGGGCGGGCACCTTACAGTAACCTTCTCTAACATATCTTATGTAGTCATGAATATTGAAAAAATGAGTTTTACCTATAGAAGGGTCCTTGGGATAAATATTTCCATCCACCCTCAAATCTATATGCTTCTTTTCTCGTATTTGCAATCTATTGGCCTCCATCTCATCTGTTAGTACTACTCGATGATGTATACTTTTCCAAGATGTATAAATCAGATCTAGTTGAATGGCAAGTTTGTACTTGCATGTGCTTGCATCTGTGTTACTTGAAGAGGTATTGCTAAACAGTTTAGCAAATCAACTACAAATGAATCTCACAATGATAAGAAAGTAAGCACAAAGAAGGGAATGACGAAAGAGAATCATGTGTAAAAAGAAGACATGGGAGCAAATGAATGCCATTTTGGTGCAAATATCTTGAAAATAAAAAAAATCCCAAGTTTCAAGAAAAAAAAGGTTGAAAAGGTGACCCTGAAATAAATTAAAAGATAAGGGTAATTAATGGTTGACCCCTTCTACGAATGAAATATTCTATCATTAATTACATATGACCAACCAAATTTGGTGGTTTCATTCTTTCAAAATCTCAATCAATTAGCAAGTTAATCATTTTTTTACAAGTGTATTTTTTGAAGTGTTTTTGGCCCTAATAAAGTGATGTGAAAGCTCTTTAGCCTAGGTAGAAGCCTCTCTTGCTTGGTGGTGTCCCATGCCACGTTCAAGTGAACACTACGTCAAAACCAAGCAATGTGGGAGCTCTTTGGCCTAGATAGAAGCCTCCCTTTCCTGGTCTTGATCCATGAGGGTCAATACCAAGTGATATAGGGGCCCTTGGCCCTAGGGAGAAGCCTCCCTTGCTTGGTGGTGACCCATACTACGTTTAAGTGGACATGACGTCAAAACCAAGTGATGTGGGAGCTCTTTAGCCTAGGTTGAAGCCTCCCTCACTTGGTGGTGTCCCATGTTACATTCAAGTGAACACTATATCAAAATGAAGTGATGTGGGAGCTCTTTGGCCTAGATAGAAGCCGCCCTTGCCTGGTGGGGGCCTAGACAGAAGCCGCCCTTGCCTGGTGGGGACCCATGAGGGTCAACACCAAGTGATATAGGGGCCCTTGACCCTAGGGAGAAACCTCTCTATCTTGGTGGTGACCCATATTGCATTCAAGTGGACACGGAGTCAAAATCAAGTGATGTGGGAGATCTTTAGTCTTAGTAGAAGCGTCCCTTGTGTGGTGGTATCCCATGCTTTGTTCAAGAGCACATGAGAGTCAAAAACAAGCAATGTAGGGGCCCTTGAGCTTGGGGAGGCATCCCTATCACTTGATGGTGATCCATACTATGTTCAGTGTATATGATGGTCAAAACTAAGTGATGTGGGAGTTCTGAAGCCTAGAGAGAAGCCTTCCTTGCTTGGTGGTGTCCCATACTGCCTTCAAGTGCACTTGAGGGTCAACCCATGCAACATTCATCAGTGCATGTTTGGGTAAAAAATAAGCAACCTGTATGGTGTTAGTGCATGAGGGTTCCTTAATCCCAAAAATTTGTGGAGGCACCTCTCACTTGGCGCACACAGAATTAGAAATAGCACAAAGTTAGAAATAGGCCACACATGCTACATTGCCAGCAGCAGCTGGCACCTTGTGTGAAGAGCCGACGTCCATCATTGGATGGGTTGATTCCTTGATCTACCATATCGAGGGGGCAAGGGCAATTGAGTAGGCTTGAAGCAAGAGCTAGACGAGAGTAGATGCACCAAGTGCAAGAGATCATGGATGATCGAAGGAGGTTGGGAAAGCACGAGTGTAAGGCACATCCTAAACCATAAACTGTTTGCACATATATGCGCAATGGTCCCTCTTTAAACAATACTCATAATGATAGGGATGCTCCTTTTTTAGGATTCTAATTTCTATATCCCTTTCTCTCAATGGCGGCGATGGGCCACAACACTATCTCCCATGAGGATCAATGGCCTGAATATATGCGGTTGTTCTCATTTGCAATACTTTATTGCTACTTTTTGTTTAACCTCAAGGAATAAGCACGTATTTTGATATGCATCCAAAACAAAGCTAAAAAATTTAACTTGTTAATGCAAAAACACTAATTACAAGTTGCCCACACCCTTAACAGATTAATGCAAAAAAAATCATTAGGAGTTGCCCACACCCTTGACGGATAATGCAAAATACTCAATCCTCATGCAGTAAATAAACCAGTTACTACAATAGCTCCTCCAAACTAGACTCTGCACACATTTTCTAGATTTCTTACTCTCGCCTTCACATGTTCCTCTTCTCTACCTCTAATGCTAAGCTGTCTATCTACCCCTTGTATTGAGCCCTTTCCAAAAGGAGCATATCTCTGACCTGGTCCACACTGAGAATCAGTCTCCCAACAAAGAGATGCTGCTACTATAGTGCCATTGCCATCGTGACCTATTCGTCATAGTAAGGTCTTTTTTTGTTTTCAAAAAACATCATCGGGCACTGCATATTTGAGATTTTTTCATCATGGCGATGGTCCTTGCACCAGGGTTTCGCTTTGGTGGATGATCTTTCAAGGACACCATTGACTAATTAGTGGCAACCTTTTTTCCACGAGGTGTCTCTCTCGCTCAGTGGTGATTCTTGTTCCTTGTAAATGACTTCGATGGACCCCACCAACAAGTGGTGTATGACTAATCATTACGAGTGGAAGCCTCCCTTGGAACCCGAGAAGCCTCCCTCACTTGATAGTGGCTCGTGTTTTGTATCTTTGGGGTTGCCACCAAGCTATGCTTGGCCACAATCTGCGAAGACTGAGGGGAAGCCTCTGTGGCATGTTGCTGGCCCCTTCTCCCCTGTAAGTGTCTCCAAGGGTGACCTCCAATGCATGTTGGCTACCTACTACCAGGGAAAGCCTCCATTGCTTGGTAATGACTCTCGTCCAATGTTATTGCCTTCGAGGGTCACTACCAAGCGGTACGTGGCTATCCATTGCAAAGGGAAGCCTCCCTTGCTTGGTGGTGATCCTCATCCCATGTTATTGTCTTCAAGAGTGAACTTCTCTCGATGTGTAGTTCATAAGTGTAAGTCAATAGCCTCTATCACTTGGCAGTGACTCTCTTTGGTCTTTGGTTCAAGCGTGATATCTCCATTCCACTCAAGGCACATAAGATACTAGGCTCACCGGGAAGTGCTTGGAGAGTTATACATGATAGAAAATGGCATGTAGCCTGCAATACCACGCCTATAGTTCCAAAGGTTGGGGTCTATGAAAAGTGCAAGGAATGGGGTATTGACATGAGATGGAGCATATTTGCAATTCTATCTCTATAGATTGTAGAGGACTTCTTCGTGGAGTTTTTCAAGGATGCATACTTTCTTGGAGTCCATGCTCACATGGTGACTATCATGTTGAGAGATTTCAATAGCTTGTGCCACTTGCAACTGCGGTATGATAGAATACTAAATCATGTTGATATCTCAGACTAATGCATGCAAAAAATTATTGTCGTACCATATCTTCATCATCGACGATCTAGGTCGAGATCCCTTGTCCCGCATGATAGGAGCATGTGCTTACAAAGAGCAAGAGCAGCGGCCGAGCAGGTGGCTGAGACACTTGACCAGCCCGAGTGCCTCCATGCCTTGTACTACCACCCCGATTGCCATCATGGTGAGCCCCTCCAAGTCTTGGCCCTCAATCCCCACTAGGTCCCGCTTCACCACTCCGAGTACCTCTAGGTCGTGCGGCCTTTGAGCTCCTTTAGGTCCCATCCCCCCTAGACCGAGGCCAATGAGCTGCTCTAAGCAGAGCCCCATCATTCTAAGCCCCTCCATGACCACGAGCCCCAGTCTCACCACCTCGAGTCCTCGTCCATGCCGAGCCCCTGAAGGACCATCCCCTCCATGCCAAGCCCCCCAAGGATGAGCCCCTCTACGCTAAGCCTATTAAGGAGGATCTCCTTCAAGCCAACCCCCCCAAGGACAAGTCCCTTGAGACCGCACTCCACCTCCCACAATCATCCTTCATGTGGGGCCCCAACTTGTAACTTCCCCCTCCTCACTAGCACCTTCTTATGCCTCTACCTCCACCTCAGCCCTTGATATCCATCTGCACCCTCGATAATGAGCTTGACATTGTCCTCAACTAGTGCTTGGTGGTGATGGGGGGAGGTAGTTGCCCTCACCAGGGTAGCTTACCTTTGAGAGGGTAGCGTTAGGTTGTGGAGCTCGACGTGGTGGACATTGGAGTGCTTGCTTGCTCTAATGAAGAGGAATTGATCGACTCCATTCTTCTTGTCCTCCAATAGTAAGTTTTAGCTGTTTGTTTTTCAGGCATCTCAATCATTGATCTTGTTGGTATGTTGCCTTAATAATCTATTTTCATGCCCCTTGCATTTGATATATATGTAATCTTCAATATTACCAAAGTTGAAGAGCCTTGCTCAAGAAAAGACAATAGAGTTGCTGAACTGATAGCTATGGTTGAAGCTCGTCATTGAGCATTTAGAATTAGAGAATGCCTCTTGATATTACAAGTATTGAGGAAGTTGAAGAAGAAAATATTTGAAGATACCCTACTTAATTCATCAGAAGAAGATCTATGTTGCTTCAATGGAAGAGAACTAACCTTCAACCTTCAATGAATGAGCTCTAATGTTGGCCATGAAAAAGTAAACTATGTAGAATCCTTATAATGGAAAGACTTCAGCTCACTTTATGTTTTAGAAAGAAAGAACACTCCTGCTTGATGAATAACCAAGAAGCTCTTCTCCAATTGAAGCTTGAAGTATCAAATAATGTCCATAAACTCCCAATTTTGCCAAGATTTTGAAGAGTCTTGCTGTAGATAACCTCTAGAGGTGAAAAAGATCAAAATCTCCTTGAAACTGATGAGCTTAGGTAAAGCTTTAATGATTGCCCTATCATGACAACTAGGGTTTCTCAAAGAGAATGAAAGGATGAAGAATAGGCAATAATATTGACCAATGTGACCTCCTGAAGCAAGTACTGGATAGCAAAGATTGATTAGAATGAAGCATCAAGAAGAAGTAGATGATTTTCAGCATGATTTCAGGTCAAAAATTTAGCACATTTTGCACATGTTGTTTGCTATCCACATGGCATTCGATGCATCAAGAAATGGTAATAAAAATACTCTATGAAGTGTGAGAAATCATAATGAAGCAATGGCTGATGCCTTTGATCCAGATAGGGAGAGAAACTTCAAGAAATCCACCATGGAAGCTTCAAGCAAGCTGAGAAAAAGAAGAAGGAAGCTCTTCTCCAAAAATTAACTAAAATTTTTGTCTTCTCCATTTACGTCTTCTTTTTTCAAAGTTACCTCCGAAATGACTTGTAGTGGATGCACGACCTGGTCATTCTAATTGGGTCACTCCAACCTCTTTTTTTAAAGCAGATATATTCCCTCCCTTGAGGATTGTTAGAAAGAAAGTGAAGAGATAGGGGCAACAGAGAGCAAACAACTCTCAATTTTCTTCTTCTTCATTATTCATCACACTTACTCTAACTTATTAACACAAAGTACAATGTACTACAACCTAAGTCAATTAGTGTAAAGAGACTTAGTTTAACTGTACTAGCTAAGTCTGACTGACTTTATTACACACACTGCATCCATGCACTCCATTGTTTGTGATTAACCTTCCACCTATGCCTTCAATATATTTATCTCACTTGTTAACCCTTTTCAGGGTCGACCACGATAGAGATCAAAATACAAAAGTAATAAGCAAGAGAAGTAAAAAGTGATTGGCATGGTTTATTACATATGCTATTATTTGTACTAATATGTGATATTTTATTTGCATTATAACCTACATGATTAGTTGCATGATTATATGTGTGATTGTCTATACATTTAACTCTTTCATTACGTGCATGTTTGTCTACAATGTTTCCCACAATTTATAGACAAACAACATAGTAGAAGCTTCTCTAAAAAATAATGAAAGGATGTGAGTACTTACATGATCAACTCCACTTTTCTTTGACCAATTACCTGAACATTCCTCTATGCTATTCTTATTTTCCTTTTTTCTAAATAAAACTTTAAGCCAACATAACTATGGAAAGAAAGAAGTATAGTAGAAGAAGAAGCGGAGAAAATGGAAGAAAAAGAAAGGGGGAGGAGGAGGAGGAGGAGAAGAAGAAAAAGAAGAGAAAATAAAATAAAAAGAAAAGAGAAGGGGAAGAAGAAAAATAAAATTAATAAAAAGAAGAAGAAAAAGAAAAAAGAAGAGAACAACAATATTCAAAATTACTCATTCACACCTTTTGTTTTCTTATTGTTAGCTACACATTTAAAATTGTGTTCTATTTGTTCATTAAACATTAAGGATAAACACGCTCATAAAAGCCCTTAATTGAGGAATATTTATAGATACATTTATGTAAACTTCGATAAACATGCTCAATATTATGTATACAAATGCATGAATGGCAACAATGGGGACATAGTTGTGATTTGTAACTCTAGTGTAGATGTGATCAACTTTTGTGCATCTACAAATGTGCTTAAGTGTGTGTTAATATTTGAAACTTTTGTGTGCATTTAGAAGCACATAAAACTTGCATAAGAAGGCTTCTCTTCATCAGAATGATAAGCCCATTTTTGCATGTCATCCCTCCACATCTCTGCTTCCATTTTGTTGTAGTGGATATAGTGAAGGCTCAACACTAATAGTCCCAATCCAGAGCAATTTGCTGAGTAGTATCAATCGGTCTATCTAGAATAACAATCAGTAGTATCGATAGTTCTGGTCCTCAATGGTTTTCGAACTATACAAAGTGGATTTTTTGGCTCGGTAAATGGTGGTTTTGTCCATAGCCAATTTTTGTTCACTTCTTTGAAATAAATAACTAATTTCACTTCTTTTTATGTATGTTCTTTAAAGGTATGTAATGAATCTATGCCAAATGATTGATTAAGGAATCTAGTTTTGAATGTCCAAACTAAGTGTACTACAACCCTAATTAGAAAATTGAAGATGTTTTGGATGTGTGCATGGGAAGTAGAGAGATGACTTCCCTAATCAAAGTTGTCCTATGGTGGTTGGATGGACTCAATTAGTCGAGCGGCTTCTCAATACAACAAGGTTTAGAGCTACGTACACTAACTTCCTTAGGATCTAGGTGTCTTAGAACTCGGCATAGCACTATTTTTGGGGATTGTTGTGAGACTATGCCTTTTGGGCAAAGGGATCAACATTTTACTCTTCCTCGCTCCTCACTCTCATTGAGCCAAGTACAATGCTTGTCCACTTTGGGTTTGATTGCTCACACAAGTGGCTCTCTTAACTCGACACTAGAATGCTATTAGCAACCATACTTGAATTTTTTACCAATATAGAGTTGAAAGCTAATGTTTGGGTTAGACATTTATACTACAAAATTTTTATAGTTATAAAGTTATGACATTTCGTTCATGGTAGATGTAAATATTTCTAGAGGCAAAAAAAGAGAGAAAGTTATCGGTTAGATGATTATAACTCAAAATAGAGCTACAATTCTAAAATTAGCAAGTCTCTGGCCTTTTTATACTAGAAAATAGTGTATTAATAGCACATTTAATCTGTAAATTTGGCACATTCATAGATGTGAGTCTTCAAATGCACGTAGAAATGTGTTTATAGATGCACATGTAAATTTTTTCCTTAGTTTTGTCGACATGTGCATTTCCTTTTAGTGCACCATAATATACATGTCAACATGCTTATTTCCTTTTAGTGCATGCTAATACACATGCCAAACTAGGTGTCGCTATAAAATCAGTAGGAATAGGAATTGAAAGACTATTTCATTTGAATGTTAACAAACTGATAACACTCCATGATTAAATTAGAGAAGTATCAATATAATATAGAAGTTTTCACAATGACTCAAAGTTAAAAATTTGACCCCTTTAGCAAAGCAAAGACCTATCAATGAACACAATATGAGGATGCAATAATGTACTGGGGACTACTCACTTAGACTCTTATAGCAACAAAGGCATGTTGATGGACACACAATAGGAAGGAGCAGAAGGGATCAAGATCATGAGTGTGGTTGTGTAGGCTTGGCTTTTCTTTACATGTGGCATTTGACACTCTTCATTTCATTGTTTGACGAATGTTTAGCACTTTGAGTTCAAGTTCAATTAGCCTATGAAGATAACATATTTGCAAAACCTTTCACAAAGCATGTTAGGTGTCCTAACAAACATTTGGGCTATATGCTGGGAACAAAGAAGTTCACAAGTTCAAAATTTCCTTTCATGTGAAAATTTTTATATTTCTATTGAAAGAATATTTATACCTACATCAGTTTAGATGTTGTAGGGTATCAAAGAGGTAAAATCCTGGTCATACCTAAACTTTGACTTGCTTCAAGAGATTTAGGCTAACTTTAAACACGTCTTCTCTCTTTCTAAGTTATATATATATATATATATATATCTCTCTCTCTCTAATAAACACTTAAAATTATTCCAACTTAAGAAATAAATCATACTTTTTTTTGTTTCACAAACTAGAAAAGAAACTAAACAAATATATGAAAGAACAATAAGAAACATGAAATAGGATTTCAAAGTTTACATCATGGATTGAGTATAACACCTCTCCTTGAGGTCTTGCAAGTATGAACATCCCAAAACATAAAAAGAAGGGGGGAAATGAGTTTAAAAATGAAGAAGAAGGAGTTATGACAGTTACCTTTGTTTAAATGAACGCATAACAAAATGAGTAGCACAGAGCCAAGTATGGGTTAAGCCTTTTTTACCAGTGTTAAAATAGATGCCTCTATATTTTTTTAATTTGCATTGCTATAAGCATAGGAATGTAGGTCAACATATGCACCAATAATATTTTTAAAATAGCATTGGTGCCTAGTAGAAACATTGATCATACTAGCAAATATTCTATCAACATCTTCAAATTATTTTTCTTCATGTCAGGAATAAGTGTATGTATTTCTCACATACTTGTAATGGAAGAGCTTTCTTTTATTGATTTTTTGGAGATATTGGTAGAAATTACTAATACAAAAACATGGAGATAAAAATTGGGCCTTTTAAAAATTAATTAAGCACGTAAGCTCAAGCAATAGAAATTATGTAACTTGTCGCCATGATTGCAATAGTTTAAACAAATCTAAAGCCTAAGTCATGGGTCATAAATTATGGCTATTTTAAGTTTTATCTCATGTGCACAATTTTTTATGACCAAGTTGCATGTGAGTGTGAATGGGCCACATTTTTGTTTTTTTTAGGCTTTTGATTTTGTAAAAGCATGAGTAGCCACTAATTTGAGTTAAACCTCTCAAAAATCACTCAAATTAGCTTGCCTCAAACTTAAGGCAAGCCCTCCTCTCTATCTATGTAAACAACCCATGGGTAGGCTCTAAGAGAAACACAAGTCTCTTAGAGGTTACACCATTAAGTGAGACAAGGGCATAGCTAGAGGAACCCTCAAGTTGACCCTTCGGATCGAGGCCTCGATGTTTCATTACAATGTAGATTTAGAAACTATCTTACCAATAGAGTCCATGTATCCTAGGGGGTCCAGACGACACTATTTGTGGAGAGGTATCCACGTGCCTACCAAACATTACCTTCTCTAGTCTTGCTAGGGGCATGTACATCACGGCAATCTTTTGTGAGTAGAGTTTTGCAAAAAGTCCAATTTCATGACAATAGTAGCATGGATTAGGGGAAATTTTAAACTTGGCTTAAATCAAGTCCATACAAGTCAAAGGCCTCTAAGAAGTCTAGAGAAACCCTCCTACTATCCCAAAGTATGCAAGCCTTCTTCTTGATGTGAATGATCCCATGCAATGTAGGAAGGATATAGAGCACCTTGTCTAGTAATTTAATCAATGCACCAATCTCCCCATCCATCCAATTAAGCATGCTTGGAAATGAAATCCACACTGGGCACTCATATGCAAGGCTATCTATAGGTCAAAATCATGGAGACTAAGGAATGAGAAACATTATTCCCTTTGTAGCCTACAATAGATCCTAGACTCCAGTCCATCACTTGCCTTGATCGAACCATGCAAAGGGAACTCCATAATCAATGAATTGATATTGTTACAAGGTGGCCCTCATAGAGTAACTTGAGAGAAACCATCGATTGAAGTCATCTTCTAAAGGAATTTGGCCCGTAAAGAAAAAGAACACACAAGCAATAATGAGATATGTATACCTCTATTTAAGTTTATGCATGAAGAATGCAAATGGCATTTTAAACATCGTATTCTAATCTTGTATCTAGCTTTCTCTCTTCTCAAAGAACACCTTGAGCTCACCTCACACCTCTTCTCGATGTCCTCCATATTGACTCCATTGTTTTTTGTTGCTGCTCTGTTGAGAGGAAGTTAAGCTCCATCAACCCATCATTTCTCCCTACCTTTTGTGTCTACTCAAACAAACTACCATCCTTAAATTAGTGCTACATTTCCCATGGTTGGGTTCTTGCATAGGAGAAGGTCTCAACATGGCATCCCTCTCCCAATTGTGTCAACTCAATGCCTTAAACGGCCTTAAAGCCTTATTTTTCTTTGATTAGAGCCTTAATTTTCATTGATAGATTTTTTTAAAACACACTAAAATACTGAAGAAAAAATTTAAGTGTTTTCTTATGTAGATGACTTGCTTTATTTTAACCTGAATAGAGTTGTTTTAAACATTAATAGATAGAGTTTCAAATACATTAAAAGATTCAATAAAAAAGTATAAGTGTTTCCCTACATAAGAATGGAAATTAGACTTGTTTCATTAGGAACTAGATAGAGTCTTTTCTTAAACAATATTAGATAGAATTTCAAACACATCAAAAAACACCATATTGGGGAATATGGAAATTTCTCATAAGTTTGGGACACATGGTCAAATCTTTGGATTTTTCATAACTTGAACATTCTAACTCCAAATTGAGCACTCTATAGCTCAATAGATTCCATTTTTCAAGCGCTTTCCAATGATAGGTCATATCATATGGTTTTGAGAAACTTATGGGCATGTTATTCGCGTGCCACCTTTTTAGTATTCAAAAAATGGGAATTGGGAGATTCCCAAACTCACTAATATTGTGTTAAAAGATTAAAGTAGGAATTTTAAGTATCTCCCTATGTACATCATTGAGAAATATAACATAGGCTAAGTCCATATCCTATGTGTAAATAAAAAAGAGGTTTTATGTAAAGAGGCTTTAGAGCCAAAAGGTATCTATCACTTTAGTGAGATACTTACATGTGGATTGTTGATAATGGAAGACACATTAGGGCCAAAAACGCTTCAAAAAAATGTACTTTTGTTAATCATGGGATTTAGAAAAGGGCCAAAGAGAGTTTGCTATGTGTGCAAAAATATGGTATTCTTGTCTCCTCTTTTTTGGTGATAGTAGAGTCAATTTCATGATTCTCTCCTCCATTTTAGTTAAAATCTCTAAAGTCTGACATGTTTTGGTAGTCCAAAAGTCCTTATTGAATTACAAAATTTAACAAAAGACATTATAAATATGAGATGAAGTTAATACTAACTTTTTTGAAAGTTGAGAGATCTTTCAATATTTTTTTTGATGCCCAATATATTTCCATTAGTCTTCTTGATATTCCTTTTCAGTTCATTCACCTTTTTCTTTGATCTTCTTTCCATGCGAGTTCATTCTTTTTATGGAATCCACCATGCACCCTTTTTGTTTAGTAAACTCTTGCACCACCTATATCCAAGGAGAAGATGGAAATTGGGAGCCCAAAACCTTTAACATTAACAATTGGGTTATCATGTTATCCTATTGCAAGGGCTCTCACAAGGTGAAATTTAAAAAAACAACACGATATAAAATATCACTAGATGGGATGTATCAATGCCTCTAAAATTATACTTGAAGGTTGGTTTGTCAAAGTGCAACATGTTTACATGGTCAAGGATATGCACTTGCCTCCAAACAAACGTGTCTTCTAGCAAACACATTGTAAGTCTTTAGTTGAATAATATATGGAATAGATTTTTCATTTAAGCACATACTAATAATGAATTCTTGGTTGTAAACATATTTATGTCAATGAGTATTGAATGGAAACCTGTGAAAATCTTAGGTTGAACTTTCCATGTGATTCATAAGATGTTCACAGACATTATCTATGATGATCAAACCGTGGGTCTTTTTAGTGAGGGCAGGGTTTTTATATATTATGTACAATATGTGGTTTCCTCTAGAGTGGGTACGTATGGACATTTCAAGGATTTACCGTTACCAAGTCTTTCATCTCTAAATTGGGAGATTCCTAGCAAGGCAATAGTGCAAGGTTTTATATTCAAAATATCTCAAGATATTCAAAATTTCATAATGGTTTGAAGAATCTCAAGAAGAATATGCCTATCATGGTTCATACCCTTACATATCTTTGTGGCTTGCTTCAAAATAGCACATTTCCAAAGTACAAAGGTGTTTTGGATAAGTAGAAATTTTGCGGAAGAGGATTTAGCAACATTATTAGAAGGCTTTGGAAATCTAGAGAGTAGGACCATAAGGGAGATATCATGAGGGGTGTTGTATGCCCCCAATCCTTGGTTTTGTCTTACAACATCTCTTAACAAACTCTTACTTTGGGCTTTGATTACAAGAGATATAAACTTAGATTGGGTATTTGGATTCCCTTGGATTCTCATAGAGATTGCATGCCTTACTTAAGGTGCAAGTTATAGCACATAAAGAAGCAAAAGAGGTAAATGTTACCTCTAATTGGGATCTAAAGGATACAAAGGATATTGTGGAGTTGCTAGACAATACATCCCCTTGATATAAGTTCAAAGTCAATGGTACAACAATTGGGAAAAGAGCCAAATGCTCTCTCTTGTATGAGTTGTTTGCCTTCCATAATTGTAAGTTTTAAGCTATACATTAGAAAACTTTGCAAGATGTAATCTTGTTGAGTGACATTGTAAGAAGCTGGGAATACTTAGAATGCTAATAATATGCCATGTCACACTGACACTGGTATATAAGGAGAGAAGTTGTAATTTTTCACATCTTTTTGACATATCAATACAATTACAATCTTTCTCTCCCTTCTTGCTCCAAGCTTCCATGGCTTCTTCACCTTTCCTGTCTTTCTCTCTCCAATTCTAGTCTTTCTCTCTCCTCGTCACTCTATTTCTCTCTCTTCCTGCAGTCTTTCTCTCTCCTCTGCAGTCTTTCTCTCTCCTCTTCTTCTCTCCCTAGTTCTCTCTCTGACAAGTGGTATCAGAGCTTCAGTCTTTGATCCATTATTTTCTTCCATTTTCACTCCTATTTTCCTATTTCAAAACCAATTTCAGACAAAAATGGTACAAGACAGTGACTAGTGGAGTGCTGCAGGACAACTACAGTTAGCAATGACTACATCTGGAGTTATCCAAGGTCAGATATGGCGGGTAAAGGCTTAAATGGCTGGACGTCATCAAATTTTATGCAAAAATGGAGGTAACTAGGGTAAAGAATGGTTAACCGGGCTTAGTTACAGACTAAACTACAGTTACTTTTCAAAAGAGAGCTTCTCTTCTCTCTCCTTCAAGCTTTTGGCTGAAGCTTCCATGGTGGATGTCAATAATCTTCACAAATCTCTCTCTCTGTGCTGAATATCTCACTGCCAAACCATGGGGTAAAGATTCCTTGTGTCATAAGCTTCAAGAGGAGTACCAGGCTTGACCATTGCTGAAGAAGATTAGCCAGGAAGCAGCCCGAAAAATGCGCCGAAAAATGCGCTGATTTTCCTGCTCCTGCTCCCTGCTCAGCTTGCTCCACTACCTCAGCCATTAATCACAGCTCTTGAAGGCTTCATCAAGCACTGATTGGCAACAATCTTTAACCTCTGAAGTATTCTGATCAGCCATTCCTCTGTTCAAACCCTAATACACAGCAGGGCAGCCATAGCCACAGACATGGAAGCTCAAATTTCTCATGATTTTGGACTTTCCCGACCTTCAAGGCTTCTCTAAAGCTGAATACAAGCTGGATAGACTTCAAGATTGAAGACATTGAAGAGATTTCAGCCCGTGCATGTCAATGAAGCTCAAATGGAAGGAATATTTTGGGGCTTTTCATCAGAGAGCTTGAATCTTTGAAGTTCAAGTGTTCAAGCAAGGCTGGAGTATTGATCTTTCAAGGATTTCATCATATTGAAGCATGTATGGACTGATTTCATGGAGATTTCAAGCTTTATGTTGGATTCATGGTGGATTATGAAGAACTCTTGCATCAATCGGGTTAAAGCTGATATCCATCATCATTCTCAAGCTTAATGGAGGTATTTTCTTTTGCTAATCTCTGAAATCTCTCAATAATCCTATTGCTAATGGCTTTTCCACTTGTTGATGAGAGGTTATTGATCAATTAATTCACTGAATTGATCAATAGATCAGAGAATAGTATTAATTTTTTTCAATTTCAGCCTATTTCATTGAATTCCTTTTGATTCAAAACCATTACTCATCTTAAGTAACATTTGATCAGCTTGATGCATAACCTTGATCTGTTTTGTTGAAATTCTCTCTTATCCAAGCTGAAATATTGTAAAAGGGTAAGTACTAGCAATCAGTGAGTCACTGAATTGCATAGGTAAACCCTTCTCCCATCTCAAGTTCTTTTATCTCAATCAATTGCATCTCATGAAAGGCTGAATGAATATTTTCCAAATGCATATCATGCTGATTGCTTAGTACACTAGCCTCTGCCATGTTGATATTCCCACCGAGGAAAAAGGTGGATGCCGGGGGAGATAGTGGGACAAAAGAGAGGTGACCCTCCCTCACTATCGAAGATCCCGAAGGGGTGCAACCAACCGACCCGGGGGGGACTTTGCCCACCTCCCGGTGATTCGGAGCCCGTGTAGGGAGCCCGTCCTGCCGTTTTATCCCTCACACAGGTACAGCGAGTGGATAATTGAAGATTGAAGACTTTCCAACAACTCAAGTACCTATTGGAGTAAAACAGGGTAAAACAGGGCATTTTCAGGTTACCCACAGGGTATTTACAGGTGGATACAGGTACACCCTTTGATACTGAAGTACAGGTGCAGGTACTACAGGGTACCCACAGGTCCTATATACCCCTTTGCAGGGTTTGGTAGCCTTTGGAGGTTACTTTCTTGCATTACAGGGTCAAAACAGGGCACTTACAGGTCTAAACAGGGTGCAGGACTGGACAGTTCAGACTCTGAAAGTCAGTTACAGAATTTTCTGTCCTAAACCTGTTATAGCGTGCTATAGCTCATCTCGAAGAGGGCATTGTAAGCTTCGATTCGCACAAAAAAGTTTTGCAATCGGAGTTTTCTAGCCAAAGTTATAGCCGTTTTACTGACAGGGGTTACTGCAGGACTGCACTAGTATGACAGGGCATAAAGGCAAAAATAAGGTCCAGGAGGACTATGCACAGCAAATCAGGGATTCTATGATGGAAAGCACATTTCAAGAGAACCCTGAAGAGTCTCAACAAGGAGAAATTAGCATGCTCAATGATACTTTGTGTGCCCATGAACTAAGGCATAGAGAGCGACATGAGGCCATGCTATCAAGAATGGATCAGATGGTTCAATCTACTGATCAGACTAAGGCTTCCATTGATAGATTGGTAATGTCCAATGAACTACTCATGGCACAAATCTCTAAACTTTTACAATTACAAGTGGCATCAAAAGAAGCTAATGAAAAGGCCTGTTCAAATACTGATCCTTCAGTTCCACTTCAGCCATCCAACCAAAATGGTCATGGAGATGGAATCATAGGAAGAAGAGGCATACCCAATAGTCAATATGAAGTGGGAGAAGCTTCACAAAGGCATGATGACTATTTGGGCAGTTTGAACGGTGCCAATACTCAAGCTTTTGGACTGCATACACAGCATTCTAGGGGTGCTTTACCAACAGGAAGATTACAGGGTAATTCTCAGCCACCTGTTGGAAGATTTCAATCTCATTTTGGGGGTTCTGTACTTGGAAATTCTGATCAGCCAGTTTTGGGACAGCAACCCTTCCATGATAGAGAATTCAAGGACAAAATTGTTTTATCCAAATTCAATGGCCAGTCATCTTCACCATCAGAATTAGAGGAATGGACCTCTAAGATGGAGTCTTATTTTGATATATTTCCTAAAACTGATGTTATGAAGATACATTTTGCCTCCCTCCACTTAGAAGGATTTGCTCACACTTGGTGGAGGTATATCAAGAAAGAGAATGTACTTATTGAGAATTGGGAAGCTTTCAAGGCACTTATGGCTGAAGTCTTTGTTTCACCTCTTGAAAAAGAGAAGTTAGAACGAAGATGGTATAACTTGGAACAAAGGAGCCTAAGTGTAAGAGATTATACAAACCAATTCCTTAACTTGACCATGTATGTGGAAAACATCAGTGATGAGGCCAAGTTACACAAGTTCATGTATGGTTTAGAACCATCCTTGTCAGCTGATGTTATGGCGCAAAATCCTACTTCACTTTTCAAGGCTATTGAGCTTGCAGAGCGCTTTGGAAGGAAGTATAGGAAAGAGTCTTCATTTCAGCCAAGTTATGGACAGCCAAGGACTGTTTTAAAGCAAGGGCAAGTTGGTAACAATTATGGCAGCAACCATATGCCTAATGGGAGTTTACGGATACCAACTTATCCCCCATTTAATGCTTCTAGGCTTCAAGGCAATTTCAGGACAGCAAACAGTCCAAAAGTTGAATTTAAGCAAGGTGACAATAAGCCTAAGTCTACTTCAGCCAATACAAATTTCAGAAATATTCCCATGGATCTTTATAAGGAAAGAAAGGACAAAGGCTTATGCTTCAAGTGTGGAGAAAAGTATACTCCTGACCATGCTTCAAAGTGTGTATACAAAAATGCCAAGCCAAAAATTCAGAGTATGCTAGTTCTTGAGGACCTTGAAAATGACATAGATGAAGTGAATGCAGTCCCAATCAATGCTGAAAATGAAGATTTCGAGGATGATGGTGGACAGGAGTACTTCTATGATCCATCTGACTCTTTTCCTTTTGATCCAGGCGGTGATATCCCATTTGATCCTGGTGGATTTTGTAATGAGTTGCCTGCTGCCACTAATTGTTCTATCTCTATGGATGCTTGGACGGGATCTAAGAACCCTAATACACTTCGTATGAAGGGAAGCATATGTGGAAAGCCAGTGTTCATCCTGATAGATAGTGGCAGTACTCACAGTTTTGTCAATAAATCCATTTTGTACAAGTTGAATTGTGTTCCCACCGACTTACAGCAGTCCATTAGAGTACAAGTGGCTAATGGTGAAGAGGAAATCAGCACACAGATTTGTCCACAGGTTTCTTTGCAGATGGCTGAAAATTTTGAAGTCAAAGTAAACCTGATCACTTTGGAAATGGGGCCCATAGATATTGTACTTGGTTGTGACTGGTTGATGACCTTAGGCAGGATTACTATGGATTTCTCACAGTTATATATGGAGTTTTTCTCCAATGGACAGCTCATCCGTTTACAGGGGATCCCTAGTAAATCTGATTTTCAGCTTATCACCATTCAACAACTCAAGAAAGAGTACAAGAAGCGCTCACAGATATTTGTATTGCATTTGAACAAAGAAACACAGGATCAGCCCAAAAATTCAGCAAACCATCCAGCCTTGACAGCTCTTCTTGAGGAGTACAGAGATCTATTTGAAGTACCTACTTCATTGCCTCCTAAGAGAGCGGTGGATCACCCCATTGATTTGGAACCCAACTCAAAGACGATCAATAAGCCACCTTACAGACTATCAAAATGCGAACGAGAGGAAGTAGCCAAGCAAATCAAAGAGCTTCTTGAAATGGGATTCATTGAACCAAGTTCTTCACCGTATGCATCCCCAGTCCTGTTAGTCAAAAAGAAAGATGGATCTTTCAGAATGTGCATTGACTACAGGGATCTTAACAAGATAACAGTGAAGAACAGGTATCCTATACCCAGGATAGATGATTTGCTTGATGAGCTTAAGGGGGCTCGATTCTTCACGAAGATTGATTTGAGATCAGGGTATCATCAGATTCGCATGAGAGAGGGTGATGAGGTCAAGACTGCTTTTAGGACTGATCGTGGGCTTTACCATTTCTTGGTGATGCCATTCGGCCTTACAAACGCTCCAGCTACCTTTCAAAGCCTGATGAATAAGATTCTACAACCTTTCCTCTTTCAGTTTGTCTTGGTATTCTTCGACGACATTTTGATCTACAGCAAGACTTTTCAGGATCATTTGTCGCATATGAGGAGGGTTTTTGATGTGTTGAGACATCATAGGCTTTTTGCTAAGGAGAAGAAGTGTTCTTTCATGCAGACTGAAGTGGAATACTTGGGACATATAGTCAGTGAAAAAGGAATACAGGCTGATCCCAAGAAGGTGCAATGCATAAAAGATTGGCCAACGCCTACTACTACTACCTCTCTTAGAGGATTTCTTGGTCTATCTTCATTCTATCGCAGATTTATAAAGCATTATGCGGCAATTGCAGCCCCTTTAACTGACAGGTTGAAGAAAGAGGCTTTCTTTTGGGATTCTCTTGCAGATAGCAGCCTTAACCAGTTAAAGGAATTACTTACCTCCGCTCCTATTCTTGTATGCCCGGATTTCTCTAAAGAGTTTACTATACAATGTGATGCTAGTGGCCGTGGCATTGGGGCTGTTTTGCTTCAGGAGCATGGAGTAATTGCATTTGAAAGCCGTAAGCTTACTGATAAGGAGATGGCCATGAATGTTTATGATCAGGAAATGTTGGCTATTTTGCATGCAATCAAGAAATGGCACCATTACTTATATGGCAGCCGATTCAGAGTGCATAGTGATCATCGCGTACTCAAGTATTTCCTTACTCAGTCAAATCTTACTCCAAAGCAACGACGATGGGTAGCAACATTACAAAATTATGACTTTGACATCACTCATACAAGGGGCAAAGATAACATAGTGGCTGATTCTCTCTCTCGTATGTGGGCCTGCAAAGTATCAGCCATGACGGAATTACATAGTGATTGGATTGAAGAGCTACAAGAGGCATATCTCTTAGATGAGGAATTCAGCCAAATCTTTCAGAAATTACAGCAAGGTCTCATGGAAGAAAACTCGCACTACCAGCTTAAAAATGGTCTTATTTGGTGGAAGGGCAAGATTGTTATTCCCTCTACTTCTTCTTTCAAGCGAAAAATTATGGAGGAGATGCATTCTTCGCCTTTAGCTGGACACTTGGGAGTTTTCAAGACTTATGACAGGATCAGCAAGAGCTTTTATTGGAAAGGACTGTGGAAAGATGTCAAGGACTTCGTTATGAAGTGTATGCCTTGTCAGCAAAATAAGGATAGCACCCATAAGCCAGGGGGTTTATTGCAGCCATTGCCTATTCCTACGGGTAAATGGACTCATATTACTATGAACTTCATCACTGGCTTACCTACTACCAAGAAGGGGTGGAATAGCATTTATGTGGTGGTTGACAGACTCACCAAAGCAGCTCATTTTATCCCAACAAAAATTCAGTTTACTGCTTCTCAGGTGGCCAACCAGTTTATGGAGCATATTTTCAGATTGCATGGATTACCGCAGGTGATTGTCCATGATAGGGACTCAAAGTTTATGAGTAACTTTTGGCAAGCGGTATTTACATCTATGGGTACCAAGTTGGCTCCATCTACGGCTTATCATCCCCAAACTGATGGACAGACAGAGAGAGTTAATAAATGGTTGGAGACTTATCTTCGCCATTTTTGCTATGATGTCCAAACCTCATGGGATTCTTGGTTACACCTGGCTGAGTTTGCTTATAATAATTCCACTCATGCGAGCATAGGAGTTTCACCCTTTGAGGCTTTGTATGGTTACAAGGTGCCCCTACCCACAGTCATTTTTAACGAAAAGATCAATCCTCATGGGAAGGAAGAGTTGGATAGAATGCAGACCCTTCTTCAGCAATGCAAGGTGAATCTAAGGAAGGCTCAAGATCAGATGAAGATGTATGCTGATGAGAAGAGGAGGCCTTTAGAGTTCCAGGAAGGAGAGCTGGTTTTGTTGAAGGTGCCCAAATCCAAGTATTCTACATTGAAAGATGGATCCAGTAATAAGCTTGCCCACAGATTCTATGGCCCTTACAGGATCCTTAAGCGGATTGGAGATTTGGCATACAGACTAGAGCTTCCCTCTTCTACAAAGATTCATAACGTCTTCCATGTTAGTCAGCTCAAGCCCTATTATGGTGATCCAGTGGATTTAGTTGATGAGCTGCCACCTATTGATGAAGATGGTATCGTTCAGTACATCCCAGAGGCTGTTATAGGTCAGCGTGAAAAGAAGCTTCGATCACGTTCTATTGTGGAATATTTGATTAAATGGAGAGGTTTACCCTCTGAAGAGGCTTCTTGGAGACCTGATTCAATATTGGATGAGTATCCATACTTGAAGGATACATTAGTGGCTGAAGCCTATTGCTCATGGAGCTAGTATTGGTGCAGACTGGTTCAGGACAGCACGCTGTTTTAGAACAGTTTTTGTCGTACTTCATTTTCAGAATTGAGCTATCTACATGAGCTTAAAGTACTCTTCAAGAGCTTCGTTTTGATATGTGGTACATTTCATTTGGACACTTCTATCAAAAGTTATGGCTGATTTGGTCCAGCAGGGACTGTTATTTCAGCAAGCTGTCTACTTTCTTCTGGAACTATTTGTTGAAGATTTTATGGCTCCAATGGCTTCTAAAGTTCTTCAAACCATGTATATAGCAGGGTCCACTTTCCGTACTTCAAATTCAGCCCTTGTAATGATAATTCTTCACTCATTCCCTATTTGTAAAGCTGTAAAAACAGAGTAGTACTCTGTTCCATCCATCTTTTCTTTAGCTCTTTCTAGTTTTGTTTTTGGGGACAAAAACTTTTGGGAAGGGATGGATTGTAAGAAGCTGGGAATACTTAGAATGCTAATAATATGCCATGTCACACTGACACTGGTATATAAGGAGAGAAGTTGTAATTTTTCACATCTTTTTGACATATCAATACAATTACAATCTTTCTCTCCCTTCTTGCTCCAAGCTTCCATGGCTTCTTCACCTTTCCTGTCTTTCTCTCTCCAATTCTAGTCTTTCTCTCTCCTCGTCACTCTATTTCTCTCTCTTCCTGCAGTCTTTCTCTCTCCTCTGCAGTCTTTCTCTCTCCTCTTCTTCTCTCCCTAGTTCTCTCTCTGACAGACATTGTTAATAGGATATTGTTCAATAGAAACTTGTAAAACATTGTGAAGCAAGTCATCTTTTGAATCTATAAAAATGAAATCATTACATTTACATAAGATAAAAAGCTTTTATTACATCATGGGCTACAAAATTGAAGTGTAAATATACAGACAAGGATACAAAATAATAAGGTATTCTCCAATGTTTATATTTGATTCTAGGTTTCTCTTGTCTTTGGTACCTTCTCATTCTTTGGCATTGTAGCTTCTTCAACACTTTCCTCAAATATCTTTAGTCTTCTCACAAGTGCTTTTTTTTTCTGCTAAAAGAATTTAACTTTGCCAGGTACTCTCTTCTCTTTAGGCTTAAGGGAAGATAGATCTAACTTTATAGGAGAAAGCATTGGCATTCCTTTCTTTTTGGAGTTCGTCTTTGTGGTTGACTTAACCTTGCCCTTGCCCTTGCCCAATGCACCACTCCCTTGTCCACTATATATATGAATCAGGGTAATCCCGACACTGCAAGAATAAATGTAATAAGTTAATGAACTAATAAGACTCCCTAAAAATAGAACATCACCCCATCTATCTTTAGTAACTTTGAATCTATTGTCTTATAGACATTTGGAATCACTCTCCATTCGCAAGTATATTCATCACTTTGCAATGGTACTTCTTGTTTGAGAAAGTTGTAAGGTTTTCCAAGATCAGCAATATCCTCATATGTGGTGTCCAAAAGGTAGTCACACGAACCTACTAGCACTGCAAATGGAAACTTGTGACTAAAAAATATAAAAAAATAAAATAAACCATTAACAAAAAATCAAGAAACTTTTCATTCAACCTACATTTTTACTTGGATGTTGTGAATACCAGTGAGAGTTCATGAGGATAATTTATGTAGCAAGTATGTCGACATATGTAGGACTCCAATGCTCTCTATAAAGTAAACAGTAATAATGTGATATCTCGACTTCTCACAGAATGGACTTGAAGAACTCTAAAATCATTAAATAGAGAATACCTCAAGAAAAAAGACCCGAGGATCGTAACCCGACATTTTCCTGGATTGACAAGGACTATAGCGACCCATCAACAGAAGTTACTGTGTGAATGAAAGGTATGAGCCCTATTAGTCATTAGTGTCAGTGTCTATAGTATGGATGGTCCAAAAATACTAGATTTTTAGACAAAACTAGCATAGTTTTTATATTTTGGATATTATTTATTGTAAATATCCTAAAAAGCTATGGAAACTTTTAAAATAGGGTGTCGTGTAAAAAAGAAAGTGGTTTTTTCAACCAATTTTGGAGATTTCAGGCAAAAAGAAGGATTGGGCAAAATTGCGCACGTCAAGATCGTAGTTTACAAGCAACAAATAGCACTCCGAACGGGGAGAAGAAAAAGAGTGATCTGGAAGAATTTTGACCAGGTGTCCTAGGCTTTTATCCCCCTTTCGGAGCCAACGGAACCATCAAATTGCATCTTGGAAGCTTTAGATTGCTAATTTTGCCAAGATCCCTCCATAAAGAGCTCTTTTTCTTAGCCACAACCCTTCTTTTCCAATTTAGCTATAAATCCAAGGCATGGGGAGCCGTTGAGGGTAGTCAAAGCAAGAGAGGAGAGCTTCTTCTGAGGAGTATAGAGCAAGAGGGAGTGGGACAAGAGAAACGCAAGCACGGGAATTTCTCGTCAAGAAGATAAGAAGGATACTCTGCGAGCTCTCGAATTCAATTCCTCCATTCCTTCTATCATATTCCCCTATGGAATCAAGACTCTTCTCGACTTCCTAGAATTCTTGGTGATTGCTTCTTCCTACACCCCCCCCCCCCCCCCCCCTTCAATTAAAAATTCTGTGAATCTAATTACTCCCAAGCTCCTTTTCCAAATTCCCCTTCTTTTGCAATCTCGCAATTAAGGACCATGGCCCTGAAGAAGAAAGATACGAAGGTCGCAGAGGCAGGAGCTGTCAATAACATTGCAAACACAATTACTACAAACCAAATGGTGAGTACAAGGATTACAAATGAAGCCGCAAATACCATCAACTAAGCACCCATCATGGATCCTCATGTACTATTTTTCTTAAATAAAAACAGCTAGTAGACCTTTATCCCATGAATAGGCAATAGAAGCTACATGTGTAAAATAAGATTTTATTCAATTCCTACATATAATTTCTTTGAGGAATTCTCAACTGCGAATTCCAAGGGGTAACTTGGGTACAAGATGAACCTAAGCGAGCATAAGGAATGTATTGTGCCCCTAAAAGATTTAATATTTTTTATTTTTGTGTTGATTAAACGAAATCTCTGATGGGTAATAATGGATGCTAATCCTCATTATATAAGAGACCTTGAGATGCAACTGTCAAATGATATTGTTTGTAATTAAACTAACCAATATTTTCTTTTATTGCGGCAAAGACCCATGAAATTCCAAGGGAGTTATCCTCAAGTATGAAATTCTTGCTTAAATTCAGTCCAAACTAATCCCCAAGGAAGAGATTCAATTCTTGCATATAATTTCTTTGAGGAATTCTTAACCGTGAATTCCAAGGGGTAACAAGATGAACCTAAGCGAGTACAAGGAAGGTATTGTGTCCCTCTTTTTTTTTTTTTGTATTGATCAAACAAAATCTCTTATGGGTAATAACGGATGCTAATCATCGGTGTATAAGAGACCTTAAGATGCAATTGCCAAATGATATTGTTCGTAATTAAACTAACCAAGATTTTCTTTCATTATAGACAAAGACCCACGAAACTCCAAGGAAGTTATCCTCAAGTATGAAATTCTTGTTTAAACTTAGTCCAAACTAATCTCTGAGGAAGAGGAAGTCCAAGAAGATTATTGGAAGGTATTACCACTTATGTTGATTTGTCTCGAAGTTATTTTGCCACTTATACTGAATTGTCTCGAAGCTAGTTTGCCACTTGTACTGAATTGTCTCAAAGTTATCTTGCCACTTATGCTGATTTGTCTTGATGTTATTATTTTTGGAAAGAAAAGAATTGTCTTGAAAATAAACTTGTTAAAATTTTTATGTATAATGCATTGAAAATAAGATATTTGTGATTGTAAGCTAGGTACTGATATTTCCTAACATAATCACGCTAAAGGATAGATGACTGAGTACAAATTTCCAATTGAGGCAGTATTCTGATGAACAGAGAACATCATGACTGAGGCAGTGTTCTTGATGGCGCTAGACCTTCCCAAGGCCAACATGAATAAAACCTACTCCAAGGGGTATTTCTTTCTTTTTTTTGAGTTAGTGAGTTTAGACCAATCATGACGCGAAAGGTCTTGCTGTAGGGAGTTCTAGTCGGTAGGAGGAGGTGAGGATACCAGGGGGCTCTAGTCATAAACTTCTTGGGCTCTAATTAGGAACTGCCAACTACCCTTCAATTTCCAGAATGTTTTTGGAAGTTCCAATACTAGTTGGGGAATGGAACTTGGAGAGAATAATATCTTCGAACAAGAAAATATTTGTAAAATGTCATTTTTCTAAAAGGAACTATTAAGAAGAAATTACTTTACTATGTTTTTGTGTTGTGAATTAAGGGCATGTAAACAAATTTGTATTAAGAGATCATTCAAAGAAGTTGTTTTTATATGTTGAACCTAAAGTGGTAGAGGTAATTAGATAACTAAAACTACTCTCTTGAGGGAAGTGGGAGGATGGACCCTCAACGGATTTAAACCTATGGTTGGCTAGTCTCAGTAAGCCGAGAGCTTTCCTAAGAAGGAATAAAAATTGCACTTGATGGACCATTAGAAACCAGAAAGCTTGATTTGCATCACTTTAGAATTTGCTAATACTAATTAGTTGCTAGTAATAGATTTAACTAGAAAAACTCAAGTCGATACTCGTGGGAGTGGCTAGAACTTCCACTACAAGGTAGACTCAAGCGAGCCTAGTGAGCAAACTCCTAGGGTTTTATCAAAATGACGGACAATGCTTCCTAGGACATCTCTTGAAGGGCTACTAAGAACATATCGCCAAGAAAAGCTCGGGTGACATGTTACAAATAAGCAAGAAATACATCGAATAAGTATAAGTTAATCCTTTTGAAAAATTACATATCTTTCAATGTAAGGAAAAAAATATGGTAGTTTGTGATGCAATCAAAAGACTTGAGAAACATTGTTATTTTTTAACTTGATCTCGAAAACAATTCCACCTATAGTAGTCGATCAACAATAGATATACTTTTAGAGATAACTTGACTAAAAGAGACAACAAATGCCCTATAGCTAATAGCAAAAACACAAGAAAATTATTTACAATCAACAACACAATCATTATAAATACTTAAAAAATTTTAGGACCAAAGATTTCCTTATGCAATAACAAAATATAGAGTCTGACAATTAAATATCCTTTTTTTAGTATAGACTTATCCTTAGAAGATATGCTAAAATAGTCCTCTTTTCAGAAGTGCAAAAAACATTGACAACCATTTGGTCGTACACTTTACCCATCCTCTCATAATTACTAGGGCCAAGCAAAGCAATTTTTCTCTTACAAATCTTGTCCTTGGTTTTTATGACCTCTTGCCTTTTCTCTTATTGGACAATTTCCTACTCAGATACACCCCTTGTTGAGTACACATGAGTCACATCCTCAACCTTTGGCTCTTTGAATTTCCTAGATGACTTTGAGGGAATGTTAAGGATATCATTTGCTTTTTAATTAGTAGTGGGCAAGGGCCTCAATACCTTGTCAAACTTGTACCTAATTCTACTCACCATGGTGAAATATTTGTTCATCAAGGTGATCATATGAGCATCAACAATGACAATGTAAGCATCATTCATATAGTCAATAACAAAATCTTAGCTACCTCCTAAAGACAAAGAATTATTGCAAGTTGCAATTTCTTGTGAAGGATAGATTCAATGTGGACACTCTTGACAATCTATCAGAAATATCCTTGACAACTCTAATAGAAGTTGTCTTTGGAATTACATTATGTATGGCTCTCTAGGCCTTCTTTATCTCACTAAAACACTTATGTATATAGTAGAACCTGGACCTCCTCTTTCTCTTTGTTGGCTTGGAAGGCTCATCAACTTGAGCAAAAGAGGGTCCCAACTTGATCAATTGGTTGATAAGGTGCCCTAAGGAATGTTGGAACCAAGCCAGTTGAAGGAGAGGACTGACCACCAAGATCAAAGGGTTGGTCATCAGCCATAGGAGGTGTTATGACCTTGCCTTGAGCAGGAGGAGAAGACACAATCTCTGCATTAGATCGTTTTGACAACATAGTTGGAGACTAGACAATTTCAAGGGCAATAGCCTCTAGAACCTCTGATGACCCTTGAGAAGGTCACTCATGAATATATAAGTGTATCACATGGGTTCAAACATAAATTTTTAAAATACCATTTTTATACATTTTTTTACATACAAAAGGGTATAATATAAAGGAGTTGTTTACAAATTGAATAGAAAAGGATTGTGTTTTATTCAAGGAAAATTCATAGATAAGGATATTTATAAATAGACCTTGAACACACGTGATGTAGAGGATATAAATATAGTGAACCCCCCAAGTGATGGACTAGCCTCTGAGACATATCCATTGCTATTGCTATCTATATAAACTTTCCTTGTGTCTGCTTTGTCCTTGTTATTGGCATGATAGAAAATGATAGCACAAAGTAAAAGAGAATATATGGCATCTAATGTAGTGAGCAAAGATATGGCGTGATATATAAGAACCGATACAAAAGGAAATATCTACTTATGTCGTATCTTTAGGCATGAATATTTATTGTACATTTGAGAGAGGATTCTATACAAAACAATGTAGTTGCTCTATATCGTGAGGATGGAAGGGAAAGGCCTAGGATATGATGTGAGGAGAGACAGTAAAGCTTTTCGAAATGAACTAGTCACACCACTTCGATGCACTTCACAGGCCGATGGAGACAGCGAGAAAAAGTATCACAATAAGGCACAAGGGTATATATTGGATCTTTTCAAAATCAACCAGTCGCACCAGTAACATGCTTCACAAGATGAGGGAGACAACAAGGGAAAGCATCATGATATAGTGCAAGTGAGGATTGATTATCTTTTTGAGGTGCTATAGTTGCACTATTTCATGATAAACGAGGTGGAAAAGAAAATTGAGGTGTGCCATTGTGTGATAGAAAAAATGATCCATGTAAGCCAAGCCCCATCTTATATAGTTGGGGTAGTCCATGATGCCTGACATCTCATCATTGGCTAGGGTTTTTTACTGTCATCTACGTGCCATCCCATGTCAGACGTGCAGCCTTCTTTTCACTTGTCAGGTCGACGGCCCAATGGTGTATAAAAATCCATGGCAAGTTTATCATATGCTTTTTTACTTGATCTTATATCTTGATTATCCTACATAGTATCATTTTGATGTTTTCCCACCTCTTCACATTGTATGTCAATCTCAAGGCCTTCAATCACTTCTTTCTAAAAGACAAAGTAAGAAGGGTTGTTTGTCAAGCTCAAATTCTTGTTTTCATGTCATGTCTTGATGATATTGTGTTTTTCTCCATATTTGCTTTTTTATCGTAGTATTTTGCATTTCCCCTACCTCTTTGTCAAGATACAAAAAGCGAGAACGGACTTTTGGTGTGGTCAAGTACATCTTTTCTCATTGTATCTTGGATCTTGAAGAAGGTTATCTACAGGGTCAAGGGGTTCAATTTGTGCTGTAACATCTCTAGCTCTTGAAATTCCTTCAACTTCTTCTCCATGCTCAACAACAAGTGTGGGAAAGCCTAAGAAATCTCTAGGCAAAGATAAGTCACCATTGAGGATTCTTGGATTGTCTTAAATCACAGAGGATACTCTTTTGTGTGGAGGACTTTATTGAGTTTGAAATTCTAGCATTGCATGTGGGTTAAAAAGGATACAAAGGAATATATTCACATACCTATTGGGACCTCATCTTTAGACAAGTCCTTGTTCACAAGTGTGGAACTCATTCTCTTGATAGGTTTTGAGCAACATATATATTTTGTTTTTCTCATTCTAGAAAATGTGATTATGTCAAAGTAGAATTCATTTATTGTGTATACACTTGTTAAATATTATATTAAATTTTATGAACAACAATTGGAGGCAACAAAGTTTTCTAGCTTTTGCCTACTGGATAAGGTGGCAAATGAGAAGGATACATAGGAGTGTGTGGACCCTCAGCATGAAGCATCTAACAAACTAGATGTTGCTAAATTCGGAGATGAGACCATTGTTGAAGAAAGCCATGCAAATGTAGATATTGTGTTTGACTCCTCTTCTTGTTATATTATTCCTTCTCTTCCAATTTTTCCTATAGGACAAACAAGGAATGCATACTACTATTAGAAATCCAAAAGCTCTTTAATCTCAGAGAAGATTATTGTTTAAAAATCAATGTAGAGGCTTTCGATACTACAAATGGCATAGTTGATGTCAAGAATGAATACAATGAAGAGTTACTTAAATTGGACACAAAATTTGTAGATGACAAATTTATTGATGCAAGGGATGCCCTTTCTCTTTATTTCAACAAGGTAGGGGATTATTTATGATTATGTTAATCATCTTCAAGACCGACTTGAAATTTCTAATTTTGAAAGAGATGTTAAAGAATTGCAAGATGCCAATGAGACATCATCATCAATTAATCTATGGAATCCAACTAAGCTAGAGCATGATGAAAACCAAGTGATAACATTATCTCTGATTTTTTAAGATACCTTGATAAGTTTGAGTTTCCACTTTCATTTTTTATTTTATTTTTTTGTAGTTGGAGATTGCAGATTCTGATAACTTCTTGGGACGTGAAAAAGGGTCAAGAGTCAGTGGTAGTTCATTGAAAGACATTACACTTAAGCATTACTTGGCTAGGATTGATCCTCATGTTTTCTTAGTATTCCATAACACCTTCTCAGAGGAAGCACCATGGCCTATACAATGTATTAAGGCACTTACAAGACTACTTGGTTTCTCTAGATTACAGTATAATGCCCACAAGGTGATGTTTTTGAAGAAGGCAACAACAATCAGGATCTTTGGATACGATCATGGCTACTCTACTTCTAGATCAAGATACTTCTTGGACCTCTCGTCTTATGCTTTGGTAGCAAATTCAACAGATATAGAATCCATAGTTGGCTACAAGAGAAGATAATTTTAGCATTACAAAGGAAAGATCCCTGAGGAGGAAGAGGATGTGAAAGCTCTTGAAAGCTAGCTTTGTACTCTTCTCAAGAGCATTTTTTTTCATAACTCCTCCATGTTTTTGCTTCAAAAAAAACTTATGCATGCTTGATAGTGAGATTTTTCCATGCTTTTACCACTATAACTTGCTGGGGCACCTAGCTCCTCCACAAAGTAAGGCCCATAGATATGAAGGATATGCTGCAATACAAGAGAGTAACAAACATTTTACACCATTGAAAATTTTGAAAAATAATTTTCTTTTTTAATTCTCTACCTTACCAAATAAAACATGATTTTTTTTCCCCCGATGTCTCTTTTATTGCTTGAACAAGATTTTTAATTGAACAACTTAACTCTTCTGGATATGTGTATATTGTCTTTTATTACTTAAGAAGCTTTAGAAAGATATCAAGGTGTCTCAAATCCTCCATCCTTAGAAATGTAAGTTGTGGTGTACTTGCAACATTTGTCATGATCCCACACAATTCTCTCCAATACTCCCAAGTAATGCTCACCTATTTTCATGTATGGTTTCCTAGAAAGTGTTCGGGTTTTTTTAATGAACCAAATATTCTCTCATTAATCACATCTAAGCGACCGAATTTGGAGGTTTCATTCTTCTAAATCCTCAACTAATTAGCAACTTAATCATTTTTTTACAAGTTTCTTTCTTAAAGCATTTTTTGTGCTAATGGAGAAGAATGAAGATGAAGAATAAGAATGTCATGAAGAGGACAGGAGAGAGAGAAGAAACAGAGAGAGAGAGTGCAGAAGAGAGAGAAAGACTACAGGAAGAGAGAGAAAGAGAGTGACGAGAAGAGAGAAAGACTAGGAAAGGAGAGAGAAAGACAGAAAGAGAGAGAAAGAAGTCATGAGAGCTTGGAGAAGGAGATGAAGATGAAAGGAGACTTGTATTATAATCTAATGGTCCAAAAATCAAGTCCCTAACACCTTCTATACCAGCCACCCACTGTAGCTAGTATTTCCCCATTATTAAATCCCCCTCTCTTACATTCTATCCCCACCCGAAGGTTTTTGCCCTCAAAAACAATTTGGGCACTTATGATAAATGGGCAGGAGCATATTAGAGTACTACTCTGTTGCATTATTACAGGGGTGTACTAATGAATAAAGAGGTATTATTGCATATCATGGGTCATTGGCGTATGTACGATACATGGGCCTTATTGGGGAATTATAAAAAATGAATTTTGACCCAAATATCTTGAGTAAATGTGAGCTGTAGACAGTGGACAGCAAGTTGTTTACTAAAGGGCCCTGTTGTAGTAAATCTATCATAAATTTCTGTAGGGGACTCCGATCGAGGCATGCTACACATCAAAATGGAGCTCTGGGTAAGTGCTTTCAACCCATGCAGGTTGGGTTTGGCTATTTCAAAGTTCAGAGTAAAATCTGGTGTAAAACAGTGAGCTGTCTGCAATCTTCCTTGCACTAAAATATGGCCATAGATAACCAATCTTCAGCCAAAAGAGTCTACCAAAATATGGATGCTGGTCTAAATGAGATCCCAAGCAATCCATTAACCTCCTGGATCAAAAGATATTCCGTCATAATGATTGTCTAAGATAAGAGAATGCCCATCAACCACATACTCCAATCCACCCGGATCAAATGGATACAATGAAGTATCCCCATAATCAAGTCCATGATCACATCCATAATCTATCGGATCATAGGGAAGCACAATGCTATCTTCATATTCATATATGCACAAATCATGTATTATATCATCATCGGACATGTGCCAGTCATCATAATCATGATCAAGGTACTCATTATCAAATGCATTCAATGGCTGTTGTAAACCTTGATTAAGTGTCAACTGATGCTCAAGAATATCATCATGAGGTTTCTCCAAGAGTCTAAAACCTTCGGCATAACCATCTACATCTGTGAGTGCCTCATGTGATTCATCAACAAAGATGTCATCAACTTGTATATCTTTCTCTTCAATGTTCCCTTCTTGTACATCTTCTTGGTCTTCTTGCTCATCTTCTTGTTGATCATGTTGCTCATTATCCCAATCTTGTTGTTCAGCTTGCTCATTGCTCTCTTCTTCATCATCAGCACCATGGTAGTTATGAACTTGCTGCTATTGATCAAAGCTAGAAAAGTACTGATAAGCATGACCATTATTGTCATGTCCATAAGAATTGGGCTACTGAATTAAGGAAGGTTCACATGTATAATCATGACTATGTTGTTGAAAAGGTGGATGCTCATAAGCATAAGCATGTTGCCCATAATAGCCATTCTGTTGCCAAGGTTCAACGGAATGATACTCTGCATTATGACATGGTACATCATATCTATAAGAATTAACATGCTGTGTAGATGTACTTGCGTATTGCTCATGTTCATTTGCATGTTGCTGATGTCCATATTCATAAGATGCATTCAAATCATAGTGTGTACCATCAGCATATACATATTGGTCATAAGCATAAGCATCGGGTGCATAATGCCCATGAGAATACTCATCATGTTGTTGATAATACTCAGGGTGATGAGAATCCATACTTGATTCAAGTCTTGATCTATTGTCTTTGTCCGCCTTCATAAGAGCAATATATCGATCAATTAAAGCTCCAAATTTGTCAATATTAGCCTGTGTTTGAAGCCAACCTTGTTCACTAGAGCTGGAGCTATTGATCTCAGTCGCCATAACTTGTACAGTATGTTTCCTAGCCACCAAGATCATTAGGGGAGTTTTGAGGTCTCGAAAATTCCCTGTAAGAGATCCTAGAGAGAGAAAATAATTTAAAAATTAAAATCATTTTATAGAATTTTTAAAAGGTTTATATTTCGGTAAGTTAAAATATCAAAATTCATTAATAAGTCATTGTCATGATATTCGCGTGGTCACATCAAACCTAGAAATCTAGGTCGCCATAAAGTTGGCAAGGTTGTCATAATGAAGATCTTACCTCTCCTCATTAAAGTGAAAAGTAATATTCAATTTGAATTTTGGTGGATACTCAATTGCCTCCCTCCATCGTTTCCCTCTTCTTTTTTTCTCCTCCTTAGTAGTCTCTTCTTTGTTTTCGTTCTTGCTTCTAATCATATCCTTAGCTATGGATCAATCACACAATGATCTCTATCACTTAGCTATGGATCAATCATCCAATGATCTATGTAGCTCTCATAAAAGTCCTCTCTATCATCTTCATATTGAGTTGGATAGTGAGTATGAACCAATAAGAAAGTGAACAAAATCTATCACGGTTATACAGACTCTATGAAACATATACTGAGGTTTGAAGGAAAGAAGAATATCGATCTTTGGTTAGATGGAAAGCTATATCCCAAAGATCCTAGTAGAAATAGCACTCCTCCTTTCTATAATAGCTCATCATTAATGAGTTTTATTGGTGATGGCTACAATGCAGAAAAGGATATCCTCGGACTAGAGAATCGTCTTTTGATGAAACACAATATAGAGTTGTTGCAGAAGCTAGAGGATTGTCAACAAAAAATTCATTCATTGGAAAAGCGTATCAAAGCTTATCAACGAAAGCAAACTTTATTAGGCCTTCGAAATCGACAAAGAGCTCTTAAAAATATTGAGAATCTCAAACGAGGAGGAGAAGGCTGTGGTAAAAGAATCCAAGCAGCAAGGTATATTTTTTTTCACTTGAAAAATCTTAAATATGGCTTTATTTAAATTACTTGCATTGATTTGTGATGTTAATTTTGCTTAGATCTCTTCTACAACCAAATGCAAGTGAAAGAGATTCTTCAAAAGCAGCTCAGTTTTATTATCATCTTCTTCCTTCAGTAGTTTCAAAGGATATTTTGGAGAAGAAGAAATTTAAAAAGGCAAAGAAACAATGCTTGGAGTCATTTGTAAAGGATCATTCTTTGGATTCTGAGTTAGTACAGAAGACACTGGATAGTATTGGTATTAGTCGAGATGCTTATATGCAACTTTTCTAGCTTTTACAATCAAATATGAAGCAAGGACAGGTACGAAATTGCATACTTCCGAAGCCATTTGTGGTTAGGACTATCAGACAGAGAGTTAATAACAAAGTGATGGGGATTCACATCCTTTTCAATTACTCCAGCATTACCAAGCCTTTTCTTACTTCAAAATCCTGAGCTACACATGCTTGTTGCTGCAAAAATGTTACAACTCAAGTAGTATGTCAGGAGGCAGAATTGCTCTTGCAAAAGGGAGGATCAACCCCAACTTCTAAAGCAAGACAGTGAAAGTGGAGTCAGCAAGATGTGTGATACTGCCTTTTCAGCACTCCTTGCATGCAATAATTGTGCCCTTGCTTGCCTTGACATGAATTATATCTATCCCAAATACTTCTGGAAACTCTACATTTTCAAGCCGTGATCTTTCAATGTCTTCTGATCCATCCTGAAGACATGTCTTATGGAAGAATTCTGCAATAAGCTCTTCTGCAGCTCCAAGAACATATCATATGCGAGAATAGGCTGTGTGGGCTTTCGGAAATGTGGCTAGTGATAGTCCTAACTGCAGGGATTTGGTTCTTAGTCATGGTGCCATGATGCCTTTGTTGGCCCAATTGACTGACAATGCCAAGCTTTCAATGCTTCAGAATACGACATGGACTCTAGCAAACTCGAGATCAGATCTATCCTAGATTCATGTAAAGATAAACGTCATTTTTGGAAGTTTCAGATGATCTTTCTTCCCTCCCATAACTACCATTTGCTCGAAACCTGCATAACTTCCATTTCTACAATTGCACAATGTTCTATCTCTCAAATAATCACCTAGCTTGTGAAGGGGCACATGCCATGCCCACCAATCATTACCCAATAAAAGATGCAGAAGGCAATAAAATAACACCCACAAATATTAATGATCCTTCAGCAAATCTTAGTGCAAATAATCCGAGAGTTATTGTCCAAAAGTGAAAACAACCCTCCAGAATCCAATCAATGTAGTCTACATCAAGGGAAGGCAAAGCAATGGAAGCTCTAAGTCATCCGTGAACCCGGCTCAGAGAAGTCATGTTCCCAATTCAGATCAAATTCCCTTTAAGATGATTCCCATGACTGAGCTTCGAACTGCTGTGAGTGCACCTACACCTGCTACCAGACTTGCTATTGCATTGGGATGTATCCAATGCAGCTCTTGCAACACTATCTATGATTGCTTCCCTTACAGATACTGCCTTAATAGACTGCTTGTTCAGTAAGCTGCCCAAGAGCCTTGGATATGGTGAGTTTGTTGTAGCTAAGATCAAGAACACTCACCTTTAACAGCCTATGAAGGCCTTCAACTTCAACAACTTTATTCCCTCCCAGATAGGGTTCCTTAATAAAAGTACAATTGGCCAAACCATGACCTATTTGAGAGATCCAATTGTGTAAAAGATTCAGCACACAACGAGTCAACTCTCTGAACCCTTCAATCATAGAAATCCTATTCCTTGATAGATCCATAGAGTGTAAGCTGCGGGGTAAGCATCCAACTAGAATTCCAACTATGTGGTTTGTAGAAAGGATGAGAGTTTTTAGCACAATGAAGCTTCCCGACAATGGGACTTCCGTCAAACCAAGACCAATAATATATGCAACCATTGAGAATACATTCAAAGACCGTATGGTTGCATTGGCCAAGGCACGATCCAAGGAAATCATGTCAATACCTTGTTGAAGTGGCACAATACAACTACTTTTACCAGCGAGAACCTCATCTTCTTTCACTACTACTGCACCAATCCTCTCCTTTCGCTACTACTGCTTCCCTTTCTTCATTATCGATACAGTTGCGGTCAGAGGATGAAACAAGGTTTGTGCTTCCTGCTGATACCGGGGGTGTAGGCGCTATAGCTACTATTTCTCAAACTCAGTTCTTTATTGCTCCCCTACTTGGTTTGCTTGTAAGTCATATCTGGACACAGAAGACATCTTTAGCTCAAGAGCATGTTGCCGCAGGAGCATAATGACTTTTGCCAATCCAAATTCAGGGTTGGGTTATCAATCAAGGTAAGTGACCTATAGAACTTGTATCATAAATAGTGTTTGAACCCTTAACATATGCCCTAGCCAAAGGAAGGAAGTGTTAAGAAACATTTTTGCATAGTATTGCTCTTAGATCCCAAGGGGGAGAGCAAATATATTATGGAAATGCTATATCATCTATTCTTGCATTGTTTGGAAAGAATGCAATTGGTTTTGTTGGTTGATTGAACAACATCCTAAATGCTTTTGCATTCAACTGGTTGTTAGATGTTGTTTGGATGATTATTCCAAGTGCTTGTGATTTATGGTAAATGCATGGCAAGGGTCTGTGATGACAAGTTGCCATGGGAATAAAGGAATGTTTTCTTGGAAAATGATATTAGGGCTGAATGCCTTGTTTGTGCTTGATTCTTAAAGGATTTAATTAAGAAAGGATATTTTACACAGGTGGATCACCTCCATGATCGCACCGCGGGTTAACCCAAAGAGGGCACTGCTCGATTGATGGGCCAAAGGTCGAGTGGTGAAAAGGCCAATCATAGGAATGATGTTTCGCTCCTAGATAGCTTGCGGGTCAATGGAGCTCTAGACACCCCTTGCTAGGTCTAGAATGGAGTTGAAGACCTTCATGGCCCCCAACGTCTGGGCATGTTGGGAGATCCTATTCTAGATAAAGGATTGAATTTGTGGTGCCATGATATTTGGACCAGTTACTTCTGCAGGGCAGAAGAGATACTTCTATTGGACAGAAGGGATACATAATTTCTCATGTATGGGCAGGAGACAAAGATTAACTTGAAGATAAGTTAAGGAATTTGTTTGAACTTGTTTATCAATAGATTGCTTTACTCTATTTTCATGTATGTGCTATAAGTTATCCGAACGAACCATGTTTCCTAAAAGGATTAATTAATGAAGCTGACTTTAAGTGTCACACATAAATGTGGTAGGACCTAATTAAAACTAAAGCTATTAAGGGAAGCAGGTGGGGGTTTGTCCTACAGTAGGGTGGTCTCAGAGAACTGGGAGGCTTCTCACAAGGTTTTACCATCTTTACCTTAGAAATTGTTAGGATGTTAACCCCAAGTCAAGAAGGCGAAAGATGGAGGAAAAGGAAAGGAAGATGAAAAAAGAGCGAAGACATGCAAGCGGCCCCTAAAGATGGACCGGGGCAAAAAGCGCAACCATAAAAGAAAAGGCACCTCAAAAAACTCAAAAAATCCTTGTAAAAGAGTGCCAGGCTCCCTCGTGTGCCCATTGTAAAATATTAGACGGGTGTAGGCTAGAGACACGGAGCTAAAAGAGGAAAATGGAAAAAGGACCTAGCCACAGTGGCCGGTCATGTAAAAAAGGGATGGGTGCCCATGGGATTTTAGGATTTGTATATATAAAGTTCAAAAAGTGAATAAGAGATCATTCTTTGGTGTGTGGCAAAAGGAGTTTTCTTCTTCTTCTCTTCCCTCTCACCTTCTTGCTTGTGTGTGCTCTTGAGAGAGGGAGTGTGAGAGTGTGAGAGTGTGAGGGAGTGAGTGTGTGAGAGAGTGAGGGATCAAAGGATGAAGCTCTTCACCATCTCCTCTTCTTCTTCTTCTCTTCCCTTCTCTCTTCTTGTGCGCACGGCTATGGAGGATGGAGCTTGGAGGTGGAGAAGGCTTGAGGATGCTTGAGCTAGCATCTAGGATCGTGGAGCTACCGGTGTGTGGAAGAGAGGAGGCAACTCATATCGGCACTAAGGTAAGCTCACTACACTCGTAGGATCGACGGCACGTCGGCTAGGTGAGAGATAGCCATTAGAGCTCACTTGGAACACTTGAAACAATAACCGGTCCGTGGGTCTTGGCGATTGAGCAAAGGCTCCCACATTTTGGTTCTGTTGCCGGGACCAACGGATTCAAGCTTGAGCACTAGCATGCCTCATATCGAGCATCGAAGTAAGGGATTCATCCCCGAAACGGAGCTTGAGATAGGTAGGAAGTTTGGGTGTTTTTGATCTTCAAAACAAGTAAGTATTTTGGGTTATTTTGGTTGTTTAATGATTAGGAAACATGGAGAAATGAGTTCAGTATTTTGCTTTCGATTCGTGTTGCATTTAGAGTAGGATAGAATTAGGAAATCGCACCGGAGAAGGGTAGGGTTTACTCTTGCAAAACAGGGCAAATAGGGAAAAAAATCGTGCAAAAATGGCAAAAAGCTCGCTTGCGATATTTAAGAATGGTAAGTGAGTGATTGGGGGCTTCAACACCATACCCGGGAAGGGGTATAAGAGCCAAATGGCCAAGGAAACACTCATTTGCAACAGTTCAGTGTGAAAGAGAGAGAGAGAGAGAGAGAGAGAGAGAGCTACCGGTCAATTCGATTCGATCGCACCAACGACGAGCCCATCACTCCATCCAAGTATATGAATCCCTTCTCTTACTCCCTTAGGTTAGACTTGGAAGGTTATGCCTGGTATGATTAAGTGAAGCACGAGAAACGATCGAAATCGAGTTTCCACTGTTTACGTGCATCGCGCTCGGCCCATCCAAGTGGCCACTCTTGGGCCGAGTCCTAGAATCGGCCCTCGGCCACGTGTCGAATTCGGCCCATCCGATCAAAACCCTAATCAGCCCATCCGAGTCTATAATTCGGCCACGTATCAAATTCGGCCCTCGGCCTGCTTGCCTCGGCCCATCCGAGTGACCACATCCGAGTAACCCACTCGGACCCTGCAATTCGGACCAGTTGGGCCGAGTGTAGATTTTTACCAAATTTTCAGAAAATAGACTTGACCCGGCTAGGACTCAGCAGCTCAGACTGTCGAAAGCCCATAGGGCGCTCAAAACTTGATTCTGGCACACGGAGTGGGCAAAATCATAGGGCGCCGCTGCTTAGCAATTAGAAGTGGGCAGTTGCGAGACCTAGAGGCTTAGATGCAAACCACTGAGCTATAAGGCCTGATTGGACCAGAAATGAACAAGGCAACAACTTAGGGAAACCCTAAACCCTGATAAGATGGCCAGGAAGTTGACCAACAAGCCTATTCGGCCCAAAACAACGCGAGAGTATATAAGACGACTAGGAAGTGGTTGCTGCACTCACCCTGAATTTTTACACTTGAAGTACACTTAAGGAAACTGAAAGCCTGATTGAGCACAAGTGCACAAGGAGAGGCACATTGAGTGGCCATAAATTGAGGATTGTATTAAATAATTGAAGGAACTCACCCAGATAAACCACTCAAGGAACCCACCAATAGGAGAGAACCCAATACAGAGACAAACCATCAACACTCAGAGGTAGGACCAAGCAAGGGATGTCGATGAAGTGGATCTGACGAGCCTACTGAACCTAATCGATAGCTTGGTGGAGCATGACAACTCAACAATGGCAGAAGAAAGTCCAAACCACAAATACAACGAGGAATTCGACTTAGGAGCCTTTCCAGATGCAATTCAGCAATGGTCAGTAGTTACGACGCTCATGCTTGGTACAAGCACCGTGGTAGGACAGCGGACGCTATCATTGCAGATCTAGAAGAGGAGAGAAAGCTGGCCACAAGGCATTGCAAAGCATGGCTGAGTACAATAGGGATCAACAGGCTAGGAACCAAAGGCAAGGCATGGAGTTGCAAGAGGTGCAGTGGGTACTGAACTTGGCTGGCAGGAATCGAACGGCGGACCATGAGAGGGCACTAGAAGGAGACTTAATGTTGAGTGAGCTTCTTATGAAGCGACTGCTCGATAACACGGCTGCAGAGCAAAGCGCCACAACTCTAGGGACATCGCTACTCGCAGGATTAGGAGCAAACCAAGGCTCAAAGAGCCAGGCTAAAATTCCTATTGTTGCCAAGCAACTCGATAAGTACCAGCCCCATGACGATCCCTATAGCTTTGTCGAGTAGTTCGAGCAAGTCTGCAAAGCCAACGGCCTTAAGGACCTGACCCAACGCTCGCAAGCGTTCAGGCTTTGCTTGGGCGACAAGGGTAGGACGTGGTATACGAGGTTAGATAATGCGGAGTGAGCCAACTTCGATGGCCTCAAGGATCTCTTCATTAAGAGATTTGCCAAGCCCAGATACTCCGATAATCTACTAGTACGCTTGATGAACGTCAAGCAGAAAGAGAAGGAGGACATTCGTGATTACGTGATCCATGTACGGAGTCTATTCAAGAGAATCCCTACTGGAGAGCGACCGACTGAAAGAGCAGTGTCAATTGTATTCATCAGCGGGATTCAGAACGAGGAACTATGCAAGGCTTTAGCAGGCAACTCGAGCTTGCAGCGGGACGCGCTAGCCAGGGTCTTTGAGGAGGCCATCCGAGTTAGCTAAAGGAGCGAAGCTCCAGGAGCACGAACCTAGAGGAGGCCAACTCGCGAAGGTCAGAAAGAGCATCAACCTCGAGTGAGCGATCAGCACCATCATCCCAGGATAAGGGGAAATCCACCGAAACAAATCAAGACTTGGCTGACCTTAGAATGGAACTAGCCAAGTTGCAAGATATGTTGAGACGACCAACGCGCCCACACATCCAATGCATATACTGTGGTGGAAACCACTTGCCAGCCGAGTGTCAAGACCCTAGGTCACGACCTTGCACTAACTGCAGTAGGTTCGGTCATGACATCGTGCATTGTAGACTACCAAGGAGACTTCCATACTCACAATCATATGGCCAGCCTTACCTAGTAAACAGGCCGCAGCCATTTTTCGGAAGGGGAGCCCCATTGGCCCGCGCCCAATAACATTAAGCCGATCGTTCCTAGGATGGAATTAAATCCTACAGGCATTCCTAGGCCGCTTGGTTCTTAGATAACCCACCCACCGAGTGACGCTCCTGTCCACTATGTGGAAGAACCAAACGAGGAGGAAGCTTACATATGCCCTTACGTTTCACATGACGATGAGGGCAACGTTGTCCTTATGGATTATCGCCCAGTCCCGATGATGGCGTTGGGAAGAGGACGAGGTAAGGGCCTAGGAGGGCAAGCACAGGACCCAATCACCTGTTGGACCTGTGGCCACCCAGGTCATGTCTCATCACGCTGCCCTGAGAGGGAGCAGCAAAACAGAGATAAGGCTGACCAAAGGTGTGCCGAGTGTGGAATCGCCCATCTTTTCATCGACTGCCCAAGGCGAAAACCATCATCTACCTCAGTCAATGAACCATCAGTCCCATTGGGGCTGTTCGGTGTCGAGAACCACGACGGGGAGGCCACGCCTATCCCCTTGCGGGTCATGACCCGTGCCCAAACGAAGCAGGCTGGCATCTCTCTACCAGGACCTAGCAATCTTGATGCAGCCTCGATCAAGAAGAAGAGCCGTAGATGGCAAAACAGGAAGGCGGAAGCCAAAATCGCACTAAAGATGGAGAGTGTCACAACTCTGCCCACTGGAAAGAAGGTCTCTGACGTAGAAGCAGAGACGTCAGCCCCTAAGATGGCCGAAAAGGGAAGCGCTAGGGTAGGGGAATCCCCACAACCGAAGCAACAATTAGAGGCCATAGAGTAGGTGAGAGAATGGGTGAAGAAAGCCCAAGAACACCTAAAGGATGCTGAGCCCATCATAGAGGATGGGATCGATGACCTCTCCAGCATAAGTACGCCAACCTCACTCCCACAACCAAAGTCAAGAGAAGCAACTGCACCACAATCGGTACTGCTAAGGCCAAGCCTCGGCGCTGCTACAGGGCCGCAGTTCAATCACGGCCACTGGCCAGGACAATCCAGGTTAGAAGAGAGACGAACACCCAACAATCTCCTAACCACACTAGTGACTACCCCTGTAACACTCAGTCTGGGAGATCTGCTTAGGCAGCACCCCACCCTATGGCAGGACCTTAAGCAGTGGGTTGAAGGGACACAAGAGCAGGTCATGATAGACCCTCATGACCATGAGGCAGAAATGCAAATATCGAGTTTGAGGTTGCATACTACGCCTAAGTCCTTGCACGTCAATGCCTTTTGGGAAGGCTCCGAGATGCATGCAGTCTTACTGGTCTTAGCCCTAGGAAATACAACGAGGAAGGGAATTGTAGATATGGGGGCCGAGGTTAGTGTGCTTAGCCACACAGTGCTCCAGACTTGGGGAAACCCACCTGTTGAGACGGCTAGGTTTAATGTCACACTAGTGAACGGTATGAGAGTCAAGCCATTCGGGGTGCTTAAGAATTAGCCAGTGAAGATCGCAGATGTCTAGTTCTCCGTTGACTTCATAGTCATGAAGGGAGTGGACTACGATATCCTATTAGGCCAACCTTGGATGCACAACGCTAGGGTCATTGAAGATTGGGGTAACGGCTTAATCTTCATTGGCAATAGGACGGATGCCGTGAGAGCAGAGATGGACACCTGGAAGACCTCATCCATCGACTTAGATGCCATCTCTGCTATGCTCAAAGGTAATGCTCAGGCTAAGAAATCCTACAGACCCTTGCCTAGGTATATCCCATGCCCAGAGGACGAGCGGGATTGGATGCATGTCCTTGCTATGATCGGCCTGCCGTTCTCTGATCATGAAGCATATGAGCAAGCCACCAAAACAATCAGCAAGGCTGACGACACACCCTTCGTGCCAATCTGCATGATGGTAGGAAGCCTCCAAGGGAAGCCAAAGCCCATCTACTCCCACGTCCCAACCAACAAAAGGGAACTCCAGGAGGTACTGGAATATCTATCGGACAAGCTAGCTGGCAATCCAGCTGCGAATCTGAAACCACTCCAGGATCTCTTAGATGAATCCAAATGGCAATGTACTAGAGTGCATGACTTAAACCTCATGTGTAACTAGGCCCTGATGCCCGACCAATGACCAGGGATAGACCGAGTCCTAGGAGATGACGAGCAGTCTGATGAAGAAAATTCGAACGACGAATACGAAGACTGCCAGTCCTTCAGTGATGGAAGTGAGGGTGAGGTAGACACTGTGGAATACGACACTGAAGGACAAGAAATAGAGCAAATACGAGCAGACTCCAAGCCGCAGAGAATGAGTAGCTTCCGGAGGGAGCGAGGAGTCATGAGCGTGGAATGTGACCGCACCTGGTTGGAACACATAGGAGCCATAGACCTCGAGCAAGCGGGACTACCCCAGCCAGGAATGACGTCGGTGTATAGAACTGAATCACCATCTAAACTGCGCCCACCAAGAGAGACCACCTCTTCTAGCAAAGGAGGGGGATTCGACTCTGAATCAGAGGTTAGCTCGAATAATGATCCAGAGATCCCTAGGCCGCCCACAACCAAACGCACCAAGGGGGACCTACCGGTCCACCTGAGGCGCAGGCGATTGAGACAAGAAAATGCAAAACAACCTAGGGATGCTCAAGAGCAGCGAAAACCGCAGGATCTCCCTAAATGATTCACAAAATTCAAAAAGGGGGATAGGGTGGTAGTGTTGTTAGGTGCCAAACGTCAAGCACAGACAAGCGAATCAATCGAGGGACTAGCTAGGGTCAAGGAGGTGGACTTCGCCCAAGAGGGGGAACCACCCCAACCAGTCTTCATTGCTGATGATTTGACTAATGAAGAAGAAACGAGTCTTGTCGCTCTCTTGCAAGAGTACATAGACGTGTTCGCCTGGTCCTTAGGAGAGCTTAAGGGGGTAGACCCAAGCGTCATGACCCACAACATACCCATGACACCGAACGCAATGCCAGTCAAGCAGCGACCGTACCCTATGAATCCTAAACATGCTCATGCTGTCAAGGAGGAGATTAATAAGCTGATGAGAGCAGGATTCATTTATAAAATTGAGCACACCGACTGGGTATCGCCCATAGTCATCGTGATGAAGAAGAATGGAAAAATCTGAGTGTGCGTCAATTACAAGAAGGTGAACGCTGCCACCAAGAGGGACAACTATCAGTTGCCGTACACCGAGCACATGCTTGAGAGAGTGGCAGGCAAGGAAGCCTACAGTTTCTTGGATGGCTTCTCAAGGTACAACCAGGTGCAAGTGCATCCTGCGGACAGGCATAAGACTGCCTTCGCCACTGAGTGGGGTGTCTTTGCTTACATAGTCATGCCCTTCAGGTTGACTAATGCCCCTACCACTTTTCAGCGCCTCATGTGCACCATCTTTAAGGACATTCTTTGCAAGGAGTTAGAAGTCTTTGTCGATGACCTCTGTGTCCACTCAATGTGGGTCGAACACTTAGACAGACTCCGAGCAGTCTTTAAGCGGTGTCGGTTATACCGCCTCTCCTTGAACCCCTTAAAGTGCCAGTTCTAGGTGAAGCATGGATGCATGCTAGGGCACGTGGTGTCAAAGAACGGCATTTCCACTGACTTCTCGAAGGTCTGGGTCATTGTTGACCTTCCACCCCCAAGCAACTACAAAGGTGTTCAATGCTTCCTAGGCCATACCGGTTACTATCGGCGGTTTGTACTCAATTATGCGTTGATCGCCAGACCATTGTACAAGCTACTTATAGTCTTCAAATGGACTGAAGCATGCCAAAGGTCATACGAAGAGTTGAAGAAGGCTCTAACCACAGCACCAATCCTACGAGCCCCAGATTGGACCATCACCTTCCACGTGCATATCGACGCCTCTAAGTTTGCCGTGGGGGCAGTGTTGTGCCAGCCTGGCGAATACAATTTAGACTATCCAGTGAGCTTTGCTAGCAGACAACTCACTGAGATGGAAATGAATTACTCAACGACGGAAAGAGAAGGACTAGCCATGGTATTCGTAGTAAAGAAATTCCGGCATTACCTTTTGGCCACACCCTTCACCTTCTTTGTGGACCATCAAGCCTTGCTATATCTAGTAAACAAACCTTGTGCTACAAGATGCATAGCTCGATGGATCCTTCTTCTTTTAGAGTTTGACTTCTCCATAGTGGTACGGAAGGGAAAACAGCATTACATGGCCGATCACATGTCGCGCATTCCCATCGGGGAAGCCGCTGGACAAGGTGTTATCGATGAACTGCCCGACGCCCATCTGTTTAACCTCTCTAGCGAGAGAGACCTATTTAAGGCTGATCCAACACCATATTGGGCAGATGACATAGTCCAAGTGCTTGAGCACGGACTGCCTGACCGACCAATCGAAAAAGCTCGGCTTCGGCGATTAATCCTTAAGATCCATCCCTATCAGCTGATTGCAGGCCAACTCTATAGGCTGGGGCAAGACGAATTGTTACGCAGATGCGTGTGCGAATATGAGGTGCATGACGTGCTCTCAGAAGCGCACGGCAGCATTGCCAAAGGGCACTTTAGTGGAGACACAACAGCATGAAAAGTGTTGCAGTCTCAACTGTGGTGGCCCACGCTTTTCCGCGACGCAACACGATTCGTCACTGTGACGAGTGCCAGCGAACGAAGGTCCCAATTCGCAAAGATCGAATGGAATTAACCCCGGTTATTACTCGACAACCCTTCGAAAAATGGAAAATTGATTTCATTGGGCCCATCAATCCTGTAGCACAGTATTCGCAGGTTAAGTGCATCATTGTGGCCATGGATTACCTCACTAAGTGGGCAGAAGCACGAGCCACACGAAAAAACGATGCTAGAACGACGGCTAAGTTCTTATAGGAGCAAGTAATCTCACAATTTGGTTGCCCCATCGAACTGGTCACCAAGGCACGCACTTCATCAATGAAGTGATCGCGTATCTCCTGTCCACCTTCCTCATCATCCATCGCAAATCCTCACCATATTACCCTCAGGAAAATGGCCAGGCCGAATCAACAAATAAGATTCTCGTCAATGTCCTAACCAAGGTCGTCTCTGCTTCACGCAGTGACTAGGACAACAAGTTGATGGCAGCTCTGTGGGCTTACCGAACCGCTTATAAAATGGATGTCGGTCAAACCCCCTTTAGGCTGACATATGGGACAAAAGTGTTCTACCATTAGAGTTCTTCGTCCCTATCCTGAGAATAGTGCTTCAAGAGCGATGGGAAGGTAAGGAGGCATGGATGCAACGAGTAGTTAAGCTCGAATGTCTCTCAGAGACTCGTCTTCTTGACACCCATGCACTTATCTGCGAAAAAGCCCACCGCAAGAGCTGGTTTGACAAGCACGTCAAGCAGCGTGAGTTCGAATAGGGTGACTTAGTACTCCTCTACTCAGTTAAAGGGCATAAGCAAAAGATGAAATTTAGAGGTCTTGGATCATTCAAGGTTCGTGCAATCAGTCAAACAGGCAACGTCGAACTCAAGACCCTAAATGGTGAAGGAATAGGCTTCTTCAATGGCAGTCATGTCAAGAAGTACTACCCCCTACGCATCCTTTGCACGAACCGCCGATGTTAGAACCACCTGTCAAGGTCCGAGTAGCCACAATCACTAAAATCGACGATGAGAACGAGGAATCCGTGGAACCCGCATACCTTCGTATCACGGTCACGGCCAAACAAATATGTGCTTTCACCGCCTTGATCGACAACGGAGTTTGGTGCAGTCCATGGCAACCATGGAACCTTGGCATCAAGCTCAGAAATCCTGAAGATTTTGGTCTTTTCTTGGTCCCCGGGAGTCCCTCTTCAACATTGCTCAAGATTTCAGCCATCAAGAAGAACGGGAAGAAGATTACAAGCAAGATTTGAAGGCATGCAGTTGTGGGCAGCCATGGCTATGGAGTAGGACCTCAATTTCAGCAAGAACTCTCATGGGGAGGTCCTGAACCATCCTGTCCCAAGCTTGATTTCACCCTTTCTTGAGGAAGCATATCCATTTTGGAGCCATGGAGCATTCGGGATCAAATGGAGCTCTCATGGAGGACTGAGGTGGCATCAGTGGCTGCCTTCTTCTCCAAAAGACTCAAGGTAACTGATTCTTGGCTCTCATTCTCTCCGTTTAAGCCTCTTGTTGAATCCCATCCATTTGTTTGAGAGAATGTATAAGTCCAAGTAGATAATAGGAGACCCAGACCTTGAATGCATGCTGATTAATTGTCCTAGTCATTTCTCTTTGATCTTATAGTGCTGAAATGGATTTTACTCATGCTGAAGCTTCATTGTGATTATATTTTGCTTACCCATAACCCGTTTGGCTTCTTGTGAATTGGCTGAGCCAAGAAGTGATAAAAAATCCATTGTATAAGGGTGAGTAGGCAGTGAGTCACTGCCGATAAACTCCCTATCCCTATTTTCCATTCCAATTCCATGCACTTCATGAAAAGCCCAAAATTTTGATTTCAGAAATGCACCTCATGCTGGTTGTTTAATTAATAAATGTCTGCCATGTATATTCCGGGTGAGGAAAAGCCCGATGCCAGGCGAGGTGGCAAGACAAAAGAGGGGTGACCCCCCCTTGCCATCAAAGACCCTGAAGGGGTGCACAACCCGGCCCGGGGGGAACTTTGCCCACCTCCCGGTGATCCGGAGCCCAAAGAATTATTGCATGTGTAGGCACATTTGATGGAATAGCCAAAACCGTGATCACTTGAGCCTACAAACCCCTACATGCATTGGTAATGTCATAAACCGCTTGGTAATGTATGGTGGATGCAATGCAAGAAGGGTAGGGAACGCAGTGTGGAGTGGAACTGGTCTCAATAATAAGCTATGGATGCAAAGAATATATGGCTTTATGGGGCATTGAGAGCCACCATTGAGGCCTTGGATGTCTGGGATAAGACCCTCACCATTGGGATAAAGAATGCTTCTTGAGGGAGCCTTTGCAGGATATTGTAGACAGCCAATCGTACAAAGTTAGCCCACAAGAATTGATTACAGCAAAGCCTCTTTGTGTGACTAAGCACAAGCTCTATAGCTTGACTCAAAGAGGCATTTCCCCCTTCGATCTGAGCTAAAAACCTCCCCGTTTCGCCCTACAGTTTGGGAGATACACTTAGTTTTGTGCCCATAGGTAATGTGGGACAGGCAGCAGTCCTACACAGTCAGTCTGCAAAAAACTAATTACAGCAAAGCCTTCTCGTGTGACTGAGCATGAGATCTATAGCTTGATTCTAAGAGGGAATTTTCCCCTTCGATATGAACTAAAAACCTCCCCATTTTGCCCTACGGTTTGGGAGATGCACTCAGTTTTGTGCCCAGAGGTACTGTGGGACAGGCAGCAGTCCTACATAGTCAGCCCACAAAAAGTGATTATAGCAAAGCCCTGATCAATTACTGTCGGAGATATTTTTACATAGCCTCGTAGAGGGGATCGAGGGCTTTCATTTGAATCAAAAAGTTTGGCAATCGGAATTCCCTAGCTCAAGTTATCATCATTTCTGTAACAGGGGGTCTGGTAGACTGCACTTGGGATGGCAGGCCACAAGGGTAAAGCGAAGGCCCATGAGGAATTTCAGCATGAAATAAGGGACTCCCGTGCCTCAATGAACGATCCTAGCTCAGCCCAGGAGGATCATGAAGACTTGTTTGAAGAAGGTGCCCCCGAGATAGATCGCTTATCTCTGCTCAACCAAACCCTATGCCAACATGAGACCCGTCATGCTGATCAACATCGAGAGATGGAGCAACGCCACAGGGAGATGAAAACCTGCCAAGATCAGCATCATTCTGAGATGATGGCCAAGATGGACTTACTCATAGAGCGCATGGGTGCCCTCATTCCCGCCATTGCCCCCCCCCTCGGATCGACCCAAGGAGTATGTCCCTCCCTGTGAGGCTAACCACCCTCCCCCCTTGGAGACCGGGCGCAGCCCACAAGGTCTTGGTGGTACCCATGGCATCCCCCATAGCACTTATGAGATGGGTGAGCCCTCCACTCGGCATGATGAGTCCCTCCTTCCCTCCCCCATTATGAATCCTTCCAGCCCATCATTGGCACCTCAACTCCCCCGTAACGGAAGCTACTTGCACACTCAAGGGAATGGCCCCAATGCAAACCTTGGGCAGCATGGATTGCATGGAGTGCATGGGCAGCATGCATATGGCAATGGGCAGCATGCACATGGCAATGGGCAGCATGCATATGGCAATGGGTAGCATGTATATGGTAATGGGCAGCATGGACATTTTGGATAGCAAGTTCCTAATAGGCAATTTGGTCCTCATGTAATGCACGGGCAACATGGCCCCCATGGGAATTTTGGACAGCAAGGCATGTATGGGCAGCATGTAGCACATGGCATTCATGGGCAACCAGGCCCAAATGAGCTGCATGACAAGATTGTGTTTACAAAATTCAATGGGCAATCCTCATCCCCAGCAGCTGAACTAGAGGAATGGACCTCTAAATTGGAAGCCTATTTTCTCATCTACCCCCGTACCGATGAAGCAAAGATCATTTTTGCCTCCCTTCACTTAGAAGGTTTTGCCCACACATAGTGGAGATTTGTTCAACGAGAAAACCAGTAGGTTCTTGATTGGGAAGAGTTCAAGATACATATGATCCAAGTTTTTGTCTTCCCGGTGGAAAAAGAACACTTGGCTAGGCAATGGTATCAGTTTGATCAGCGAAATCTCACCATGAGGGAGTACACCAACCAGTTTATGAACTTATCCATGTATGTTGAGGTAGTCAGTGGATGAGGCCAAATTGCATAAATACATTTATGTGCTGGATGCGCATCTCTCAGCTGATGTAATGGCTCAAAAGCCAGCCACCCTGTTTGCAGCCATAGAATTGGCCGAACGTTATGGTCGAAAGTACTACCGCAATGAGAGCACGCAGCCCATTGCTGGACAGCAAAGATACCCTAGTAGGAAACCCCCATATGCTACTAATTATCGCAGCAATAATGCAGGGAATGGCAGCCCCAAAATTCCTACTTACCCCACTTTTAATGCTGAAAGGAAATATGGCAGTTTTGGGACAGCACCACCCTTCAAAGTGACCCAAAGTATGCTGAAAATAAGGCCAGGAATGGCTTCGGTCCCAACGGTCGAAAATTCATTCCTCCTGAAGTTGTCAAGGATAGAAAAGCCAAAGGCTTGTGTTTCAAATGCGGGGATAAGTACATGACTGATCATGCATCCAAATGCCCCTTTAAGAACGCCACTGTCAAGTTTAATAGTATGTATGTGCTGGAAGATAGTGACAAGCTGGAAGAGGACATGCATGACAGCTCTCAAATAATGACACTTGCTGAAAATGCTGAATATGAGGAGGATATTGATCCCGATCAGTTTTATGACTCACCGGACGGGTTCCCTTTTGACCCCGGTGGCTGCCCCGTTGATAACATGCTTGGGAATGACCCTTGGCACCCCTCATTCACCGCTATATCAGCCTGCTCAATCTCCATGGATGCATGGACCGGCTCTAGGAGTCCGAACACCTTACAGGTGCATGGTAACATTGATGGCAAGAGTGTATACATCCTCATAGATAGTGGCAGCACACACAGCTTTGTAAATAAATCAACTCTTAGCCGTTTGGCATGTGTTCCCACTGAATTACAGCAACCCCTTTGGGTTCAAGTGGCCAATGGAAATGAGGAAGTGAGCTCCCATGTATGCACACAAGTGTTTCTCATGCTGGCTGAAAAGTACACAGCAAAGGTGGACTTGATTACCCTTGATATGGGCCCTGTGGATGTTGTATTGGGATGTGATTGGCTTCAGCAGTTGGGAAAAATCTCTATGGACTTCTCTCAGCTGTACATGGAGTTCGTAATGCATGGGCAGCTTGTACACTTGGAGGGAATCAAAGAAAATGCAGATTTTCAGCTTATAACAGCAAGACAACTCAAAAAGGAATTCAAGAAACGCTCCCAAATCTTTGTCTTGCATTTGCATAAGGATAATGATGACCAACACACCTTGGGGAAGCAAAATGCAGCACTAAAAGCACTTTTGGCTGAGTATGAGGACCTATTTCAGCCTCCCACTACCCTTCCCCCTAAAACATTGGTGGATCACCCGATCGACTTGGATCCCCATGCCAAGCCCATCAATAAACCCCCATACAAACTCTCTAAATGTGAGAGAGAGGAATTAGCAAAGCAAGTCAAGGAGCTCACCGAGATGGGATTCATAGAGTCTAGCTCTTCCCCTTATGCCTCCCCGATCCTATTGGTTAAGAAAAGGGACGGATCTTTCCGGTTGTGCATTGACTACCGTGATCTCAATAAGATCACCGTCAAAAATAGATACCCCATCCCTCGAATTGATGACTTGCTTGATGAACTCAAGGGTGCACGCTACTACACTAAGATTGATTTGCGATTCGGTTACCACCAAATCAGAATGCGGGCGGGTGATGAAGTCAAAACAGCCTTTTGGACTGACCGTGGCTTGTATCATTTCCTTGTCATGCCATTTGGGCTCACAAATGCCCCCGCCACATTTCAGTGCTTAATGAACAAGATATTGCAGCCATGGCTTTTCAAGTTTGTGTTGGTATTCTTTGATGATATACTCATTTACAGCAAGTCAATGCATGAGCACTTGAAGCATGTTAGACAGATTTTTTATGTACTGAGGGAGCACCATCTCTTTGCCAAAGAAAGCAAGTGTGCCTTTATGCAAACGGAGGTTGAGTACTTAGGACACATTGTTAGTGAAAAAGGCATCCAAGCTGATCCTAGAAAAGTGCAATGTGTCCGGGAGTGGCCCACCCCCACTACCACTACCTCCTTGCGTGGTTTTCTTGGTCTCTCCTCCTTTTATAGGAGATTTATTCGCCATTATGCCACAATTGCAGCCCCATTAATAGACCAGCTAAAAAAAGAGGCTTTCCTATGGGATGAATTGGCTGCCCACAGTTTTTAGCAGCTGAAAGACTTGCTCACCTCAGCCCCCATCCTCGTATGCCCCGATTTTTCAAAGGATTTTACCATCCAGTGTGATGCTAGTGGACGGGGTATTGGTGCAGTTTTGCTGCAGGACCATGGGGTAATAGCATTTGAGAGCCGAAAATTGGATGATAAAGAGAGAGAGCTACATGTCTATGATCAGGAGATGTTGGCAGTCATTCATGCTATCAAAAAGTGGCATCACTACTTGTATGGTAGCAGATTTAAGGTAAAAAGTGACCACCGTGTGCTCAAATATTTTTTGACTCAGCCCAACCTCACTCCCAAACAACGTAGATGGGTGGCGACACTACAAAACTATGACTTTGAGATTACCCACACCCGTGGAAAGGACAATGTAGTGGCCGATGCACTCTCTCGTATGTGGGTATGCAAGGTCTCATCCATCACTGAACTCCACCATGATTGGATTGAAGAGCTCCAAGAGGCATACTTGCTTGATGCTGAATTCAGCCCTCTTTTCCAGAAATTACAGCAAGGTGTCTTGGATGAGAATTCCCAATATCAGCTCCATAATGGCCTCATTTGGATCCATGGCCGTATTGTGATTCCCCATGCCTCTCCCGTCACCCAAAGGATCCTTAAAGAGATGCATTCTTCCCCGATTGCTGGCCACTTAGGGGTCTTCAAAACATATGATCGAGTTTCAAAAAGCTTCCACTGGAAAGGCCTATGGCGGGATGTAAAAGACTTTGTGTCTAGATGTGTGCCTTAGATAGCTCTCTTAAACCGGGTGGTTTGTTGTAGCGTTTGCCTATTCCCGAAGGAAAATGGACCCACATTACCATAGATTTCATCCCTGGTTTACCTACAACCAAGAAGGGTTGGGATAGCATTTACGTGGTAGTTGACCGACTCACTAAAGCAGCCCATTTCATCCCTACAAAATCCCAGTTTACAGCATTTCAAGTTGCCACTCAGTTTATGGAGCATGTTTTTAAGTTACATGGCTTGCCCCAAGTCATAGTACATGATCGGGACACCAAATTTATGAGTCAGTTTTGGCAGACCATTTTCAGCTCCATGGGGACCAAATTGGCTCTGTCTACAGCCTATCATCCCCAACAGGATGGGCAGACCGAAAGAGTCAATAAGTGGCTTGAAACTTATTTGCGACATTTTTGTCATGATGTGCAGAATTCTTGGGATGTATGGCTGTTCTTGGTTGAATTTTCTTACAACAACTCCACTCATTCAAGCATTGGAGTCTCTCCCTTCGAAGCATTGTATGGTTATCGGGTGCCCCTTCCTACCGTGATCTTCAATGAAAAGCTCAAACCCTTGGGAAAAGAAGAGCTGGACCGCATGCAAGCTCTACTTCAACAATGCAAGGTAAACCTCAAAAGGGCTCAAGAGCACATGAAGCTCCATGCTGATGCAAAAAGAAGGCCCCTTGACTTTCAAGAGGGTGAAATGGTACTCCTCAAGGTCCCCAAATCCCGTTATGCCACACTAAAGGACGGCTCTTGCAACAAGTTGGCACACCGTTACTATGGGCCCTATAAGATCATTAAGAAGGTCGAGGACTTGGCTTACGGCATCCAACTCCCTTCCACCACTAAGATCCATGACGTCTTCCACGTGAGCCAATTGAAACCTTTCATTGGCACTCCCAAAGATCATGTAGAGGAGCTCCCACCCATAGATGAGGAGGGCCTTATTCAGTACATTCCGGAAGTGGTCATTGGGCAACGTGAAAAGCAACTCCGCACCCGTTCCATACATGAATACTTGATCAGATGGCAAGGCCTACCAATATAGGAAGCCTCTTGGCACCCAGCATCTATATTGGATGAATTTCCACACCTCAAGGAGGCTGTGCTGGCTGGTATCTCACCATGACCCCTATTTTGGGCTGCAGTCTGCATCGGGACAGCCACCTGTTTTGTACCAGATTTGGTCCTGGTCCACTCTCAGCCCCATCCTCCATACATGGCCAAAAAGTATACCTCGAGGACTCCGTTTTGACACCTTATTTTCCTCGATCGGAGTTCCCTAGTGGAAGTTATGGTTGTTTTTCTCCAGCCATACCATCTAGGACTGCACACTAGAATTTCCTGGACAGCCCTTTATTTTGTACCAGTTTTGGTTATGACCTGATTGCAGCCCCGCCCCAACCACATGGGCTGAAGGTACATCTCATGGGCTCCGTAATGACACCTCAATTGTCCCATTCGGAGTTGCCCACACAAAGTTATGGCTGATTTCCTACAGCACACTCTTACAGTCCATGACTATATCCCTTGTTTTTGAGGACAAAAACTTTATGAGACGGGATGGTTTGTAATGAACGGGGATCACAGGAATATGGCATGGGAACATACCAGTCACATTGACGGTATATAAGGTGTAAGAGGGTATTTTGAGGCATCACAGAAAATATCAAGAAACTCTCTTTTCACCTTCTCAAGCTTCCATGGCTTCCTCTTCTTCTTCCTCTCTCCCCCTTTCTCTCTCTTCTTATTGCCTTTCTCTCTTCTCTCCCTCTTCTTCTGCAGTCCTTCTCTCTCTCTCTTTACCCTTAGTTAGGGCAGTTAGGTCTTCTTCATTATAGCGTGTTTGTGATCGTGTTCGTGAGCTCTTACCGGTCGTTCACGCGCGAGGACGCGCTTCCGCCTTGTCCGTGCGGTGGTGCGTTGAGCCAGCCGTTCACACGCAGTTCTTATTAGCTATTCACACGCAGTTGGGTACTGGCTTTTATTTTAAAATCCCGAAAAACCCTAAAAACACATTAAAAAATTCAAAAATTCATTAAAATTCAAGTAAAAAAAAAAAAGCAATCAATTCCTAAAACATTCCCTATTTGTGCAATCAATTGAAATATTTTTTCAAACTAAAATTATCAAAAAAAAGTTCAAAAATTTCCAAAATTAAAAATCCTTTCAAAAAATATATGTAAAATGAGTAAAAATTTATTAAAATGGTAAAAATACCAATTTAACTGTAGAAAAATTCTTGAAAATTCCCTCAACTTCTTTGCTTATTTTTGGAATATTTTCTAAGTTGAAAATGCTTTGCCAATTTATTTCATTGTTATTTTATGGTAAAAATGCTTCATTAAATGCCTAAATTCATGAAAAATCTTTTTTAATTCCAAACATAAGTTGAAAAATTTTGGAAAAATCCAGATACCTTGTTCACACTTGGTGGATTGTTGCTGAAATTTTCCAACATCTTTATGTGTTCCATTGTCAAAATTTTACATCAACAACATAAAAAAAAACACGAAAACACATTATCACAAACAAAAGCACAAAAAAAAACACAATTAATAACAATAAATAAAATTAAAAAAAAACCACATATAAGTCATCATTCATCCAAACAAATTCATCTCCACTAACCTTGCTATGTTGTGTTACACATCATTTTCAGTTCGTGGTTTTTTCCATTTTTGGACTGCTGACTTGCATTTTGGGGATTGAGACGTGCACATTTCATTGCATACACATACACTCACTTTCAGGTATTTTTCTTTTTTCTTTCATATTTTTTATTTTCGGCTTACCCAAAATTCACGCTTAATTCTTAAAATGAATCCTAAACACCACCATGGCATGCGCGCTCGTGCCAAACACACATTTTTCTAATTAAAATCAACTTGTCGTTCACTTAGCACGCGCTACGTGCGCCTCAGAGGCACCTTAATTTTTTAATAAAAAATGAACCAGCCGTCACAAAAGCACGCGCTGGCAAAGAAGCGCTTCACATCACATTAATTTCTAATGAATGAATTTGCATTTAGAGACCCCAGTCTGGGTATTGAAGTCCGGGTTTCGTTTAATGCACCGCTTCACCCTAATAATTTGTAATTAAAATTTTAAGAAGGAACCGACGTTTTCTTTTTAAGGTTTAGCACTTAATTAAAATTTCACCCATTCCTTAATAATTTCTAAAATGAACTGTTCATTAAACTACTTCCCCTCACTGCACTTCTTTTCCCTTTTTCAATAAATACGCTTCGTGGGATGGGCATGTGCAGTCTTCTGAGTTGTCTCCATTGTCCAACCTGATTATCAAAGTGGTGGTTATGACATGTGTGGGTTGTTGTTGTATTATGGTTTGGTTTCTTTGATGCAGTTAAGGGTACGGTTTGTACTTTTCTTTTCTGCCTGACACGGGGATATTGGGTGCTTGTTTGTTCTGCATATTCACCAAGCTTTCGGTCGCATATGTGTAGAGGTCATGTCGATTTTTTTCTAGGCTGTGGTTTGCTTGGGGATAGAAGGTCGAGTCACGTTTTACTATCTTGGTTGATATCTTATCCTTGGTTTTCCTCTGTTGTTTTGCAGGCATTCTCTTTGTTTGTCTGTGTTTGTGGTGTGTGTGTGTAACCATCTGAATGGCGCTCTCTCGTACTCCTCTCCCGATCCAGTATGTCCCTCTGGCTTTACATGATTACTCTTTGTTACTGGATTCGAACGTTGTCGCTAAAGCGGGCTTGTCCAAGTTCATGAGCCTTTTTTTACCACTGGTTCCATATGATCCTACCATTTGTGACGAATTTTTAACATCTTACAGTAAGAGGTCTGGTCTAGTCTATGGTACTACCATTCTTCTGACACCGAAGAGTCTAGGCAAGGCTCTTGGTCTGCCATATCGTGGGGAGTCTGTCCCTGCGGCCCGCCGATAGTTGTTTGCCAATGATGACATTTTGAAGCTGTTGTAGAAGCAGACTCAAGATGTTCTTGATCCAAAGAAGGTCATTACCACGTCAGTAGTCAGTGTCTCCATGATTTCCAATCCCCTGTGGAAGCAACTATGTCAATTCCTTCATGACAGGTTCATGCCTGCAAAATCCCCATCTCATTACCTTTCCAAGGAGTTCTTCACAGCTTCACGAATGATTTTGAAAGGCATTACTATTGATTGGAGTACCTACCTCCTCTCCAAGATGGATCACCATTTTATCCAAGCTACTCCAAGAAATGTGACTAATGTTACATTTGGGTCTTTACTCTATGTCTTCTTGCTACATGCTGCCCCTGCAAAGGAAGTCCCTTTACCTCCCATTGATCCTCCAGAAGTTCCTCCTCCGCCTAATAATGAAGATGATGATGTGATAATTGAGGATGATGATTCTCCCCCTCCCCTTGTCATTCAGAGAAAACGCCTAAAGAGGGTGGCTGAATTAGTGCCTATTCCTCCTCCTCCAGTTCCAGTGACAGTTTCTGCACAGTCTTGCAGCACATTGCCTGCATTCCTTCAGACGCCAAATCTTTTCCGAGCCCATAGAGTTGGGGTGCTGGAGCTTACTATTCCTTTTGTTCACCGCTTGGTAATAGGAGATGCCATTCCTTTCTTGTGCAAGGATATCCAGAGTTCTATTGAACTTTCGATGTGACTGTCTGTATCCAACAACTATATTCTTCAATTTATGATGAAGTTTAGCAGTCTAAGGAGGAACTGAATAAGACCAATACTGAGTTAGCCTCTGCTCAGAAGAAATTCTCTGACCTTTGTACGCAAATGGAGCAGCAGACTAAGCTCGTGGATACTCAGAAAGCTGAAATCTCTAAGTTGAAAGCTGAGTTGGCAGAAGCTAGGTCTCAAGTGGTTGCTGTAACAGAGGAGAGGGATAAGTTACAGAAGGAGAGTCAAGAGATGAAGGAGGTGATAGTTGCCCAAGCAGAGAAGTTTAAATCCACCACAGCTATTTTAGACCAGAGCAATGCTCAAATCCAGCAATTCAAAGATCAATTGGCTCAGTCTCGGTCTAATACACAGAGTCCTGTGCAACCAGTTTCTCTTTTATCCCTGCAGACTTGGTAGCTCTTTAGAGACATGCTACCTTATGTCCCTTATTCCAGGCCAAGGTGGAAAGATTGCAATCTCGCATGGATTTGTTATGGTCTTCTTTTGAGCAGTATCAAGAATATGTTCCACCAGATCATTCCTTTTTTGTCCATTATCAACAACAGAAGTTGGCCTTCTACATAAAACTTTCCACGATGGATTTACCTATTCCAGAGGATAGATGGAGTGGGGCCTGGTCATCGGATTTGCTGATCGAAGTAGTGAGGATGGTTTTTGAAGACTCTGTCACTCCAAATATGATGCTTCTATCCTATATGTATTTGAGGGGTGATTTACTGATTCCAGATGATGAAGATCTGGCTTGGTATGTCGGAGATGTGGTATTGCAGGCTTTTTTGTATATCTGACATTTGGAGTTGAGGATTGATGAGATGTTCTAGGGATACTCTTCAAAGGTGGTTGAGTGTCCTGAGTTTTCATGGCATACTATGGTTGATTCTGCCATTTTGAATCACCGTCAGGTCAAAGCTTCGGCTCATGCCTAGAACATTAACCAACTGAGGGTGGATCTTTTAGCCTATCTCTCAAAACAACCCCCATTTGATACTTCATTCTTTGAAGCCTATCATCGTCAGCCTTAGGTCCAGCCTTAGGTCCGTCCTTACCTTGCCTATCTCATTATCAATAGATGGCCCATAGGTATGATGATTATATTTTCCTTTATCAATCCAACCCAAAGGTCATTTTACCCCTTCTCTTCCAACCTCAAGGATCTCCTCAAATTCCTATATTTACCCATTGTTCTTTCATTGAAGATTGAGTTTTTCCACTGCCTGATTCTTGTCCTTCCCCATCCCTTGACATTCTCTCAACTTTTCCTGCTTGTCTTTTAACGCATTTCTTAACAGAATCTCCTCAATTTTCAGCGAATCCATCTTTAATCCATTCTTCCTTTTATGATTTTGCCTATCCATCGCTTCATCCTATTTCATTAGTCCCTCTTCCATCTCCTACCACTTCTGTTTCTAATCCCCCTCAGTTGGTTAGTGGGTATCCAGGTTTTGATTAGAAGATTCTTCGAAGACGAGGCTGGAGTTCAAATGATTCCCTTACTGGACCTCAAATTAATTGGCCATTGATCCCAGGAGAATGGACAAGTGCTAGTCAGGCCTATCAGAATTATCTGCATTTTGCTTAGCAATATTCTCAGTCTGGAGATTCTTCTGTGCGAGTAACTGCTCATTTTACTTGGTACCTGGCATATATGCATAGGCATTCCCATAATGATTCGAAGTCTATTCCAAAGTTGTGCATGAATGTCAATGTGAGCATTGATTCCCAACAACTAGATGTCTTGTATTTTCATGCCCTCTGTTTGCCTAGCCGATACCTTGTCTTGTTGGAAAGGATGTGCTGCCTTCAGTTCTTTCAGAATCCTCCCAAGACATTTGTGGATGAATCCTTATCCATGGATCGTTTTCGAAATCACCAAGCCTTCAAAAGGGATCATCTTCATTGATACCTTTGTAATGTATTTTGGATGATTTTTAATGATATATATCTCTTTTTGGAGGTGTCATTCAGATGGTTGTGTTGTGTTTAGTGTTTGTGTTGTGGGTTAAATTTTATGTGATGAGATCGTGGTGATTGTCTATTTGATTTGCTTTTGCGCGAGATACATTTTTGGAGAATTGCGGTGATGGTGATGCTGGTTGGATAGTTCGAGCTGGAGAAGAAGAAACCTCTTATATCCTTTACGAGTTTGTTATGATTTTTAGTTTCATAAGAAGTATTAATGTATAAGGGTTTTCCTTTCGTTGTA